>NW_017728995.1:13879110-13880732 GCF_001723915.1 Gavialis gangeticus
AGGCAGTAGGGTATTAGGCACAGGCATGAGGAGGACAACAGACAGAGGAGTAGACATTGAAGACAGACAGCAGGGAGGCAGTCACAGGGGGCAAAGGGCAGAGGGGGAGTGGGCATGTGATGGGGAGGCAGGAGACAGAGGGAGACAGTAGCAGACAGGAAAGGTGGGGAGGGAGGGCAGAAGTATTAATATCTTAAAAACAACCTCAGATCAATGTTGTATTGATGTGAAAAGTTGGGAACAGACACCCCACAAATACAAGACAGTGCAAATTGGTTTGTGATAGAATAACTGATTTTGAACCCCAGTACATTAGGGAGGCAGAGCACAAGCATCTGAAATAAAAGGTTTTGGCCTGAGGATCCTCCCTCCCTGTGCAGAACATTCACTGTCCAGCCTGTCACCAGGCAAAAGTAAGACTTATCCGCCACTGGAGAATCCATAACTGAACACTTCGGGCTTGAGATGAAACTGTTTTCTTTGAGTACAAAGGACAACAAAGACCCATAAAAAGATTCTCACTAAGTGATCTCAAAGCACTTTAAAAAGGTGTCATAGACACTGTTTTACAGGTGGAGCGGCTGAGGTAGGTGATTTGCCAGAGGTTACCAATAGCCCATGAGACAAAGGCACGAAATACAGATCTCCTAAATTTAAGTCCAATGCCCTACTGTCCCATACTAGATTCTTTGCATGATGCTTATGAAAAAATGTCTCTATCCCTATTTGCAGAGTAAAGTAAAATCATGTACTACTGTCTAAAAGCAGTATAGCTACTGAAATAGTAAATAAAAACTTCATTATCAGGCTGCTCTGACTACTACCAGTAAATCAGAAGCTAAAGATGACATGTCTCTCTTGACTTTGCATTGTTTCTTATAGAACTCATGAATCTACACTTCATGTATTTTGAGTTGTAAATATCTACAACTGTATTTAATAAAAGACATAAAGGACAGTTCACAATAATGTCACTAGTCATTTATGATCATAGTTACAATAAGTGATGCTTAACACAAAATGTCACCTGACACAATGAGTAAAAAAGTGAATTCAGGTTACATAAAGTTACATATAGTGACATATATTGAGAATATTCCCAATGAATATTTAGTGGTTAAACTAGAGGACTGAGAGTCCTGATGTGACTTTCCTAACTTTTTCCCATTATGTACTTACACTCTTTAAGAACGGACTTCAGGTAATAGGCTGTAATAAAATAGAATAGGAATGATATGTATACTCCTGTTAAAACAGATCCTAAGAACTCTGTCTAGCCAATATGGTTTATGCCTTAAAAGTACCAGGAGTTCACAGGTATAAAGCAGAGAGAAAGAGTCAGCCATATTAGTTTGAAGTAAGGCAGAAGACAGGGTAGCATGGCAGCTTAGGTTAGGGACAGACAAAAAGCCTAAGCCTGAATTGATTCAATCTTTGCAGGATAATCTAACCTGGCTAGACTGAACCGGTTGGCAACTGAACAGACATTCCCCTCTGGACTGAAGAAATGCAGGCACATGGCTAGAAGCCAGACCACGTTAGAGCGGCCCTCCCTTCCCTTCCACAGTTCTGAACAGGGGTGGGGGGGGCAGGGCCCAACAGGATGCTCTGATTAGGGAGGG
>NW_017728995.1:13880743-13899276 GCF_001723915.1 Gavialis gangeticus
CCCCCGCCCTCTGCTCCTGACCAACAGGGAGCCATCAGGGAGTTGATAACACAGCGTTTAGCACCCCATCAAGAAAACAAAGCCTCGCTCATTAATTAGAAGTCTTCTTAAACAACTTTTTCTAAGGAAGGAATGGACGGACATTACAAGCTGACCTGTTGATTAGCTACAAAAAGTCCTAAGTGGACACTGTCCTGTCTGCCTTTGTCCTGTCTCCCTTACACAGACACATCTCAGCATTAGCTAGCATACCACATGCTGACTATGATTCAAGTTATGGGAGAGGAGAGGAGGGAAATCCCTGCTTGAGCAAGAATTGGTGGGGGGCAGAGAGAAGCGAGGCAAACATTTCTGTGCCTGCAGTCTCTGCTGAAGCACCAGCTAGGGAGCAGAGGAGTGGGGCCAGCCAGGCTCTGGAGCAGAAAGCACAGCCCAAGGCTGTGAAGCATCTGGGATGCTGGGGGACTCTGTTTTAAGTTAAACCAGGAAGTTCAAGTTAAACCAGGTGTCTGGGACAGACATTGCATAAATTGGTTTGACCCAAATCAGTTAAGCCTGATACTACATTCAACCAGGTTTATCTCAAAACCGTTTCAGCCATTTTCAAACTGGTTTATGTGCACTGAACGACTTTTCTGTTACAGGTTTAAACCAGTTTCTGATCACTTCAACCAATTTATGTGTAATGTCTGTACTTAGCCTTAGAGACTGGTCCAGAGAGATGAAAGTTTCATAGGCGACAGCCTACTTCATCATTCCTTCTAGACTGCAGGCCACTGTCTAAAAAACCAGAATCCTATCATAAACAACATTCCTTCCAAATACCTTCTCCCTCCTCTCCTGGGCTTCACTCACTGAAGAAAAGCCAGGAATAGTTTCATAGGCCGCTTCTATATTTGGCTGTAGTTTGAGATTTGCTTAGCTATAGACAAGGTTTTTAAAAGTGACCAGTGATTTTAGATTAATGTGTGACCACATAGGGACCTCATTTTCAGACACTGAACAATAAGCATTTGTCTCAAGGTGGACAGCCAAAATCTGAGGCACCCAAAAGCTCTAATGAGTTTTGAAAACCTTGGCTTCTGATCTTAGTTTTGTGCTTTGTGCTCCTTTACAAAGAACAGTGTGAGTCACCCAGCAGCCTAAAATCTAATCACTGCATGTTATTTTGGATATGTTTTCTGTGTTCTGTTGCACAGAGTTTAATGACATCCTTCAAAACTTGGTCATCGGCCAGATAAGCTATATTGGAAATGATACAAGTGCATTAAGTTCATTACTATACAAGATGAATAAAAAGGGAATAATACAGAAGTTTCCAATGCTTGTTTTGCTAATACCAGTGGTTTCCTCTTGCTGATCCTCCCTCTTTCATTTTCCTAAGGCTAAATTTAATCTCTTTTCATGCTTCTTTCAAAAACTCTCTCTTTTATAAATCAATCTGTTTAATCAAATGCTTTTCTGAGTCCACATCAAGAGACCTCTGCAAAACTGGTCTTGGCATTTTGGATGACCCTTCGTCTTTCCAACATAAAAGATTCCTGTCCTTCCTTACTGTACTGTGATGTACAATACCAGGACTTTAATGAGCGGGGAATAAAATAAAACTAACAAGCGGTTTCATGTGGGCTACCAAACAGCTTTCAGATGGTATTGATTTCAGTCATTCACCAACCAAGGCACAATTAGAACATCTCCATGGGAATATTTTAGAAGTGAAGACTTTCACATAAAAGGCTCAGAATCTTATCACCTCCAGTACCCCCCAAAATATGATACATTTACTTTTTTAACCACTAATATACCCAATGTATGTCAGGCTAGTTAAAATTTCCCATTACAGCCATACTAACCATTTTACACTTATATTACTGCATTTAAATGGTTTCCAGTCAAACCAGTATGTTCATCTAGGTGACCCTGACTCATGCATATAGTCATTTTATTATCTGTAACATCTCCAAACACCATCTGTAATGACACCACATTTTGCAGATATTTCCCCAAACCTCTCTTTCAGGATCTATCAAATAAGCAGCCAACACAAACAGGACTGTACCTTTACCATGTACCTTCTGCCTGTCCTTTCAAACCATTTGCAGCATATTGCTTAACTGTCTTCAAGCAAACTTTGAATTTATGGCCCTAATATCAAATCTTTTTTTTTTCTGACTCATGCTTCAGTCATTTTTATTATAGCACAAGCTTTAGGGATTTTTTTTTGTGCTTGTATTTATGTTGTTATAAACTACTGCACTCAAAACTATACATATCTAAATGGGTCTTGTATTTAGCTCAGTTCCTTAGCCAACACCCAATGCACTCAGTGGGAATCTCTCCATTAACCTTAAAGTTCTTCGGATCATGCCCTCAGCATGTACATTTTCCTTTCTGATGGAAAATTTTCCCTTCACTACCATAGATTGCAGCCGAAAGTCAGCATTTTCATTTCAAAATAATCAGCGAGTTTACACCTCAATCAAATGCATTCTCCAGAGAAAATAGGTTGTCTATATATTTCAGCTGTCATACACAGCTGTGTCTTTTCCAATATGCCATTTTAGCAAATATTACAATAACCCACCACTGCTCCTAAGATCATGTCAATATGCAACATGCACATTATTCCCTCTGCCACAGAAATATCATTTTAATCTTCAAGTAACTTTCTATCCATTTGTATTTGTTTCAGTGCCTTTCAAGGGCATAGCATTTCCACAGTAATCAACAATAACCTGATCCAAAATCCAGTAAAAACAATTAAAAGATGCCCACTAACTTCAATAAGCTAATATTAAATGCAGACCAGTTTTATTCAGAACAAGTAAATCTAGCCTGTAAACTAAAAAATTTACTCTTGGCCCCAAACTCAAAAGCAAATAATGTCAAAGAAAATATTGGAAGAGTCCAAGGTCAGAAAAAGTAAAAATATCTTCATCTTTTATTTAAAAAATCATTGTACTCTTTTGAAGCAAGACATTTTTGCAACAGATTATTTTACTTGTCCCCCAGAATTCACTTCCATGATAGCAGCACACACATCTATCCAGGGTCCCATTCAGCATTTGAACACTAGGATGGCTGTGATTGAATCCATTTGATAATAACATAAGAAGAACAGCAAACAGAACTGGTTATGTCTGAGAAGCATAATATTCTTGATATCCTTTATATAATAATATTCACCATGTTCACATGTTATCTCAGATATTCACAAGTCAATCTTCGTAACAGTTTATTTGCCTGGCAAGCTTTCAGGGGACCAGTACTGGATCTGGATTTTAAACATGACAGTCAAAGTGTGTTTGAATCTGTGGATTCAGTTTAGCATATTAAAAAGACCTGAAGATTTAAGAACTGGAATCAAGTCCACATTTTTAATATCTCTAGCGCTAGGAAGTGTAGGGATCTGAGGAGCTTGTTCAGAGAGCTTTTTGCCCCTGGGCACATATTTTTCCTATCTCCAGTAGGTCTGTCCATTTTTGTATAGAGCTACAAAACTTTGGACTCTACTTTATCATGTAAAGAGGTTACCTTAAATGCTTATTTTTCTTTTGCCTTTTTAAGTCTGGATTCCTTCTCTCCAACAGTCCATAACCCTATAGATCCTTGCTCCTTGATGTAGCTATTAAAAGTGATGGGCAAATATAAAGAAAAAATCAACTTAAATACATTAAATATATGTGCTGAATGCCAGCCAATAGCTCAAGTAAAAAAGAATTCAATACAGAAGCAGCTTAATAATTATCGTTCTTTTAAAATTTCAGCTCCACAAAGTCAGGGTGTGATGCAAAAGCCTGATTCCTGCTTACCGTGCCAAAAAAAACCCAGAATATTGAATTCTGGGTATACATGTTCACAAAAGAATGCACTGCATGCTGAAGCTGGCCTAGATAAATAGCAATTTGAATCTTCTCAAATGCTGTGGCCCTAATTCAAAGTTATGTGCACACACACATACCACATGTGCCTTGTGTTTGAAGTAATTAACTTTGCATAGCAATTCCAAAATGTCATTAGCAAATAGTTTCTTTGCATATAAATACAACCTGAATGTACTTATTGTACATGCATATTGAACCTACCATATATACATGCAGATGTATATGCATAATTATTGCATACACATATAAGCAAAAACCCCATTTGAAAAACTGTATTTACATGGTTTTGCAAAGGTTTTAACATTATTGTAAAATCATGGAAGTCAGAGATGGGAACAAGTCACTAGGTTATTAACTCCATCCTCCTGACACTGCAAGGAGATTCTTGCTGTGTAAAATTGTTGTATTTTAAAGGGACTTGCAAAGTATGGCGCACCAAGGTTCAAACTGGCTCCAGTGTACAGTAGGATGTGATCATATAGAGTAAATACTAGCATTTCAAGAAGAACAAGAACCTACAATATCATGGTGGGTTTGAACTTTACAAAGATGAGAAACAGAATACATTATAAAGTGTTCATTTCTTCCCCTGCATCAGTTATTTGGGAGAACTAAGACTGTATTTCTTGTTTTATAGCTGCTGCTCATTGCAAGAAGCTGCCTACAAACCGGTGCAGTTACCATTTCCTCCAGGCTGTACTGTCATTCATGTTCTTTTACTTCCCTGTAAGTATTATTTTTGATTGACAATATGGAGGAGTATTATTTTTGATGATGATAACATAGAGTATAATAAAGATTCTGAGCCTACATTGTAGCTTACCTTGGGAATAATCCAATGCAATAGACAAAAGTCAATAAACAGGCTGACATTCATCCAGTTGGCTTATGAGCTCATGACCCACCTGGTGGTTACACCTACACTTGTTGGCACTGGGAGCTAGATTTTCACATTTCCAAGTTCTATGCCAACAATGGATTTGACTTGAACCATAGGCACAAATATTGAATGAGCGTTTTTTTTTTTCTCCCCCCAGTAATAACAGACTTGTGCAATGCATCAGAACTCTGCCTGAAAATTCAGTATGGATCAGGGTGTTTTTTGACAGGAAATGAGTATTTTGACAGGAGTTTTTGAGAAGAAGTTGAAATGTTCTATTGAAATGTTTATGAAAACAAACATTTTTCATTATTCCAAAAATCTTCCCTGAAGGAAAATATTTTCAGACTTGTTCTATACTCTATTGTATTCTCTCCTATTCTATCTGGGCCCATCACCATCTTATATGACGGATTAGACAAAGCATCTCTATGCAGATACAACTGTCCACCTTTTCATATTATCCAACATACAATTTAATTGGAATCTAATACCACATTTAAAATCCAGGGAAATTGCTATCAGATTTCCCCACCCCCCTATTTCTCCTATCTATGTAATGTACTTAAATTTCCCCCATTAGCAGAGTATATGGGCACCTCATCATTTGCAATGCATTTATCCTCACAAAAGCCTTTTGCAGCATAGGAAATGAGTTAGAAAGAAATTAAGTGACTTGTTCAAGGGTCTATAGGAAGTCTTTAGTAGATCTCAGAATTGAGCTTAGGTCTCTCTAGTCCTTAACCATTTGGACGACTGTTCTTCTCAATTGTTGTAAAACATGACACATGCCTTTATCATTACTATTACTCTGAAAAGATAATAGCATGTTTCACACCTTGCCATATATCTGTTTAGGTAATGGTGGCAAAAGATGTGAAGTATCACACTGCCAGTCCAAAGGCAAGTACCACCCTTGCTGTAGACTTGTCGACCCAGATCTGAGTACATGAATGTTCAGGTTAGGAAGTCAAAGTTGCCAAATGGCCAGATAAATACATCACACTCTAGGATTATATTTAGCTACAGAAACTGGTGTGGCTTAACCACACAAAAGGTCAAAGTTCTGTCCAAGGGACCATGTGGACCAAGACAGACCTTTGACCTTTTTTGCCATAGGTGTAGTGACACAGCCAGGCACCCAGAACAGCTGCCCCACACAGGAACACTGGTGACTTCCAGTGGGTGCTGAGATACCAATATAATCATGGCTGTAGTGGCATCTGTTTTGTTTTGTACTCCACCCTCCCCACGTCAACACCCAAGGTGGCTGTCCTGGTCACCCTGCCATAGTTATGCCACTGTTTTTTTGCTATATGGTTTTGGTTGTAATTGATATTGGGTTTTAACTTATTATCTATAGTGATAAAATCTCCAGAATAAAGGAAAGTACTTAGGTACATTTATTTTAAAGCACGTGGTTAAATACCACTGGCTTAAAGTTAAGCCCATGCTTAAATACTTTGAGGAATAGGGAAGATACAGTTGAAGCAACACCTAAGACACTAAACATACTCTACCATAACAACTTGTGTAACCATAATATTAGATGATTAAGACCACAAATTCTAAGGAGGGAGGTGAGCAATGAGAAAGTTCTTCAGATCCCTAACAGAAGCAGTGTATTCAGATACAGAGGAAAGCAATTTTCCTACCTAGAATATCACTCAGCTCTGTGTTCTCTATATTATTCTCATTTCTTCCCTAACAGAATTCAGACTCTGCTCAATAGCTACCTTTATAACCATTCAAATTGCAGCTTCACAAGTTCAGCTACTATGTCAGAAGACCAGCATCAAATGTTATTCTACAGAAGCTAGAATAATTTAAATCTCTTTTCTTTAACAAAGCCAAAAGGTTATACTCAGTTTGGTCATTAAATATTCTTTCGCAGCCGATATTTATTATTTGAAACGCAGTGGAGACACCTTGCCTTTATAGGAACTATATGATTTCTAATCCCTGTAAATGTAAGTATCATGTTTTATTAAAATGTCACTATCCTTCCTATTTAGTAATTACTTTAAGGCTTGGTTTAAGCTGAATTTGTAAGAGGAAACGATCAAGGAAATTTTGTTTCTTCCTTCTTGTATTTAAGAGAAAAAAATATGAGCAGTTTTATGTGGGCATAGATGACCATGTCAAAATCAAACATCAGCTAAGGGAACACTCTTTGCTGAGGATTAATCAACTATTCACAAGCATGTCAATAGCTGGAAACTCTGCAGAGGTTCTGTCTGCAGCGGAGCAACAGAAGCTTTATAGCCTCACATTCCCACAGGTACAAAATACAACAAAGATGGTAAAGGGGAAAAATTGTCACCTATAGGATCAAATTCTAAGCCAGGTGAGTACAATGGAGTGATGACAATTTATTACAGCTGAGAATCTGATTCATAACCTTTCACTCTCTTCTTTTTGGACTTAAAAAATTAAGATAGAAAATCAAAAGCTGCTGTAAAGTCTTCCAAAATGAATGCTAACAGACCATTGTTAACTACCTATCAGCTTGGGCAAATCACCATAACTCCACTTATATCCATAGAATTCAGTTGTTTTATATTAGTGGAGGATTGGCTCCTATATATTGAAAAGTTCTGCGCCATGTAATGTATTTTAATATCTCTATAAAAACAGTATGCTCTTTTTAAGACTCTGAAACCATACTGTTTCTCTTCTAAAGATAAAAAACCATAGCACAATGCATCTGCACTAAAAACATTTTTTTAAATTGAGCAATGTTACTACAAGACAGTGTTCAGTTTTGATTAAATTTTCCCCTATACTGAGGACCAGCATAAGAAGTAGGTACTCTGTGTGTTGTCAAAATAGCCTTCTGTGGGGACGGTCCACACAAAGGTGAAGCTGACCCTATAAGCAGTGGTATAGGACTTAGGACTTAGGATGCAAGGCTTAGCACAGAGAACAATCAGATCTCCACATTTCAGGATGCATTCAAACGTCTCACAATATCTGGGCTTTCTGTGAAAATGACTGCTCATCTGAGGACAGAGATAATAAGGCACCTATTTTAAGATAAGAAAATAGAAAAATCCTCCAGGCCTGGATGTTCAGCAGAACAGCACTCATCTGACCTTTGATGTACTTTATGTGATAAATCTGATGTTCCCTAATGAAAAATGACCCATTTGAAAGTGATATGCTTTTGCCTAGCCAGGAGATACTTTACTTACAGATTTAACTGAGATTTTAAACGTACAAGTTAATTAAAAAAAAAATAACAGTTTCCTGCTCGCTTTGCAGCAGTTCTCTCTCAGGTAAATATATGTAAAACAAACATAACAAAAGGCTTTCCTTGCCCAGAATATAGTATGTGCATTCAGCACATTTTCTGCATAAAAAAATATGACATTTGTGTGGAAATGATCCATTTTTTCTTAAACAGGCTGCTAAATATCACAAGGTTTCACTGTAACATTTATACAAAAAAGATTGGGAAATGCTTTTCTGTAAGATGCTTACTTCCCTTAGATGAACTAATCAGGTAAAGAATAATCAAAAAGCTTGAAGGAAAGAGTTCACTGAAGACCACACATTTTAAACCCCCATGCAATTGTTTTCACCTCTTTGATTTTTTTTTTGTTTGTTTATTTTCTGCCTCGAAGGGAGTGAAAGACTTGAAAAGGAATAATCTACTTCCCCACTTTTTTAATTCTTATACCATTACAGTTTGCAAATGATGGTAGATTGGCAGCATGACAGATTCACGATGCTCCAGTAACCATGAAATAGAAGGTCTGTTCCATTTAAGGGCTCAAAAGCTTATTTTGTTTCTGTGGCATCTGCCCCTAGTAACGCCACAGTATGTGGTCAGATTGTGGCATAGATTCCACTACATGGGAGCTGAAACTGCAATGACAAATCCATGGTACTGTGACCTACTTTTATTCCAACATAAAACATGTGGCAATTCAGTGCTCAGAAATCATTTAAGCAGATGGCTTAGTGAGCTGCTTTCAGAGAGCACGATTTTGCAGCCTTGCCTGTTTTAGGGACCTCCTCATGAAATCACTGACATAGGCTGCATCTACACAAGACGCTGACTGCGCGGTTGTTACTGCATGGTCATTTAGTACTTGTGTGTGCATACACAAGTACTAAATGACTGCGCAGTAACCAGCATTACTGAGCAGTAACATCCCTGAAGGACTTTTTGGTGACACTGACTGCTCAATAGCTTGTTACTGCTGTGCAGTAGCGTCACATCACATTTCGTGGCACGTGACACTAGTGAGCAGTAGTAATGAGCTACTGCACAGTCAGCATCTCATGTAGATACAGCCATACTCACATTGACTTTCAGTGGTTTAGGATCCAATCAGCCTCCAATCAGCATATTATAATCACAATATTGTTTATTGATCTTATAAATATACTATAAACATTATTAAAGTCTTTTAATTTGCACCAGAGACATAATTATTAATGATCTCTGATGGAGAGTGTTGCACAACAAGGAATTTTTTCATATAAGTATCTCCTAAAAACACTCTGGGCCTGATTCTAACTCAGGCTCCAGGATCCAGTCCTTGTATGAATTGTCAATTCTCTGGAACACATCAACTATTAAGATACATTTTATTACAACCGCGAACATGACATCATTTTCAAAGGGAAGGACTATCCTAGCCAGACCAGAGCATATGGTCACTCTAGACATAGTTAATTTAAATGTTAGATCCAATGTCTGTGGCACCTTATCCAGCAACTGGAACTCCAAGTCGCCTATATACAAGCAACGAGGCTGCTCTGATGCGCTTGAATTACAATGCATCGCCGCAGACTGGAACTAAGTTTTGCAAGCTTCAGTTAAAACATCCCCACTGCCATTTTAAAGTGAAGATGCTGATACATGAGATGCTCCAGGTGCTTTAAGTTGAGCGGCTCTTGGAGCTGCTCGAATTAAAGCACCCCGCCAAGTTCCCTTCCCCCACTCCTGGAGCACATGTATAAATGCCCGAGTCTCCAGCAGTATGTCTGAAGTAGCTTTAGCATTAGTCTTCTCTATTCTGTTTTGCAAGATGGTATTCCTTTCTCTGATCACCAGGGACTCTGGTTTTCTCTGATAAAAAAATCTCCAATTTGCAGATTAAAAAAAGTAACCCAAACTGCACATTTTCTGTGATTAACATGAAACACCACTAATATATTTTAATAATGGAAAAATGTGCATTTTGGATTACCTGTTGGGTTACCCTCTGAAAATTGGGGATTCTTTTTATCAGAGAAAACCAGGATCCCTGCTGACCACTCTTACATTTGCTGCTCAGAGATACCTATGCCTACCAATATGAGGGATGTCAAGTTTTTACTAGAAATGAGCCCAAATTAGAACCTCATATTCAAGCCCTGGAAACATTCAGCTTCAGATTCAAACTTTAAGGCTCTCTCCCTATAATGGTCAAAACAAACCACCAAACTACTGACCCCAAAGTCCCCGAGAAGCTTATCTTTAGCCCTGAATTCTACCATTCTTTGAAGCCTAAATTCTGATTCTCCTAAAACTCTACAAAGATCATCTAAAATTTTCTAGGCCTTAAATGCTGGAGGCTGCAAGTGAGAGATGAAAGTGGGGGAAAAACTTGTGGTCATACCCAGTTCACTCTCCCTTTCAGTATTCATTCTCTGCCACTATGACACATGATGCTGGGCAAGATGGAACTATGGTCTGAAGCAGTAAATGGCAATTCTTATGCTCTTATCTCTACATTTCAACTTTAAAACAACCCTGGCTTCCACAGATATATGGCGATATGAAGCAATGACCCTTTTACTCCATACTATGTTTATACCACAGTAATGACACACACACAGTTCTCTCCAGCTAACTGTCTTCAGTAGACATCGTTACAGTACATAGTCACTAGGTGGAGGGGGAGCTGGTTCCACTGAGCAAAGATCTTCTTCAGGATGAAATTACCTAAAGAAGGGGACATATGACCAGTGCAAAGGTGCAACCTTGCACCAATGACAGTTACTCCTCATTTTCTGAGGGATAACTTTACCCTGGAATGGAACAGCTTACACCAGTGTAAGACTGCGTATCATGTGCCCAGACTGCTTTTACTCTGGAGTAAAGTCAATTTACTCTGTGGCAAATATGTCCTGTGTCTTCATCCATAGTTACAGACTTTACACATTAGTACATAAAATATTAATCTGCATTACATATCCTTGCTGCTCAACCTTGTCAGAATTAATGACAGAAAAAACATGCCTGGTCTAGTTTAACAACTAATTTTAGGGTATTTCTCCTGATACATCCTCATCACATACCCATCATGTCTCCTTATTGTTCCTTAAATGGTCTAAGACATAGTGACTGGATTGCAGGTGTGTTGACAACATATAAGACATTGGTAGCATGTGGCGTTCCCAGTGCTACACTTTGCAGCCAGTTTACATACCAGAACTAATACAATGGAAGGCTAATCTATCTGACACACCTTATAGGATGTAAACACTTCTCTGCTACAGCAATGGACATGCAAGCCACATTATCAACTGGCCCCTTTCATGTTTGAATCAAATTTAAGCATGCAACTTTTTGCTTGAGCTAATCAAGGTGTTATTTGTGCTGTCAGCTGATCTACTCATACAAATTGTATGTCTGTGCATGCAAATACGTAAATGCAAATGTTTTGAATACTAACAAACAGAAGCTGGGTTGAAAATTGGCCCACTTAATTATAGCAAAGTTGTGATTCTGTCATGCATCTGACTGCTCAAAAATAGAGGTTTCAAAATAGTTTTGTGCTTTCTTAGACTTCCCTGCAGTCCTGAACCCACACTTCAGAAATTTACTTGAATTTAAACTGACATTTTGCATGGCATTAGTTTTGGCTCTTTCTTCTAGTCAGAGATTGATCCAGTTACTACTGAGTCAGTGACATTACTTCCATTGACCTCAATGCCAGCAAGATCATGGTCCATCAAACTGAGTTTTCCTTAAATGAGTTATGTTCACACTTCTCACTCTTGCTGCTCTAAAAGGTGATGGGGGAATTCAAACAAAAAAGACTGAAAGGTGGATGGATGCTTTTGACTGTGGACCATAATCAATGCCTCTGGAGATTTATATTGAAGGCTGCTTAGCTAGCAAATCACAGGCAGTGCTTGCCCTGTTTGGAGTCAGATACAGCAGACAGCCAGATCTGTCTGAACGTCTACTACCGCTTCCAGATATCACTTAATAGGATTCTGAGAGCAAACAAAACAAAAATGATCCCTGCTGTCCAAGTCAGAGCAATTCTGGGGTGTACATAATTTTCAATGCCAGCTTCACGAAGACTTTTAGGTTGTATCTGTGCACAGAAGCACAAGTGACATGGCAGACACTTAAGCTATTTATAGACGTTACATTTTTCTAGGCTTAATCTGGACTACAGCCATCACTATATACACGTGGACATCTGGAGTCCGAATTAAAATCGGCTCCAATCTGAATGAAGTAATCCTCATTGAATGAGGATTAAAATGAATGCAGACTAGGGCAATCTGAATTAGGCAATTTAAACTGTATTAATTAACATGGATATATGGTACTGCTTAACAGTCCTTAGGAACTCAGATAAGCATTCCTTAGGAATGGGGATAAGCATTGAAAATATCAGTCCCCACAAGGGAAACTCAATTGAGTTTCTGCAACACAACAGAGGGTATCAGGCACAAAGTAACACCTTTACAAAGACAAATGTGCCAACAACACCTTATTGTGACAAAGTATCAGTATCCTAACTAAGCCTCCAGCCATGCCCAAGCACAGGGGCTACTGGTCTATGAAGAAGAGGGCAAACTCCCTTGATCATCTATTAACTTTTCATTCAGATTGAAATTTGATTCCAACTGTGTGATGCAAATCAGTTAACATGGTTTAGAAAACAGTGAGCATGTCTACAAATCGCCTTTGGAACTGTTTTTCTAAAGATCTCAGGGACAAACTGTTAAGTGGTCAGCAACCATGATAGATACCAGATTTTGAAAAAAGTTCCACATACTTTTATGCACCAAAATAAGGGTCAGATCACTAAAATGAGTCTTTAATTTTCCAAAGAAAGGCATAAGAATCATTAGCTTCTAAAGGACTTTTCAAATAGTTCCTTGGTGGGGGATTACATCTTACATCCCACAGATGTTGTCCCTGTCCAGTAATATTTGATTATACCAAGAATAACAATAACAGCAACAAAACTAGACCATATAAATGAACACAGGTAACTCCTGGGTGTCCAAACACTAGGTACCCAAAATTCCTTATAAGAGCTAATAATAGACAACATCAGACACCAAATCTAAATCTGAATACCTGCACAAACTACACAATAAATAATCTAATATGATTCCTTTACAGGAAATGATGCATTTTTAAAAGATTAGATACAAATAACAAGTTAATCATATAGTTCCTTATCAAATGTCCATTCACTCCTGTAAGGCGACAAAATACCTAATAATAAGGTAGCTCCTAATTTGGGACAAGATCCTGAATGCAAGGGTGAGTAATCTTCTCCGTGACAATCAAGCCCAGGTACAATACTTTTTCATGGCTGCCTTCACTAGAAAGGATATCTGTACAGAGTGTGCTACAGCATGAGATTTCTATATCACGTGCTACTGTGTGATTGGAATTTCCCTCTGTAATTGATGGTATCAATTTGGATCCCATATATGGAAGGAACTGATTCTTAATTATTTCAAAATGTTTCTTTAGAACTCATACAATACGTGAACTGCTCAGAGGAGCTTTTGGAAAGTAATTACTAGTAAGGAAATAAGGAAATTTAAAAGAATAGATAAATCTATATTCAAATGCAGTATATGGTTCTGAACTGTTAAGCACCAAGGATTTGTGGGTGATAGCTTTTATCACCTGTATAGTTTGGAGGAACACAGAAAAGCTTTTGGGTACCAGTGTACCTTCATGTCTCTGAGACAAAAAAAAGGAGACAGATTGGCTAAACTGCAGATAGTACAAATATCTCTCACAACCATACAGGTTGATAGAAGATATTACCCACAAAAAGTCTTGCCTCTCGCATTTTTTCCTGGACCATCAAGGCTACAACCCCTGTATAAACTCTGGGCTATTAATATTTTCATGTATTGTTGTGCTGTGCTGTTTTCAAAATAATACATTAATTATTACATGTTGTTATGGGGGATCCCAACATTTTGGTACTATACAGAATCAAAGCATAATTAGATAGTTTAGATTGGAACCTCAGCATTCCCAGATACAGGGTCTTATGCAATTACCACTGAAGTCTATAGGTTTTATCAAATGACATGGAAATGCAGTGAAGCTCTATAGGGAACCCCTTCCTCCCCCCTCATTTTGCTACCTACAGAAGGCCCTCCGCCCTTCCTGCCAACACTTAATTTTTCCGTAGCGAGTGATAAGCCTATAGGAAGTAGAAATTCACCTCAAGAGTCACCAATTTGGCATAGCGAACCCCAAATTTTGAAGAACAGCCCCGGATATTTTCACAACTACAGTGGATGAGTAAACAACAAATTCGCTATCCCTGCAGCCATCCTCCTGACATAAGCCATGCACTAAAGAGACCTGATGACTCTTGAAGAGGTAAGAATACCAAGACAACATTTAAAAGTTTCCAACCAAAAGCTCAATAATGACTAATTACATGAAAAAGAAAAAAAATAGAGAGCAGAAAAAACAGCCTTGAGTTACCGCAGACTAACCAACCCAAAGGAGATTAACCAACCCAAAAATACTACATAGAAAAATAAGGAAGCACCCCCCTTATTTTCAAGGTCTCTGTAAACTAAGGTCAGAACAACACTAACAGGGTATTTCCAAATAATTAAGTAATGAATGTCATACAAAAAATACAGGTGGCTAGAAATCTAAAGTTAGGTACAAATCTTAAAGGCTTGTTTAATTGCACCAGTTTCTAGTCTCCTACAATCAACTTCATTATGTCATTGCAATGGAAAAAGGTTTGAGCTCAGAGTGCATGCAGTTTAGTTCCAAAATATATTATGGAAAATGAAAACAGTTTCACTCTTGCCTTAAATGTTGCTGAAAACAGAAGTAGGAAAGTGCCATTTTGCTGCAAACTGCTGTGTTTGGTGTAAAAAATTAAGAATTTGTGCAGTAGGAAAAATGCACAGTATTTTCTTTTCCCAGTACAAAAGTTCTCACAAATATATAAGGAACTAATGCTGAGGATCCGATTTGGGAATACTCAAGAATGTCATTTGTTGTGTGAATACTCACAAAATAAAAATATAAAAATGTAAAAGGGACCAAGTTGTAGAAATGCAGCAAATCTAGGCTAAAGAAACAAATTGGAAGAGTGCTGTTCTGAAACACTGTCCCAGTGACTAAGGTGGAGGATTGCTTGACAGAACCCTATAGCTACAGAACATTGGACCAATGGATTAGCACGTTACGAGAAATGTCGCATAACTTATTCACATGGAGAAATCTACTAAAGGTAATGCCGAGCTAATTATGAGTTACATAACACTCATGAGTTACTGTTTACATACAGAAGTTTTTGAGAAACCTACATCCTGCACATGAACATTTTGTAATAGGTTTTGTGTCCCGTTGACTTGCACATCCACAGATGAGAAACCACAATTGAGAACACAACTATATCATCTCTAAATCAGAAGCAAATCAACAGTAATAACATTAAAAAAGAAAAAGACAAAGGGGAGAACAAATCCCAAACATGAGGTTGCAACAAAATGTTCTGACACACTCTTGACTTGAAAAGGCTATGCTTTGGCTCTCAACAGCACTGAAGTCCTTCATATATGACCCCTTTTAAATATTAACCTAACTGGAGCACACATTTATTGGCTTGCAAGGACAGACTTACAGAGCCAGAACGTTCTACTGAACTCAGATATTGGATTAAGAGATCTAAGATTTATATCATAAACATTAATACCTTTAATTTAGTGTAAGAGACCCAATTAAGCAATTTTCCCAGTCTTGGCAATTTTTAAAAGTTGGATAGAGGTATGCTTTTTCTATACAACCAGGCTTCTAAGAATCATGTTTACTATCGGTGAAAATCATAGGAAAGAGCACTGACATTTAGTATTCTTCTTTCTCTTTCTTGTGATACATATATTATACGCTATGACTGAGACTTACCTGGCCTTTTCCCTTTTACACCTGTAGGAAGAATTTCAACACATCAAATCACTGAATAAAAATAAACACCAGAAGATTCTGAGCATGAGTAAAAATATTAAATTGCTGGAACCAGCATCAACTATTTGCCAATACAATACTGAAATAAGCTAAAAAACAATTTTTATTTAAAACATTATCCCATTAAACAGTTCTCATGTGAATCATTTTACTTTATTTCATTCCTTCCAAAGACTATTAATGCTACCAATAATACTGCTGATAATGATAATAATCCCTATTAATTAGGAGTCACTTAGGTTGATGGATGTAAATAAGTCACCCTTTCCTAAAGTGGACAGCAAAGTTACCATCCACCCATCCCATCTTACCACAATGAAATAACAAAGTAAGAATCATAATACACATTAGATACCACAGTTAAATATTGTGAACATTTCCACAGGGAATCATCCCCAGTTACTTTCAATGAGCTTGTAACGCACAAGGAAAAATGTTTCCTACACAAGGGAAAAAAAATAACTCAATTTAAGCCAAAAAAGTATCTCTTTTAATACAAAATTTCATTCTCATAGAATAAATTTATTTCCACTGAATAAATATATTTCCTCACCATTTGCAGGTGAAATTGCTACCTATATTTAAGTCAAGAAGCTCTTGCCTTTTGTAGTTTAAATAAAATATAAACATTATTTATAATTGGCTTATACTGTAACTTGATATGATTTATGAACACTCAGGATTGGTTTGTTTCCAAATGTATAAAGCACCAGTCACACCAGGGCTTGTACTTTAACCTGATTTATATATACTCTGTGTTCTGCTTGCGTGCAGCATTATCAATGAAATTATAATGATTATCATCAGAAAGTTCTGGCCTTGCACTTTGATGTTTATTATTTTAAATATGTGCATGCTTTTCTACTATCCACTAAAAAATAAAAAAAACAGATTAGTGCTGAAATTCAGTAATAATAAAACACCATCAGTACGATAGAGGGATCTGGTGACTTGAATTTCATAACCTATGAACCAGTAATATGGAGGTGATATAAAGATGAACAGACATTTGCAGCTGCCCCCTATCTACCGTACAGAGAGTTACCATTGATTCCAGAAATGCTTTCTAAGCTCCCCATGCCCAGATTAGTCTCCCAGACATACAGACAGGCAGGCAGCCTACACTGTGCATACCTGCCACTGTGCATACTAAAAAAAGGGACATCTGGGGAGAAAACAGGCATCCACATTTTAACTCCACTTAGATACATTGTGCTGGGTGAAATAATTGTGTTACACAAAAGAAAAAAGGGACAGCCAGGGACACAAAAGAAAACAGGACATCTGATATTGATGGGACACCACAATATGTGCAAACATAGGTTCCAGTTCCTTGCCTATTTCCAAAAGGTGAATGGACTTGTAGTCCCCTAGCGAGAACTATAACAAATGGTCTAGGGGGCAGGAGTGTTGGACACAGTTGTTTTGACGCAGTGGAAACATTTTTGCATTTTACTTTGATAAAGTCCCGTGACTGTTGTTATCATCTTTATTAACACAAATAAAATATATTTTTGATTTGCTATTTCAATATAAAATTCATTATTTCAGATCTTTAGGAAAGTGCCTCACTGGCACAGCCGCACAGCTAAGGAGCGGATATTCACATTCCCTTTTAATTTGTTCCCTATCTTGGTGTAAGGCATTAGTGACGTCTGGTGAATTACATTCAACGTAATGGTTTCTATTAAGGGCAGATTCGGGAGTCCAAGCGGAAAGTATGGGATGGGCTGCACAATTCAGCTGCAGCCCATGCTGTGATCGCTGGAGCTCCAGCGCCATCTACTGGCCGCAGTAGGTAGCTCCCCCAACATAGCTTTCCCTCGCATTTCTGTCTGTGTGCCAACACAGTTCTCCCAGAAACAAGATACCACCCAGCTCTTTCAAAGAAAAAGAAAGAAAATCCGATTTTCTTTGGTTTCACTCAGATTTAGGTGGGTTGTAAATCTCAGGCCAACATTCAGCATCCCATCAAAGACATGTACTTTGTTGTTCCTTTGTAAATCATCACAATCCTAGGTCTCAGGTTAGCAATGCAAGGGAAAGACCTGACAATTGCAGGCTTGGGCCTTAGCTTTCCATCATCCTTCCATCTTTGCTCCCCAGCGAGCATGCAACTTTACTTCCCGGCATTCTCCTGATCTCTACCCATTGACCTGGCTGGAAATCCAGTGCTGAAATTTTTAATATGAATATGTTATTTTCCACAAGGAGGAAGCAGAACATGGGTCCTGCTGTCAATAATGATAGGGAAAAAAATAAACCCAGGTTAATTCTGCTGCTCTGACATAGCTAGAGTGCAATATGGGGGGGGGGGAAATTGTAAATCGGATTTTTCAGTCTCGAGTGGTATCTTGGCAGGAGAAGTTGGACAGAGGGGTTGTCTTTTTTTCCTGTTAACATCACAGTGCATTGAACTGTTATTAATAAAATAGCTTTCAGGTTTAAGGTGGGGAAGGAATCCTCCATAAGGGGAGGGTATAGCTTAAGTTTAAGGTTCAAGCTTTGTATCCTACATATATGTGTGTGTGTGTGTGTGTGTGTGTGTGATTTG
>NW_017728995.1:13899286-13900527 GCF_001723915.1 Gavialis gangeticus
GTGTGTGTGTGTGTGTGTGTGTGTGTGTGTGTGTGTGTATGTATTTTTTTCAAAACTTTTTATTAGGAAAGCTATACCAGACGCATCACTGTACAATGATTAAACATGACCTTTACAATTTATATTCACTTGAAATTACAGAATAAATATATGCACATTGTTGTTTGTATCTTTGTGTGTGTACGTGTGTGTGTGCATGCGTGAGAGAGAGAGAAAGAGAGAAAACATTAAAAGTGTTTCCTACGAAGCTGTTAGTGATAGGTACCCAGGAGCTTTTTCTCTTTTATTATTTTATTTTTTTTTGTATATCTGTATGTTGTTGGTTTTTAATAAATGCAGATGTCCTCCAAAAAATCATGGCGTCATGAGGAAGTGTCACTGATCATCCCTAGGTGTGCGTGCCACGTGGCTTACATCAATCGGGCTTCTTTGCTTCAGGTGACTTCACACTGGGAATGGGATCCCCCCTCCCTCCTCCAGGAGAAGAGGAGGGAATCACTGCAGTAACTCTTCAGCAGGGACCAGGGAGGGAAGGAGTGGATTGAGTAGACTGGAATGGCTGGGGGAGACCTGACTGCTGGGACTGGGAGCTCTGTGTGTGTGTGTGTGTGTGTGTGTGAGTGTGTGTGTGTACGTGTGTGCCAGGGAAAGAGAGAGAGAGGGGGAGAGAGAGGGAGAAAGAAAGAGAGAGACAAGAGTGAGAACATTCGAACACGGCCCTCTCCCTCCCTTCCCTCTTGCAATTTCCAGGCATGCAGCAAACTGCACTGGTTGGTTGGTTGGTTGGTTGGTTGGTTTGCTTGTTGGTAGGGGGTTTGTTGTTTTTTTTCTTTTTTTTTTTTAAATAAATGTACAGACTCTGTGCCATGGTGGGCAAGGAGAAAGAAAGCCAAAAAAAAAAGTCCTTTTCCCTCCCTCCGCTCCTCCAAGGAAAACAAAACAACAACAAAAAAAGGAAAGTAAGTTTTCTGCCACGGGAGGAAAAAAAGAAAAAAAAAAGAGAGAGAGAGAGAGAGAGACACACAGAGAGAATTTACTTAATTAGGATCGATACAAAGATCCCCCATCATAATAATTATAATAATTAAGAATAATAATATACCTTAGACATGGCACAGTCAAAGTCTCAGTTTCAGTATAAAAAAATAATGATTGATTAACATCTGCTGGCAAAAGTCTGCGAAGGCACTTCATCGATTAATGATCTGAGATGGCCCTTCCTCCAAACACAGCCTCTGGTG
>NW_017728995.1:13905527-13905827 GCF_001723915.1 Gavialis gangeticus
AAAGCTACTCCTTTCAGAACCTATAGGTGGTCTTCTCCAGGACTTCGAGGTAATCCGGCTTGGTTTGGAGTTTGGCCCTTAACTCGAGGTATTCGCTTTTGGGGGTTTGGTGGTCGGGGAAGCCCTTTCCAGCCGAGAAGAGAAGGGTTTCCTTGAGCCTGGCGTCCTGCTGCAGGTCCGGGTATTGCATGCCAGGGGGGTGCACGTGCAGCTCCTTTAGCTTGGGCACCGTGCCGTAGAGGCAGTCCACGAAGCCCACGGCGCAGGGCGGCGGCGGCGGGCGGTCGCGGTCCAGCGCGG
>NW_017728995.1:13906321-13909499 GCF_001723915.1 Gavialis gangeticus
CGGCGGCGGCGGGCAGCATGTCGGGGCACAGCGCGTCCAGCTCCACGGAGCGCAGGTCGCGGTGCGTGAGGTTGTCGGGGCTGGCGCACAGCACGTCGCCCACCACGATCACGGAGCTGATGGTCTCGATCCACTGCTTGAGCGGCACCAGGTCGCACGTGCAGTCCCAGGGGTTGAGCTTGAGGTCGATCTGCACGATGGCGTTGAGGTGCTCCAGCACGCCGGCCACGGGCAGGTAGAGGAAGTGGTTGTTGCGCAGGTTGAGCCTGGCCAGCGAGGTGCCCGCGAAGGCGTCGGTGGGCAGCGTGCGCAGCAGGTTGTCGTTGAGGAAGAGCAGCTTGAGGTTGGGCATGAGGCTGAAGGCGGCGGGCTGGATCTCCCGGATCAGGTTGTACTCGAAGTACAGGTAGTGCAAGCTCTGCAGGCCCCGGAACATGCCCGGCGTCAGCCTCTCGATGTCGTTGCCGTTCAGGTAGAGGCTCTTCAGGTTGGGCAGGTTGATGAAGGCCCCGTCCTGCACGTAGGAGATCCGGTTGTTCCCCAGGTGCAGGAGATCCAAGGAGGAGAAATTCCAGAAATCCGAGCGGTAGATCTTCTGGATCAGGTTGCCGCTCAGATACAGCTTCTTGGCGTTCAGGGGCCTGGGCAGCAGCTCGGAGATGTTGTGAAACCCTCGCTCCTTGCAGTTGACCGTCAGGCCCAAATCAGTGATGTGCAAATTGCAGGAGCACCCGGTGGGGCATATGATGGGGATGGGGGGCCTCGTCTGGTAGGCAGCGATGGGAGGCTGGTTGGGCCCGGGGAACAGGCCTCGGGACGTCGGCGGCGGTTTGGGCGGCCGCGGTTGCTTGGTGGGCTTGGGCTGCTTGTTGGAGGTTTTGTACTCGACAGAGGAAGCAGTGAAATGGAAGGAGGACAGCATGGAGGAAGGCTTGGTAGGCCACGCGTTCTCCTTGCTGGATGACAACTGAGGAATCCCCAGGCTGGCCTCCACCTCCGAGTCAGACAGCATGGGGCAGAGTTTGCTCCTTTTGATCTCCCTCAGGTCCTTGCCATGGAAGTGGAAGGGGGTCTCGCAGGTGATGTCTCCCACCAGGGCGGTGTAGGGGATGCGCTCCAGCCAGCTCTTCAGCTGCACTATCTCACAAGTACAGTTCCAAGGGTTCTCCTCCAGCTGGATCTCCATGAGGCTCCTGCCAATATGGTCCAACATCCCTCGGTAGGAAAGGACTTTTAACCTGTTTCCCCGCAAGTCCAAGTGGGTTAAGGACACAGATTTGAACAGGTTGGTAGGAAGCATGGGAATAAGGTTGTCGTTTAAGATCAGGACCCTCAGTTTGCTCAGATTTCGAAATGCCCCGCTTTCAATCCGTTTAATGACATTGTAATCTGCCTGCAGATATTCCAGACTTTCCAAACCCAGGAAAGTGTCGTTTCTGAAAATGTCTAATTTGTTCTCGTGGAGGTACAACCTCTTCAGGACTCGGAGCCCATTGAAAGCTCCTGTCTGAATGTCCTGCAGTGCATTGTTCCCAAGGTTAATAGACACAGCATTGTTCAAGTGAAGAAAACTGTTGGTGTACAATTTCCTCATGGAATTCCTCTGCAGATAAAGTTTAAAAGGTCTTGACCACGATTCCGTTATCTGACTAATATTTATAAATCCTTTATTGTCGCAATGTATATGGAAAAGGCTCTCTTTCACTTCACAGTAACATGGATCAAAGCAGGGCTCGTCGATCTCCTCCGAGTCCTCTATCAAGGGAATTGGTGTAGTCCATGCTAGAGCAATTGTGCTTAGAAGAATTATCCACAACATCCTTCCCCTATGGAGAGTCTCTGCCGTGGAAGGTTTCATCGTGTGTGGCTGATTACAAAACTGGAACAGAAATAAAAATGCAGATTTTCAGTATTTAGTCACGCTACTCCTTTTAATAAGCCCAGCTAGACTTTTATTAGGCTCCTGGAAAGTTGCTGGGGAGAGGTTCAAAACAAACTCCAGCATGTTTGATGTTCAAGGCTTGTCCTGATTTTAGGCTTCAGAGATATTGAAATGTTTAATCATGAGATGCCATCCCCCCCCCCTCCACATGCCACTGGGTAAATGGCACATCTGATGAAAACAGCATACAGGTACCATACAGCAAATGGACTGATAGGCTGACCGTGTGACATTTTTTTTCCCGACATAAGACCAATATTGGAAACAACACATCTTTAATACTTGTTTGCAGGCTCACCTTCGCACCCCTCACAACCTGCATCGACTATAGGGGAAAACACTGGCGGGCATATTTCATTAGCATCCCTCGGTATCCATCCATCACACACACACATGCACACAAACTCCAAAAGTTATTAAATGGCAATGGTCAAATATCCGAGGCATCCCCTCCGTGTGCTCTCTGTGGAAGTTTGTGGGAATGTGCAAGCTTTGCTGATGTCTCTGACATAACGGTCTCCTTTAGAAATTCTCTCAGTGTCTTTAATCATAGGAAATGGTTAACAACCAGGATTTAAAAGACAATCCGGCCCTTCCCCCCCCCAACCCCAGCAAGCTGATGGATTAATGCAACTGGTATATTATCAGATAAATACATACCACATATTAGTCATTTTAGCTGATTAAAGCATTTAGAGATGATTAATCTTTCTAAAGCACATGCCCATGCGATCAGCAGATCTAAGGGGAAGTGACAGCTGAAGAGGCACCTCGGATTGAAAGGCTCACCCTGGTTTAGATGATGGTATTTTGTGCGCCCAGGACCAAGCAGGGGGCCCTGCTAAAAAGCTGAAAGTGGAAGAAAAATACCTTGACACTTACCAGCTGGGAAATGATCTATCCTACTGTATACGCTTCCGAAAGAAGACACCATTCTTCTCCAAGCAGATGAAACAAATACTGTACTAATGCCATGCAGCTCCCCAAGACACGGTTTCCCCCTGCCTCTCTCCAGATTTTTCAGGGGGATGGGGATTAATAACTGCTAATGATGGTAATAACAGTGATGGTGATGCAGCCCTCTTCCAGCCACTGAAGCAGCTATTACAATTGCTCCGAGGGATTCGCCGGTTTTAGTCCTAGTCTATCAATAGAAAAGGACGATTTTTCGCCTTCCCCCATGCACAATCGGAGAATTTTCTCCCCACCCCCCCACCCCCATGCCCAAACTTAAGA
>NW_017728995.1:13909633-13910595 GCF_001723915.1 Gavialis gangeticus
CCCCCCCACCCCCATGCCCAAACTTAAAAGCAGAAAGACGCATTTAGGGAGAGGAATGGGGAAGGGAAAGCAATCCTCAGGATCAACTTGCAGATGAAGCCCCTCCGCTGTAGGAAAAGAGGAGACGGTGGGAAAGAAAAAAAAAATCCCCTCTCTGCAATTCCAACCGTGATCTAATTGGGAAGGAGGGAGAAAGAAAGCGGACAGCTACATTGCAGTATCCGTCTCTCCGTCTGCTTTTGCAAAATATTAGCCCCTTACATTCTTTCCCTGCTGCAATACATCCCTCTAGAAATACATAGATACATATCTCTGGTGGGGAGCGGGGGGAGGGAGGTCTTTGAGGCGAGGCAGCGAGAAAAGGAGCTGGAAAGCTTGCACTTACCGGTTTGCAGGAGAGATTTTTAGCACATCTTTTAAAAAAGGGGGGGAAAAGCTTGAGTTTAAGGATTGCCGATTTCTCTCTGGCTCTCTCTTCTCTCTCTCTTTCGCTGTCTCTCCCTCTCCCTCTCTCTCTCTACTCCTGCTGAGGCTGAGGCAAAAGGGGGAAAAAAAAAAAAAAAAGCAAGCAAGCCTGAGACGTGCTGGGAATGCAATGAGCTCCTCAATGAGCTTCTTTAGGATGCAGAGCTGCTGCTTGGCACACTCAATGGAGGAGGAGGAATAGGGGGCTGCTGCAGGCTCCCAGCTCCGGTGCTGCTGCTGCTGCCTTCTCTGGGCACCAGCAGCAGGAGAGGGAGGGAGGCTCAACCACGGCGGAGAATCTCGGGCTTCTCTCCCTTTCTCTCCGTGTGTGTGTGTGCGCGCGTGTGCGTGTTATTGTTGCCCTGGCTCAGGCTTTTCCACGTCATGAAAACGAGCTTCAAGAAGGGCAACAAATGAAGGGGGCGCGCTTGGCACCAGGTCGCGCATTCGGGAAGCCTTGACTCTACAGATTTCCCCCCCCCCCTTTTTTTTTTCTT
>NW_017728995.1:13910992-13911420 GCF_001723915.1 Gavialis gangeticus
CACCCAAACGAGGCACATCCCGGCTCCGCGGCGTGCAGGGGCCGCGCCCGCCCCCCGCGCGCACACCCGGGCCCCGCGCGTCCGATCCGCGGCATCATGGAAGCAACCTCGCGCTTTGGGGGCCGGGGTTTTCCAGCAGCAAAATGAGGTCCCGGCAGAAATGATATCTAAAATGTTATTTATATATATAATTCCTCATTTTATATGGGGGGGGGCACCGCTGCGCCTCTTTCTTCTTGCCACAGGTCCCTGCTTCGCAGCCCCCCCGAGGCTGGAGTTCGGGGCGTGACGGGGCAGCAAAGCGGGGGCGGTGGATACCTATCCCGCACGAGCCGCGCGCAAGGGCCGGGCCCGGCCGGGCGACAGGCGACCTCCTCCGGCCCCGCGTCCTCGGCCGGCAACGTCCCGGGGCGCGGCTCGGCGGTCCC
>NW_017728995.1:13911716-13932711 GCF_001723915.1 Gavialis gangeticus
GGCTGCTTTGTGCCAAACTCCTGCGCCCGGCTCGCAGTCACGTCGCGCGGTGGCCGGCGAGCAGCGCAGGCGGCAGGTAAGGATGCGGCGCCGGGGCCAGGCGGAGGCGGCTCTGCTTCCCCGGCCCGGGCTGCGAGGGACGCGGCTGTGTCCCCGCGGGCTGCGCCGGCGAGAGGGCCAGGAAAAGGAGCCTTGTCTGCCAGGGCTGCCCCCGCCCCGACTTACCTCCCACACACTCACGCCCACCCGGCGACAGCGACCTCGGCGCTGAGCCTGCCAGCCGGGATCGTCCTGAGCCGCCCCCGCAAGGATGTCACGGCCCCCGTCCTCCCCCCGGAGCCGGGCAGAGGGGGAGCGGCTCGAGCCGGCTCCCTCCCTCCCTCCCTCCCAGCCGGGGCCCGGGGGCTCCGATGTGGCTGCTGGCTCCGGCGACATGGCATCAGCTCAACCTGATCCATGTTCAAAATGACTGGCAGGGGCCCTGGAGAAGGAGATGGCAGGCTGCTGCTGATGCAGCCTAGATTGGGACGCGGCTATTACTGTTATTATAATTCATTATTATAATCACTGTCATTAGTATTGCTTTTATGATGATCGCCCTCATCATTATTGGTATTATTTTCCTTATTCCTCAAATGCACGTTTTCTCTTCCCCTCCAGCTCTGCCAACGTATGTGTGCATGCACGTGCAAGTGTGTGCTGTGTGCACGTGCAAGAGAGGAGCGGTGGACAACTTTTGTGACAAATTAGACAAGGCTGCTTGAACAATTATTGCACCTTTCTGGAAGTATTATTACAGCCTTGCCTTGCCACTGGAGGCGACTATTCCCCCCGCTGCAGTCAGTCTAATGCAGTCATTTAATGCTTCATTCAGTCTGCAGTGTAAACCAACTGGCATCCTTTCTTTATAGAAGTGCCAGGGGTTGGGGGGAAAGAGAGAGGCATGCTCTCCACCTGACTAGAAAGAAATATTCCCAAGTTTAATAGTCTCTTGTATCTCAAGCAAGCTGTGGCAAGAGAGAATGTCATAAATAGTGCAAGGACAAGGGGAACTCAGGGCTGTTGTAATTATTATAGATGGGAGCCGCTTTCTGGCTTTCTCTGTTCGTTGGTAAAACCAACGTGTAGCTGAGGCTTTGCAGGCTTGTTGTTGCTCTGTGTTCAGAAGTGGTTCAGCTACAAGCATAAGGATATGCTGAGTGGCAAGAGTCTATTTCTGTCGAGCCACCTCCACAGAGCCATGCTTCTAGGATGCTTTCCATGTAGGCACAGTCTGCAGAGAGAGAGGACAAAGAGTGGGAGCAGCTTTGAGATAAAATTCATCAGTCCAGGTGAACATGTGGTCTCCCAAGTGTGGGTGAGAGAGGGGGTGAAACAGAGATGTGAGTGGGCTGTGAAGCTGATTAATTTGTGAAGCAAATCCCACATGTACAAGTGTTTGGGAAAGATGCCAGATGGATAGCCCTGGAGAACAGGAGTTCTCTGTTTATCTACCGAGCAGGTACCACAGAGACAGGGCATGTTTCCCTAAGCCATCCGGTGTGTTTCCAAATCTGCTTGGGAGGCACTGCCTCTGGGAGCAAGAGAGTGCTTTACATGTCCATTTGGTTTTCTGCTTGTTTTGTTGCGAATGCTAGCGAGAATGTCAATTTGTGACAACTGCCATAGTGATTTTGTGCTCAGGAGAGCTCTTCATTAGGAGCCAAGATCTCTCTCTCTCACCAAGTTCAATAGGAGCAGAAGCAGATCCAAAAGGGAGACCATCAGTGATTGCAAAAACTACCAGGCAGTCATCAAATGATAATGTCACTAGTCACTGCTAAGCTAGGCTAAATTCAAACCAATGGCTAGAGGAAAAAGCTTACAATCTTGTTAGTGGTCTAGGGAAACAGTTTTTTTTTTTTCTAACTGGATGACCGTTTGGTTGTTTTAACATAAAGGTATTTAAAACTGAGATGATCCTGGCTCATTAAAAATGGCTTAAGGAATGCCATTGGTCAGTTTGTTGCTGATTACTCAAGTTGCAAACATTCTAGTTTCCTTGAAAATGAAGAAACATAATTGAGCACTTTCTCCACATGACATGTTAGTCCAACTGTTGATGGCATGAACCTCCTTTTTTTAGTATTATTTCGTTCCTTTGTCAAAATGTACCCAATCTGATTTATCTGCTCTACTAGTGACATTGTTCCAATCCTATTTTACCACCCAAGATCTTCACTGGCACTAGATCAACCAATTTAAAATGGATATAAATTGTGCTACTGGTTTTGGAGCATATGATCAGATGCAAAGGACTGTATCCTATTTCCACTGAGGAATTTTTAAAATTCCCTATTGACTTGGTTAGAGAGTAGAAATGGACACTAACTCCCACTGACAGTGATAGGGGGTCTTTCTATTGACCTCAATAGAAGCAGAATAAGGCCCTAAATTAAGATCTTTTTAGTCGGCATGAGTGTTTGCTCAGCTGAAGCTAAATATTCTAGGCAGCACAGATATTTTAGCTGACATTCTGTTTATAGATGACACAGATTATTTGAATTGTATACACATCTGAGAATACCTATGAAATGGATGACATATAAAAACTATAAACAGGGATTTTTAAAGGAGTTAAGAGAATTAGGCATCTATCTGAACTAATTTTTTCTGAGATTTGGAAATGTATTTCCCTTAGGCCATCTGAACTTCCCAGCCAATATTTTTAACACTATATATTGATACTGCAAGACTGGCAAATAATTACATATTTGCCCTCAGATTGCTGGCCCATACTTTCTGTGATAGATCTATTATAGCTAATATAGTAGCATGGCAGATAGCATACATTTGATAAAAATGCTATAAAGGTATCATATTGCATACGGGAAATGCAAAATAATATACTAATTTAAATTCAATATAAGGACACTTGTCACATGAGCTGCACAAAAAAACTTCAAAACCTTCCCATGCATTAGTGACCCTGAGACAAATTAAATCAATTTAGAAGCACGGGAATTATTTGTTGTTCATCATTTAAAGATAGGTAAAAATATTAAAAGGCACTAAGAGAAGAAAAAAAATGTTAGGCTTCAAACAGAACAGCAAACAACTTTAAACCATAAGTGCAAATTGCTCCTTAAGGCAATATACATTTTTAAAGAGAGAGTTACGCAAAGGAGGGGGGCCACAAAGGAGGGGGGGCCCTCAATGGATACAGTCACTTGATTTATGCCTAATATCCAAAATGCAGACACTTCAAGTTCCGCTTTTGTCTAAAGATAGAATAATCTTGACCATTTCCTCTGGAGTTGTAGGTATACATATTTTTCTGCCTCAGACATGTAATCAACCATTTTTTTAAGTGCACATGTATTAACGGTGGCCGGGAACCTCACATACCATTTGTTTCTCATTGGCCTTTATTAGTGTAATATACTGCCATGGACACATGTGAATGGCTTACTGTGAAAACTGAGAATTTCATATGTGTATCAAAGGTAGATTAATTCCCTGATGGTGATATCTTCCCATCAGAACTGTAGAAATTATGAATGAGCTGTTTTAATGCAGAAATGTAGCTTCTTCAATGTTTCCATGTTTCGACTAGACCTTTCTACAGCTCATCAACCACATTGAACCTGATGCCAGTATAATGTGTCTTTTGTAGCAAAGCCAAAGGGAGGCATTTTTTAATCCCCTGCAGCACAAATACAAATTTTGATGTTGTACACGAAGCTGAAGACTGACCCTGTGAAGGAAAAATGTAGACTTGGAAATATCTTCCACAATCAGAACAATTAAGCAATGATCCAAGTGTGAGGCTGGAAAGCTTTTAGACTAAGACTTATTATTGTGTCCAGGTCCTAAGAGTTCTGGCAACATAAAAAAGTTATATCTGCATTCTCTGATTACAACGGATCCCCAAGGTATTTATGTTATATTACATTATCTTCCATAATATGTTCTGTACATATACATTTCCATTTCTCTTTGCAACTACAAGGGCTTGTTTTGTTTTCCACCAGTGGATCTATAATTTGCACATAGTTCTTTGACTTCATCTGAATACATGAAAATAGAGATTATTCAGAGTGTGCTCTAAAAACAACAGCAGTACAGATTTTCCAGGCATCAGTGTATTGCATTATAGTTGCCAGAATTAGAAACATCATCATAAACAGGTTATGCCACTGCAATTCACTACCACTGTGACACAGAACTAATCTATTTACACTATATATTGATAGAAGCTCCTCTTGGCCTATTGGATACTGTGTAAACGAGAATATTTGTTGCTCTTGTGGAAAGAAAATTTTGAAGTCCAACCTGCTTGAAAAAGACTTTCTGATCCTACTCCCAGTCAAGTCAATGGCAAAATTTCCATTCATTTAAATGGAAAAAAATCACATAAAAGTCATTTGGAAACTGGTCACATTTTCAAATGTTCATTAGAGGAAATAGTTTGAAACAGCCAGAATAGCCTTTGTATTTCATAGAGCAGAAGCCTAGTCTAGTTTGCCAGTCAAGTGAATGGCATTCACCATATAGATTATATATTTATAAGTGAATGGCATTCACATTATACATTTAAGTGAATAGCATTCATCATATAGATTATATATTTATGAGTTGACCATGAGGGCTCTGAGCCATTTGTTAAAATTATGCAAGTCAATAAATAATCAGCCTTTTCAGATTTGAAGCATCCATTGCTAAACTTGATGCACCCTCATAAAATGATAGCTCTTTGTTTTCACTAGTTTATTGACTATGGGAAGACAATAGAGTATCTTATTTTTGTTGCAAATAACTCAGACCACAGCAGAGCAGAATCTTTTTAACACTCTGGATTTCTATTTGAAGCGTCTGTGTGGCACCCCTTAGGCCATGCACCCCTTGGGCCACAACACCCTTGAAAGATCTTAAGGCACCCCAGGTTGCCTTGGCATCAGGGTTGAGAATCTCTGCCCTACAGTTTCTCCTCTTTTTTCCATGCATTCAATGTGAAACCCTTGTCTCAATGATGTCAGTGAGAGCCTTTTCTTTGTTTTCATTCAGGCCAGTTTCACACGTAGTGCCCTCCTCCCCTTTCTTTTTCTTCTCTTTCTCTTTTTCTCCTTTCTTCCTTTATCTTTTATTGACTTAGTTACTCCTTGCAATTACTACTGTGGAAATGCTACTGCATAGGGATAGACTTTGTCTTTCAATCCAGAGGCAGCGTGATGTCTAGTCATTTTAATCTCTTACAGAAGGTAGTTCAAAAGCCATGGGCTAGATGACAAGAATGATTTATCCTCTGTTTCTTTAAGTCTCACCTGCCTCTCTGGTTCCTGATGACACAGTTGTTACAGTAAGTCTTGGTAATGAAGAGAGAGACAGTGTCTGATTTGCAGTGGAGGCAGCTATGAAGCCATCAAACAAACCAACTGATTCCTACCAATCTTACATTACTGCGATTCAAGTCAGTGGACTTACGTTAGCATGGAACTGGTGCAAGGGAGTGGAAAATCAAGCCTTAGGACCTTGAGTTTGATTTAATAGTTGACCATACACAACAACGTTTAGATTTCTAGCAGGTAATGGATAACATTTTAAAACTCAGTACAATAATTTCCTACTTTCTTGTCTCAAAACTGGCAATAAAATTTTATGCAAGTTGGAGGATTCTGGAGAAAAGCTGTTTTTCATTTTTTTCCCCAAGTACTCACATTCGTTGCTTACTAGTTTATTTGGACTTTTGCCCTTTTGTATAATATAACTGAAAATTTTTTTAGAAGCACTGGTGTTGGCAACCATTTTTTTGATCACAGATCCATGAACTTCTCAAAAAGGACCTGTTCACTAAAACAAACCCTTAAAAAAGAAGGCTGAAGGAAAGCTAAAGTAAATCAAAATGAGATAACTTTTAACTGATGTACTGCAAATCCACACTTTTATACCTTCACCAGAGACAACCCAAAATGCATTCCTTCCAGATTTTGAAAAAGTAAAAAAACCCCAAAACATAGCACTCCACGTTCCCCCGCTTTTTTTTTTTTTACATTTTTTAAGCCTCACTAAGTCTTGGTTATAGAATTTGAGCTATGTAACTGAACTATCAGTAAGCACAGTGCTCAATCATACTGCATCTTCCTCTAATATCTGATAGCTTTTACTTTCAGCCTGTTCTTTTGAATTCCCAAATCATCATTAACTTAAATGTGTTATTTAGTATAAGGACTGGAAGATTAGGCCCTATCTGTCATTCTAAAAAATAGTATTCACTACACATTAAGGAATGAAATATACGTTTACTATAATCTATCCTTACAAAAACAAAAAATGCCATTGAAGTTTTTGGTAGTTTTGTACGAAAAATAGGTAGAGAATTATGTAGATACATTGGCATTTAAAATAATGGACCTTAAAAGAAGGCATGAGTTCACCTTCTGTCCATCTGCATAGGATAGTTTGCATAGCTATCATAACATACCGATACATTATTGTCTACCCCTAGCTTTAAAAATTCAGGGCTTAAAAATCATGAGGTGGGATTAACATCATTGTATTTAAAATAAACTAATTTTGGAATTTTTAATCTTCCTTTGGGTTTAAAGATTCCAAGAGCTGAGACTTTAAGAAAAGTCCCAAATATCACATTATACTTGCAATAAAATATGAAGAGTTAGTAACCCTGAAGACAGAAAAATATTCCATACTAGTAATATAGGGGGAAAAGTGACATTTTAAAAGTTGTGAAATGCTGAGTTTGTCACAAGTACCTTTATTGCATCCAATATTAGGTATTCTAAAAGAACAGTGAAGCTTCCTGTCATCTGTTGATTTAACTGAGCTTAACATCCAATGAATAAATTGTATATAGTTTCTCAGCTCATGGGGTATACGGTGCCCAAGCATCAAATAACAAGCTACGCCTTCTACTGTGAAAGGTTTATAGCTGAGCAACTGCAGGAACACTGCTGAGGAACAGCTGAAATAAAATATTTAATGGAAACATAAATGAAATGACCAGATATTGTTTGAGAATCCAAGAGCATAAATAAGTGTCATGCCTATCTTCTGAATTCTCAGCAAAAATCACAATCTATTATATTTAGAAAGAACTCTGGAGCTGATTCCTGTAGCCCTTGTTCTGTGAATAGTTTCATAGATGAAAATGAGACAACTCACCGATTACCTTTCCACATAATAAAAGGGTGGCTCAGGCTGACCCTACATAGTCAGTGTATCGCCAGAGGTTGACTTTTATGTTTGAGGGGGGCTATAACTAGCACTGGATTGTGCCAGAGGCATATTATACCAGTCATGTTAAGGTAAATTTGTGATAGTTAAACAGTGTTAAGAGGGAAGAGCCCCTAAATCCCTTCACTCTCCCCTTCCTGGTCCAGAAACAGGTCTAAATGTGCAAAATGTTGGAGAAACCCATCATCAAAAAGACAATCCTAGCACGCAAAATGTTTTAATCTGTGTAAATATGTATGTGAATGCATGTATACTTATCCTCTTTCATGCTTGAAATTATGGTACTGTGCAAAAAATAATGTGACTCTGAGACTTGTTTTACATAATTTTTTCAGCACCCCCCCGCCCGAGCTTTTTAGTTTCAATAGCTGCTTTTTTGTCATTAGTTTCTAAACCCGTTGTAAGCGAGGATTTAACAATAGCAAAAGGCCATGTGAATATGCATCCATCAGGATATCTTCAAAAGTTGCATCCATTCTTCCTTTTTGGCATTCTTTCAGTGCTCCCTGTCTAGAGCTAGTCTCTGCTCAGATACAGTTGCTCCAGCCCATGACAGCTGCTTAGGTGAGTCAGCTGGTTTCAATCTTTTGTTATCATTTTTCATCACTAGAATCCTTTTTATTAGTAATTAAATATTATTATTAAAATGGCATCCAGAAGTCCTTAGTTGAAATGGGGTCCCAAATGTGCTAGGCATTGTGCAAGCACATTATAAGAGCTGGTCCCCCCCACCCCTTGAAGATTTTATTATAATAAATAGACAAGATACGAAGGGAAACAGATTCACTGTGAATTGCACAGACTTGCCCAACATGCTCATTGTTAGGCTTGAGGATAGAACACGTGTCTTGTGTGCCCCTTCCATTACACTATTCGGGAACTTAGTTTTCACTATCCCAATAGAAACTTTTTGTTAATTAGTTTAAAAAGATGATAGTTTTAAAGACATCCAGTTGTGCACATGTCACAGGTAAGGAACTGTGCAACCTCTCCCACCCAGTTTTACATCAGAACCTTACCATTCTATGTCCTTAGACCAACACAGCTACAACCAACAACCCAACATTAGGACCTTGGCTTCAGTAGCGTTACACCTGCTTTCCAGTGGGGCAAGGTCCCTGTCCTCACATAAATTACATCATCAGCAGGGATCTGGGTTTTCTGTTCATGACAGAAAAACACAATACAACCTGGATTTTCTCATTTTAAGGAGAAAAACCCAGGAAAGAGCAGGTTTACTCTTGCAGGCTGGCAAAGCTCCTGCAAGGGGCTGGGGGGAAGGAGGAGGGCAGTGAGGCAGGGGGTGGCATCTGCATGTGTGTGTGTACACATGCATATGGCCATGAGGCAGCCTGAAGAGCAGCTTCTGCAGATGAGTCTGGTGGGAGGGGGGATCGAGGCCCCCAGAGGGAGGGAGTTGGGCAGGGCTGGGGCTGCTGCCCAACTAGGGCAGCGCGTGGAGCCCACAGCCAGATGCACGGCTGCAGGACCTGGGCAGAGAATGGGATGGGGCTGCGGGTGGCTTGTCTGGGGGGGGGCTGGCTCCTAGTCACTGCATGCACTCCTGCAAGGGATGGGGGGCATGGGAGTACATGCCCCCCAGATTTGTGCACGGGGCAGGTGTGGGCCAGGCTCAGGCTCCTTGCCTTGTTGCCTGCCCCCTACAGAGGTATAGCCCAGGGGGTGGGACCTGGCATGGCAGGGCAGAGCAGGGCTGGGTGGGTAAGCTTCATGCTGCTGCCGCAAACCCCACACCGCCACGGCAAAGCACCCCCTGCCCACCCAGCAGCAGCAAGGGACACAACTCTTGTGCTGCCACTCCCACTGCTTCCTGGCAGGCAGGGAGCTCCTCACGATGGTGGGGCAGGGCTCACAGTGGTGGCATCAAGCCTCTTCATGCCGCTGTTCCCTGCCACGGTGGGTCCTGCTGCAGAGGCTTTAGGGGGTAGGCAGCAGGGCAGGGAGCCTGAGCCTGCAGTGGGCAGCCCACATCTGTTCTCCCTCACTGGGCTCTGCTCGGGCCATGCCAGCCCTGGGGGAGGGAGAGTTGAGCACTGTACTCTCCTCTACTGCAGCAGCTGCTGCCTCCCACATGAGGCAGCCAGGGCTTGGGCACTGCTGTGGGGGCTAAAGGGCTATGAACCAGAGTAGCCCTGGCAGCTGGGGGCCCCCTCCAGCAGGGGTGGGGAGTGAGGGGCACCACCAGGGCTGGGGGACTGTGGGTCAGGAATGAGGGGCAATAGCATGGGCAGGGCACCGGCATATCAGGGCTGCTCAGAACCACAAACCAGTGGAGCGGGGCAGGGACAGCCACAGCTGGACCCACATCCTGATGAGCAAAAGGGGCAGGGGAAGCTCTGATTTTCCACGATAACCGCCCCCCCCCAAATTAAATGCCAAAATGTACAGGTATTTAGAATTTATTTTATTGTAGTGATTGAGGCACTGGTGGCCTTCCAAATTGCTTTAAAATTGAAATACAGCAATAAAACATTGTGTTCAACTGATACCTATCTATATATTGGGGTTTCATTTTAACTGCGGAAAAAACATGGATTTAGGGCTTTTTTAATCAGAGAATTTGGGGGGAGGGGGTTATCAGAGAATTTTCAATTTTCAAACAAACTAGGATTCCTGATCATTAGTGATCTCTAGTTAAAAAATACTTTAACATGTACTTGAAAAACTCATATAAAACATATTTTACATTCAAATTAGGCAAACCCTGGAAAGCAGGAGAGCTGCAGAAAGTTTATGACAACATCTGGCTTGATTTTTGCCTGTCTTATACGGGGGCCAAGGAGGTTTCAAACACTACAAGGCCAAAATGGGAATGTGTGATACCCAGTCTGTACAGTGTTAAAAAAATATACAAGATGCAGGCCAGCAAAGAACAAGGTTCACTGGATTCACTTAAAAAGGAAGTAAAAATGATGAAGTACTCTTGCTTCTGGTTCTTCCATTACATGTTAAAAAGTTTTGTTTTAATTTACTCACAGTCTAAATATCTTTTAATAAAATTCAAAATGGATGTTAGCATAGATTTATACAAAACAATGCAACTCTATTTTTATAGCAATAATTAATGTTTTATCTCATGCAGTTTCATGAATTATCCATATAAAGCACATTTTACAGAAAGCTGCTTAGAGAGATTTCAGGGGACACTAATCCACAGGGCTTTCATTGAAATACTAAACACAATGTCATGTGACAACCTTATCATGGCAAACCTAATTGAAACAGATTTGCAATAATATAGTCCCAAACTACAGAGATCTCAAACACACCAGATAGGTTTGGGGTTATGGATTTGTTATTTAGATTTGTTGGAAGATCCTCTTTATTACTCTGCAAGTTGTTAAATTATACAGAGGCATAAATTAGCCATTAAAATATACATGTAAACACACAATTTAAGCATAAACATTCTGATAATCTTAGTATTTCCCTTACTGTCCTTGTCATCGAGCTGCAGCCGCTGTGGCCTGGGTTGGCCCCTCCGTGCAGCTGTCTTACTGTCTGCTATTGCAAAAATAGTTAGCAATATTAATAGTATCAAATAGTCGCTTTCTTCAGTTCTAGCTTTGTGGGTGACTGCTTATCTTGTAGGTCCCTAAGCAGAAATTTGTGAGGAAAGAACATAGATATGTGAAGGCGTTGTAAGGCTGCTCTGCATAGGCTGATTGTAATGTGAAGTGAGTACTTGGGTTTTTCACTCTCTAAAAACACTGCTGAATATCACGCTGCATCATAATAACCATGCTGGGTGGGTTTTGTTTGCAGATGCCTGCAGGCTCCCCCAGATGGCGCTCCGTATAGCCTTTTCTCCCACTGCTAAGGTTAGTTCCTTTACCAGCTAAAGGTTGGAGCTAAAAGAGGAATTTGGGTTTGGGAGCTCAGAAGGCTGATCCCAGAGCTGCAGCATCACCAGTAGCAGCAGCAGCTTTTCAGAATTAGTCACACGCTTTTCCCAGCCTTGGGAGGAGGAGAAAGCAACAGCTGGAGTGTGAGCTAAGCTCAGAGTATTAGCAGGCAATTGCTCTGTTTCTTAAGTGCAGGCTCAATTTTCAGAAAATCCTGAAGGGAATCAAGTAGGTATTCGCACAACCAAATTCTATTTTTTTCCTATATCACACCAAATGCTTCTGTATGCACTTCATGCAGGTGTGCTATTTTGCGGTTATAATACTATACCTTTCTACTAGGTTTCAGGGTGGCTGGATCATTAATACACGTTTTATTTTCTAGCAAAATTTAAAAAAAAAGAAAAAACCTTTGTCTCTAGCTTCAGGTTTTCAGCATCTGTTAGTGTGTGTGAAACTGAGACAATGCTAAGTCATAATTATTGCTGTACATATAAACATGCAGAGGCAAATGCAATATAAATGGATCATGCACTGATAGGAGATGAATAAAGAATTTTTACTTCTTTATTGCCATAGATGACTTATGTCTCCCCTGCATCTATCCTTTCTGAATTATTTGGCCCCTTGCTCATGTATTTGAACAGATTTTATGTCTTTGATAGGCTATAACCTATACACGTATTTCTTTTGCAGCATGTGTAGCATGTGGACTGAGATAGATAAAAACAGATTATAAACACCCCTCTATAGTTCTGTAAGTGTGTAGGGAGCTCTGGATCTGTATCTGTAGGGGCTGGAGCTGGGCTGCTTCTAGTCCCAAGTACCCAGCCCTTAGAAATGGCTCCACAGAAACCTCAGCTCTCTAGATCCAGGATGATGAAAGTGGAAGTTGGTAAGAAAGAAGAGCTTGAGCACTCCAGCTGCGGGTTGGGGATGACATATATCAACCTCCCACTGCAACTACAGGCCGTGTAGTCCATATTAATTTTTCCATGGATTTCCTCGATGGTACTCAATATACCTGAGCTGGCAGGAGCTGGAAGTGCCGTTTAGATAGAAACATAACACTCAGGAATATGAATAAGGACTTCAAAATTTGGGCCCTATGCATTGCATGAAGAAGATAAAGAACAGTCACAGCTGTGACTAATTAAATAAATAATACAGTATTTAAAGGATTATCAAGGAGACAAGGAGATTCCTCTTCTTTCTGTGTAACATTGGCCAATAACTGGGGTAAAGATTATTTCAGCATGGAGCCTTCAAAAATCCATCCTTGTTATTATTTTATTTAGTGAGTTATAGCCAAAGAAACCTTACATTTCTTAGCTGATTTTACAAATGTAAAGTCAAACTAATTTATTTGGAAGTAAATAATGAGTAACTTTTTTTGAATCAAAGGCATTTCTCTTATTGCACCAGTGTAAATGAGGGAAGAATTTGGCTTTAATAGAAGAGATAAAAATAAAACCAGCACTGGGCAAAGCCAATTATGTTCCCCATTGCCTAGGGATGGGCAACCTAATTTACAGTTGACATTGATTTGATGGACTGAATCATCTTTTTTCTGACCTAGCTTTTGAAGTAATTTTTATTGTAAACCAATCATTACAATGTAGGACTTTCAGTACCATCAGTGTCACCATGACAAATTTTCACACCAGCATTAGCCTTGCTGCTAGGGTTTTTCTTCCCATTCTTCATTACTTGACATGCTCTAGGAGGTAACTGGACATATTGTACCTAGTTTCTATCCTCAGTACGAGCCTTGGGCATGGAGCTAATGGATTGTGTGAGGGATACTGTGCCAAACATTATAGTATTGACAATGGGGGAGATGTTACTAGGAAAAAAAAAACTATAGCAGAGGAACTGGTAACATTACATTTACCTCATTTGTTTTGTCTACATATGAAGAAAATTAATCGGGGGGGGGGTTAGGACAACATTTTTTCTTCTCCTTTTAGCTCCTTTCTAACTCTGCTCATCAATGTGGTTTTATAGTTGGATGATTAAATGGACTTTTCCTTACGTGCTTGGAACTACATAACCTATAGTTTAGGGCAGGGCAAGCTGGGCTGTGTAAAGACATGTATTGGACCCCACCTATGCTCCACCCAAGTTCAGGAGGATTAGTAATTGGGTGCTTGGCTACCCCAATTGCTTACATTAGGGTTGTGCCTCTGCTCTGTGACCTGGCAGACTGGAATACTGAAATAGAGGCCTGCCCCTTTCTTACTCATCTACAGGAAGGAGCAGGTGCCATGTGCCCCTTAGCCTTGCATACAGGTATCTAAGGTCTAGGACAGGTGGCCATTATACTGAGTCTTAAAGCAGCATATTGTCCCTTTCAATTCCCCTACCTGGACAGTCTAGGATTCTGTCTCATCTTTTATGAACAGAGCATGAAATCCCATTTATTTTCACCCAGTGTTAACAAATGGTCAGTATTTTAAAGATTCCATACCTAAAAGTCCAGTTCCCATTATTTCTAAGCTCTTGGGGCTTGCTAATCACAGGAAGCATCCTGTGTTAGTTTGATAATATTTGAAACAAAAATAATAAACGCTTGGAGGGATTAAAGGTGTGCAAAAAAGCAACCTGTCCTTCAACATGACAGCTAGGGACAGACATTTGAAAAGCCCAAGCCTGAATTGATTCAATCTTTGCAGGTTAGTCTAACCTGCAGACACTGAACATATTTGCAAGTGGATAGACATTCACTTTTGATTCCAGAAATGCAGGCATATGCCTGCAATGGCTCAGGCCCGAAGCCTGGGGGTGCTAGAGGAGCCCTCCCTTCCCTTCCACAGGTAAGCCGAGCTGATGCGGGGGCATGGCCAGGCCCCAGCAGGTCTGAGTACGACTGAGGAGCAGTTTAAACCCCCACCTTGGCCTGCAGTTTTGGGGAGTAGGGGAAGAGGGAGTGTGGCCAGCTCCTGTGGTGGAGGAGGAGCACGGCCCATAGTAGTGGCTCCCTGACAGCCAGGAGCAATCCAGGCACACAGCTCCACTTCCCAGCCCTCGAAGGGGACTCTTCCCCATCCTCTTTTTGCCCTCTCCCCTGCCACCATGGGGCAGGAAGGGGGACTCTATGTGGCACTGCTCGGCCTGTGCCAGCCTGGGCATGGAGAGCGGCTGTCATTGAGCCACAGCTGCTGGAAAGTGCCCTGCTCCTGCATCCCGTGCCAACCCCACTCAGCCCTGGCTGAGGCAGCTGCATGGTGGGCCCCAGTGGCTGTAGCTCAGTGATAGGGAGCTGAGCTCTGTCAATGAGAACAGCCTGGGTGGTTGCTGGTCAGACAGCAGGCTACGCAGGCCAGCTTGGAGGTGCCGGTGAGCCTGAAGCCCAGCATCTGCCTGCCGTGGGGGCTCGCTGTGGACACATGAGGCCCCATGGCACCTCCAAGTCAGCCCAGGTAGCCTGTGCATGGCCAGCTACTGCCCGTGTGTACCAGTCCAGGCTGCTGTCACTGACAGGGTGCAGTTTCCCAATGGCTGCAGCTCAATGACAAGGAAGCTGAACCCTGTCAGCTTTCCTATGTCAGTGCACATATGCCCTACAAAAAACTATGTTGAAAGAATATTATAAAGATTGTAACGTGAAGTTCAAGGAAATATCTGAATTATGGTTGCCAATTCAAGCTTAATTCTGCCTGTTATATTTTCTGCTTTGATAAAGATTTTATTTGCATGATCACACTTGTGTTTTTGTCCTCCAGGATAAAATGAGGAAGAAAACTGAATGTTCATTGTAATATGCCCTAGATATCTATACATATCCAAAGTTTGGTTGATTGTTTTTATAAGCAGGGGCGGTAAACCCAGTGTAAATCACCCCTTACTCTCATTGTCTCCTTGGGTAACTGATGACCCAATTTTAGTGTCTGCTTTAGGAAAATCCCAATTAGACCAAATGAAACTGAATTACAGGCAGAGAGCTTTCACTAGGGCCTTGCTGGCCTGCACTAAATGAGGTAAGTTGGCTGCGTGTCTAGATAGAGTCTGCACCCATGGGAGAGATCTCTGTGCTATCTTGAAATGCAGTTAGAGAAGAGGGTAGGCTAGAGCCCCACAAACATGGGATCAACAACCAGACATTTCCTCGCTAAGGGTTCAAGAAGGTAGCAGGTTCTAGTCCTGATGCTGGAGTTATGAAGCAAGTGACATTAACTCTGTGATCTGCCTTTTGCATGTGGATATAGGCCTAAATGGTGAAGTTCACCCACATGTTCAGAAATTAGAGCTGTGAGGGGAATGGATGGCAGAAAACAGGCAGATTAGCTGTTCAGAACTATAACACTTAGGACAGCTCTTAGACGCATCTGAGATCAGCACTTTGCCCTACAAGGACCCTTGAATGACTACAACTCCAATGACAAATAGTTCTGGTGCACTTATTTCAAGAGCAAACCTGCCAAAGGAACAGATTGCCTTAGGGGTCTTACCCTTCTTGTTTATAAGAACAAGTTCATATCCCAAAAGAAATAATTCCCTCTCCAAAGCAGCAAAGCATGGTGCTCAGGCAGGAAGATGTCCAGCCAGAAAGTGTTACATTAACTTTGGAGATGTTTGCATAGGATGGCTTCCTCCCAGAGGGGAAATTCATGTCAATGGCCTATGTCTTTCTAGGGGTGGGAGACAAAGAGCTGGCTACAAAACAAAAAGAGGACTCAACACTAATGTGTTTCAGTCTGTGCTCAGGTTAGATATACTGCTGTCCAGTTTATGCACATTATGGGCCTAGACTTTCTCCCACCGGCTTCAAGAGAGTTTGAAGCTGACGTCAATGGGACCAGAAGCTAGTACATGGTGTTCATACAGCTGATGAACTTCATATTTAGATTCCAGGAGCAGTTAAAAATACCTATAAATCCACACTAAAACATTTAAGACATATACTGAGTGAGTTTTAGCTCTGCTGGACTGGCTTAGATGTGTGTACAGTGGATGTCAGCAGTGTCTGCATTTATCAGCCTGAAGCCTAAACATATTCTTTCATAACAGCCAAGGGGGCACAGTCAAACACCCTGGAGGAGATTGTGCTCTTTAGCTCTGCAATTCTCAGGTAGCATTAAGTATGCAGGAAGCATTTGCTGATCTCCTGTTGGAGATACAGTCCCTCAGTGAACACGCTGCAGACTCCTATATGACTCCTTCCTTGCAGCACAGGTAGAAGGGGCTGGACAGGCATGTTAAAGAGTAAAGAGAGGAGAGGGTAGAGCACTACCTATTTGGTTAGAGCAGTGAATTACAGAGTTATACTCTTCGCTGTCTCCAGCTTATTCTCTGCTACTCCCTTCCATCCTGCTCTGAGCAATTATGGTGGGTAGGATAGCCATGATTTTCAGACCCTCTCATGGCTCAGCTAGTTTCTTAGTCTGTTTTCCTTGGGGCTCCACAGCCTATCAAGAATGCAGATGGTGGAGCAGTGACAGATTATTTTCTTTCCTCCCTGTAATGAAGCAGCCCAGCCGTAAGGGGAGCCAATGAGTAGCTGCAATGAGTCAAGGCCAGCAGTTGATCATATCATTGGTGCACCTGGGGCTATAGGGAGAGTTGAGCGAGGCAGCTGGGAAAACGGTTACCATGCAACAGGGCTGATTCAGACACTTCTGTTTCAAGACCCCAGGTGTTGACACAGAGAACATGTTTCCATTGATAACCAAGTGCAAGCTGATGCCCCAATTTAGAGACACAAAGCCCCAGATAGGACAACTCTGATACATGTTGCATGAATAATATTGCATAAACACCTCTATTTCACACAGCATGGCATACATGTGGAATGATTTCATGGAATGACTTTCTGCTGCATAAGTGGACATCATGAAATCCCGGCCATCTCCATGGTATTATTTTTTTGCATAGCAACTAACATACTGCAGTAAAAAAGCAAACCTCAGAAGATCGAGCAGAAGGATAAATGCCGAAGAGTGGAAGAAAAAATACAGTTTCAAACTCCCCATGTGTGGCAGAAACAACTTCTGTGAAGGCACATGTTCAGAACCATTCCATAGTTAGTTAAAGCTCAGGGCTGTGCCACTCATCAACAGGATGGTAATCCTAATTTCACAACAATAAAAAAGTATAGGCATATATTCTACAAGACATAGATTATCCTTTCCTTTCCATATCCTTCTTTCTCATGCGCAAGAAAGAAGGAACTAGTTCTGATGTGGTAGTAATTTCTATTTAACTTTGACTAGAGAAACTTATTCTTAAGATGGTCAGAAAAATTTTGATGGGATCATTTGCTGTAACCAAATGCAATTCTATGGAAAATGAACCATAGTGTCAGTTCATATCAATGTCACTGAAATTGCATGTGGAGTAAAACATAGGAAAAGAGTCCTGGCACTAATGAACAGAAAATGTTGACATTTATTTCATGTTTCATTTCATGTTTTCATTTTGAAATTACTTTTCTTTTTAAATATATTAGAATGTGTAATAAAAATGAATCCAAACAAGCTGTTTTGATCCATTCAACATGATTTTCCCTGAATTTTCCTTCAAATAGAAATTTTGATTTTTTTCAATTTCATTAGAACTGAGAACGGAGCCAAATTTAGAAATCTTTTGTCAACAGAATTTCTGTTTTTGTACACCTCTCTTTCACATTGGTTTTGACCTGTATTTTTAAAGTCACAATATAGGTTTCTACAATCGTATTTAGGCACTTGGGGGAAATAGGCATTTTAGTTAAGTCATGAGTATTTGCCAGTGTCTTTAATAGACTTTTACCTCAGTTCACTCAGGTCATGTCATCGATTTCCACACCATAGATTTAGTACTCTATATTTAGGCACTCATTTTTGAAGTTTTTATTTTTTAAACTTAATCCTATTTCATTATAAAAAGAAAGAAACATGTTCAACAAAGCTTAGATGATGGCACAGTTTTCTTAATACTTTTACCAGGTTTTGAAATATAGAAAACAATTTAATAGAACCATAGATTTTAAAGGTAGAAAGGATCATCTAGTCTGACCTTCTGCAAGACAAAAGTCATGGAACACCATCCATTGATTTCTTCATCAAGTCTATAACTTGTTTCAGCTGGAGCGGTTGTTGTTTTTTTTTAGAAAGACAACCTGGGGAAATTTCTGCTCTGTGGTCTTACCCAATGCATCACTGGAAAAATACCAGTTACTGCATATTAATTTTACTTCCTAGTAGTGCTGTTGTGGTAGGCAGCAAGTTATTTCCTCAAAGTAAATTACCCACTCTAGTTAACTACTTTGCTGAAATATACACTAATATGTTGGTTTTTAAGTATAAATACTGGTAACTAATTCCATGAGACTATTGCTTGATAGTAAATCTAGTGGAATTTGATCTCTTTTTGACTGATGTACAAATTGGTTAGTAATTATTTTTACATGACTAGCTTTCCATAAGACCTGTCTTCTAGCTAAATTTTAATAGGCCTATATACCTTAACACTGTTTTTTAAAGAGGGGGAAAAAACCTTTATATAACTCATTTTGGGGATTATAAAAGCAGTAATTTTCTTGAAATTGGTCCTTGATAGAGCTAACAGCTCTTGGCTTCACCTCAAGTTGGTTAACAAACCTATCATTAACTGTGGTTAATGAAAAAATAATTTTTATCTAAGTAACACAGGATGAAAAATTATTATAAATCATACCCTTGGTTATTCATGTCAATAATATGAACAAATGAGTTTGAAAGTTCATACATGTATAAATACACAGTGTTATAAGTAGAGACAGAGTGTGTTTTACAAGTTGTTACTAAGTATTTCTTCGGTTTGTGTTAACATCTGCTTCCTAAAATTTTCAAAATGTTGCTTCAACCTTTCCTAAACTATTGTATGTAGAAATGGAGCATGGTGAATAATTTAGGACACAATTTATGAAGATTTAGTAAAATAAAACTTTTGATCTAAACATGGAATACTCACCTTCAGTAATATTATCTACACCAAACAGGAAGGTACTAAGACAAAATTGTGATGCTAAAAAAATAGCAGAATCATTAGAATGGATCACAAGATATGATTATATGATGCATCACAAAATTATGCAGTAGAATTTTTAACTTTTATATGCTATTGATAAAAAGCACCCACTGGAACTTGTGAAATTGGTCTAGTTTAATTTTACTGAAAACAACACTAAAAAAAGATTATAAGAATGATCAATAATTGACTTATTCTTAAAGCTTGTTATAAAATAATTGCAAGAGGGATTTTTTTTTTTTTTTTTTGCATAGGAGGTAGGGAATGAAGCATTTGCCGCCTTTAAAATATATTTATGCCATGAACTGATAAATGAGATGATATGCCCTAATTTTTCCCCTTCCAAAAAGAAAGAATAATTGAATAATTACAGAACCTTACTACAGATCCTTAGAACATTAGGATAATTTGGTTGATTTAAAGGAATATATAATAGGCATCACAGTTGCCACAAGCATCTTCTCACCATGGTTAAGCCTTTTTGGCATTCTTCCTTTGTCTTCTAGTTGCTCCCACCCAGCATTGTGATGCCTTCTAAACAGTTACTTGGCTTAAAGATGAAGCTTGGTCAATACTAGTGCAATCAATATTGCTTTATCACCACAGAAAAGGGTAAAATTTATACAAATGTTCTCCTATCCATACTGAAGCCCCTGGATGTGAATAATATACATCTACATTTCTACAGGTCTGGGATGGTTTAGCTGAATGGTGGGAAGGGCAAAGTATCTGCTAAGCAAAGCATGCAAGATGATGCCTAAAAGCTTAGCGAAACAGTAGTTATGAATTGTGTCTTTTCTCCATCTCCAGGGGTGCTGAAGTGAAGTTTAGCAGTGTTCAAGGTCAGTATTGTTCAAGGTCAATCTGAAACTCTGAGTCTTCAATTGGCTGTGGATGTCCACTATCTATACAAATGAGAAGCCATGCACATTTTTTCCCTTTGCAGTGATCTCTGCTACACATCTACCATTAGCATAATCTGAGCTGAGACATACAGGATTTTCACTTATTTTTTCCTCCTCTGAATATTTTCTTATAGAAGGGAACAATTGAGATGTTTATTTCTAGCTCTTCTCCCTTATATTTAGAAGATGGAAACAGCCGTCCAAAAATTCCACTCATTACTTTCCTGTTTAATAACAGTCAGTTATCCAACCTAAAACCAAAGATACCAGGTAACTTAGGCACAAGAGTCGTGCATATTCAAAATACTGACTTGCTACAACTACATACAAGTATTTAGAGGTCCCATGATAGATTTGTATTGTACAAGCACACAGTGAGAGGCACTTATCTCCAAGGCTTGTGGTTTAAAAAAAACAAGACAAACAAAGGATGAAGGGGACAAAAAGCTGAAGTAACTTGTCCAGGTCATCAAACTGTGTAGAAAACAGAACTCCTTTCCATAATGTCCTGCCCATTAGCTCACACTACTTTGTTTGGGATCATTGGCATGATTGATTTGTATGAAGACTTATTTTACTAAAGACAAGGAGTAATTTTCTTGACAGCTCCTTTTACTCTCTGCTTAATGTACCCACTTTCCTTTTCCAAATATTCTTTCAACCGACTCCTCTTTTAGGGTCAGAGAATGTGTCCTCTTTTTTTTTCCTCCTCCTTACCTTCCTTTGTTCCCCCTTCCATTAGACGAGAACGTGTCCTTTTAGGGGTATGTATCGCCTTCACTTTTGCTACCTCACTCACCATTTGATTCCATCTTTCTTCTTATGTATCTTGTTGCAGGAACTGCAGTATCTGAGCCTGAATATCCAGTACAGAAATAGATAAATCTATCTCTACATACAGTACCGAGCAAATGAGTTACTTCTTGACATATCTGCAATTTGGATTTATAAAACATGGCTGGATTTTGTCATACTCTGCCTTTTAGTATAAGAAGAGTTGCAGAA
>NW_017728995.1:13937711-13940816 GCF_001723915.1 Gavialis gangeticus
TCCCTTCTGGGGCCAGTGTCGGGCCAGACCCTTGCCCCTGCCTGTTTCTGCCTGTCCCTAATCAACTGGGGAGCAGAGGGGTGTGGTCAGCCTTGCTCTGCTGGAGCAGAGAGCCCAGTGAATCAAAGAAATTGCCAGGATGCTGGGGGACTCTGGTTTAAATTGAACCAGGAAGGGGTCTGGGACAGATCACAGAAAGGAATAACTACAAATTATCCTTCACTGGATTCACTTATGACTAGAAGAGAAAATAATACAGTTTTGAATCTGGTTTCTGTTATAATAGTTTGAATCAGAAATGACTTTATTGTCAATGTAGTAACACCAAAGTGAAACTGGCCTGTGTTAGAATCAAGCCTAGATGCCAGCCTCTTTTTTGACTCCTTTGTATTTTGTGAAAGTCCTTTAGCTAGACTGCATTAATGCTTGAGATGAAAGCAGTTGCCTTCAGTGGAACTAGGCAAATAATTTAAGTTAGCTTTATCCTTGCTTTATTAGATTGGGATCCAAATTCTCAGCTATTACTTATTCTCTACCCAAAACCCTCAAACAGGAGGGGAAAATGTTTCTTTATGATTAAATAGTGGAATTAGTACATTAAATATAAAATATTACATAAAATAATTCTATCTACTATGTAAATGGACAACATAGTACAAGATACATCTGCGTAGGGTGGGAAGGTGGTGCTGTATAGAAAACTTCTGAGTTTCAGATTTGTCTTCAGAAGGACACTTAAAACTTCTCCTGAGTTCTCAGTTTTGGTAGGTGGCAACATATATTTTACACCCTGTAATATATCTTTTTTTAATTGTAAGGAAATATCTTGTAGCCACCTGTTCTACAATTAAAAAAAGCAGTCAGAAAAACGCAGGCAATGAACAAATTGTATTGGTCATATGCAGAGCTTTTAAAAATGCTGGACTCTCTGGGCACTAGGGCTGTATGAAATACCATTGTTTTGTTTCAATGTCCATTTTGCCATTTTGAAGGGACAGTATTTTGCTTCATCATTTTGTTTCATTTTGAAGCACTGGTCCATTTCATTTCAGCAAAACTGTTTCACTGTTTCAATGCATTTTGGCGTTTCACCCATAGGCTATAATGGGGGATCATGAAAATGCCTAAAGCTTTGTCATTTCCTGCCTGATTCTGATGAAAAATGCAGGGATGGTAGCCCCTTCTGAGGGCATGAAGCCTGCAAGTTTCAAGGAGATAGGTATAGAGGTTTCTGGGAAACTGTACCTCAAACTGTTCAAAACTCATGACACTTGCCGGCAGCCTCCTATCACCTGGCACACAGATCCAGGGGCCTGCATTAAGTTGGGGCTGTGCCAGACTCCCCCTGGGGTTGTGAGCCCCCAGCTCTGTGCCGGATGACAGGAGGCAGCCGCTGCCACCTGGGACTGGCACTGAGCACAGCTTGCGCCCAGCACCGGGGAAGACTGATGCTGCTGCTGGCCTCAGGCAGCAACGGCAGCCTCCTGTCATCCAGTGCACAGATGCGGGGTCCTGCACCCCTGGGAGGAGTCTGGCAGCACTGATACGGCAGGTTGAGCTCTGTGGAGCTGGTGGAGCTGGACGGAGTGCAGACCTGGCTCTCCCCACCTCCCACCACCTGGCTGCACTCTGAGCAACTCCGCCAGCCCCCTGGAGCTCAGCTCAGTGGCAGGAAGTGGGGAGAGCCAGGGCTGCACTGCACCTCCTGCCATTGGGCCAAGCTCCATGGGGCTGCAGAGCTGCTTGGAAAGCAGCCTTGGCTCTCCCCTGCCTCCTGCTACCGGGCTGCTTTGAAACTTGAAACATTTTGAAAGTTTCAAAATGTTTCAAGTGCCCTCATTGCATTTCAAAGCTATTTTGAAACTTTTTGTTTCATTTTGATTTCACTGTTTTGAGGTTGCCTTCAAAACAAAACACATGGCAAAATTTTGTACAGCCCTAATGGGCATGTCTACACATGCATTAATGAACCTTTGCTACTGCCCATTAAGTTTAGTACCTCTAACATGATGTCCTACATAAATGTGCAGTAGCTCACACAGTAGCAAAGGCGCATAGCCTTTTTGTGACTCTTCATGTGCAGTACATTAATTCTTTGCCTTAGCATGGTTTTTGCTCTGATGCACAGTAGAATTAGTCTACTGTGCATTAAGTGCCTTGAGTAGATGTGCTCCACAGCTAACATAGTAGCATTTAAACAGAACTTCAAAGTCGGTGTATAACACCATTGTGTATTGCATCCCAATCAAATTACAGCCGAATATTTTAATGAGTTATTGCAACTACACCACTGATATTAGTGAAGTGCCGAGAATATACAGGACAACATTTAGAACACTGGAGCAGCTGCTTTCTTCTGACTTTTTATCTACACTGTCAAATCATGCTGTTCTTGATTCTCTGCTAGGAACTTAACAGCTGTGAACTGGGCAGAAGGTATGTTTATGTTATTTTGATTTTGTCACATTTTTCTGAGATGGCCAGTTTTCCACATTTCCTAAGTTATCAATCATATGCTTCAGGGCTTAAGAGAGGCCCAGAATTCACTAAATATGTGGGAATTGAGGATATTCAACATAATTTAGGAAGTTCTCAATTTTTTCTGATTTTAAGGCTTTGATTTTCCAATGAAAAACCAACCTTTTTCAAGGAAGGTAAATACTGTTCAAGATAATGTCACTTAGTTAAAAAGCATTTTTCCTTTTTGGGGGTGGGGGGAGAGCCAGGAGAAGGGAATTAGACCAGCTCTAGTTTCTATGTATCCTCAAAATATAATTAATTTAGATACATATACCCTCCATGATACAAATCCTGGGTTATAAATGTACTATATTCACCCCTAATATATACACTACCACTTATTGCATTAATTAGGTTACTCATTCACATAAGTAGTTTTCAGATCTTATTGAATTTGGTACCTTGTTAGAGACTTTTTTGCAGTGCAGAATATTATACCAGCAACATAATACAAAAAACGCTTCTAACATGTGAAATGTGCAATTATAATAAGCAAATATTTAACTCATACTGTCCTCTTGGGATCCCAATCACAATAAGAGACTTAGAAGAATTAATTGTTTCATCAGTGGGAGGCAGATGAGA
>NW_017728995.1:13945816-13957466 GCF_001723915.1 Gavialis gangeticus
TCTAACATGTGAAATGTGCAATTATAATAAGCAAATATTTAACTCATACTGTCCTCTTGGGATCCCAATCACAATAAGAGACTTAGAAGAATTAATTGTTTCATCAGTGGGAAGCAGATGAGAAAGGTCCATAGTCAAGGTGGACTGTTAGTTATCTCTAGCACACACTGGGGCTGGCAGCAAGACTTATTTTCTGGAAAAGGTTTATGCTCATGCCATAAATGCAGGTTGAAATTTATTTTGTGATCAAACTACTGAACACACAATTCATTTGTGTGTCCAGTTATAGCAATATTAAATGTCAAACTGTCAACTACTGGGAGTTTCAAAAGAGAAAATTAAAACAGAGAAAACACACACACACATATGCACACACCCTCACCTCTCTTCCTCACCCCCCTACACATGTATTTTTTGTGGGATAGTATGAAGCTGCACATTTTAAAGGCATTTTTTCACGGAGTCTGTGCCTAAAGGCACTGCTCAACATTCAAATTAAAGCTGGATAGAAACCAACAATAGAGTTACACATTGTCAAGCACTAACTTTATAGCTGGTTGGCTCCTTTCAGGGGTTACTGGTGCCTCCTGAGTCAGGGGGGCACAATTTGTGGGTGGGCCTGGGGGCAGGCCAAAAGCCCCATATCCTCTCCTACACTTCTGTGGCATGGCTTGGTGCCTCCCCAACAAACCGATGCCCCGCACAGCAAAAAAACTACCCAGTCCTGAGCAGTGCTGAGTTGGGGGCCAATCTCAGGGGAGCACATGCCCTCCCATCCCCTCTCTACCAGTTATCTGTGGGTCTTTTTATAACTGGATAGTCATTTTTCCTGTGTGGTAATTACTTTGGGCTGGTCTAAACTTATTGTGTGATTATCCAGTTGACTGTGTGATAATGACTTTACACTTGTGGACAGTCTTATTTTGCACACGCAGCTGTCTACATTTATTGTGAGATTAACCAGTTAATTGCATAATATATACAATGTGTAGCAGAGGCCTTAAGGATATCCCTTTGATACACAGAGGAAAGAAACCTCTGTGCTCAACAGAAGTTATAAATGGACCTGGTTGTTGAATAGCAAGGGGAGAAAGTCTCTTTGTGACTTCTCCCTTGATGTTTCTGGAAGGATTTTGGACAATTTAGTCCTAAGGAAATACCTAGTACAAAATTTAAATGAAAATCCCATTTCTGTTTCTTCAGAGTCTTCTACCTTTCACACAGAGCTGGAATAGCTCTTTGCTTTCTTACTGACTGGTGCTGCGACATGTCATTATTCATGAGTATTTTCAGCAGGAGACAGATGTATGAACTCTCATTTTCTATGGAAGATTTCTTATGGAGCCAGCATTAACAGGCAATGATTAGATAAGATGACACCACAGGAAATTCAAGATGGAAAAGGGCCAGAACCAGTATACTGCAGAGCTTAAAAGTCTGTCAATCTTCTTTTAAGAAGCCCTCATTTAAGACAGTTTTTTTCTATTCAGAAAAATTCTTTTAAAGGCACCAACTCTTTAATGAGGCTTAATAATCTTTGATTTGAAAATAACTAGAAGCAGAAGCCAAAAACATGCTTAATAATATTGCAGCCACATTCTGTCAGCCATTTGTATTTGCAGCAGGAGACAAATGCATGGATTCTTTTATTTAAAAAACTATCAATGGTTTTTTTCTCAGAGCCAGCATTTCAAGAATAAGAGTAGCTCAAAACCACAGGAAATTGAGAATGGACCAGTGCTGGTTAACAGAGGAGTTGATACTTTGCCAGCCTCAGCTTAAAAAGTATTATCTTTTAAGGAAATCAGGTACCTGTCACAATCATCATCTTAGGAGATCCATTATAGAATTATCCCAGTATTCACTTAGCAGCATGAAGGTCTCATGATTTGGTGTACCGCATATGAAAATATATATAAATTTTTAGTTTGATGTTGGACTTTCACAAAAGAAAAAGAACTGATTAATAGGAAACAGTTAACACAAAACAAAGCATAAAGACTTGGCTCTCTTATCCTTAATTAGTCCTGATTCTCTGTTCACCATGAAGGAAGCAATGGAAAGATAGAGAAGATATATTTAAAAAAAACCCCAGGCTTTATCTAATACCTTCCTTTCTTTTGCTATGTGCAGAATTAGCACTGTTCAGAAGCCTTGCTATCAGGATTTCATACTAAAACCTACAGGTTTTCCTGGACCTGGTCCTGTTCAATATGTTTATTAATAATCTGGATGCTGGCATAGAAAGCTTTTTGAAAACGTTTGCAGACAAAATAAAATTGTAAAGGGCTGTGAAGATATTGGAGGCTGCAAGCACAATTCAGAAGGATCTCGACAGATTGGAAATTTGGGCTAAAGCTAATAGGGTGAAGCTCAGTGCAGACAAATGCAAGGTGCTACACTTCAGAAGGAATAACAACAACAAAATACAAAATGGGGGACACCTGGATGGATGATAGGTTCATGGAAAAGGACTTGAGAGTTTTGGTAGACCACAGATTCAGTACGTGTCTATAGTGTGATGCAGCTGCAAAAAAGTCGAATGTGGTTTTGAGATGCATCAATAGAAGCATTACATGCAAGGCATGGGAGGTGATAGTGCCTCTGTACTTGGCACTGGCTAGCCCTCATCTGGAGTACTGCGTGCAGTTCTGGACTCCACATTTTAAAAAGGATGTGTAGAAGTTAGGGGGTGTCCAGAGATGGGTAACGATGATCAAGGCCTTGGCAGGCAAGTCATATGAGGAGAGGCTGAAGGAGCTTGTCACGTTCAATTTGCGGCAAAAGTACTTAAGAGGGCACATGATAGGTGTCTTCAAATACTTGAAGGGATGCCATAAAGAAGAGAGAAAGCACCTTTTCTCTCTTGCTGCAAAAAAGAGGATACAAACCAATGGTTTGAAGTTGCAGCAAAGTAAATTTAGATTGAATATCCAGAAAACATTCTTCTTCATTATAGGTGCATCTACACAAGACACTTTACTTTGTAGTAGAGCTACTTATTGCATAGTAGGCATCTGCGTCTACACATGCAGATGCTTAATACACAGTAATTGTCTCTAATTGTAAGTAAATTTGCCACCTGAAAACGCAAATAGCAAATTTACTTTAGATTAGTAACTGCAATAGTGCATGTGTAGCCCATCGTATTTGTGGGGCCAGATACAATACAAATGTACTCCTAGTCAGAGGCAGCAGGGGGGTGGGAGATTGTTTCTTTGCCCTTGGGAGCTGCCTGCTGCCAGGGCAGGCTCCACCACTGAAGCCCGGCTAGAGACAATGTCCTCCTGCCCCAGGAGCATGATTGCAGGGCTGGGGCTGCAAGATCTATGTCTCCCAGTCCAGGTTCCATGGTTGCAGGGCCAGGACTGGGAGGTCATCTCCCATCCTGAGCCCCACAGTCATTGGGTCAGTGCTGGGAGTTACTCATCTCCCAGCCCAAGCCCTGTGGTCACAGGACCCAGGCTGGGAGATCCTTATCTCCCAGAACCAGTTCCGGGGTCACTGGGCTGGCACTGGGAGATCCTTCTTATCCATCTCCCAGTGCTGAGAGATCCTTCTAGACCAAGGATTTCCCACCACCAGCCCAGTGACCATGAAGCTGGTGCTGGGAGATAAGGATCTCCCAGCCCCAGCCCTGTCATCATAGTGTGGGAGCTGGGAACTCCCTGTTGCTGGAGCAGGGAGACATTGTCCCTGCCCAGGTTCCAATGGCGGAACCCAACCTGATAGCAGGCAGCTCCCAGGGGCAGGGAGCAATCTCCCAGCCCCTGCTGTCTTCTGTTCCCCCAGGCTAGTACCCAGGGGAGCTGAGAACCCCCCTGGCTGCTGCAGGGACCAGTTGCAGGGCTGCAGGGAGTGGGAGCAGTCTGCTACTAGGACAAGGATGGGCAATTATTTTGGGAGGAGGGCTGCTTACCAAGTTCTGACAAGCCATCGAGGGCTGTGTGGATAGCCCCACCCCTTGGCAGGTGCCCCACCCCCTGGTCACCATTTTGGGACCTGAAGTCCTGCCCCCTAACCCCTGACCTTTGGCACCAGTAGTCTCTCCCCTTGTCCACTGGAATTACTCCTTTCAGCAAGGGGGTTTTCCATCTCTGAACCAGAAAAATACCAAATTATATTCTAAAAATCAAACATGTACTACGACATTCATTAATATCATTAAAAAAAATGTTGTCCTGATTTTCATGTGTTTGTGTAGTGTACAAATGGTGATAGTATAATAGCTTTAAATGAAGTCTTACTCTTGTATATTGTGAGAGGATTTGGGTGAAAGGGTAGGTATAGGTTTGTGGGTATATGAGTGTGCAGGAGGGTGTGGGGGGGTTATTGGGGCGTGGATAGGTTTGGGGTGTGGGTGTGTGGAGGTGTGTGGCTGGGGAGGGTTGTGGCTTGTGTAGAGGGGGAGGTTTGCTCACAGTCTTCCCCCCACTGACCCCTGCAGCAGGCAGAGCCCCCACCAGCACTCCTGCAAGTCTGGGCTCTGGACCTGGGGCACCAGCATGGGCCTTGTGCTCCCACTTGCTGCCACTTGCCCCCCATCTGCCACCACTGCCCTTCTTATGCCACTTCTCCATCTCCCCCCAGCTCCCCCCTTTACCCCCCCACTGGCCATTCCAGCTCCCCCTTTTGCCCCCCCACCAGACTAGCCATGTCCCAGCTGCTTCAGCAGTCCTGGCACTGCAGCTTGGAGCTATGTGGTGCCAGAGAGGCTGGCTAGCAGGTGGGTGGACAGGCAGGGGGGAACGGGGAAATAGCTGCATCAGGTGAGGTGAAGGGGGCAGCGAGTGGGTGCATGGAGTGCAGTGACAACTGGGCGGGAATGAGTGGCCTGCGCTGGTACACCAAGGCCAGCACCATTGGGACCTAGAGTGGAGTGGTAGGACCACGGAGTCCAGGCTGCCAGGCCCCATCACCCCACATATTTTCTGCTATATGTGTCAGGGTGTTTTTAAACTTCCCCAGAGGCATTGGGTGTTGCCTACTGCTAAGGTTGGGAACTTCAACTGGGGTGTGCCAATTCTTCTGCTAGGAGCCAAGCTGGAAGTCCCTGGCTAGAGGGTCTTGCCCTTTGGCTCAGAGTCAGACTAATTACTACATTAGGGGTCAGGAAGGAATTTTACCTGGTGGTCAGATTGGTATGGACTGTGGGGCTTTTTCCTTTCTCCGTAGTGGGGGGCATGGCCTTCTACCTGGGACCTCCTGACTTTATATTGACAATGTTTTATAGAAGTGGGACATGGTTCCCTTGCTTTACCTGTTTCAAGTTAGGGTGTTAGGTCTATGTTGGGTCTGGGCTGATGGTCATCTTATGTAGACTTCAGATGATGGTTTGTATGGGATGGCTTGGATAGGGATGATCCTACCTCAGGCAGGAGGTTGGACTAGATGACCTCTGGAGGTCCCTTCCAGCTCTACTTCTCTATGACTCTATGGCACTTTCCCCAAACTTTGGGTTTTATTTGCTAATTTAACCACAGAATGAATTGCAGACAATATTTAGTAAAAAGCTTGTAATACATTCAGGAATAATTTCAAGGTAATGTAAGTTAATGAAATAAGCATAAATGAAAAAGTACAGCAATGTAGGAAATGAAGTGTCCTCTTCTTAGTTAAAGTGTCCTTTCCCTAGTTAACATGAACAATTGATCAAAACAAATGTTGAGAATTCAATCAATGTTGACTACAAAGAGAGATCAAAATGAACCGGAGGAGGCTCGGTCTGTATGCCTGACACCCTTTGATTTGTAATAGGCATAATTTTTTAAGCATGAAAAGGTGAATGTCTTTTTGAAACACTGTGCAGAAGCCTTGCTATCAAGCTCTCATACTGAAAGTGAAAAAAACTAGGATTAAATGACAGAAAGGACAGTAAAGCCCCCTGAAGTCAACTGTATACATACCAAGTAACAGCCGTATGATTTCTCAGAGCTATTTACCAAAGCATCCAACTGAAGTGTGTGGTCACTCTAATAACTACTACATCATGCAATATTCTCTCTGTTCCAAAGAGCAGTTCTTTCAGTGGAAGTACAGATATCAATATTTCATGTAAACTTCCTACAAATGCTATTTAATTTGTTGTACTGGGCAAAAGATATCCCATATGAATAAGGAAATCATTTTCCCAGCGAAGCTCATTTAACAGATCAATAAAACCTGGGAATATGGAAAAATGAGAGCAAGGACAGCTGCCATGTATGCACCAATCTTGTTCAAACCTATATTTTATTTTTACAAAGGGGCTACAAAAATGGCTGCTATAAACATTTTATCTGAGAAGACTTTGAATGAATACTAGGTTTAAATCCATGGAGACTAAAAGAAAAATAAAACTTTAAATAACTGTATAATGCATTTGGAAAAGTATTGGCAAATATACGACTTGCTAACTCAACAGATTTGTCCCCTTGAGCATGTATTGAGTGTTAAGTCTCATGACTTGACTTAAGCTTTTACTAGTTTGAACTCACGTTAGCACTGCAGAGAGAACTCTGCAGTGACTGATTTAGCTTCTAAGTCAAAAGAAATGTTCACTAATTCAAGTAAGTGTTGGGACAGGCCCTAGAAGAGAGTGCATGCCTCATCAATAGAATTGGCAATCAGATTCTTCCAGAATCCACTGCTAGTGATGCTTGAGACAGAAAGAATATGGTTTGGCTTTCAGATCTCCGGCTGAGTTTGCAGGGTAGATAGATAAAAATACTTCCATCATCTGTGAGCATTTCTTCCCCCAGATGTATTTGTAATCTGAGCACATTTTACCTGCATGAAAGTAAATGAAAGTAAACTTGAAACCCCACAATGTCTTTTTTGCTGAGTCACTTTTGAGGGTGATATTAACCACTACCCTTAGACCCTACTAAGAACACTTAAAATGCAAGGGTCCACAAGTTAAAACTCATTAATTAGTGCTAAGTGCTTTCTGAGCATCTCAAGCAACTTTAGGCAAGGGTTAACTCTGAACCATATTACTTGGAACTTGTTAGGGTAATTTCAGTCTTCTCCATGGAGATAAAATGAGCAACTTGCAGTCCTCCAGTATCCCAGGAGGCACCACTTTGAGCCCCTTCTACTGCTCGCTCCCCCTAAGCAGAGACAGAGCCCAAGTATCTTGGCTCCTAGCCATACCCCTACTCACCAGCGCTATCATGGCAAGTCAGAGCTGTGCAGGCAAAAAATGGTACTAACTCTTGGTAGACAACTGCTTACAGAATGATCTACCTGTAGCTCTGCTTAACATTTCACAGATTTAGTATGGTAAGTATGTAAGCATGACATGCAATTTAATTCTCAGGTGGAAACCATTATTAAGAAACACAGTTTCAAAGAGTCCTATACCCATATTGCAGAGTGCATGCATTGGTATGCACATGGCACCTCGCATTTAACTATGAAAACAAGTGTTTCTCACCTAGATCAGTCCCTCTTTATTTGTACCAACAATAATCCAGTCGTTATGCTCATTGGCAATATGGGGATTCTAGGAGGGGTTTTTTTGACTCTTGGCCTTATGACGTTGGAGTTTGAGAGAGAGAAAAATAACTCAGCAGAACTGACAGGTCAAAGTGTGCTTAGAGCCGATTTATACCAAGAGCTGAACATAAAAATCAAACTATAGCTGACTGGGGCAGGCCTTCAGGAGTCTTTGTGGGCCCCTAAGGATGTGACTTAAATGCACAAAAGCAAGGTCATTTTCTGTTAATGAGGCATCTCTGTCTTCATCTATAAATCACCCTAATGTGCCTGCATATTGCGGTTTATATTATAAAATAACCAGTAGGCTGAGAAACTAATAGAGAAGAATAATGCTGCAGTAAGCACTATAGGTTAAGCTGTGATTAAATAAAATGCCCTCCCTGGCCAATGCCACTTTAAGGGCCCAATCTCCCAAGTGCTGAGTATTTTCTGGCAGATATTGATTTCCTTGAGGTCCCATGGGTAATGAGCATCTTCTAAGAGTTGCTCAACTTCTTAAATAATCAGGTCTTGTAAAAGAAACTAGATTGTTGTTATCATGCTAAATAGAAGCAGATTTTTTTTCTGGACCCCATCTGCCTGATGTTCAGTGAAAAGCAATGGAGAAGCTATGCAATATCTCCATGGCTGGATGGTCTTCTTGGTTAAGTGAGAAGCTGATTCTGCTGGCCTTGAAATAGGGGGCATGACAGGGTATGGAAGAGCATGTAAGAAAAGAAAGGACTAGGTAAAATATATTGGCTAGAAATATCCACACACCTCAGTGTGCCTTGGAGGTTTTGGGACTTTGCCTTGGATGCTTTGCTTTGGAGCTGTTCTGCTTTGTCCATAGGCTAACCTGTAGTGACCATAGGAGTAGTGGTATACAAGTAATTTGAACTGATTTGGCTGCCTCAGCTGGTGGAACTAGATAATATAACCTATAATATTTATTTATCCTGAATATAGACCACTAGTAGAGACCCATTATCTGACTTCAGATATCATTGAGGCATTGTAATACACTATTTTAAAATATTCACATTGACAGAATGTGCTGTACCATGTTTTGGTATCTAGTAGTCAGATGCATGTTCTCCAGGCATATTCCAGGTGTAAACTTCTAAACAGAATGGGCAACTCAAAGTAATCAAAATAAAATTACTTAACTGGTGTGCTTTATTTAAAATTGATTTTTTCTGGAAAAAGGCTGAAGAGAGATTGTTAGGTAGCCATAGCCCCACAGGAATAGAAGTATGAGTCTAATATATACAAGGACCCAAGGGTAAGATTATTTCAGGATAATACACCCTTTAGGATTTTAAATTGTATCCAAAGCAATCAAACCTGTTACCATAGCATTTATTTTAATGCACAGATAAATTTGTAGCTCTTGTTTATACGGCTCATCCTCTGGAGGCACTAATATGATTCCCTTTAAAACTCCAGTTAATGAGAAAATAATGGAGAATTGTAGATATAAGCAAATTTTTTTCACTGTCACTGTCATCATCTTTTATACAGCCAGAGGGCTCTCTGAAAGTATAAGTTGGATTTATTTTATGTACCACAAAACCTTTAACAATCTTTCTTTACACTGAGCTTTCTCTGATGCCAGCCTAAAGCCAAAAAACTTATCGTCTAAACACATTTCTAAATCAGTACATCATCCATAAATCTTAACTTATCCCTAATAGGAAATTTAAAATGGTAACTCTTAAAACTTCACCTTGGCAGCATACATTCTCATTTTATTGGCTTTCTTGGGCTGAAGTCTCTGATGAGATACTGTATGTGGCCAGGGAATAGGGATTGCATATCAGTTGCTGAGTGTAGTGAACTGTGTAATGAAGCCATGTTTGTTTACTTTCCTTTGTATATAGCACTGCAGTGACTCTCCAGGCATTTTCAGCTGTTTGATGATTTCTTTTTAGCTCATCACTTATCCTAATCCTTTTGGAACAATCTGTGAACTCCAGTCAGTCTCATGGAATTCCACGAGGCTCTTACTAATGTAATGGTGAGCTGTTGACATAAGCAACTCTGATAGAAGCTGGCTGTAAGCAACAGTGTTGCAGTGCACCTGGGAAATTATATATACATGCCATTATATGCATATAAAACATTATAGGGATTGGATATTGCATTACTAACTCCACTCGCATTGGATTTCTCTGTACCATGAATGGCTTGGACATGTAATACAGGAGAAGAGTGTTCAGTGCATTCCTACTGGATTGCAATAGGCACTGAAATAACTCCTTTCTTTGGGGCACACAGCTATTTAGTCTTGCCTGGGAAATATCACAGAGCTGTATCATTTGAGTGTCTGCCTTTTGGAGTGATCTCATGGACAGGGGAGTGCACAAACTGCTCTGTCTCTTTCTGGGGATAGCATCCACTCTTCCTAGATGCCTTGTATCTACAGAAGGTGGGGGATAAAGGGCAGAGCAATTGCCTAGCCTAGACTTTTCCCTTCACCATTCCATCTAAGACAGCATGCACTTCCACACATTAATGATTGATTAACTACTTTCCGAACAGTAAGAGTACTTCTGCCCATTTCTTACATGGTCAGAGAAACATTTTCCCTTTCTGGTTCACTGTGTACTTGTTTGAAGGCCAAATAGAAACTACTTCCTGTGCTAGGAGGTAGGTCCATAGTGGGTGCGTGTACACAAGCATGGAAGCTGCTCCGACACACTGTAATTACAGCACATCGGAGCAGACTCAATCAAGTCTGTTGAAGTGCGGCAATTACTGCATTCCAGCCAGCCTCTGCTTCTCCTGTATCACCATCCCTATGCTTCAAAATGCCCACAAGGGCACTTAATCTCAAGCTTGTTGAATGAACTTTAGATAAAGCACCCCCATAGCCATTTTGAAGCGTGAGGGTGCTGATACACAAGATGCCCCGGGCACTTTAATTACAGCGCCTCTCAGGATCCCCTTGGAATCCAGTCTGAAGGGGAAAGGAGTCCAAGAGAGCTAGTTGTATCTTAAAGAAACCTTACGGAGGGCACAAGAACAAACCATCCCAATGTGTAGAAAAAATAGCAAATGTGGCAAGCGACCAGCTTGGCTTAGCAGAGAACTCTTTGGGGAGCTGAAACACAGAAAGGAAGCTTACAAGAGGTAAACAAGCAACTTGGGAGGAGTATAAGAATATTGCATAGGCCTGCAGGGATGAACTCAGGCAGGCCAAAGCACAATTGGAATTGCAGCTAGCAGGGAACATGAAGGGTAACAAGAAGGGTTTCTACCAGGGCTGTGTGAAGCGTCAGTCGCTGATTCAATTCAGAGGAGATTCAGCGCGTTTCAGCGGCTGAATCTCCGAATCCGCATCAAATCAGAAGACCAATTAATTTCTCTGAATTGAATCAGATTCACAGAGATTTGGAGAGATTCAGAGAGTTTCGATGATATGGCCATAGAAACAGCTTTTTATGTTTTTTCTATGTACCTCGAGGTACCAGGTGCGGCTCGTGAATGCTGAGATGGTGGGGCAGATGGAGCATCCCACAGGAGCACGGTGGGGGCCCCTGCATACTCAGTGGTAGAACCAGAAGTGGACCAGAAGTACTTCCAATCCACTTTCGGGTCAGCCATGGAGCATGTGGAGGACCCCTCCTGCCCCCCGGCTTTGTGACTGGTGCCTCCTGGGTCTGACCCATGGCCAATCACTGAGCTGGGGGAGGGGCACAAGGAGGGTACTTCCAGTCCACTTCTGGGTCCACCGCTGAGTGTACTGGGGACTCCCCCATGCTCCCATGGGGTGCTCCATCCACCCCACCGTCTCAGCATTCATGAGCTATGTACCTTGAGGTACATAGAAAAAACATATAAAGCTGTATCTATGGCTGAATCACTGATTCTTCAAATCAGAATCGAATCTTCAGATTCAGATGTGACTGAATTGAATTAGGACATAGATCTGAATCAGCTAATCGAATCACTGTCCCCCAAATCGGGCCGAATCTGAATCTGAATCAAGTACTACCCACTTTGCACACCCCTAATTTTGACAAGTCTGTTAGCAACAAGAGGGAGGTAAGGAAAAGAATAGGAGAGGCAACCTAGTGACAAATGATGAGGAAAAGGCTCAAGTACTCAATGCCTTTTTTACCTCAGTCTTCACAGGCAAGGTCAGCTCCCAGATTACTGCACAGGGCAGCACAGTTTGGAGAGA
>NW_017728995.1:13962466-13968048 GCF_001723915.1 Gavialis gangeticus
AGAAAGTGATAGATGAAAGAATAGGTTAGGGACTATTTAGAAAAGCTGGATGTGCACAGGTCTAGGAGGCCAGATGCAATGCATCCAAGGGTGCTGAGGGAGTTGTTGATGTGATTGCAGAGCTGCTGGCCATTATCTTTGAAAACTTGTGGCAATCAGGGGAGGTCCCGGATGATTGGATAAGGACAAATATAGTGCCCATCTTTAAGAAAGGGAAGAACCACAGAGCAGTCGGTCTCACCTCAGTCCCCGGAAAGACCAGGTCCTCAAAGAATCCATTTCTAAGTTTTTGGAAAAGAAGTGATTGATCACAAACACTCAGCATAGATTTAAAAAGGACAAGTCATGCCAGACCAAAGTGATTGCCTTCTATGATGGTATTGTTCTGTGGATGTGGGGAAAGCAGTGGGCATAATGAGTTTAGCAAGGTTTTTGATACAGTCTCCAACAACATTCTTGCAAGCAAGCTAAGGTGGCATGTGTTGGATGAAGGGACTGTAAGCTATATAGAAAGCTGGATGGAGTGTTGGGTTCAATGGGTAGTAATCAATGGCTCAATGGTTAGGTGGCAGCCAGTATCAAGTGGAGTGCCCCGAGGTCGGTCCTGGGGCTGGTTTTGTTCAATATCTTCATTAATGAGCTGGAAGCTGGGATCCTTCAGCAAGTTTGCAGATCACACCAAGCTGGGGGATGTAGTAGATACATGGGAGGATAGGGCTAGGATTCAGAGTGACCTAGACCAATTGGAGAATTGGGCCAAATGAAATTTCATGAGGTTCAATGAAGACAAGTGCAAAGTCCTGCACTTAGGATGGAACAATTCTATGCATTGCTACAGTTTGGGGACTGACTGGCTAAGCAGCAGCTCTGCAGAAAAGGACCTAGGGGTTACAGTAGACAATAAGGTAGATATGAACCAGCAATGTGCCCTTGCTGTCAAGAAGGCTAACAGCATACAGGGCTTCATTAGTAGAAGCATTGCCAGCAGATTGAGAGAAGTAATTATTCTTCTCTATTCTGCACTGGTGAGGCCACATCTGGAGTACTATAGAAAGGATATAGACAAGTTGGAAAGAGTCCAGAAGAAAGCAATGAAAATGGTTTGGAGGCTGGGGCCCATGACTTCTGAGGAGAGGCCAAGGGAACTAAGTTTTATTTAATCTGCAGAAGAGAAGACTGAGGGGTGATACGATAGCAGCCTGTAACTACTTGAATGGTGATTCCAAAGAGGATGGAGCTAGACTGTTCTCAGATGCCAAAACAAGGAGTAATGGTCTAAGTTGCAGCAAGGGAGGTTTAAGTTGGATATTAGGAAAAACTCTCTCACAAGGAGGGTGGTGAAGCACTGGAACAGGTTACCTGGAGAGATGGTGGAATCTCTGGAGGTTTTGGAAACCTTTGGAGGTTTTTAAGGCCTGGCTTGACAAAGCCTTGGCTGGGATAATCTAGTTGAGGATGATCCGGCTTGAGCAGGGGGTTGGAATAGATAACCTTCTGATGCTGCTTGCAACCCTAATTTTCTATGATTTTATGATTCTAAATTAAATTTCCTCTGCCCCTCCCCTGGAGCATGTGTATAGATGCCCAGTAATATTAATGTAAATTGTTGAAATGGTTGGACTAATCCTAGCAGTAAAAATGTTGCCACTGACTTCACCTAGGGCATCATCAAACACAAAACATGATTATTTTTAGGGTACTTTCTTCTCAAATAGTTGAGTTTCACTATATTTTAAGAAAGTGGCACAGATTACAATTTGCACGTTACAAACAACTTCAGCAGGCTGGAAAAAAAGAAAGCCATTCAAGAAGCTAACCAAAATGCTGATCTTCCCTGTGAAAAGTTTGTTCTCAAAGAAACAAAGGAATAGTGTTATATTCCTTCTGGACTCATTCCTACTCAGAGACACCCAGAGTGGAGTGCTGCTGAAAAACCCTGTCTTTCATTTTCAGCTAATGGTAAGATTGTGACCATCTCTCCCGGATGAAGTCCTTGCCACTACATTTCACATATGTATCTCTTTCAGAATCTATCATTTCTCCTCACTCAAACTGAGTATACATAAGAGCTACTAGTTTAGCTTCTAGTCAATATAACACTTACCACCTCAGTTGTTCAGCTTGCTTTCAAATAGTTCTGTCTCAGTCTTGACCCTTCTGCTTATGGGCTTCCAACCCTCTCTCACACTGCTCCTTTTGTCTTCTGCTTCACTCCTCCTCCCGTCTCAATTGCAGACTTCCTATTCTCCTTTTCCTCATGTCTCATTTACCCTGTTTCCTCCATTGTTCATCTCATGGAGGGTTCCTCTGAATCTTGCTGGGTCCATCCTGTTTGAAGTTCACTGTTCTACTCAAGTTGGGGTGTAAACTCCTAGGGCCACTGGCCTATTTGATGTGCCAGGGAAAAAAAACCCCAGTAAGCCTTCCTTAATAGGGGAGGCCACTGGGGACACATCAACTGATTTTTTGGGATAATTAAAAAGAAAACAGGCATGGGAGTGAAGTCATAAGTTAATAACAAGGAATCTGAAAGGAGACACCGAGCAAAGCACACCGGCTAATGCCCCCTGCCCACTGCCCCCTGAATAAGACGAGAGATGCCAAGCAGTGAAATTCTTCTCAGAGACATGAGCAGAGGAGTGACAGGAAGACAGCCCAACATTTGCCTGGGTTTCCCCCAGCAAGAGCCTCCTTCCCAGTCTTATAGATGGCCAGCTTGTCCAGATCCAGGAGGAGATTTACCAGGAGGCCCCAGGGCTTGGTGGAGCCATGGACAGGAAGTGCATAATGAAAAGGTGTGGGGAGAAATGCATCCAAAAGATCAGCAGGAGGTTCTGGAGGAGGCAGAAGAGGGGCTGCATCCTGGTGCCCTCGAGGCAAGCATGTGCCAAGGTCTCCCTCTGTTGGCAAAAGGGGCAGGTGTTGGGGGTGCCTGTAAAGTGCTCCAGACACACCTGTGGTGATGGCTGTGTGGAAGAGTTACCAGCTGAGGTCCCTGGTGGCTTGTGGGATCAAGATGGAGTAGACTTGTCTACCTCCCCTCATATGCTGGCCTGCCACTTGATGTCAGGCTGGGATTAAAGGACTAGAGAATGGATGGTGCAGAGCATGAGTGTGTAGAGCTGGCAGCATTGGGCTGTTCGGAGGTGGACCAGATAGGTCCTAGGGCCACAGGATTTGCCTTTTTTGTGGTTGTAAAGTACAATGTTCACTCAAGATACTATAAATAAGTGACAGAAAAGATAACGAACAGGTGTAGCACACAAGGTTTTCTAGAGGGCATAGTTAGCTGTCAATTCCAATCACTTGAGACACTCAGTCTCAACCCACGTTTAAGTATTTATTCTGCTTTGTTATTATAATTGTCCTTTGTACTTAATAGACACAGGAGAACATGGCTGCAGCTAACTGGTAATCAGAATGTTAATGTTCTTATTCAGATAGTTAATCTGTGGGTAAGTGTGTGTGTGGTGGCAGTCTTCCTACTTCTTGCATTGTTTATGGACCAGGCAAACCTTGTTCCCTTAGTACTTCCAGGCAAGAGCCAGAGTTATCTCTCCACACCTTCATGCATCAACCAGCATAAGTACGTAGTTACAGGGACTGGAGTTGAAAAGATGTACAAGTAGGCACCTTGCTTCTGCCTCCTGGAGCTCCAGGGTCACGTGCTAAAGTGCTGAGAATGTCTCAGTACTTCCCTTGGACTAGTGCAATTCCTCATTAGTCCCAGTACAGGGCTGTGAATGGCAGGACCTCTGACTACCATTAAGCTCTTATTCCCATTGATATATCTCCCATAGACTTCAATAGGCACAATGCTGCAGCAAGAAACCATTTATGAAACAAGTCAAGAAAGAGTGCATCAGAGACAATATTTCGTTTTTAAAGCCACTGAGAAATGTAAGTGGAATTGTCTCTAATGCCAAGAGAAACAGGACTGCAAGTCTGCAATCATGAGTGTTTAAAACAGAAATATGATGTGACTGAGCTAACTAAGATTTAGATAATCTAGGAAACAGGCAGCACATATTAAAAGGGCCAGTGGAGAGGATTTAATAAAAGGTTGAATTTAATGACTTCTCTAATTCCCAGTGAACCTAGCAGTGTGAGCTTCCCTGGTCACCTAACAACCACCAGATTGCTGTGCTGCTGCTAACCCATGCAGCACTAAACCTCCTGTTTTGCAGCATTATTTTCATTAATTCCATATGGCTGACACAGTTGGAATCAGACATAGTATATACCTCTGGGTTCTGTTTGGGAAACCCGTTCAAATTTTTCTTCAGACAGTTTTATTTTGAATTATTTTATATTTCAAATTGCTTTTGAATAAGATTTATATTTGAAAGAATCTCAAAGGATTATGTGGTTTTATCCATAATACTGGACTCCTAGAAAAGAGCAGCTCTTGAGTAACTAGCATTTAAAGAGAATCCAAATTTAGTCATGTTTTTTTACCTAATATGCATATCCACTTGGTCTAATAGGTACATACATTGGGCTAGATTCTCTTCTACTAATTAGATGCATCAGTAGATTTAAGATACCTAAGTGTGAGTCTGTTGCACTCTGCTTGGGTCCCTGAAAAACTGTTAATATGAATGGTAGCTTTTTTCTGTTTTCTTTTGTCTTATTTGTCCAAAGAATATGGCAGAGGCATAGTGATCTTTTTCAGCACCTATGCATGAGGGAAAGGGATTATGATAGCCAAAGAAGAGTGGAGAAGGGGATGTAGTAAGTAGGTAAGTAGTCTTACCTGATGGGGCTCTGCTGATGTCTCAGTTGGGAATAATTTGCCCTTAATATTCAACTATATTTTCCCTTGAAACCCATTCATTTTAGTTATATTTCTATGTCCTTCCCCAAAGCATTCTTTACTTCCTTGGTACATCCTCTTAAATACTTATAGAAAAGTATAGATATTGTTCTTGCTTGACCAATCTCATTTCCTTCTATGACCAGGTGACCTATCACCTGGACAAGGGAGAAGAGATTGATGTCATATATCTTGACTTCAAAAAAGCCTTAGATCTGGTATCCCATGATCACCTCTTGGTGAAACTGGCCAGTTGTGGCCTTGGGTCCACCATGATCCACTGGCTGGAAAATTGGCTCCGTGATCGGACCCAGAGGGTAATAATTGATGGAAGTTACTAATCATGGTGTCCTCTGACCAGTGGGGTCCCCCAAGGCTCTGTCCTTGGACCCATATTGTTCAGCATCTTCATTAATGATGTGGACATTGGAGTCAGAAGTGGACTGGCCAAGTTCACCGATGACACCAAACTTTGGGACAAAGCATCCACACCTGAAGACAGGCGGGTGATCCAGGCTGACCTGGACAGGCTCAGCAAATGGTCGGACAAGAACCTGATGGTGTTTAACAGCGAAAAATGCAAGGTTCTCCACCTTGGGAGGAAAAACCTGCAGCATCCTTATAGGCTTGGTAGTGCTACGCTGGCTAGCACTATGGAAGAAAGAGACTTGGGGGTCATCATTGACCACAAGATGAACATGAGCCTGGAATGCGATGCTGCAGCTAGTAAAGCGACCAAAATGCTGGCTTGCATCCATAGATGCTT
>NW_017728995.1:13968199-13968867 GCF_001723915.1 Gavialis gangeticus
ATGACGAGGTCGAATGGTTATAAACTACTGCAAGACCGTTTCAGGCTGGACATAAGGAAGAATTTCTTCAATGTCTGAGCCCCCAAGGTCTGGAACAGCCTGCCATCGGAGGTGGTTCAAGCACCTACACTGAACACCTTCAAGAGCAAATTGGATGCTTATCTTGCTGGGATCCTATGACCCCAGCTGACTTCCTGCGCCTTGGGTTGGAGGCTGGACTCAATGATCTTCCGAGGTCCCTTCCAGCCCTAATGTCTACGAAATCTATGAAATAATTAATAAATATTATCTCCTCATTATAATCTAGGTAAATTACATATATTAGACATGTTTCTTGACTCTTTTGTTTGTATATCAAAAATGATATGATTCAAGCATCTGAATCAATGTACTGAACTTCCTATGGTCTGTCTATATCTGATTCTGTCTTATGCATGGTATGTAGAATTTGTACACAAATATGGTCTCACCAGAGAAGCATTAGAAAACAAAAATTGCTATTGTTGCATAATTGTGTTTTTTTTACTTTTCCTCAAAATCTGCATTTGACTATATATGGACAGGCCCCTGCACTGACATAGATCTATGAAGATTTCTATACAGGTTCCTTTGATCTGATCATAAAAAACCATCAGGTTGGTCTGACAGGACCTGCCACTGATGAACCC
>NW_017728995.1:13968878-13969361 GCF_001723915.1 Gavialis gangeticus
TTGCCCTCCTAAAATCTAGGGCCACTGCCTTACTGCATGCCACCTGACCACCCAGGAGAGCTGCTGCCTCAGAGGAGGCACTTCTATCAACCAAGAATGAAAGAGTGAGTGCTTAGAAAGTACTGAGGTTCTTTTTTTCCTTTATCTCTCTCTCTTTTTTAATTTAATTTTTTTTTTTGTCCATCAGAGGGTCCTGGGAAGGGGATACAAAGAACTGAGCATGGTTATATTCAGTCCAAGGGAGCATGAGGGACAGACAGGAGCCTAAGCTTAGGCTGGTGTGAAGCAGGTAGTATTTGCTTTGAATTTGGCCAATTTGGGGGGCATTGATTCGATTCAGTGATTCAAATCACTGACCTGAATCGATTCAGCTGAATCTGATTCAGAGATTCGGCCACTGCGGACTCTCCAAATCAAACAGGCCCCACCCCCCACCCACTCTCCCAGCCCCATCAATGGCTGCCCCACCTGGCCCCAGCATCC
>NW_017728995.1:13969395-13969784 GCF_001723915.1 Gavialis gangeticus
TCTCCAGCCCCATCAATGGCTGCCCCCCTCAGCCCCAGCATCCTGGTCCTTTTTTTTTTTCAAGCCCTGCACTCACCAGCTGCTGCTAGGTATGGGGGGAGGGGGCAATTCCTGCTGCCCCCCACTGCTCCACACTGCATGGGGAGCTCTGCCACAGGCCCCCATACCCCGCCTGCTCTCCCAGCCACAGCATCCCAGCTCTTTAAAAAAACAAACAAACCCCTCACTCCACGGCTAGTGCCAGGCAGGGGGGCAATCTCTGCTGCCCCCCACTGTCCCGTGCTGTGTGGGAATGCTCTTCCACAAGCCCCCAGAAGCCATGATGGCTGCTGCATCAGCCAGTGAGTGCAGGGCATTTTTATTTTTATTTTTTTAACAGCCAGGATGCT
>NW_017728995.1:13974784-13975166 GCF_001723915.1 Gavialis gangeticus
CTTATTAAGGGAGATTTATAGTTTTCCTTGGTGCAGCTAAGCCCATGATCCATTCGGCACATCAAATAAGCATGTGTCACAAGGGCAGAGAGTGGATGCTGAAGGGGAGAGTAGGCTGGGGAAGGAGGCAGGGGGTGGGTCCTGGTGAGGGTCCCTTCCCTCCTCCTGCAGCCGCCAACTTATCGGCACGGAGTCCAGGTCCAGCTCCCTGTGGTGGTGAGCAGAGACTGCCCTAATAGCCACATCTCTCTGAAGCTTTCCAAAGGTCTCCAAATCTTTCTTGAATCAATTCAGAGAGCTTTGAATCAATTCAGACCTTTTTATTGGTCTCCTGATTCAGTTCAGATTTGGAGATTCGGCCACCGAATTGGGCCGAATCTCC
>NW_017728995.1:13975331-13975639 GCF_001723915.1 Gavialis gangeticus
TGGAGAGCTCTGCCACAGGCCCCCATACCCCGCCTGCTCTCCCAGCCACAGCATCCCAGCTCTTTAAAAAAACAAACAAACCCCTCACTCCACGGCTAGTGCCAGGCAGGGGGGCAATCTCTGCTGCCCCCCACTGTCCCGTGCTGTGTGGGAATGCTCTTCCACAAGCCCCCAGAAGCCATGATGGCTGCTGCATCAGCCAGTGAGTGCAGGGCATTTTTATTTTTATTTTTTTAACAGCCAGGATGCTGGGGCTGGACGGGGCAGCCATTGACGGGGCTGAGAAAGCAGGTGGGGATTGGGGGTGC
>NW_017728995.1:13980639-13991414 GCF_001723915.1 Gavialis gangeticus
ATTCGGCACATCAAATAAGCATGTGTCACAAGGGCAGAGAGTGGATGCTGAAGGGGAGAGTAGGCTGGGGAAGGAGGCAGGGGGTGGGTCCTGGTGAGGGTCCCTTCCCTCCTCCTGCAGCCGCCAACTTATCGGCACGGAGTCCAGGTCCAGCTCCCTGTGGTGGTGAGCAGAGACTGCCCTAATAGCCACATCTCTCTGAAGCTTTCCAAAGGTCTCCAAATCTTTCTTGAATCAATTCAGAGAGCTTTGAATCAATTCAGACCTTTTTATTGGTCTCCTGATTCAGTTCAGATTTGGAGATTCGGCCACCGAATTGGGCCGAATCTCCTCCGAATCAAATCAGCACCCGAAGCTTTGCACAGGCCTACTACATATGCCCAAGAACTGTTTGTGATAACACCAGAAAGGTCCAGTAGAGTGATGTATTCTGAGGACCATAGACTGCGTAAGAGAGCCCAGTGTGGGCTGGGTTTCAGGTTGCTGGGTTTTTTTTCTTTTTTCTGCTCATGACAGTAGTAACACTTGGTGGACTGTGGCAGATGTGAGGGGAAGCAAGGAGGCTACGGAGCAGAGTGCCCAGTGCACTGTGATCTTTTCTGGTGTTTTATTTTTGGACTTATTTTGAAGGTTTTGGGGTGAGAGATTTGGAAGGGGGCCAGAGCCCAGACTGGCTAAAGCTCAGACAAAATGGAGAACTAAGATGGACAGGAGTGTGGCAGGGTTGGGCATTCACCCACTGACAGGAAAGCAGGGGGTGGGGGCAGGAGAAAAAGAGAGGGAGCATCACCCCACACTGCCCAGTCAAACTTGGGGCCAGGGACAGGATAGGGAGACAAGATACTTATGGCTTAGGCTTAGGTTTCCTAAAGGCAGTCGCTCAAGGAAACATCTCAAACAACACCAAGACATGGCAGGAAAGATAGACAGAGAAAGGGGCTAGGCTAGGGGATCAGAGTAGGTAGTTAGTTACCATCCCACCATGAAGGGGACATGCTGGAGGACCACCCCATTACACAGACATATATATGCCATTCTGTGGCTCAACATTAGAATATGGAAACCATTCTGTAAACTTCTTTTGACAGGAAAAGCTCATGTGATTGTCAGACTGATCACAAAGAAAGAAGTTGATATTTAATTTGCAAGTTCATAGAAAAACTAAGACTATCTTAATCTTTTCTAATCACAGACATTTTATTTGAAATGAAAAAGTGTCTGCTTTACATTTATTATAAAGGCAAGAAAACAAACAGTAATCACAGTAATACATATATAAGGCCTATGTATAAGTTATATTGTGTCTTTTGGGTGGATGACAGAGAACATTTGATGTTGGAGGGTAATGAGAGTGAAGAGAAAGAGGAGTGAGGTGTTTTTGGTTCTTTTTAAATAAGATCTTCAATGTCTTGTACTCTCTCTTATTGCCTTGCATAACCCCATTTATGGTGGCAAGACACTGGCTGGGAAGCATTGTACAAAATAAATCAAATTTTGCATTTGTTTGAAGAATTTTCTCCAAGAGAGAGAGTTTTTTCATCTTTAATCTTGGTGAGACACTTCTCATGGAGCAAAACAATATGGAATAGACATCTATCAGTGATACAATAGACATATGTTGAAATCCGTCCCCTTGGAAATCAATAGGAGATTTGTCATCAATTTGGATGGGGCCAGGTTGTCACCCTTGTGTGATTGTTTACATGGCTATACTTGTATAATAATCTGTTCAGGGACAATGCAATAAGATCATTTACAATACGATCCTGAATGAATCACCTTGTTCTGCCCACTAATACCTTTCCATTAGAACTACCTTCCGAATCTGGGAACAATTCTCAGAGATTTTCCATTTCTTTAAATTACCTCCCACCTATTTGAATCTCTTCTCACAAACTATGGGACTTCCCTTTCAAATTATAATGATCTGTCTTATAATAGGAAATAAGTAGGACCAGCCACAGAAGGAAAGTCAAATAGCTCTTGATATATATGCTTTATGCCACTTAAAAGAAGACAATAATAGCATTTATCCCATGGCTTAATGGTGGCCATTTCTTCCTTCTAAATGTCGTGAAATACAGAGCCCTAACTTCATGACTTGATTCTATATAGGGAAGTTATTTTAGATTACCTGTAGAGGTTTCTAAAATGTGTTTGATTTTTTCTTTTCTCCAAGGCCTACAGAGTTGGATTTATGGTTCAAAGACACATTACAACAAAAGAGATCCAAGGCACAGAGGATTTGGATAGCAGGGCAGCTCTCCACTGGGCAGACATGACATAGGAAGCAGTGTTGATGCAGTGGTGAAACCAGTCACCTCAGAAGTTGTGATGATGCGATTAGCTGTCACTGTTGTGGCAACAATTTTTCCATCCCCTCACAAAGGTGGCACCTAGGGCTATTGCCCCAGTCAATGACAGATATAATCCCCCCCTCAGTTATGCCACTGAAGGAGACCAAAAAATAGACAAATACCATTTAAAAGAAAATATTTGTGACATTGTAATACATACAGCATACACCAAACTCCTTCATTGTATGAAATAGAGGCATCACTTGTTCCTGTTTAAGATCACTTCAATAACTCACTTATGGCTTCCCAACTCATGAGTAATGCAGCCATCGTACCGGTAACATCATATCACACTGCAATATATTTTAAAAGCACACATGCACACATGCATGTGCACACATGCAAACACACAAACACATAGTACTTCTAAAATGCTTGCACAGAGAGCAACATTTTTGAACGGAGGACTAGCAGATAATGAGGAAGTGTGCAGCTGGATACAGAAAGATTTGAGTTATATAAATACACAGGCAAATGCATGTTGATTGCTGCTCCATGCTGATAAATGTAGCCTATTGAAATCTTGGAGAAGAGAAAATGTCTGCTAAATGGAATGGTGCTGCAGAATACTAACCAGGAAAGAGATTTCAACATTATTGTAAGGAAATCCCCAAAGCCTTTACTGTGCTGCTTCAATATGCAGCTGTAGTGTGCACAGGACAAACAGAATGCTGTGTAGAGAAATAAATATAATTCAAAGGAGATGGTTGCAAAGGCTAATAGATTTTTTAGACCCAATTTGCCTATGGTATAACTTTGCCAGTATAATTGGTATTATCTCAATGATGACTTCGATGCATAGCACACAGCATTGCCATTACAGCTGGCTAAATGGTATTCATCTAATACAAAATAAGGTGAATTTGATGTGGGGGTGTTGTTTTGCTAATCTTTTGGAAATACCTTTGTGTTTGTAAATATATTTGCTTTGCGAAAACATTCAGAGAAAGTCTGAATGGGTATTTGATAATCTGTAGGTTAACTGCAAAGCATCTTTGGCTAATATTAGAGAGTAGGTTTTCAAATACAGAAAATAGTCACTCAAATCACATTACTTTGTTTCTCTTCTATGACTTGATGAAGTAACTTTTGAAAATACCAATGCTGAGTAATCTACTTTCAGTAGAAATAACTAATTTTAAACAAACATTGCTTCACGGTAATCCAAACGTTTGCCAGCAACAAACATGATTATAACTCTGTAGTCTAAATTTTTCTTAAGTTAATATTATAACTTAATGTTTTCCTTACAAAGGAACTTTTTAGCTCTAAATGTAAATTTCTGCTCACAGAATATTAAAAATATTAACAAAATCATTAATATTCTCCTTTGAAATGTTTTCTTTTTTCTAAATGCTTGGCATTTTAAAAAATTATATTGAAGAGGGGGATTGATATTCAGCATCTCTTTAATGAGGACCCTTATACAGTAATGGCAATGGCCTTGGGAGACCTGGGTTCACTTTCCTGCTCTGCCCTGTGTGACTCTTCCTATATGACTCTAGACAAGCAATGTTATACAGGATGTTTAACACAAACAGGGGAAGTACTTTTTTACCAGGCATAGTTAATTTGTGGAACTCACTGACACAACATATTACAGAGGCAGATAGCATAATCAAGTTTAAAGAGATTAGACAAATTTATGGAGGGTAGGGCCATTCAGAGCTATTAAACAGAACAGTCAGAGATGTATCTTCTGACATCCCTAAACAAATAATGGCAGATGAAAAAAGGGTATGATATGGGATGGGTTATACTAAACATTGACATGTTCATAAACTTTCCCTCTATTCCTTGCTACTGTTAGAGACAAATACTGAATTAGATGGCCTGACCTGGTATGGCACATCTTATGTTATCTTCTCTCTGCCCCTCAATTTTCTGTCTAGAAAGTGGGGTCAACAGCATTTTAGGGTTGCTCTGAGGATAAATATATTAGGAACTGTTGAATCCTCAGATATCAGGATAACAGTGGTCCTATGAGTAGGTAAGATATAGGTCTGTTTAGTTGCAAAGTTCTGTGTAGATAAAAATATGAATATGAACCCGGACCCAAATTTTGCAGCTGGTTCACTCTGTACCAAACATAGTTCCCTATGTTCCAACCTTGCCTGCAGCAAAAGCAGACCCTCATTTTAACAAGTTTGCTATTTATAATGAAATGCATAAATATTTAAAAATCACAAATGGCGTATGTTTTTCTGTGATATTTCTAACCTTATTATTGTGTTTTTTCCAGCAATTTTAAATGACAGCACCATGAAAATAGAAGGCAGAACCAGACCAGAAAGCTCTTACCATCAACAGTAGTTTGTGCAGGCCTGTGGGACTCAGGAAACTTCTGAGTTTAGAAAAACAGTTGCAGCACCTAAACAAGGTTATGGAATGGAGCTTCAAAAAGTCACATAAAGTAAGAGGATATAAGTATCGTAAGTGATAACAGGTTTCTTAATCAAAGTTAAGATAAAGAAGTGGATTTTGCTTGCGTTTTAATTGCACTTAGTAAGTGTTAGGGTGTGTGTGTAACACCACCCTTCCCTGGTTCTATACTGATTGAATTTGTGATTTGTCTTCTTTGTTTACCAGGAGACCATAGCCTGCCTGAAGTTACACATGCATCATACTAAATCAATGGAATGTTAAGTGGTGTTAAAGTTAGAAAGTGCTGTGAGTTGTTACATTTAAAGGTTAATACCATTTCTTGCCTACACAGCTCTGACTTGCCACTAGGGCTAGGGCCAGACATCACACACAAACTAGTATAAGTGATCAGAAACCAGCTCAAATCTGTAACACAACAGAAGTTCAGTGCACATAAACTGTTTTCAGAATGGCCCAAACCAGTTTAAGGTGAACCTGGATGGCTGTAGTATCAGACTTAACTGATTTCGGTTAAAGTGGTTTAATGAAATTCTGTCCCAGATCCCCTCCAGATTCAAGTTAACTCATGATTTCCCAGCATCCCAGGATGCTTTATACCTACCCTGCAACCCCCTTGCAGGATGGATGGGCTAGCCTTGGCCCAAGATGTCTGTCCCAGCCAGGTAGGGAAACATATTTTAGCACCCCCTGGCTTTTGACCTGGGCCACTGCAGCCATGTGTCTCATTTCTGGAATCAAAAATGAATGTCTGTTCACTTGCTTATTGTTTCAGTCTGTACAGTTTAGACTAACCTGCAGAGATTGAATCAATTCAGTCTCAAGTATTTTGATTGTCTGTACTTAGCCTAGAGGGATAGGAAGTAGGGACATAGTTATGAGCCAGGATACCTGGGATCTATCCCTGCTGTGGCAGAGGGGGTGAAAAGTCTGGGAGCTAACTGAAGTTACCCTAGCACAACCTAAGTAGCATGGTCAAAGTTAACCCTTGTCTGAAGTGGCCTAACATTGAGACTCTCAGAGGGGACTTAACATGAATTAATGAGCTTTAACATGTGGACACTCGTCTTTCAAGTGCCTTTAGTATGGTTCAAGTATCAAGTGTAACTACGGCCTAAGAAACATAAAGACATGTAATAACTTTATAATTACTTTAGAATACATTGCAATTATGTTACTTAACTATGTTATTACTGAGATTTTTTTTAAGGATAAATAAACATTAAGGTTACATCTTTGTGTTTTTGAGGGTTTTATCTTATGCTTCTGAGAAATTGTGAAGAAAAAGAACAACTTATTCTTCTAAGGAAAAAAGCTGAAGTGTGTTGGAGCACTGGCGAGAAATGAAGGCATTTATGAACTTACCCATTTAAACACCATTATTCCCTGTGATAACAAGTAGCAGAGATGCTAATACACTGTCAAATATTTTCCAAGGTTCACAGTTCAGGGACACATTGCTTTTGCAAGTTGTCTGAAAGATTAATTTGGTATGTTTGAGAAAATGGGCATGGGAAAAATTGCTTTCCAGCAACTGTTACCATATGGGCAACCCCTACTGACATTGGCTTCAGCGTTTTTCAATGAATATTTTCACATGTGTAAGAATTACATGAGTGGGAACAAGGGATGTGTACTTGGGGGCAAAGGAAACAAGAGCGATAGAGGGACGGAAACTGTTGCATAATATTTCTCACATATAATTTTATTACCATTGTAAGTTCAAAATAGACTACACGCAAACTCAGCACTATCTGACAGAGGCATAACAAAAGGAGTTTGGCGTCCTGGGCAAACCCTGCAGGAGAGCAAAGGGTTGTGGTTCCAAGGGGAAGGTGAACACTGGTCCCAATAGCAAAAGACAGATCCCAGTGCTGAGAGCAGGGAGGGGTCGGTCTTACCCTTGCTGGGAGCTGCTAAATAGTCCCGGGGGTTTTCTGATGCATGCCATGCCTGTCCTGGCTGCTGCTCCGAAAGCAGCAGTAGCTTGGGACTGTTTTGAAGTTCCCTGACAAAGGTCAGTTGTGGGGCTGCTCTTGCAGCCAAGGCAGACTTTGCAGAGGGGGGGTTGATTCTCCTAACTACACTCACATCCAAAATTACACTACAGCTGTCTAAGGCTGCTGGATAATAGAAGCACAGTGTAGGGCACTTTAGCCATGAACAGCTTTGAGAAACACTCTCTTGAGAGGACATTGAGAGATCCTGTAGAGCAGGCAAGTTCAGATGTGCACTTAAAAAGGTATACTTTGGTGTGTTGGAGCAGATATTCTCTTAACAATAGATCTCTCTTCACAAGAGATTTCTTTACAAGGGAAAACTTGGAACATTGTCTCTTTGTCCCTGTAAATCTTTTCTGCTGTAGCTTATCACACACATCATGATATCAAAGCAGCCACCACAGCTCTGGATGCTCTCCTCCTAAGGTTTTCTTGGGCCGCGGTAGTGCTGCAGATACCATCTTTTATACATAACCCCTGCTCATTTTCAAGCTGGTATGCGACACACTAGAAGGGATAATTGAGGTGTGTTGTCTTCCCTAATTAGTCCTTTGGGGTTTGATCTAGTAGTCTGAGCACACACCTAAGATCTCTCAAATACAGAGTTCTAATACATACCAGCTCCAGGACTGCATGCCTCTGTAACCACATGTGACTCATTTCCCTCTCTGCCTCAGTTTCCCCATCTGTAAAACAGAGATAATACTTCCATGCTTCACTGTGGATTAAACCATTAAAGCTTGCACAGTGCTTTGAAGATTGCAAAGCTCTCTATAAATGCTAACCTTTATTATTATCTGATTCTTTTTGTCTTCCCAGCTACCACTGCACCTTAAAGCTGTATCATTCCATTCTGAGAGGGAAACCAGTAGGCCAAACTCATAAAAATCAGAGATGGTTTGTGAAAATGAGTTATAAAGATCCCGAGAGCCATAAATATTAAAGGTATTGAATAAAAAATCCCCAGCACTTTAATCAAGGCACAATTGAAATATATATGTTTTTAATCTGACATTATTTTTAATCTCTTTTTAAATCCTAGCCCTTAATGAGGGATAATACTGGATTGAAGAGGGCCAACGAGATTTATTGATACAAACTCAGAGAGATCACTGTAAATCAGGACAGTGGAGAAGTATGCCACTGCTGGCTTATGTTCTTTTCCTGCAAAAAGACAGGGATGAATGAATGAGTGTCTGAATGAATGACTGAATAGATGAATGAATGCATAATCAAATACTTTAAAATACGTTGCCAACTTGTGGGGCTCACAGAGCAAGGAAACCCTTCAGGACCTTGCTGTTAAAAAGGGTCAACAATGTCCCCACTTTTAATATAAATTAAAATCCTCTTTGCCCAATTTCTCTGGGTATTTGATTTCAACTGAAGGTCTAAAAGGAGTTTTGCATTTGGAAAGACTGCAGGATCTGGCCTACTGTGCTATCAAATGTACAGTACTTTATAACATGATAATAAAGACACTGTCCTTCCTCCTCCTCACTCCAGATGATCTGAATGCCTCTTTTCTGAACCAGAACATTTTGTTCATTAAAAGTTGTATTATCTTCAGGGCAGCTTCAGACAGGCTGGTGAAACAACAAATACAAGTGGCTGTAAGCTGGAGTATGAGTGTGGTAGGATGGTGCCCCATTAGAGACAGCTTTTACTGCTAGTGTGATGTTTATGGTACAGGCCTCAGTACTGTATGGTATGGTTTTCCAGCTGCTGTGAGCTAACTGAAAGCTCGGTGGTAAAAATAGCTTACGCCTCTTGGGAAATCAGGATGTCTTCGTCTTCCCATTTATCGCTAGCCTGAAGCACACGGAAGGTTCCCTTTCTTTCAGTCTAACAGGATCCCATGCCTGTACCTGATACATATGCTAGCTTTGGGCATATTTCCTGGGCTGTCTCCCTGGCTCCTCTCCTTCCTCCATAGGTCCGACTCTAGCATGACAGAGCAGTTTGCAGCAAATAGGGCAGAGAATCTGAACAGTAAGTCCTACTGAACAACTTTGCGGAGGCCTCAGATGTATTCAAACCAGACTTTGTTTCCTTTTACATACTATAAATGCATTACCCCTAGGAGTAACTAGGAATAATGGGTACAAACTAGTGTAGAGTAGATTCAGGTTAGACATTAGGAAGAAATTTTTCACAGTAAGGGTAGCCAGAATCTGGAACGGGCTGCCAAGAGAGGTGGTCCTATCATCTAACTTGGAGGTCTTCAAAAGGAGGCTTGATAGACACCTGGCTGGAGTTGTCTGACCTCAGTCCTCTTTACTGCCTGGGATAAGGGGTCAAACACGATGATACTTCGGAGTCCCTTCCAACTCTACAATCTATGAAGCTATGAATTACAGAGATTTTTAATGGAAGATCATAAAACATTTACAAATGTGATTTATTACATTAGTCCTTTTAAAAATAAGGTGAGAGAGATCATTTCTATTGCACAGACATTCATTTGCAACAGATGTAAATCAATAAAATGTTGTGATGTATTAAAGTATGTGTCAGGAGACATTATCTCATATGATATCAAGTTAATTCTTATTTGAAAGGGAATAACTTTTCAACACCACAAGGGCACTTAACATGTACTAAACTGCTTGAACATGCATTTGCTTGCATTTTAACTTCACTTAGTCATTGTTAAGTTGACTACGGGTGCAGGCAGAAGTGACTTTTTTTGTGAGATTTGGCCCCTAAAAGCACTCTGCAGCCATGTCATAACACATGTGCACAGCTACGGAGCATTTTTAAAATATCAGTTCATGCAAAAAATGTAACCTTTGTCAAATCAGGTAGTAAATGAAAGCACTCTAAATTAGCATGCCTTTGGGAACTTGTATACAGTTCCCTATGAAGGTTATGTATCATGCCTCTGGTCTGCCACAGGGAGGAGGTAGAAAGTTTCTTCCCTGTACATCCAGATGGCAGGTGGGGTAGGGAGAGCAGCTGGGTAGCATTTGGGGGTGGGGGAGAAGGTCCTCAGTGCCCCATGCTCCCAGTGGGGAGGGAACACAGTTCCTCAAGCTGCCCTCACACTGCCCTCCCAACCCTCCCACACTGAGGAATGAGTCCTGGCTGGCTCTTTGCAGCCAGCTGGCAGGCAGGGAAGGGGGAGCAGCTTGGCAGTGATTAGGCTGGCTGGCATCCACAACAGGCTACAGTGCCCCCTGCCTCCTGGCCTCAGCCAGTACATGGAGGAACCTAGCCCCCACGATCAAACATTGAACATCTGTTAGTTGCAATGAAGCTGTGACTTTAAGTGCTTTGTGTAAATGCAAAAAGTTACAGCATAATCAAGGTGCCCTTCTGTAACTTCTGTAAGCACCCCATTTGAGACTACCCTGAGACACAGTTAGTAGTAGAGATGAGAACTGAAACTAGGAGTTCTGACTTTCCAAATCACAGCATGGGACTAATTCTCCTGTTACTGTTATAAAAGAGGAAGAACTCCTCTGAAGAAGATGAAAAAAGAATTAGACCCTATGGGCCAAACTTTCTCTTAGCACCAATGAGTGTAGTGGAATTTGGTTCTGTACCTCTCGGTTCTTATCTATGCTTTCTTAACTCAGTCTTGGACATTTTTTTAATTTGTCCTCCTTTATATTCTGCAACAGTGAGTAAGTGTTTTTATTATCAAACTTCATTTTAAAAGACAGACAACCAGAGCTTCTGACCTGGTAAATTTTCAAAATAATTTTGCAAGGCTGCTCTACATACATATATGTGCTATCTGAAAATATATTATTCTGATTTGACCATTGTCCTACACTGATAAATCAATACATCTGCATGGATCCTATTGAAGGATTGGGCAGATGTTGGGAAATACACATTTTTACATTAAAATTAGAAGACAACATAACACAATTGTGCTATCCACAGCTGAGGAAGGACCAAGGTATACTGGGATTTCAAATCTTATTTTCAGACACTGTACTTCAAGGGGTTTAGGAAATTTAGAAACACACCAAATGCCCTTTTGCTTGGTACTACTTATGGAAATGCCTTTCTGCTTTCTCAACAT
>NW_017728995.1:13996414-13999053 GCF_001723915.1 Gavialis gangeticus
TGGAGAGGGGAGAGATCACAAAACAGGCAGCCTTCTCACCCAGTCAGCAGCGAGGGGCGGGGTGGTGTGGGGCGGGGTGGCAGCTATATTGCCTGCTTGCCTTCTGCCAGCAGGCCTCTTTGTGCTGGGCTACACAGCTTGGAGGACTGTTTGCTCCCACTGGGGAGCCAACATTTGATTTTTAGTTAGTTTTTTTCATTTTCAAAGAGAACAAGGTGCACCGAATTCAGGTTTTTCTGAAAACCATCTCCTTAGGAACTGCCTGATCCTGATCAAAGCCTACCAACACACCCATTTTATTCTCCTGGAGTCAACCCCCTGCCCTGCGCTGCTACCTTGCATCATAGGGAACACCTGAATGTGCAGTGTGTGGTGCGACAGACAGGTATGCAGCACCATATATCGCATGGCTGTGCTCATCTGGACGCAGCCAGAGATTTCAAGTCAGAATCCATAGTGTCAAAACCATTCTGACCTGCTGTGATCTTTCAGAGTTCTTTGCAAAATAATTGCTCTATTATTTCTCTGCTGGGGAAATTTCCCATTCCTATGAGTGTAAGCAGTAGCATTAGCAAGTTGCTTTAAACATGTCTTTAAACAACCTGTTTGGGACCAGCTGGCTAAGCTCAGCTCTTCTTGAGCAGTGGGAAATCACACATGAGTTGTATTGTCTGTTGTGATTAAAAAGGGGTTAGTTTTTTAATTAATATAATATAGTTCTTTTTCCATTTTGTTTAAAAAACTTATTTCCAGCCATACGATTTTTATGAACTGTATGAAATAAATTAGTTTTTCAAATGGGGTGAGTTGCAGAAAAGGTGCAGAGACTCTCAACTTTGAGTCCAAAAAGTTGAGCATTGAGTCCAAAAAGTTGAGAATAACTGGATTAGTACTACATTTTCTTGATATATCCATTCCTATCTCCTTTTATGAATACATATTTTGCTGCCTAATTTTTACTGCTATAATTCAGATTCAATTTTAGAGGTATTTTTCTCTATTTTTAATCATGCTAGTGGGTAACTGTATTACTTACTGTCACGCCTTTTCATTAGACTGCGCTAGCTTTTTTCATGCGTTTCCACCTGCATTTCTGGTGAGTCATGTTTTGTTCTGTTAATGCGCAAACAGTTCCCTCTAGGAAAAGAATACAAAGGAGAGAGAATTTGTGAAACAAAAATGGAAAAAATAAAGTATTGTGGAATGTATTGGAGATCGACGTTTAGGAAACCACAGTGTACTCTGTTGGTTTCCATGCTACACATCTTATATAACTGTTTCCAGTAAACTGTTAAAAGCAGGTGTTTATTCCGAAAGTGCAGCAATGTTTTTCTGTCATGTTGCATTAAGTCTCTTATGATGCATCATGTTATGTTACACCACATCATGTTAGTACATATGGTGAAGAAGCCAAAGCAGAATAACTTGATGTGACAGACAACATTTAGTAAAAATATTCACTTATTTGGCTCAGATATGTGCTATCAGTTTGAATCAGGCATATTGTCCATATAAAGCTGACAGATGGAGGTGAATGGTTAAATGTCTATGGTTCAATGAACAGCTGTATCCAGTGAAAATTTGGAAATTTCTTGGATGTGTCTGGTATTCATTCTACTGTTGCATATCTTTGATTCTATTTTTTTTCTACCAGCTTAACCCTTCTTGAACTTTTCCCTCTCTTTGGTATTTGAAGTGATCTGATCACGTACATTTTACTAGGTTGACATTACCCAAATTCCTAAAAGGGTTGGAGACTACCATTTTATCTCCCTTCTCTAGAATATATATATTACAAAGCACTGACTGGTCTACCAACTTCATATGCAAGTTTTAAGGATGCTGTAGAAGTGTGCTTTAATCATAAGTCTGCTGGATTCTAAGTTTAAACAAAAACTCTTTATTTTGATAGAATTGCCATCGGTGGTTTTTTATATGAGTGAAGTTATTGTGAGCTACACAAAAAGAGCACTTGGGAGCTGTGTGTTTATATATTCAGAAGCACTATTTTAAGCAACAACAAGTTTAGCCTTCTAGGCACTTATATTTTAAAGAGTAAAAAAGTGTTTTTTGCTGGACTAAAAGATATGTTGAAAGTTTTTTTTATTGCTATTGAGGTTTTTTGGAGGTATTTTATGATACTTAGAAAAAAAGACTAGGAGTGAATTGAGGGCTCATGAAAATGAGGGGGTAAGAGAGCTTGCTTTGGTGAAATGTAGTATAGGTAGGTATTGTGCAGGTCTTGTTACAACAGTCAAAACATTTGAGTGCTATTCTGGAAGATGTTTGCTAGCTCAAGACTAGGTATCTCAAGCATAAATGGACAACTGTACCAAATTATGCAATAGCTTTAGAACGTGGGCATCATGCTCATTAACATATGGACTCCAGCAATGTTTTTAACTCAGGGCTGCAAGCTAGTGAACTAATCCAATGAAGAGCCTAATTACTGATTTTAGTGATAATACCAGGTGCAAGGAAAAGTTAAACGTTTCAGATTTAGATACAAAAAAATGAGTCACTTCAGGTGCGTCAAAAAACAAACACACAACCCCCCCCCCCATAAGAACACCAACATATTTTTTTCCAGCAAATGCAAAGACCAGCTTCACAGAGTAGTATGCATTTGTTCAAATCAG
>NW_017728995.1:14004053-14012180 GCF_001723915.1 Gavialis gangeticus
TAGCGTGCCCACATCCCCCCATAAGAACACCAACATATTTTTTTCCAGCAAATGCAAAGACCAGCTTCACAGAGTAGTATGCATTTGTTCAAATCAGTCCACCTACCAACAAGGATAGAATGGTTCTTGCCTTCCAAGAGCTGAAATCCTGCCTCAAGTAAGGCCATAGGATTAGAATATATTTGTATTTTCACAGGATCAGAATCAGAGTGCTCTGTGGCAAAGATTCAGCCTGTGGAGGGCACAGAGAGAGGAAAAAAGAGTCCAACAGCAAGAAGGGCTGGCTATCCAACTACACAATAGTTGTAGAGAATTGAAGACCATCCTCTCAAGGAGCTGAGAGAATGAAAGCAGGTATGCCAAGCTGCATGGTACAATAGAATATTTATATGTAATTTCCTTCTGTGCTTATACTGTTTTTCTTATTTGGGTTTTAATGATCAATAGATAAATGCAACTATAAAGGACAGAATTAAATCAAATCATACCGAAAATGGCCAGGATTCAAAACATGTTTTAATTCTATTTTTTTTTTTTTAGGATTAATTATATTTTTATTGTAGTAGTTCTGAGCAGACCCAGTCATGACCCCAGTATGGTAAGTTCCATACAAATGTAGAACAGACAGATAGTCCCCTCCCACAAAAGAGCTTTAAGGCTAACTAGCAATGATTTTTGGTTGCTAACCTGATATACCTTAAAAGGGCCAGATTTTCAAACAAAGAACACTCAGTACTTTCTGAAAATAATGGCTCTCTCTCAAGGTGGACATCCAAAAAAAAGTAATATATAATCTCTAGTACCTTTTGAAAATCTTGGCCTATCACCACAGCAGTGCTGTCAGAGACAATATATACTCTCTGAAACTGGAGAGGATATCAGTGACTATGCAGTCAGTCTATAGTGTTGTTCCTGAGTGATGCCTAATTGTGGGCAGTGGGCTGGGAGCCTCATTCTGAAAGGTGCTGAGAATCCTCTAAGCAGACATTAAGTCCTTAATTTACTGCTGCTGCCTTTGGCATTTAGGTGTGCACCTAAACTATATGTTAAAGTTAGGGGTAAAGAGAAATACAAAGGCAGAGGACTTTAGGGACATCACAGAAGTTACTTAAAGCTGTTTTGATGATTTAAAATGTTTGACTTAACATCTACATCTTGGGCTGTTTATTTGTGCCTGATATGAATGGACCTGAGGCTCTTTGGCAAAGAAATCAACCTGGAAATCTTACAAGCAGGTTTTTTCCTGAGATATGTGGTACCTCCTGATTTCAATCAGGTCAGAAATACTGAGAAGAAAAATATTTCATATGATAATACACATTTCTTCTCCTGATCCTAGCTGCAAGTGAGAAATGCATAAGCAGTATGAAAAAAACTGAAGCAAAGGAAGAGGAATTCATTGCAATTTTCTGAATCTCCAAAATAGTTGAAAGTAAAAAATCATAGGTTTTAGATGGTTAGGGGCTGGAAGGGACTTCACAAGATCATTAAGTCCAGCCCATCCTGCACTAAGCAGGAAAGACAAGTGGGGTCTGGTGACCCCAGCAAGGTGACTGTCCAGTCTCCTCTTGAAGATTTCCAGGGTAGGTGATTGCACCACCTCTGGAGGGAGCTGTTCCACAGTCTGGACACCTCAATTTGCTAGAATTGAGCCTGAAGCGGTCTTTCAGGAGTTTGAGGCCATTACCCCTGTTTTTCCCCAAGGGTATCCTGGTGAACAGTTGTGCACCAAGCTCCTGATATAGCTGTAAGCTGCTACTAAGTCCCTTCTTAGCCTTCTCTTTTTCAGGCTGAAGAGGCCCAAGTCCCTCAGCCTCTTCTCGTATGGTCTTGCAAGTCTCTGATCATAAGTTTTGAATGATGATTTGAGTTCATTCCTATAGCACATTCATACAGAAGCTACACTTTGAATACTTCATTAAGAAGACCTTTATTGGATGCTGGCAGGTTCTTAGACATACAGTCCTACTGTGCCAAATTCAGTCAGACTCAGAAAGACCATTTACTTTACCAAAAAAGGATGTTTTTCCTGGTTCCCATCCTTCGGTTTCTAATTGAGATAAAAGTGGATGTGGTGGACACATTACAGAAATAATTGAAAGATGTTGTTTATTTTCATAGGTTTAATTTCATAGGGATAAACAGCCTTTATTCTCTACTGAGTGATCAAGGTGGGTAATAGAAAAGTGTTCAAGGAAAAGAAGGGAGCGGGGAGAGATGGGGTAGAAGCAGAGACATAACTAGCAATTTTGGTGCCCTGGAAAGAGATGTTACTGAACACCACAAAGGAAGGTAGGGTTTGGTGGTGGGAGGGACCAAGTACCAGCGGGGGATGCGGAGCACTGGGGGATGCTGTTGACATCTCTCGAACCAGTGTCCAGTGCCATGCCTGCCCTGTTATGCTGCTGGGGAAGAAGGGAGATGAAAAGGAAATATACATCTCTTCTTTTTCTTCCTGCCTTACTCTTTCCCTCATTAAGCCTCCATACCTACAGGGATATGTTTTTTTGCTTTCTAAATCAGTGAGGCATATAGCTGTTTGGTCTTGATGTGCCATTTGCAGTGTTTGCCCAGATGCATACAATAAAATAAGTAATAAATAGTAATGATAGCACTAATCATTAAATGGTGAGGTATATAAACACACAATAAACTGAAGGATTACTTTGGCTTCATAATATGCCGCATGTTTTCCCTTTAATCCTCTCCCCTCTCCTTTACCAAGCATCATTAGTAACTGACAAAGAACAGGCTGCCTGCTCCAGCAGGGATGTCCTCATTTCTCCTTGGATCAGGTCAGCACTGAAAAACCACTCTTTTCCAGCCAATGATACTAATGTGATCCCCTAGCAGGGTGATATTCCCAGCAGTCTGACAGAAATCAGGTATCATCATAACCGTCATGTTCTCCTTTCTTCTTCCTTTCCGGGCTTCATACCCTGTCGTAGCAGCCCCTGGCTTTGAAAGCAAAGGGCTGAAGATGCGTATCAGTTTTATGCATGTTTACACTGATGTTTGCACCGTTGTAATGTGCACGTGCATGGCCATGAAAACATACTTCTCTCCAAAATCTGTAAGGAGCAAATGAGTAGAAAAACGTTATAAACAGCAATAGGACAATGCAGGTCAAATGAAGCCTAACATACATAACTATCATCGATTTATATTTGGTTTGAGGAATTTATTCATTCCAGCCACATTGATTTGGCAAACAAAGCTGGTAGCAAGTTCGCATAGATCTGTAAATGCCAAGCAAAATTACAACCGGCGCTTCCAAAAATTGTTCTGCATGAAACTGCTCAGAGTTGCCATCTCTTCAGTCTGATATTGCTCACTGGTCCTGATAGACCATCAGAGTCTACTTTACATAAAAGAGTCTTCTGTAAATGTGCTGGTGGATAGACAACCGGTATCATTACCAGAGCAAGAGGTCTGTTCAAGATAAGGGGGTTCTAGAGCCCGTTAGGGATTAGCGGCGCAGTATGTTATGGAGATTTTGCATGGTGAGACTCTGTTGCAGCCTGGCCCTGATGAGGATGGCCCAGAGGTGTGCCTAATGCTTCTCACCACAGAGAAACAGGGCTAACATGGGGGGAGGCACTTTCATTCTCTAAAGAGCTTCCAGGCATAATTCTAGAGAGGCCCAGAATAGTTCAAGGTGTCTCAGCTCCCTTTTCAAAAGCTAGTGTCAACAAATAGTCTCGGTTTTGTGACTCATAAATGACTAAGGCACTTTAGAAAATTACGTATGTGCTTTTGAAAATGTTACCCTACGAATTTAAGCGATCAGAAAATATTAGGGAGGACAATAGCAACAAGAAAAGGGGATAAAGGAAGGAGTACACCACATAAAGTAGGATTATTTGGGTGATATAACTTACACTAATTCAATAAGAAATTCTTTAATTGCTTAGAGGGTCATGGCCTTCTTGCTTTGTAGAGGTTATGAGCTTTTCCTCTGCACAAACATGGATTATTTCCCAAGCACGTTCTGGTTGTCTCCTATACACAGATATAACACTAGATTCTCAGGTCATTTTCTTGCATCCTCACTTCCCTCTTATCATTCTGCCTACAACTAGCCTCAAGTCTGGTTTGTAATTGAGCACTTAATGAAGTATCAAAATGTATATGCCCTCCCCTCATTACACTCAATTACATCACTCACTACAATTGCTTGTGTGAAAATATTTTTGCTTCTCTGTGTTTGCAGTTATAGTGCACCTCACTGCTCGCTGTATAAACTTAGCCCTCTTCCCCCAGCCTCCCCGTATGAATATTTTGCCAAATGATCCGGAGTGAAAAGATTATCTTCTCTTCTTAGTCACTTGATTGAAAATAACCAAAAATAATTAAATAGTTAATACTGAATGTAGCTGAGCACTTGCTTAGTGTTTTATTTTAAAATTTTCTGTAGCTTTTTCCTATTTTAGGAACAAAGCAGGCATAATTGGACATGTTGTTCTCAAGCAGCAAACACCTCTGTGAAGAGAATTGAAGGAAACACATTTCTTTGATTAGAATATTTTTCTCATTAACTGAATGTTCCAAATAAAGCAAAAATATTTGATGCATAGAGCCTCTGGCTACATCAGGTTAACACTGGCATGCTCTCACACTTTACTTCATGTTTACCAATCAATCAAAAACACATTTGCGGGTAAAAAAGGGCATGTCTTTAATCATGAAACGACAGTTTTTTGACAGCAAACAATTAGGATATCCCTGAATTAAACCAAATGTGGATCTCAGTTGTGAAAGTTAATACTCAAGGTTCTGAAGAGGATAAATGTACCAAGATGCTGACTAGAGAGAGAAAGTGTGTGGGCATTGACAAAGGATCAAATTATAATGAGTTGGAAGGGGTGAAAATTTTCTGTGGAGCAGATGACACATGCTCACTGTCCATCTGCCCATTCTTGTCCCATGGTAAGTGAAGGTTAAACTGGAGCAATTTAGCTGTTTTGTTCAGGGGTAAACTGCTTTAGGTTAAGATAGTTACCATGCATCATCCGCTTTGAGATAAGTTTTAGCCTCTAATTCCTTGTTGCATCTCATGGTTTGTCCATAGTCTGTGTCTCTGAAAGTTATTCTGAGTTTTAAGTTGCAGTATAATGCCTCATTCTGTCAAGCTTGAGATCACGATATGATGTCCGTCTTCAACACCTGTATCTTGAACTGAAGGCAAGTAACTTTGAGAAGAGGACCATGAAATATAAGTTAGTGCATAGGTGGTCAGTGACTTTTTTAGTTCAGGGGCCAAAGTCAGTTTGCTAGCCACAGTGCTATAAAGAGGCCCCTAATTTCTTTAGGTCACCAAAAATGACTTTGTCTTTGTCCTTCTGAACAAGGCCATTATGCCATTACTAAATTACATTTCAGAAATTGTATCTGTATGTTTCTAATGTGGACTTTGATTCCTCTCCTCCCAAAAACGCTACTGAGTGTCCTTTGTGTCTACAGTGGTGATATCTTATCCTAGTGGATGAAGGGAACCTGTACATACACTGTTCGGAATTAAAAAGTTGATAACATTTGTTCACAACCCTGTTGATATTTTCTTGAGACCTGCTTTTGGGACAGGACCCATGGCTTGAGAAACAGTGGGCTAGAGGCTAGGCTCTTCTAGCTTGTGTCTGGGTTCGAGTGAGGCAGAGAGAAAGGGAACAAGCATTGACTTGACATGGCTTCCTCCTCTCTGCTGTGCTGAGCAGATCTTAGCCACCTTAGAGAATTGGACCCCTTCTTTTGGATGCCAGTGAGGTCAATAGTAATACTTCTGCAGGGCCAGGATTTCACCCTCAGTCTCTTACAGGAATCACTTGTATGGAAAGATGCATGCATTGCCTGTAGAGATACCACCTATTTCATGGCCTGACACACAAACATAAGTGAGACTACTCTGAATTCAAGGCATCATAACCTCAATTAAAACTGTTTTAAAATCCTTTTATTCAACATACAGGCCAATGGAGAAGTAGGAGTCATAAGAAGGAAACTAGTTCCCTTGTTAAAAATTAATTCCCTAGACTAAAAATATATTCCAGTGAGGCCTAAAGTGTAGAACAATGCCAAAAGCAGTGCAAAATTTGCATTTTGTTCATTTTTTGGTGTTTTTTCCATGCCCTTGCTCTCTGTATGCTTGTTAAACAAATGCACTGATAGAATCCTCACCTTGTAAAATCATTTACGTTCTTTTCCCAAAACAGCTGAAAGGGAACTAATCACAACCATGGATGCTGCTTGTACAGCTTCAATCACACAAAACTGTTGTTCGCATGGATTTAACTGTATTGTGGGCAGAGCCTTATGTATCATCATCTTACACATTATTTTCAAACTTACAACTGAAGAGCTTTTTCTTTCAGCTCCATTTCAAAGATTAGAAGTTCCTTTATGAAACAAGGACATGGGAAGACCTCCGTTCAGTTGTCACTCTCTCTTTTTCTCTCACATGCTGGCAGCAGAGGCCAGTAAAGTGATGTAGATGCTGTGCTCCACTGCAGTGAAAGGGGAACCAGAGCATCACATCACTTCGCAACTTCTTCTGCAGGTTGTTAGGAGACCAAACAGCAAATTAGCAGACCCAGGGAGTTCTGTAATTTTTGACCTCAGGACAGCTGTGTTTTGTTAACAGTTTGCATACATCACTGAATTCATTGGCTTAATGCTGTATTGTGTTTTGGATAAACCCGTGTGTTACCAGGGGCCTGAAAGCCTTATTCGTGTAAGTAATATGCCTAAGTGGAATAATCCCACCAATTCATATGAATAAAGATTACTTATGTGAGTAAAAATTGCAAGTGTTAATGGAGTCTATTTTCCTTTCAGTACTTGTATTTAAATCTCAATTGTGCTAATGGGAGCTGTAAGTATATATCAAGGGGAGAATGAATTCCCTTGTTGAAATGCAAGGAGTACTAATTTTATGATTTGTTACAGTATCTAGCTTGTGCTATAATGGTGAATTTATACACTTGAGTCACTTCTTTTACTGTTTATGAATTTTCCAGGAAGATATCATAAATTTTACAAATTTGTTCCTTGTTCAAAATGTAACAACGACTATTTTATATGGACACAGTTCAGTCGGGAAATTGTTTGTGAGCTTTTTGTTATGACTTCTTTTAGTAACCAGAAATTGAAGAACTGCTATAGTAAGTACCTTAGTCCACATATCATAGAAGTTCATTAACCTGAATTGGCCCCATAACTTCAGGTTTATTATACAGTAAATTCATTGAGTACAGATGCAACAATGTAAAACTGAAGCAGTGTAGTTATGGATCTGGCTGGGAAGTGTCCCACTGTACATACAAGAAACCATAGATGTACTAATTGGGTTCACTGAATTTGCAAGTCCCCATACTAGTAGTCATTTGATTCATCAGCCATGAAATTCAATGGGTTTAATGGAAATATTTGCAAAGTCCATGTTTAATATTTCTAAAACAAGAAAATTGGTGGGGCTGCGTCTCAAAAATAATAGCTGCTTTGACAGGAAACCACCAACTTGAAACTGCATGAAATCTTTGTATTATGGTCATAAATGTGTTCCTGAGGTTCAGAAGTTCTTCCTGTTAAAGAGATGGATAGGGAGGGAGACATTAAGTTTCTGTAAATAAAATCTAATAATTGATACAATGGCAGCTGTGGCTTAATGCTACTAAAGGCATCATGATCAAAAGCAAAGGATATACTACATGAAGGGAAGTGCCACTGTTTCACAAGTGGGCATGCAACACTTCAGAGATAGAAATGGCCCTCTGGGACACCTAACATAACCTTATCTGCATAGTCATGTCATAATTGTTTGACTAGGTTTTAGGAAGAGTCACTTGACACACAGGCCAAACACACGATAAACTATAATTGTCGCCTGTGACATGACTGCCTGCTAGTCCAGGACGTTGTATCCGTCCTTTATTCACACAATAATTGTACAATAACAAATATTTAGTTGCTTATTTTGAGTGACTTCTTAGCATGGAAAGAACCAGGGTCATTATCTGGCATGCTGATCTCTACAGAGACCAGGTTGAGAGACAAACACCATGGCTGCATGACACTTCCATTGCACATACAAAATCTGTGATGTTCTCTACTCCTACATACACTGTTGGAATC
>NW_017728995.1:14017180-14022774 GCF_001723915.1 Gavialis gangeticus
TTGAGTGACTTCTTAGCATGGAAAGAACCAGGGTCATTATCTGGCATGCTGATCTCTACAGAGACCAGGTTGAGAGACAAACACCATGGCTGCATGACACTTCCATTGCACATACAAAATCTGTGATGTTCTCTACTCCTACATATACGGTTGGAATCAACAGTTAGCTTACATATGCTTGAAAAAAGTGAAAAAAAGGGCTAGTGAATGCTCTTGCAGTATAATTCCAATTAGAATTGTTTATGAATAATTTTCCTTATTATTTGTTGAGCAGGAGCATGCAGTACACTCTGCCTTGTGCCACTCTGGCTCCAGGAAACAATATGAAACATGAGAGAGAAAAAAAAAATGCATGACTTATTTACAACCTTGACTTCCTTTGGAATTAAGCCCTGCATTTCTCTGGTATTCTGTAACATTTAACTGGTAATTATGCTTATTTAATTGATTTTTGTTTATCTAACACTTCAATAAGATCAAAACAAAAAAGCCATCGGAACGCAAAGTGCATGCTGCGATTTCAAATTGTAAATGTCATTTTTAAGCTTTTATTACCAAAATGTAGTATTTTGTACCATTTCATTAAAAATGTATCTGGCTATGCTCCAATACTATTTAACTATAAACAGGAAGAGCCTTGGAGGACAAGTAATCATGCTTAAATGACATAAAGATCATTAAAATAATGTTCCAAAAGCCTTGCAAAATTAGACATTGCAAGAAAGTGTTCTTTTTTTGCCAGATGGAGAAATGTGCTGAAATGGTAGCTGTGTGTGGGAAGGGAGACTGTCTGTACAATCTTTTCATCATACTAGAGTCATATAGTGTGCATAAGCATAATGTGGGCTTGTCACAATGGTACCTCACACCTTATTTTTATCAAATGTGCTTGCGTTCATGATATCTCCCACTCTGCAGTGTACTAGTGAAGCTTATGCAGAATCTGAGCCTGGGAATTCCCTGCAATATTTCCTTAGACTTGTCAACTAGATTTATTCATAGATGAGAACAAATGAGCGTGTCAGCATAAGTTATCGTGGTAATTTGTGAAACTGTTAATGAGATATTTTCAGAGCTCATAAAAAGGAAGAACTGTGTCATTAAATTACTGCACAATAATTTTATTTTGATACAGGGAGAGCACCAATATTTTATCAAAAATGACACCCTGATGCATCAGTGAACTGAAGATGTGTGGTTAAATATTGAAAAGAAAGAATATCTAACAGCTCTCTTAGAACTTAGTGCTTACTCACGAAAATGTGGAAAAGAAAAAAACAAGTGTTAATTGCAAGGAAGCGTGAAATGACCACAAAGAGAATCTGCACGTCTCAAGGTAATATATTTGCTTGTTTGAAGAATTTTACAAAGTTGGCTTCTATAGCATTTGTAGACACATGTGAATAGGAAATGTGATAACCATGATAAGAGACAAAAAAATAATAATAATTTATTAATATTTATTAATTAGTATGTTATGGAGAGTACTAATAGGGTCAGTAGGGTTAACCTATACTATATTTCCAAGCCATACAACTGACCAAAGACTATCTGTTGTCTTTTCATTACCAGGGCCTTTCCCTCAACTAGCATTCACTAGGAGATATTCTGTTACGAACAAAGAAAAGCCACTTAATTCCATTAAGCCTTTATGTGCTGCATAAAAAAAGACAGCTACTGAGAATCCATTACAACATAACCATTTTGTGTTTTATGTGATATTTAATACATAATCATAATGACTCCATGGGCATCAGAAAGATATGTATATTGTATATGACATTTAATTCTAGTGTTTAACTTGATTTGCATAACTAGTAACTTATATTAATTCTTACATTTTCTTAATAGATCCACACTAAAGTGGGAATAGAAACTAGGGCTGTGGGAGTTGGTTATGCCAGAATATAGCTTTTCATGTCAATTTAGCAGTCCAGATTCTGTTAATATCATTAATGACCAAGAACCTGATAGCTGATGGCTGTTCTATAGCTTATCTGACATGAACTGCTGATTTTAATCCAGTTTCTTGCAGTCTGATATAGTCATCATGTAAACTAATGGTGCCCTCAATTTTCACCCTTATTATGAATCAGTCTTAGAATTGTGAGCTGGCATGGAATGGCAAACTCTTTTGAATCCTAAAATTTCTCTCTCCTCAGAGTTTAATTTGCATAGTCATTTTCCTTAGGGTGGGAAGGTGAGATGATAAAGCTGGTTCTTAATGTTATTTCACTGTGACTTAGAAAACCGTTTTTCTGATTTTTCATCAACTTCTTATATGATGTTGGGTAAATCACCTAGTCATTCTGTGCCTCAGCTCTTGGTCTGTAAAACTGGGACAATGGCATTTCTGCATTTATACAGGTGTTCAGAGGCGTCAGATAGTAAGTTAATGGAAGCCCTGGGAACACCTAAGGTAGACAGACAAGTAGACTGATCCATTCTGTAGACAAACAGAGAATAATCTTCACTGCCAATTTTGTCCTATCCATCCAGAACAGTATACTAATTTAAAAGCCAATAAAGAAAACGGACAACAAAGGTAGTTGGTTCTGTTTAGCTGGTATGAAAGCTTTGATTTGAATATTCTTGTTCATGATTTATAATCTCTTAATAACTAAACATTGAGAAACCAGGATGCACTTGTCCTGTATCACAAGATACAAGGACTTTATGATTATATTTCTTTTGATACAGTATAACACTGTGAACATTACAGAAGCCATTTATAAAAAAAAAAAAGCTAGTAAAGAACAGTAGACCAAACAGTAGCCATCATAAGGAGTGTGTGTGTTTGGGCGCGTGCGCACATACCTACCCAAATTTCAGTTTCTTATATTTAGTATAAATTATTCTAGGGGAGAAGCAGAAACGAGAATTAGTACAAGCTCTGTCTCAACAACAGACGTGTTGTAATCATATGTTTCCACTATGGTGACGTACTAGGAAAAGAGAAAGTTAGGAACTCAGCATTGATCTGCCAGCAGAGGTTGCTCTTATATTAACGATTAACCTAGGAGCTTATAACCAGTTAAAAATATGAAGAAATTAAACAAGATTGTTTTAATGATTAAATGGTCTAAATGCTGGAATTTCATAAAATAATTTTTATCATGTCAGGTATGTGGTAATTTCTGAGAGCTACATTCTGCCACACTTCGTCTGGTGTAGCAGAACAGTTTTATCTTCAGGCAGCTCTATTGATTTCAATTAAACACCTTGAGTAGGAATATGTTGTTCATTGCAAATAAGTATATACGAATTTGGCATTAGTTACCAAAAATGATGTTTTTTCCCCCCATTTATTAATTTCCTTGAATGTAAAGTGACATCCCTGAAATGAAAGCAGTTTATTGCTTGCTAGGAGCAAACCTGTGCTAATTTAAGAAAATCAGAATTAAAGTTTTTGAAGCATATCCAGGCATGTTTATAAGGCCTGTATCATTCCAAACAGTAGCTTTCCTAAATATTCTCCTTCTAATTTGCCACCATCCTAAAATGTTCAACTGACTTAATATTAGGTCATGTGATTTTAGGTCTCCAACTTCCACCTTAAATTCTAAGCAAACCACAAACAACTGCAATGTATTTAGTCTGAAAACTTCTTAGAGCGCTCATTACTCATAACCAATAGTAAGTAAAGGAGTGAAATGACCTGGACAATGGAACATTTAAATCTTTGCACAAGATGCTCTGCTGGTGCTGGAGTGATTTCACAAATAACAGCTGTGGAGTTTGTTAACATATGAATCCCCTTGAGATAATTTGGAGAAACCAAATGTGCTAAACTAAACACCTCATTAAAGCAGTACTTAGAAAAAAGCACAACTAATTTCAAATTCCACTTAAAAAATTTAAGATGTAGTAAGAGATATTCAGTAATATAGAATGCATTTATCTGTATTGTTGGAAACCACCTTTTGAAACATCTGTAACATTATGACTTTTATGCTAAAATGCACTTGAGACTGAAGTGATTTTGAAGTGCATTCTTTTACAAAAACCAATTAAATGAAGGTAATAATGTTCTTCACCCTAAACTCATGACTGAACTAAATGCACCAGCCCCAAGACTGTCATCAGGTATACAGGTCACAGCTTCTATTGAATTTTGTGGTTTGATGAACCAAAACAGAAGCTCATGGAAGTCAATGGAAATTTTTCTCTTCCTTCAATGGGCTTTGGACCAGGCCCAATGGGGGCTGTGCTGACGTGTTTGGGGGACAGTTTAGGCCCACAGTGGGAAGCTGTAATGTAGAAACACTGAATAAAGGATAAGGAAGGTCTCTATACTAATTCCACAGGAAGACACCTTTCTTCTGCTTTAAGTTAACCCATGTTACTGGGTAACTGGGTGACGATTTATGGCTATTTTATATAGAAGATGAGTCTAGAGGTACATACAGATGTTGAGGAAGGTTATGGGGAGGTTAGATCACATTAGAAGTGGCCACCTGATCTAACTTTGTTTGCCCAGGTGTGGACCCCCCCCCCCCCGAGTTAGGTCAATCTAAGTGCTAACTGTACAGAAATTCAGGATGGTTAGAATAATCTAAATATAGTCAACCCAACCTAGGTTAATGTACCTCAGAGGTACTCTAATTTAGATCCAGTCCAATGACACCAATCTAATTGAATTTCTGTAGTTAGCATGCAACCCCAGAGCTGGGAAAGCCCAAGTACTGACCCCAGCCTTGGAGCTGCACTTTTTCTCTCCCTGCGCTGGCACTAAGCTATTTTTAGCCCTACTTGCCCCACCGTCAGATGGGAACCCCTTCCCACAGACCAGCGAGCCCCACCTTGAGCCTGCCAACCCCCCTGCATCCTGCAAGCCACTCCAAGTGGCGATTTTACAAGTGCTGAGAGCCAAGGAAGTCTGTTCAGATGGAGGGGAAGTAAGTTGGGGTGGAGGGAGGGCCAGGTGTGATTGTGGGGAGTTGTTCATCTGGGGGTGGGGGAGTCAAGGGATTAAAAATAACCCCAGGTGGGGGGAACAGCATCCTACTTATTCCTGAAGCCACCCTGTGGACCCAGCTAGCCTCCCCTAATCCCACCAAACCCTCTCAGACCCCACCAACCCCCTACAAATCTCCCTAGTCCCCACTACACCCCACTTGCCCCCTGATCCTGCCCAACACCCTTGGACCCTACCAACCCTACCCTCAGACCCCACTAGCCCCTGATCTCCCCAAGTCCCTCTGCAGACCCTGCTTGCCCCCCAAGGCTCCCTGATGGCCCCAAGGCCCCAGTTAGCCCTCCATGCTGCTGACTTACATGAGGGGCTGGCAGGGGAGATTATGCTTAAGGGCAATCAACACGGGTTCATTAGAATCAGGTCCTGTCAGACCAACCTGGTGGCCTTCTATGACCAGGTCATCAAATCCTTAGATGCAGGGGTAGCAGTGGACATAGTATTCCTGGACTTTCGGAAGGCCTTTGACACTGTCTCTCACCCTGTTCTCATTAAGAAACTGGGGGACTGTGGTGTCGACACCCACACAGTCAAATGAGTCGCCAACTGGCTGGAGGGCTGCACCCAGAGAGTGGTTGTGGATGGGTCATTGTCGACCTGGAGGGATGTGGGCAGTGGG
>NW_017728995.1:14023374-14027507 GCF_001723915.1 Gavialis gangeticus
CTCTATGATCTGCTCAGGTTCCTTCCGACCCTACAGACTATGAAACTATAAACTATGAAACTATGAGATCAGATAGCCATTTTAAATTCAATCTAACCTCCCTCTAACCTCCCTGAATGTCTGTGCATACTTTATATGATGTAAAGGTCCACCTTTTGACTACATTTTTATTCTACTTTACACCTCCTTTTTCATTAAGTTTGACTGTTGTCTAGCCCATGCAAAAAATCTGTGGTTTCTATGTTTTGGATTTTTCATTATTTGGTGTTTTCTTTTGGTGTTTTGGAGGAGATTAGTCTCAGGAAACAAAATCTGATGTGTAAATGATGCGTTAAACATATTGCTATTAAAGTCGTGAGAGTTTGGGGGTTAAGGATTTAGACACGCATGCCAGCAGAAAGCTTGTGAGGCAATGCAGCAGGGTTCTCCCATCATACTTTGTCTACTGCCCATGTTCATGTGTGTACAAAAAGCTTTGCCAAGCCATTTGATACTGGGCAATAAGTAGTCAACTGAATATGTTTTATTAAATTTTGCTGTAGAAATGCCTGGAAACTCAGAAATAAAATTGTTATTGTTATCTCAAGCCAGCACCTCAGGCAATCTATAAGTGGCAAACAGATTATGAAGCACTTTGTTTTTACAACAGAGGTAGTTGTGCTTCACTTCTGGCTATCAAGAATATGCATCACTGAATTCATTGGCTTATCCATTTCTGCAAAATCTGGGCTTTTCCAGGGCTTCATAGTTTTCTATGCTGTATCCTTCATGTTCTGATGGTTATTACACAAATTACACTGACAGCAAAAAGTCTTGATCTAAAGCTGGCCACCAAAAATAACTTCTGGCTATCCTGTTATTTTTTCTTACCCCTTATTGCTGCTCATGTTGTTGGCACTGGATTTATGACCCAGATACCTTGTTCCAGGCAGACCCAAACCCTCAGACCCACCACGACTTCTCCATTTAATAATAAGTGAATTTTATTGATACACAGTGACAGCAGATAAGAATAATGCAAATAATTCTATATCTACCAGTCCCAGAGCTCACAGAGTTAAGGTTTGTCTGGTCAGTACACAAGCTTCACTCTGAGGTTCTCTCTTGAATGTCAGCTGTCAGCAGCCTGGAGGTTGGAGGCTGATGCCCACCTACCCCAGTGCCCTCTGTCAACGGTGGCCTCAGGTTCCCCTCTCAAGGACCATTTGCTGCTCAGACATCCCTCCTTTTGTATCCTTTCTCTTTTCTGATGACTCCTCATCTTTGGGCATCACTGATTGGTCTGTCTGTGGTTGTCATACTGTCTACGTTCTGTCCTGTCAGCATTTTCCTTTGTTTCACAAACCCATCACATGCACCCATTCTAATTTGGGCTTTACTGGTCTTCTCCTAAATGTGGTCAATTCTCCACAACTGGAAATCCCAGGGGCTCTGCAATTGAGCACTGTAACTGGGTGCTCCCTTATCTCACATTATGGAATAGTGTGGTAAATGTCTTCAATTTTTCAGTCTGTGTGTCTGCTTCAAGGCAGACAGAGTGGGCCTTGAAGAAACTGTCACAAACAAGCTTTTAGAAATCAATTAACCCTTGCCATTCCCCTGGACCATTGTTCTAAAGCAATATTTATTTTACCTACAAGCCAATTCCCCAAAGCAAACCTCTAAATACCTTTTTCTAGCCATCAATGTCATTCCACTAGTATACTTTTCCCATGTTTTTTCACCAGTAACAAATGACTGTTCTGCCCATAGAACTCTAGTTTCCTGAAATAGTGTTGGTTGCTTTTAATATATGTAATATAGCTAGGTGAAAGTATATAGTACATTCCCTTAACTAAAAAGGGTTCTAGGGTTCTAAGGGTTCTTCTTCATTTTATGTTGTTCACTCTACACAGGAACTGCTAGACCAGGACATCATCATTAACATGGCTTTCCAATGGTCTGTACTAGTATGATAATAGTCGTAGCTTTTCAGATGAGTTTTTCAAATCCCAGGATAATTTTTTGCAAGCAAATGCTCTGAATTTTTTACTTCCTTCTTTATAAATGTGTGAAACAATAACGTCAACTCTTACAGCAGTGATATCAGAGTATGGTGTCATGGGTGATTTTGGATTAATATGCATCCATATGCTGAACTATTCTTTTTTTGTTTGTTTGTTACCTCAAAAGGCTTATTTGCTTTTTCTCTGTAAACACATTTGTATTTTTCTGTAACAAGGCAGATATTAGACTGATTAAGTTTGGAATGAATGTTCGTTCCCTAATAGCTTCCCATAGTCAGACATGATCTAAGCTCCAAAACATTCTGTGGTAGTACTAAAGTCTCAAAAACTTGCCTTTTTAATGGGCAAGTTCTTTGTGGACCTATGCAATGTTTTAAGATACCAGTTTTGAAAAGAGTACACTTATTTTGGGGTAACTTTGAAATCATATCTTTGTGATTTCTTTAGAACCACCTCAAGGTTTTATAAATACTTCTCAGAACTCATGGTAGAGGTGATATCTTTTATTAGACCTACTAGATATTTTCAAAAAAAAAAATCTTTATTTGCAAGCATTTGGTCACAGGCACGCTTCTTCAGGCATAGGAGAAAAGATTGTAAAAGTTCTCCTGGGTAGAAATGGAAGTTTATAATTAATAAGACAGTTGAAGGTGTGGTAAAATCTCCTGTTTGGAACAGTTCATTTTATGCAGATTTAGGCTCAGATAAAAGTTGGAATAGTCTGTTTATGTCAAAGTTGTTTGGTGGTAAGCAGGATGTAAGCGTATTTCCTTCGGGTTATGATGGTTCATATTTTACAGAAAAGTAAAAAGATGGAATGCTTTTCTGGGCAGGAAAAAGCATTATGTGGTGCAGTATTTCTGGGTTGTGTGATAACACAAATTACCTTAAACAAAGGCAGGAGCAAGGTCTCAGTTTTCAGGTGGTAAAACTTGCTTCCTCCTTGTAAAATTATGAAGAGTTAGTTTTTAAAAATCTGCTAAAATTCGATATCCCATGGAAGATTGCAAATAAAGACATTTTTTGCAAACATCTTTGAGGTGCTCCATTCTTCACTCTTTGCTGAGATCCCATTTTCCATGTCAAGCATGATTAAGACACATTTTTTTCAAATGTTAGCACATTTTAATTGTGGCTTCAAAAAATAGAGCTGTCTCAACAGTTCCTCTTGGTGGTTCCTCCTTAATGTCTCACAGCCTCTCTCAGAGTCCTGTGTGTTTTACTTTAAAGATAAATTGATGTATGAAAGATCTTGCAAAAAATTACCAAAACAACAAGTAGCGGTGGCAGACTTGCCAAAAATTCAGAGGGACTTTCTCCTTCTAATTGTTTTCTGAAATGAAGCTTGTTCTTGGGGCTCCCCAAACAGTTCTGAAAAGTGGGGTGCATGAATTGGAGCCCCCCCTCCTCTACCGTCCAGTAGGGGTTGAAAAAACCCCAGATTTAATTCTCTCCACTCCCTTTCCCCATTCCCATTCTGAAAACAGCAACAGGCTGGGAGCTCCACAGATACAACTTACAGATATTACATTTTGAAATGTCTTCACCTGATATCTCATGCAATAAGGGATCCAATTTTCACCCAATCTGCCATTTTTGAAGCTGTCTGCAGCCATGTACTTGTGTTTGGTCACAGCTATAAATTGCTTTCTGTGGCCAGATCAGGCAAATATTGAAACTTCTGTCTGTGCCTCAGATGTCTGCTCTCTTAGGAGGAATTTCCTGGGAATGATTTAACCCTCGTTGTTACTAGGTTTGTTTGTTTTTTCTCCTGGAGTGACCATTTTTACTCTGGAAATAATGTCTGTACATGGGAGTCCATGAGGGATGGTCGTACCTTAAGGGGGCGATCCTTCAGGCCCAAAGGCTAACAGTCCCTGAGAGAAGCAAGGAGGGGGAGAGTGCTCAGGAACCCCCTTGGCTCAGCAAGGGCATTCAGCAATGCCTGAGGACTAAAAGGGGGGTGTACAACCAGTGGAGGGGAGGAGGTATCACCAAGGAGGAGTACTGCTCCTCGGCCCATGAGTGTAGGAGGGCCATTAGGAAGGCCAAGGCAGAGATGGAACTCAGGCTAGCGTCCAGGATTAAGGACAACAAAAAGTCCTTTTTCAAGTACATTGGGAGCAA
>NW_017728995.1:14028056-14032961 GCF_001723915.1 Gavialis gangeticus
GAGGAGGTTGGATGATCACCTGTCTGGGGTCTTGTGAACCCAGCATTCATTCCTGCCTGTGGCAGGGGTTTAGGCTAGATGATCTGTTCATGTCCCTCCTGATCCTAGCTACTATGAAACTATAATTTGTGGTTTCTCCTGGGAGAACATTGACTTTTCCAGCAGAAACTGAATGTCTGTACACAGCCTAGGATAACTCCATTAGCTGCAGTGGAATTACTCCTTATTTACCCTAGAAAAAGTGAAAGAAGCACTGAACAAATGGATGCATACATTTGGATACCCATCTAAATAGAAGCATGCTAACACCAAATGTGCCAGGGTTTCAACAGGTTTTTGCAGTTGTAGAGCCCTGGCAGGGTACCTATGAGTTCTGTGCTTTAGGTAAAAGCAATTAGGTCAAGTGTTCAGAACATAATTTTGAAGACGAGATAATGTGTGCATTTCCTTTTGCTTTTGAAGTATAACTTCTTTAAGGAGTCAATTTATTCCTAAATATACCATTCTTTCCGACTGCAAAGTCTGTGCTGTACTACAGAAGTGGCACAAATTGATTTTGTGCTACTTCCATTGTCTTATAGTAGAGTAAGGAAGTATGAACACTATTTTCTAACCAGATTATTGCCTTACTTTCTCATGTTTGTTTCTGCCTGTGCTTCAGATTGTTGCAGAAGAAGACTTGCAGGTATACATCCAGCTCTCAGGTCCACCCTGTCTGACTGAAAATTTAAATTCCATTTTAAGCGCTTATATAATTTTCTACACTTAAAATATGTTTCTGAATTAGACATCAGGACAAGGAGCACGTCGGACAACAGTTCTTAAATGCAGATTTATATGTAGACACAGGTTTAAGCTTACCAATGACTAAGATAAATTTGTGGAAACCCTGGAAATTCAAAGGGAAGAATGAAATATAATTTTTACCATCTTCAGAGCTCCACAAAGCTAGTAGAGACATTTTCTTCTTTTGTATATTTACTTTAAGGGGGCAGAATTTCATCTTTGGCTAAGATCTGTTAAATTTTCTTGAGCAAAGACAATAACGATCCTCTACTAATATTAGAACCAAGGTCAGTATAGAATAGAAGTTAAATATTATAAATAAGCCGTAATACAATTAATGGTTATTGTTCCATACCATGTCAGACAAACAGGAAATCATTGTAGCCTTTTACTTCCTAGAATAAATTTAATTTAAAAATAGTTATACAATCCCTAATTTTCACGCTCTTTTTAAACATCTAGCAGGCAACTTAATGGGTTTTACCACCATAGATCTTTTTCCTGTGAAGTAAACAAGTAAAATGTTTTTAAGTAGGAGAAAGAGAAGATTAGCCATGTTCATCTGAAGTCAGGCAGAAGGCAACTCAGGGTAAAGACAAAGTAGGGGAAACATAAACAAGTTAATTCCATATTATAGGCTGAAAATGTATACACATGGTAGAACAATAAATCAGGAAAGGATTAATAGTTTGCAAGTTGTTAAATGATGACGTAAATTAATGGATCAACTGCAAGGTTCCACTGGTCTTTTCTGTTTAAGATTTACACCACTGATCAACCAATTTTCAAATCCTTAATATAGTAAAGCATTTGCCTTTAAGGCAGTAATAATTCAAGGTTGCTATCAAAACAAATGTTTTTCCTTTAGAAAAAATAATTGTACCATATATTCTAATGCTGTCTTTGGGTTTAAATCTTTTCACTGAAGAAAAACTGTCAGTCAAACATAATTTGATAGAGAACTCTGATCAAAACCAAGTCTTTCAGTGAGGACGAAGATAAAATAAGAAGTGACTTCTCTACTTCTGACACTAACTCAAGGCCATTCAGAAATTATCATCTAAATGAAAGGTGACGTGTCATTGCGTAGCTCTGGATCATTTTGAGAAAGCCAGTTGACTTGTTTATTTAAGTGTTTTGGGCCCACATGTTAGTAGTTGTGCACAAATGTAGATTCTCCCCAAATGTATTAATCAGAACTTAAACCAAAATCTATGAGGTTATAGGATTATAATTATAAACATAACACATCCTTGCAGCCTGGCGATTTTAAAAATTGTCCGGTAATGAATGAGATGCGTTATGCAATACAGCTTTTTTTTCATTTGCAGAACAAACCTTGAGCATTTATGGTTTGTGATGTGTTTTAAAAATTCCCTTTAATAGAAGAAAATGGAACCAGGTAAACAGCTTTGTTTACAAAAGGGTTGACAGTCTGAAGGAACAGTGGACAGCATGGAAAGACACAGTATGCTTCATTTAACAGAAAATAGGACACAATTAGCATAAAGTCTTATGCTTTAGAATCATATCATTGATCCACACAGCAGGAGGCTGGGAGACCAAATCCTTTTTCTGACTTTAACTGGCAGTATGACCTTAGGCAAATATTTTAAACAATTTTGACTCATTTTGTGCGTCTGTTTGCTCATGGGGACGGGGCAAGGGAGGGAGGTATAGGATGCAACTCCAGGGCCGTTGTCTGGAAGGTCCATGATTTTTGCTACAGTTATAATCACTGAACCCTCAAAGCCACATGTTCAGAGGTCCCACCGTCTCCAGTGCCCCTGTAGCCACCCTAAGATATACAATGATTAATATGCATGTGCGCATACTATACATGAAGCCTAAGACCTGTTTCTTTGGCCTGGCCATCTGGACTCACTCTGCTGCTCTTATAAAAAGTCTCATGGGATCTTTGACAAGCATAAATAGTCAGAAGTCACCTCTAGCAGCTTCAGCTGACCCTGAATACTTTGCTTGGATACCTGCTGTATTTTTGGAACAAAATAACTAGATTGTACTCCAGTACGATCAGGCAGAACTTCAGGTGTGTGGAAGGGTTGATGTAAAAGTCATAAGAGAAATAGAACCACTAATTAGTCATTTATATGTATTCATGATACTCAATTAGGCAATGGGTCATTACCTTTTGAATTCTGACAGAGTAAGAGACTGTGATAAATGCAGTCACACAAAGTACTTATTTATTGCTGACCCACTGAATGCAGGGGGGTAATAAAGAATGCATTCTCAAATGTCAGTGTAATCACAAATGTTTTTATAACACCAAAACCCACAAATTGCTGGTAAGACCACAGTGTTTTATTCACAAAGCAAAGACAGCAAATATCAACTGCTCTTGCTTCCCACCCATACCTCTCAACTCATTTTCCCATCACTTCCCAGGTGACACTTTGATTATTAGCTCTCTGGGGCAGGGACTGTCTTCTCAGGGTATTTTTACTTATCAAAACCAGGCAGACATACTAATGCTACTGCCAGCTAGCACATCTAACAATGTTAGTGAGGATGTAGTGGCCTGGGTTTCAGCTGGACTAACAACCTTTGTACAAACCTTCTGGAAACTCTAGATGCACACTGGAATTGCTGGGCTATGTAAAATCCCCTGATGCTGTGTCTTTATTACACTTATTCCTTATGATAGCTAAATTATAATATTAGCATACATATTTTTTATCCCTGGTACAAGCACAAATTCATTTTGCTCCATACACATCCACTTATCTACTCATTTATGCAGTGCATAACTGAGGTCTTAGAACTCTGACTGTGGGTCCTAGGCCCTATCATAATGGGCATAATAACAGTTATAAAGGATTTTATCCCTGAAGTTGTTGCATCTTTTTCAACAAACTAAGAGCAAAACCCAAAAAATCCTGTTCAGCTACAAAATATCTGGATGTACATAAAGTAGGGAAATTGGAAAATAAACTGCTATTGAGTTGAGGATTGCACTACAATTCAGGTTCTAATAGGTATTTTGATCAAGTGATAGAAAAGAAATAGTCAGGAGTCATCCCTAGATCTAATAGTGCCTTGAACTTTGTGTCATTCCTTGATTATGATGCCTGTGGCTTGGCTGGCTTGGTCTCTTCTGCCAGGTTGTCATAACTAATTCTGATGGAGATTCAGCAGAAGGAGAAAATGTGGCACAGGAAGGAAGTTGCTGTGATCTGTTGTCCTGTAATTCCTTTGAGTAGCATATAATTAGAGACCTACTCAATTTGTGACTCCAGATTTTGCGGAAACCATGAAATTGGACATTGTCAGGGAAATCTGCAAAATCAAAAAACTTAATATACTACAAATAAAATGCTGGCTCCCCAGTGGGAGCCAGTGGTCCTCATGGCCATTGCAGCACAGCCTCACAGTCTATGTGGGGTGTGGGGGAGCTGCCAGTGAGAAGGGGAGCAGCCAAGATGGTGACCATCCCCCCAACTCTTGCTGCTGATTCGCTGAGAGGCCCATCTATTGCACAGCCGCACTCCACAGCCAATCAGCAGCAAGGAGTGGGGCCACACAATGGACAGCCCTCTTGACCAATCAGTGGTAAGAGGCCACTGGGGCCTCTGAGGCAGAAAGTATGGGGGGTATGGGGTTCAGCAATGTGCCCACAGTGCCCATCCCCACAATTGGCCTCCAAAATCAGCCTCCTGGCTACTCAATTTCCTTAGGTTCCTATACATAATGTTTTTTCACTCCTTCTTCCTGACCATTTTACCATCTCCTAATATTGCTTCCCTGCTTAGGTTGCAGACAGCTGTTTTACCAATCCCTTTTCTTACTACCATCATTCTCATACCCTCTCCTACATGGGCATAAACTTAGAAACCCTGGCAGGAATCAACAAACATAAATGAGGGAAATGGATATCCTCATGTAGTCTTACTTGTTCCTTTAACTATCTACAAGTCTAATTTTAAAGGTGCTGAGTTATTTAAACTGAAAGTCAGCTACCCTGAAAATTAGGCCTGAGCACAGAAACATTTTAAAGAAAGTCTTTAATGTTCCTATGAAATCTTTGTCTATTCCTCCAGCTTTTAATTTACGAATTAACAATAACAAAAATATCCCTAAGCAATTGTGGCGGGGTTT
>NW_017728995.1:14037961-14049758 GCF_001723915.1 Gavialis gangeticus
TTACTACCATCATTCTCATACCCTCTCCTACATGGGCATAAACTTAGAAACCCTGGCAGGAATCAACAAACATAAATGAGGGAAATGGATATCCTCATGTAGTCTTACTTGTTCCTTTAACTATCTACAAGTCTAATTTTAAAGGTGCTGAGTTATTTAAACTGAAAGTCAGCTACCCTGAAAATTAGGCCTGAGCACAGAAACATTTTAAAGAAAGTCTTTAATGTTCCTATGAAATCTTTGTCTATTCCTCCAGCTTTTAATTTACGAATTAACAATAACAAAAATATCCCTAAGCAATTGTGGCGGGGGTTTCATAGGAAAAAGTAGGTCTTTTTTGAACATTTTTTTTTTGTCCAAACAAGTGATATGAATAACAAACTTTAGGTTTGATTAGTTGGTAGGTAATGAAATTCCCATGCACCTGTTTAATCAAAAACAGATGTTCTATTTGCAGTGCTTCTTTCATAATTTGTGATAATGATGATAGCAATTTATTAGCCAAACATAAAGGAAAAGGAATATCTAATTAGTACACTGATTTTTTTTAAAGTTAAGGCAGCTACTTATTTGGTTTGTGGGTGTGTGTGTTTACTCCCCTCCCCCCATGCCTCCCCACACACGAATACTCTTCAATAAGTAATCAAAATAAAAATGCTTGTACCATTATTCAACAGCTAGCTCATGTTTAACCAAATATTACTGGTAAGCCTATAAATTAAACAAAGAGAAAGGAAGCTTTTCTGTGACCTTTCTTGGTGAGTCTAGTCAACTTTCCAGATTAGCTTACCCTGGACAGCGAATGTCTATTTGCAAGGCAATTCTGAAGAAGTGTTGAGCAGTGTCCTTCTTTCCATCCTTATTAAACTACGTTGTGGCCATGTAGCCCCTTAAGGCACTGTCCTTTATTAGAGGGAGTGCCAGTCCACACCTTGAGGGAGCTCCCTGCTCAATACTTGTGTCAAGTAGACAAATTTCCGCTTGAAGCCATATGGCATGTTTCAGAGGCGGCAACTTCTGCTTCCTATTACAAGCAACCAGCTCCATTGGCAAGAGGGAAGTGAGAAGCAATGATTTCATTGCCCTACAGTGATTTCAGTGTCCTACTTCTTTTCAGCCCTACTGTCCTTGGGGAAGTATTTTACTTTCCCAACTGTGTGCAAAGGGAGTAATTTCTGTGTTCTACAAACCACAAGGTTTGCAGCTATACTTTAACTGCTGCGTCAGGGAAAGAAAAGGAACCCAGTTCACTTGCAGATTGGTGACAATCTAGGTCTAGTGTCACCGCTGCCAAGATTCTGAGATGACTTTCTGAAGGTGTCTATTCAAAACTCAAATGGTAGGAAGCTGAATGGTTTTACAAGGACAACAACAATTCTGGCGGAGTACTTTTCATCTGTATGTTTTGACAGATATAAAGGAGAGTATCATTAGCTCTATTACATAAATGGGAACCTTCAGGCACAGAGCAGCAGTATGAGGTGGCTTCCATTTCTGAACTCACAAATGAGAATGAAAACTCCACCAATGCCACCTTAGCAAAAATGGTACTCAATGTATTGTTAGCAGTTGATCTGGGTAAACACATCTTTGGGATGAGTCTGCTTTGCTTTCCTTGGAGGACAAGACCAATGCATATGCAATTTTCTCTTGCTCGTATCATATCCTAAAATATTTTATGATGAACGAAGACGTAAGGCGTTGCATATCTGGCACACGATCAGACTGTGAGGAACCAATCCTGCCAGGATCTCTGCCTACATGTGCAGAGATCTACACATGTGGATTTAATTATGAGACTGGGTGAAGTGTAGATATTCAATCTTTTGATTACACTCAGGAGTGGTGCAGTCTGTGGCTTTACTTTCATGAGCACCAACCATTTTCTTTCTGAGAAACCTATTAAGAAATAGAGGTGATTCCCAGTGTCCCACCTAGTGATACCCATTTTGAGAACGAGCAGTACTGTTGACTTATCAGCAGGGATCCTGGTTTTCCCTAATAAAAAAATTGTAAAATCTCTGATAAAAGCCCCCAAATCTGTTATTGAAATTAAAGGCCCCCCACAGCCCTTCTGGTGCCCCTCACTCCCCCCCCAGCTGCCAGCACTAGGAGCCTGCACTGCCACCCCTGCTGCCCCATGTGCACAGGGAACAGCGAAGCTTGCAGCCACAAGCAGCTTTCCTGTGAGGCCATGATGTGCTCTGCCCTGCAGCGCCATGTCACACCTGCTGGGCTGTGGATGCCCTGGGAAAGGGCAGCAGGGTGGGACCATGAGCCCACAGCATGCACCTGCCTCCACCCCTGCCCTGTGCACAGATCTGGGTGGCACAGTTCCCCCCTGCCTCCCTGGGAGTGCATGCAGCGGTGGGGAGCTGCCTCTCCCACCCCCAGACAAGCCACCTGTGGCCCTGCTCCTCTCCCTGCTGAGGCCCAGCAGCTGTGCATTGTGGCTCTGAGTCCCAAGCCCCACACACTGCCTGGCAGGGCAGCAGCCCCAACCCCAGCTCTGCCCAACTTCCTCTGGATAGGGGGCCTCAATCCTCCCTTCCCACTTACCTATAGGAGCTGCTCTCCAGGCTGCCTGGGGCCATGTCTATGTGCACATGGCATCTCCTACCCGATTACCCTCCTCCCGCTCCCTCCCTGCAGGCTGCAACTCTGCCAGCCTGCAGACATCTTGCTTCAAAATGGCAAAATCTGTGGGTTTCTCTGCTAAAAAGAGAAATCTGCATTTTACTTCATTTGGAGGGTGGGGGTGGAGGAAATCCACATTTGACTGTTTTTTCCATGGGAAATGGAAAGTCCAGATCCCTGCTTAGCAGGACTGGATGGGATTCCCTGCTCAGCAAGGGTGTTTAATGATAGATGGCACTTCTCCCATCAGAATACAGCACACTGCTCCTACAGCTGTCCCAGCCTGGGATCTGAGGGTGAGATACACTCATGCAGAGAAGGCCTGCTGGCCCTAAACCAGGTTTTGGCACCCAGTGAATCATAAAAATGTTAAATACAAATGCTGTTCCTCTGATTTGCCATCTAGTGGCCAAAATCTCTTCTATACCAAAAGGGTGGGGAGGTGAGTCAAGCTATCCATATGTGTATGAACGTTGCTGAAGGACACAACGTCATCTCTTTTAAAATGCTTTAATAAGCTTACTAACCCATACAGAAGAAAACAAAAAAAATCTAAGAATAAGATGAGGAAAAGGCATGCAAATGTTTGAAAACTTAACTTTCAAGCAAGGTTTAAAAAAAAAAAACCCCACACTCTTGCCATTTGCCAACCACGTTTTACCTTAGTGTGTCTTTGAAAAAATCTTCATTTAGAAGATATAACTTTTGCAAAATTAGTTTATAGAATGTGTGTTTCTATCTCAAGTACAATTATAATATACGGGCTTAATAATCGATTATTATTATTAGGGGTAATCTTTACAATAAAATAAGTATATTTTACTATAAATAGTAAAACATGCCAAAGCAACCTCTGACAGAGTGAAAAATATCTACATTTATTCTGAATAATGAGGTTTAGCTGAAGAATAATGAGGCTTTTGTTTGTTAATCTTAGGTGCTTCCTTTACTGTGAGCAAATTATATAAGTGCTTAAAAAGCTTTTAATGAAGGAATAGATTTTAAGGTGCAGTGACAACCTTTGACTGAAGATGTTAATTTATGGAGTTTTAGAGCATTTTCCTTTCCTGTCCTTTTTTTTTTTTTTTTTTTGTATGCAGTACTGGGTTAAAATCAATGCTCTCTTACAGAAGCTGGTTTAAAGCTTCCCCCCACCCCCCCAAAAATAAAAAAGAATCAGTGCCTCTTGGGGTACATGCACACTTTTTTCTTGATATATCCACAAATAAAATTTGATAAATCCAAAACTAAAATTTTTATTAGTTATTCCCCCCCACACAGCCTAATACCTTGCCATGTCTCAAAACTATATGCACACTGTACACCTGATGTCCTCTTAAAGACATCCCTTGGTCCGTGTATGTTAATGATGTATACCTGTAGTGCATATTCATATTATTCTTGGTAGATACATGTGCCTCATGAAAGGAAATCATTTCTGTCAGTTTACCAGGGCACAGTTTGAACTTTGCTGATCTCCCAAATTGATCTCCATCTGAAACAATACTTGGTGGATATTTTCCATTTAGTTAGTCTGCTGGGTCTACAGAGAGTCAAATTAAGAACTATGTGGTGAGGCAAAACAGCAAAGTGTTCATGCTGAGGATATCCTTAAGTGTTCTGCATTCCTCAGAGAAGCAGGATATGGCAAGAGCCGCCTTTGTTTAAAAAAAGAATCCTAGTTAAATCCCAGACTTAATAATTCTCTCTCTAAAAGAAAATATCTTAGCTTCTGTCCCCTGAGTTCTCACTCTAGAGTAAAGAAAATAATCATTTTGTTTATAAATCACCTTCCCTCATAGGCACATTGAAATAATGACTAAACAGTTGATATGGAACAAAATAGTCATCATAACAAGACATGGGAACAATAATATATTAAGAAGCCAAAACTTGATCCTCAAGAAGAAGTTTGCTTCCTTATATAAGCAGTTGATTCCAGTACAGGTAAAAACACTACAGTGAGAAAAGAGTGGACTTGGAATAAGAAACCCTTTTATTTCTGACTGTTTTAAGATAAAAGCAAGCAAAAATTCAGGAGGTGGAGTGTTATCAGAGACACTTCCATTTATTTGTCATGTACAATTATAGCTTCTTATCTACAACTGTCTATGAACAATTAGGCTGTAGAAGACCACTGGTCTAAAACCATCCTTTACAAAAACTGGGTAGGCCCTAGTCTAATTTTTAATTAGTCTATATCCCTTGTGTACTCATCAGTTTATTTTTTTTCTCTGTGTTATACCAGCCATGATTGCCAAAAACTCTCAGGATGGGACTAGCAACTTCCTATTTTCTTCATTTTCAGCTCCCAAGGAAAATCATCTATGCCCAACAGGGAAATGTTCCTAGCAAGGACCCCACCCAACTGACACACCAACTTTCAAACACCTTCTTTACCCCCAGAAACCTGCCTTTATTCTCTATGCCTCCTCATCAAAAAGCTGGTTTCCAATTTATAACATATTTTGTAAATACCAACCACCTGAGCCACCCACACTAAATCCCTCTTGCAAACTTAACCCAATAATTACAAATCATCCCGTTCTCCTGTTGCTTAAAAACTTTCAAGCTTTTTTTTTTCATTAAATGGGTAGTGCTTAACTAACTCCAATGAAACAATTAAGCATCATTAAATGTTTCATCCTGAAACACAGGGGACAAAGTAATGAAAGGCCCTCTATTCAGGGTTAAAGCCTTAATGGGAACATGATACTGTTTTGTAGCTGGTAGTTGTGTTAGGTGTTCTGATTATGGCAATACTCTACTGAATGATGGGAAAACTAGCAGTGAAGGCAGAAGTAAATGAAAAAGAGTTGTGTTGTCTCTCCCACTACAGAGCAGAAAACAGAGAGGTATAAAATACACACTAATGATGAACATCTGACCTCAGATGGCATAAATTAAAATAATCAGAAGACTGCTCCTCATGAATCTGTAGAAGCATCTAAAAATCCAGACAATTCTTAGGACAGCATTTAAAGGGAACACAACGTAACAAAATCATACATTGTAAGCAATAGTGAAAATATTCACCGTTGGTACTAGAATTTCCTGCATTTATTGAAAAGGTGAAGTGACACACACAACCTGATTAGCAGTTGTTTCAGTTTTTAAATGCCTTTCATTTTTTTTCTCAGCCTGGATGAAGTAGCTTCTTTTGGAGGAGTTTACATTTGTTTCTGTCAGAATGGACCGGGCCCCCCTGCCATTGCAATTAAAGTGAACATGGCATAACGTGCTTAGGAACATTGGTTGCTTCATTTTGGGCTTCCTGTAGTATGTCCTCTTTAACGTTATGAAACTAGGCAGCAACTGAAGTTAATTCTGCTGTAAATACCCAGGCTACCTTACTGGAGTCTCTCAGCATTTTTGAAAAACCTTGGTAGAACAAAAGCATCATATACTGTGGACATACTCCCTCCCCACCACCTCCAAATTCAAAAGTGGGCTGTAACTTTTAAACTGTAATATTTCTTTACTGTAGCAACCCAACCCAAAGAATAATGATCTACTAATGTACAGCATTTTAGGCAGAAGTATCTTTATTTTGTTACTATGGTTTTGGACGTAACAGAGTGATTGCGGAAGTTCCCTGCTTCCATAGGCAAAATCTTTGTCACATCAAATGTTAAACACCAGAAATGTCACATCCCATCTAGAGAAGAATTGGGAATCCAAACTAAGGCGCATACACAGGAAGCATCTCAAATAGGAAATCCAAAACATTGAACCACCCTAAATGAATGAACACTTGAAAACCTTCTTGGCCATTGACTGCATCCCAGGAGACTGGAATGGAGAGAAGTACTAAAATGACAAGTTCCTAACACTAAGAGGCCAACTAGCAGCAAGAACGACTTTATGGACTGGATTCTATTCCACCTATTAGGCATATAACGATGTTCAGGTACCCAAGTGCAATTCTATTTCACTCTGCATGAGTCCCTGAAAAGTTGTTTATAAGAGAGAGATGTGACCCTTTTATTCCTCTGCTTTGTTTTGATTCAGTTTTAAGGGTAAGATGATGCTTGTTGCAAAAATAGATGCATTAATTGATTTTCAGGGACTCGACTAGGGTGGAATTAGAATCAAGGACTTAGAAATCAAGTTTCTAAGTCCATGTGCCTAATAGGACCAGTGTGTCTGTAACATCTGACAGTCCTTTCAATTGGGTGTTAGGATTATAATGCAAAGCAGCCCCTGGGGTATGCTGGGGTAAGACACAGATGATTATCCAAGAAGCAGCCTGAAATGTGTTGCTTAGCTGTTGATATTTACCTAGAGCCCATCTGTAAATTGTGCTTTTGTAAAAGGAAAGATTTAAGAGGGATGTTGTGAAAAAGAGTAAACTTGTTCATGAGAATGTACCATTAAAATAAAGGCAACTACTCAATTAACTAAGCCATGATTGTCAGCAGCCCATCTTTCTCCTCAAGAAAAAATCATCTTTTATTCTAGCATTGTAGTGAGGTGCTAATAATATATGATTTATTATAAGCTTGATTAGCTTGTAGCAGAACTAGAGACAGCCTGCGTAACTTTTACAATGGATAGGTTAGGCATTAACTCATTAACTCATAGGTTGTCAGTAGGATTTACAGTTTTTGTTGGTTTTAAGATGAGCAGCTCTATGATTCTTTCCCAGTGAACTGTAAAGTCCTTTACTGTGGACAAGTCTGATAGCAAGACAGGATTGTTACAGGCTAATCCTAAACTCATTGAAGTCAATGGAAAGATTCCTACTAACTTCAGTCATCTTTCAATTAGACATTTAAAACACATCTGGTGCCTACATGTGTAGCAGAAAATATTCTTATCCAGACAACATCTTTGTACTTGAATATAATTTTCTCTGGTAGTAATTTTTCTTTGACCCTCTGCACATTTCTAAAACCTGGAACCATGGATTGAAAATGAAAGTTTGCTCTTTTTTTGTCCAGTCAAATAGATCTCCAAAATTTTACAGAAAATATTGTGACCTAGCCATGCTAGATCAGTACTGTTTGTCTACATTTTTATATTGATATTGTCTCTTTCATTTTCTTGGGCTGTCAGTCATTTCCTAGATATACTTTCTATATATATGGCAGGGAGTGGAGTTGTCTGATTTCAGTCATTTCTTATGTACTTTATTAGGTCCTGGGGCCAAGGCATACCAGCTAGAGGCTGGACCTATGGGCAGTGCTTCTGCTCAAAAAGTGCCTTGCAGTTATGGGTCTCATCATTTCCATAAATTTTTAAACTTGGAGGGGCTTTACCACTAATTAAGAAATATTCCCTTAATCCATCTGACCTATGTTGTTTTGTTTTTTAGTTGTTGGTGGCTGAATAGCCTCATGCTCACCTCCATCAATTCATTTATTTAAGGATTTAACTCACTGAATGGAAACCTTGCAAATGAAAGCATCGTATGGTCTTCCTATGGCTACAGCGATCCCACCTCATTGTTTTATGATATCAGACTTGAATTCTGAGCTCCATGCTGGTGATCATCACCTCCTATTTTCTAGGGTTCCTAGAGCGCTTCAGCATCAGTAAGGAATAATCCAGCACAAATTATTTTGTCTAAATATACTTCAAAATTAATATCCTTTAGCTATCTATCTATGTGTGGTCTGACAACATAAAAAGTCATAACTTTTGCTGGGCCAGAGGACATCAGTAAAACTCCTGTTGTCTTTCTAATCCATCCAATGACTTCTTTCTCTCATTCAGCTAGAAAAATAATTAAATTATGTATTTATGGATTCATTTGGATTTGCAGCATAACAAAAAAGACTCCCATTCATAAACCCTGGGCACTGTGCCCTGACAAACATGCACACATAATACAAATGCTCCAAATACCTAAAATGATATCCAACCATATTCCGTTCATTCATAGCAAGCTACTCAGTGTGGGAAACATGGTAAAAGTGCTGGTCTTTTTGGCAACTGCCCTTATTACTGACCAGATTTGTCTTTGCCTTAGTGTCTCTTACTCTCTCTGTCTGATTTATTTCTTAGGTGCAGCAGATGCTTACAGGTTGTATCTACATGAGCAAATAAGACATGACATGATGCCAAACCATTACAGTATACTGCTGTTCGTGTTATTAAATATTCATGAGTAAAACATAGCCATCTTCTTTCTAACTATGGTACAAACTTTTTCTTCATTACAACTGACAACAAATTGGCATTTTGCTGTCAGCATTAGAAAGGAAAATGAAAAAAAATAAAGCAAGCAGTGACTTTATGAAAATGGGTAATATTTTGCAATGATTTGTTTTCTTACTACAAATTCTTTTCAGTGGGCGCATCTACATGACATGCTGACTGTGCAGTAGCCAAATAATCCTGTGCAATAGTACACCACAGCATTAACAGTGCTAATACACTGCTATGCAGTATTATTAGGCTTATAGTACCATCACTTAAAAGGTGTTCGCTGGTGCTACTTCACAGTAACTCTGGCTACTGTGCATTTATTCAGTACTTGATTATACAAGTACTAAATAAATGCTCAGTAACCACTGTACAGTAGCATCTTGTGTAGATGTGCCCTTTTTATTTTAACAGCTGAATGCAGTAAATCCTTTGTTCCTTCCTCTTAGGACTCAGTTAAACAAAAATTCTTCATCAACCACTGGACTATTGCTTAACAATTCTTTCAGGCATTCTGATTTACCTTTTTGCAGAAGGGAATTCCCTCATTTTACCAGGTATACTCAGGGAACATAATTGAGGCATTTTATTATAAAGATGTATTCTTCCATACCCATCATACGTAACTGAGATAAGATACATCTACAGAAGATCTCTGGATATTTTAGCTGGAATCAGCTGAGAAAGACTGGTAAATATTAATATCAGTACCTAGATAACACTATTTAGTCAGCCATTTTTTTCTGATTAGTCAAAGAAGGGTTAATATCCCCCTCCCCCAACAATTAGGAATCTGACTATTTCCAGACCAGTTGTAAGGGGAATAGGTGCATGTATAGGTATGTACTGTTTTCTTAAGTGATTTCAAGACTACCAACAAAGTCCAGCAGATAACTCTTCCATAACCAAGGTCATTTTCCTTTTAAAGACCTACCTAGACTAGTCAGGGATAATTGTAACTAAAGACTTTAAACAACTAACTTTAAATAACCAGTCTAGCTATTCAAAGCATTAACTAGACTAGTCATTCTCTCTTTCACCACAAAATTGTCAAGTTACTCTAATCTACAGCTTTAATAACATCCATAAACACCATGGTACAGACTGGGCATGTCTATGCATGCATATTAATGCAACACAATGAACTCTGGTCCTCATCACACTGGAGTGTATTGCTCCCCAGCACACTGCTTACATGTGCACTGGGGACCACAATACATTGAGCTGGGTCAGAGCAGCCCTGGCTCACAGAAGGTATGGGGGGGTCAGCCTGCCAACCCAGGGCAACTCCCTGCAACATGCTGTGGAGGAGCTGGCGGGAGCATGAGGGTCCTTCAGTGTGGGGCTAGCCAGCAGGCAGCCCGCACACTTAGGCACCTTCATGCCCCAGCCAGCTGGATCAGCATCTACATGTGTGCTGCTGTGGAGTAAAAAAACCCTACAGCAGGTTAGTAATTGTATTTACAGCAGGATAGTACTTGTAGATGTGCAATGTTTACTGCGCAGCTAATGAGTCTATTCTGCAGTACACATTTCATGTAGATGTGTCTACTGAGGTGGTAATGGCAAAATACCCCATGAGCACTCCACTGCAAAGTCATCCCAGCATTACAAACATTTTTAGACATTATATTTATATACTCCACCAGACAACCATGCTTTCTTAGAATGCATTTCCAGTATCAGACAATGTTAATTGTTTTGTGGAGCATATGGGGACTATTCTACCTGAAAATGTTTAAGGTCTTTGATGAAAACACATATAATGCGGACCGCAGATGGAAAAACAAACTTTTTCCTCATTTGCTTGCTGGATTTCAAAATTAAATCCAAGAAAAGGAAAAATCCTGCATGTATTTAAAAGAAATGAACATCTGTGAACAAAAGCCCATTTTTTAAATTCTATCTTTTGTTCGATTGCCTTCTAAAACCAGAAAGCTTTCCTATTGAATAACATGGGATAGTATCTCTTGAAGCCAGGATCCATTTCTTTTAGAGCACTATATATTTTCCCTATCCAGCTCCCAGTTTGCTTAAAAGCAGCTTTGGTAACTCTGTCCAGATGTTAAAATAAAAAAAAAAGTAGTTGTGGTGACTGGTACTAGTATGGTGCTTTTCAAATCCCAAAGAGTAGAAACAGGAAAATGTCTATATAGAATAGTGATCACCTTATGCAGGAGAACCTCTTCTTGTGGGCCTCATTTTGAAAGACAAGTAAACAAAATTATACGATCACAACTGCAAGTGTACTTTTAGAGGCAAATTGTTTTGTGTACAAATTAGTTTTGCACAGGTGGCCAGTTACATTCTTAACTATCTTTTCATGCAATTGTGATCATATCCAATGACGCAGATTACAAAAGCAACTATTAGGTTTGCTTCACAAATGTGATGTATAGCCACATACCCAAGATTTAAATTCTAGCCCTTATTTATCTTTCTGAGACACACAGAGAAATCTTTCCTACTGTTTGCAATGCAGAGTTAATATGGCTATGGACAATGGAACAGAATTCTATATCGTCTCATGCATCATTCTCAAAGCTTTCAGCATTTCTGTGGTACTACCTTCATCCCATGAGGCGAGAGATGTTCTGTGTGAGAGCATAAGATAGTGAAACTTTCAGGTTCTTTTCCTTCCTCCATATATACTGGGCTCTTTCATCAATTATTTCCTGAAAGCATTTTTTGAAGTTCCTGTACACAGTCATATTAGCACACTTTCTGGGAGAGCCTATGCTCATTGTAACAAGGAGGGTGATAGAAAGTTTCTAATTCCAACATCCAATATCCTTTAATTAAGATATAGATAGCTAGACATGAGGCAATTCCTGCTAAATTCTTCCCATTAAGAAATAGGAATTAAGGGGAAGTATACTAGGACAAAGACGGCTGACTTTCTGCACTCTTATGACAGAAAGGTAGTATCCCATGGGTGGGGGGACTTATGTATTCACAGATTTTAGGAGGTTTATGTTCCATCTTTTGGTAAACAGTTAGAGATCCCATT
>NW_017728995.1:14054758-14058597 GCF_001723915.1 Gavialis gangeticus
TATTCACAGATTTTAGGAGGTTTATGTTCCATCTTTTGGTAAACAGTTAGAGATCCCACTGGATTCAACATAAATTATACCCAAGCCAGAGCTCAGTGAAAATGAGAAAAGTCTTCAGGTTTTGGTCTCTGATCGCAGAATTTTTATTGATGAGGCCAAAAGAAAATTACTTGACCCTTCTCCTATTAAGGAAGTGAAAAAGCTCCCATTGATTCAAGTGGGAACAGGATCTATATCTGGCTTTGCTGTTGTTTTACAGTCACTTTTTATTTTCTGGAAAGGCCATCTATTTAATCAATTTTTCAGACAAAGTCAAGTAAAGTGAAGACTATTTTACTTTGATATGGGGTTACCTAACAAAAGTTTGAGGGCCAAGATTATCAGTGCTCCATTTGGAGAGAAAAAACAAAAACCAACTAAAATTGTTTCACAAATTTTAACAACCTATGAATTTCATTATAAACAAAAAAGAAGTAACATGCACACAACATAAACAAAGGTTCAAAATAACAATTTAGGAATTTTCTTACATGTTAGAATTAATGCTTTCAGCCTAAGGAAAACAAGGACATATGGTTAGAGAAAAGACTCAAAAGAAAAGCATGTTTTGTTTAACAGAAGTTACATCTGGTCTCTCTTAGTGTGTGTGTGTGTTAATCTGTTTAATGTACATCTTTTATTCATGTTGACTCACATTGGGCATTATACATATGTGTTCTAGGCCTAATCCTCAAATACTGTAATTCTGATCAAAAGAAAAGAAAAGTACAAATCTCACATTAGCTAATGGCATGCAAGGTTAGCAACACATCCAACCTGACTCCGCAACCTGGATGACCAGGTACTCACGTGTAGTTGGGTCAACTGGATGAGGCTTACAGCCTGAGCCCAGAGTGAAACGCCCACTTATGTTTGTCCAGCCACGTGAACCACCCTAATGATTTTGCTACCGTGCCCCAACCCTATGGCTCCCTATGTGGAATCTTGTTAAATACTTGTCACAAAGCACCCACGCATGCCCAGTTATTATCACTGTGAATACAGATGTGACACAGTGAGTAAGAAAGGGACTGATATTTATTTTCTGCCTCTAGTAACATGACAGTAGCCAAAATACCATTTCATTCTTGTCCTGTGACTGCTGTAAAAAGTCAATATAGTTTGACATTGATGCCTTGCAGTACGGTGTAGAATACCTCCCAGGGAACAGACCATATTCGGTAGGGTCAGGCTCTTCAGAGAAAGGACAACCTATGAGAAAGTACAAGAATATACTGAATTTACTAAAACACTGGCATCTTTAGTTGCATGGGATTTTAGTTTCATATTTTATTCTGTTAAATGTAACGAAAATGTCTGACATCTTTCTCAGATGTGTCAAAGAACATTTATTCACATGCAGAGACTAGATTACTTTGGGTCATCTGTATAATCTTTTACAACATATGTACACATTAGTAGAGTAACTGCATTTTTAAGATAAACTATGGCACCTTTGTTACTGTGCTGTCATTTAGTACTTCCTTTTGGATGTACTAAATGATGATGTAGTAACAGCCCATACTGTACCACGCACACCACATATGGTTACTTTTAGCTGCTATGTCACCATAGCATTGCACTATTAGTAGGGAGTGCATTGCTATAGTGACATAGCTCCTGTGTCAAGGTTTGTGACTGCTGATGCTACGTTGCAGTAGAGGGTTGCTACAGCTACATAGCATCACATGTAGACATGCCTAATGTGTGCTCTACATCCAAGAACAAAATGACGTCACCCATTTCTTTCGTTATTGCTCCAGCTCCTGATCTTGGCAAACAATTAAAGGTGATACAGTAAAACTCCAAATTAATTAGCAATAAGATTATGACTGATGTATTTTAGTAATGAAGGGCTGTGACCAAAGTGGACAAAACAGTTCTAATAATTCCACTCTATCACTATGGGTTCATTCAGTTAATTATGAAAGATTGATGTGGGCAGATATATAGACATTGCGCATTTTAAGGATCCCCTTTCAAAAGGCACATTCTTTTTTTTGAATTAATAATGACAAAGCGGGCACCATTTCCCAAGAAAGTACAAAATGACTTGAAAATAATATAGTTTCCATATTCGATTTAAAATGTTACTTGCCTCCTCCAAGGTTTTCAGTGCAATTATATGTTCATTACTCTGGAAGAGTCAGAAAACAAGCAAGCTGCAGCTTCTAATGATGCTTTCATAGCAGCAAGAAGAACTATGAAAAAAGCATTTAACACATTTCATCTCTTCCTCTATTCAGGCTCTCTTTCATTTCCAGAGGCTGTTGTGATGAGAATTTGGATGCTATCCAGTTTGGATTTATATAAGAAGCAGTAAAGGAGATAATGGCAGAAGTATATACTTTCTCTACATATTAATTCAGATCATCCCTAATGCTTGGTCATTTTTTGAGGGACATGAGACAAAGCAAAAGTAGACATTCTCAGTCATATTTTATGACATTCAATGAAGCCCTGATGAGTTTCCTTATATCCATCTTAGCTCCTTCAGGTTTTCCTTTTATTATTATTTGGCCATTTTCCTAATCTGCTTTCTGGCTACAAAATCCTGACTCAGAGCATCTAAAAGTGATTCTTTCTATGTTTGAACTGAAATGTATACCATTCCTTTGTACTGTCATGTTGCCACCTTAACAAGCTGAAAATATGTATGTGAGAAGAGAAGACATTTCAGGATCAGAGGAAAAGTCAGTTACCAATTTATTACCGAGACCAACTTCCTTGACAACTCATAAAAGCTAAATGTGACCCCACTGGGGTTACTTTTACTAGGTAGAAGTCGTTTTCCTTCCCCTTTATGACACTATCTTTATTACTACTATTATTCTCAAATCCCTAATTAGAGAGCATAACATCATTACATAAGACTTTTATTTTTAGACTCAGATGCACAGATATATATATACTATGGTTTGCCTCTGAGCAGGTATGTTAAAGTGATAAGACAGAGCAATGATTCGATTCCCTGCCCATTTCCAATGGAGTAATATTTTACCGAATGGCAGGCCAACATTTTCCCCCTTATCCTTTGATATTTCCTTGCACCTTATGTGTTCACTTGAAGAGAAAAGTATAAAGCATCTTCTGTTGCTTTCCTCATTAAGCAATTCTGATCTCTTTTTTTTATCATAGTCAAAGGAGTGAGGAACACAATCTGGGAAATGAGCTCATACCAAACTTCAGTTTCTAAAAAAAATACCCCTTCCCATTGAAAGATATGAGTAAAGTGGATTTAGGCAAAAAATTCAAATGTGGAAGCTTAAAGTTACAGTAGTGTTAGAGTGATGTTGTAGCCATAATGTCCAGGAAACATGAGAGATGCAAGTACCAACTTAGACAAGTTTTTGAATGCAGCGCATAAGAGGTAAATGTTTTTAGAAAGCGAAGCTTAATATGAGCTCATTTCCCATGGTGTGTTACTCAATTCCTTTATTACAATGAAGAGTCATCAGCCCTGTTTAATGAGGAAAACAAGAGACCTGAAGAACAATGTGTTGCATTGGAAAACTTGTCTCACATCTATCCAAACCATGAGGTTGAGTCAATAAAAAAACATCACCTACAAAAATCCTTGTCTCTTGCAAGCTTACAGTTAGGAGGAAAGGATCAGAACTTGTGGTAGGGGTGGTATCTTTTATTAGACCAACTAGATTATACATATATATATATAGAGAGAGAGAGAGAGAGAGAGAGCAACCTTTCAGGCACAAGCACCATTCATCAAGCATAGGAGAAATGATTGTAAAGTTCTACCAGGTAGAAATGAAAGTTCATATTTCATAGGAGAGTTAAAG
>NW_017728995.1:14058608-14058818 GCF_001723915.1 Gavialis gangeticus
TCTAGAGGAAAAAGCAATCAGGACTTGTGGTAGAGGTGATGACTTTTATTGAACCAACTAGATTCTTTGCAAAAAAATCTTTATTTGCAAGCTTTTAGACACAAACACCTTTCTTCAGGCATGGGGAAAAAGATTGTAAAAGTTCTCCTGGTTAGAAATGAAAGTTCATATTTCATAGGAGAGTTAAAGTTGTGGTAAAATCTCCTGTTT
>NW_017728995.1:14063818-14076034 GCF_001723915.1 Gavialis gangeticus
ACCCTACTGTTTATGCAGGTTAGGCTCAGAGAAAAAGTTGGAATAGCCTGTTTACTGTGAAGTTGTTTGCTGGCAAACAGGACGTAGTCATATTCCCTTCTGGTTATGATGTTTTGTATTGCACAGAAAAGTTAAAAGAAGAAATGCTCTTCTGGGGAGGGATTTCTTAATGTAATGGGAAGGTATCTCTATGCTCTGTGATGATGCAAATTACCTTGACCAAAGGCAGGAGCAGGATACATAAGCTTAAAGTTAGACATTTATATCCATATTTTAGTTACCTAAATAGGTTATTTGTTTTTCAGAACTGTATCAAAGGCTCTTTTAAAGTTTAAAAAATGTGGTTCTTGACAAATTTGAATAACTGAAATCAGTTTAATCTTGACTATAACAAAAAGTAAGTACTGTATACTATAACCAGTACAACCTGAACCCTCCCCTTATTCAAGGCAGAGGCTAGAGAGACATAATTTCAAGGGTCTGGAGGGGTCTGTATTTCAGTGAAACTCTGGGTTTCACTTTTAAGGCACAATCTGGCCTTATATATGAACTGTTTAGAAAAGATTCCTGTTTTTTTTTTTTTCATTTGCAGTCTGTATATTTCACAGCTCTGAAGTCAATGAACAAGTTTTATGGCAGCTCTGGTAAAGTGAAGCTCTCCAATTAGAACATAGTTGTAAAACATACAGTAATATTTCCCCCCTGCTTCCAGGCAGTGACTTTTGGCCATGTCAGTTATAACTAGCTCAAAAAAAAAAAAAGAAAAAAGAAATAAGAAATAAGATTGTTTAACAAATCCAAAGAGAGTTATAAAGCTATACAATCCCAGAAGGATTTCAGACAAGTTTATTCTGTTCAGCTCAGTTTGCATTTATACCAAGTCTTTGGTGACCTGAATTTGGCTCAGCTATGTGAAAGGTAGAGGAAAGGAATGCTGGTATATTTAAGGGATCTTGTTGCAGCATGACTGATAGAGAAATAATTCCATGATGGCTGCATAGAGGCTTAATGCTACCAGTTTATATTCCTGTAAGCATCTTAGGGCAAGTTTTGAACAAATAAATAAGTAAATAAATAATTAAGTAGAAGCAAGTAATGATATTAGCCAAAGCTTTTTTTTTTTTTTTGAACTAAGTACTCCCAGGTAAATCTAATTAATTGTGCAATTAATTAGTGGTTTAATTTTGACTGGAAAAGAAGCAGGCATCTGGAAGTTAGTTCTCTGGTTTATTTGACAACTCTAGATGAGGACTAGGAGAACTTCCTGAACCAAGAAAGAAATATAACTCTCCAACAGTAGTCTTTCATATTGATTTTGATACTGGAATATATTCAAGATGTCAAGAAACCTCCCTGGAACTGGTTCTACATTATCAGAGCATTATTTTAAATCAGGGCCATCCAGCTTATGGGCAGCTGGGGGCCACAGAGGCTGTAGTCCCAGGTCTGTGCATGGCATGGGCTGCAGACCGAGGGCCACTTGCTGCATGGACAGTCTCCTCCTGTGCTGTCTCCTACCATGTGGACAGCTTAGCATGCCTCTCCCTCCTCCAGTGCATATACAAGACGCAGCTTAACTCCCACCTCCCTTTCTGGCTGTGTGCGCCATTTGGGAACCCCACTCCACCCCTGCAGCACAGGCAGCCCTGCTATCCCACGCCATATGTTAACCACCTCCTCCCCCAGCCCACCTGCAGTGCAGGCACCCTGGTTCCTTACTTTCCCTCCACCCCCCTCCCCTGCCAAGTGCGTAGCATAGGCACCCTGGCACTCTCCCACTGCGCCACCTCATGCCACCCCACAGGAGTAGGGGCAGGAAGTAGAAGCCGGAAGAGGGTAAAGGAGGCTGAAGAACCTGGTTCGCAGTGGTGAGGGTGGAGGGAATGGCACCCATGCCAGGAGCACATGGACTGCATGACAACCTAAATCATATGAAATACTATACTATGCCCCAGATATGTAGAGAATGAGATGAGTAACCTGAATATCATCCTGAGAAGATATTTTATCCTTACCGGTCAGTCTGGTTTGCTATATACCCAGAATACTCTAATGCATCCATACATTTACAGAACAGCTGAATTGAGTGTCTTTAAGCCTAACCTTATGCTGCTAAACTCAGGAAATAAGCTGTCCATGACTCCAGCAAATATCTGTACTTTTTTCAAATATCATAGGATTAATTGAAGTGCAAAGTTTTGGCTAGAAATGTAAGAAGTAGTTTGTAAATTCCTCAAAGAGGAAAAATGGTATACAGCTGCTGTTTAAAAACATAGTTAGTGCCATAGTGTACCATAATATGAGCTAGTCATTATCTCACTGAGATCCCAATGAATTCAAGATGAAATATTCTCAGTTTGTTTTCCACAAAGATGGTGTGGTTGGTATATCAAAAGCAATATAAATGAAAAATGAATTCTAAGATAAGGTAGTACTAAAATAGTGATTCTGAAAACATCCATGTTTTAAAAGCCTTCAACTCTGACACTCTACAACCACAACTTGGTTTTAGGAGCAGATCCAAAACTGAAAGGGACCAATTATCCAGTTCCAGTTTTACATGGCTAAGATCTTATATGAACAATGGTGAAGAGCATGATGCGGTAATTGATTGTGAAAAGGATGTAAGGAACTTGTGAGGTCAGTTTCTCTCCTTAGATTTCCACCATACATTTCTCCAGGCTCTTGAGAAGAGATCACAGATTCAGTACCTCTGAATTTAAACCCATCCAACACCTTAATCAAATCTAAGCCGCAAATGAGTTGTGTTGGCCAGCTTCTAGTCCTGTTACACACCATGGTGTTGCAAATGCCTTAAGCTCTTGGGATTCTGGGGTTAGGGAAATCTGCCAGTACTCCTTTGTTAAATCTAATATAGGTATATACTTAGCCTTCCCAAGCCACTGCAGTCATTTGCCAATTTGAGGCACAGAATAAGCATCAATTGTGACACCACATTTAGTTGTCAACAGTCTATATGGAATTGGATTATCCTGTCCAGTTTGGACACTAGGATGATGGGGCTACCCCCCATGTCCAGCATGCTTTGTATGTCCTTTCTTACAGTCTCCTGCAAGCACTCAGAAACCCTGAAGAGCCTCTCCTGTATTGGGCATCTAGGCTTTAACACAATGTAGTGGGCAATTAAGGGGGTACCTTCCAGGTTTATCCATGAAGACATCTGGGAAGTCCTTCACCAAAGGAACCTTATCAGCCTGGACCCTGAGATGGGTCTGCTGTGGCAGCCAGCTTCCTTTCCCAGGTTTGTCCTCCTTCTAGCACAGAAGAGTCCTACCTCTGGTACTTCTCCTTCACTCTTCCCCTGTGGTTTTGCCTACTGGGTTTTTTGATTCTTAGGGCCACACCCTAATTAGCCTTCCCATAGCTATAGCCCTTTGGTTTAACTTGCTGCCCTCTAAAGGGTACTGGCCATCCTGTTACAATGCCTAATAGGTCAAAGTGAATCTCAGTGTATATCTACACTTGGTATTCAGTGCCAAAGATAGATCCTGCCTAAACCTCCCACTAGAACAATGGAACAAGATTTGACCATTTGTATTGACAAGGATCAAACATGTTCAATGCTTACAATAGCATGAGTGAATCCTTTGCCCTGGGATGGTTTACAGCAGATTGAGAAAGGAAAATACACATAGAGGGTCAAGTCACTATTTGACGTTAGTGTCAAGCTTATTTTTCAATGTGGACAGTGCAGGACAAACAATGTCCACATTTAAGGCTTTTTTTGAAAAATCCATCACATACACCAAATAGCTACATTTAAAAGTGGTACCAGATGTCTTTGTGCTAGGAAGAGCACAACACCCCTGCTAAATTTTCACTTAAGTCATTGGCTAAAAGAACTAAAGATGGCTTACTGAAGAAACATAGAGCCTTATGTCATGCATTCACATTACTGTTTACAACAAAAAATACATTGTAAATCCTTCAGGACAATATTCTCATATTCCTATATATTGTTTTAATACTTCACCAGACTACAGATCCTAATTTTTTCTGCCATGCAAATTTAAATCTATTCAAATGAATAGATCATAGATACTGTACGCATTTTGTATATTTAGATCTGGTAAGAACTGCTATTTTATTGCAAGGTTGTTAGATATGCTTTGCTGCATAATTTTAATGCTACCGGGTTTATAAAGGCGCTTTTTCTATTAATAGTATTACCACTGTATACAAGATCTATTTAATTGATTTTAAACATAATCCATTTCCCTACTAAAGAGTTCATGTTCAGAATTTGGCTAGTTAAATTGATAGATGATAAAAAGGTAACTGGCATTTTGGGATTATTTAGGGTTTCTAATTATTTACCTTTTAAATAAAGCAAGCAGGAACAATGAGTACACTGTTGATAATAAGATAACATTTAAAAAATTTTGTGGAGTTAGCAATTGTGAGACAAATTCTGCTCAAAGCTATATTACTCTAAATCTAAAATAGCTCAATTGACCTTAATAGATTTTACTGACTTCCAGATTCACACAAATCTAGAAGATAGCTAATTTTGGGCTTGCATCTATATTTATACTTGCTAATGTAGGCCAGGTTATGAGATTACTAGCTGTGGCAGCATCCTTTTGAAAAAAGTAGACAAGATAGATAATTTATTGGGCCAGTAAGTAATTTGTATATATGTGTTCAGGGTGCCTGGTGTTTCTCTACAATCTGAAAGTTCTTTGTGGTTTTCAAGAAGTAGAATTTGAAGTGGGCTGTTCCTTTATCTACCTCCAAATTATTTATTTCCCTATACCATAGTGACAGCATAAAAGCCTACAGCAAAATGGTGTCTTCAGACATGGATGCATAAAGGGAGAAAAATGGGATATTTACTTATAGTTGTGGCTTTGTCGTCCATGTAGTGAATTTGATGACCAGGCCAGCTGGCCTCAAGAATTTATTTTCTTTCTCATACCAAATTGGCTTAGCTTTATACACATGTGCTTACTTTTAAAGTAAAAAATATAATTTAATAAAATGTATGTTACCTTTCTTAGTCAGTTGTGCAATGAACAAGCTCAGTCACAGACATTGGTATTGTACGCAGTAACATTCAATCCTGTTTGACAGCTGGGAAAAAATACATAGACCAATTGCAGGTCTCAAAAAACCTGGTCTGAAACTGTGCTCACAGCTGTATACATCGGGAAGAAAGCTATCCCTTAGGAAGGAAAGGTAATTGTATGGTTAAGTTACCCAACTGGGTCTCTGGAGATGTCATTTTAGTTCCCAGCTTTGTTAAAGTAAGATATTGGGAAAATTACTTAAATTATATGATAGCAGTTCCTTACTTTTCCCGTTTAAGATCTATGAGGAAAGGAGCGTCCCCTTTCCATATCTGAACAGTGTCTGGTCTTGGTTCAGGCTTATAGGTTGTGCTGTGACCTAGGCAAGAAATAATAATATAGCATTTTTCAGTGTCTTTTTTTGTCGAAAACCAGCTTCCTTCATAGTTCTAAAGAAGAATTTGAAGTGGGCTGTTCCTGTATCTACCTGCAAATTATTTTTTCTGCCTCCACAATGACAACTGTTACTTCAAACTTTAACAAATTCAACCTAGAAAGGTTACTTGGAGGTAAAGACTGTGGGTTCAGTCTTGCAAAGAGGTTGAATACCTTCTGGGAATTTACAATTCTCAACGTCTGTGAGGTAGCACTTAGTGGAGGTAGTAATGACTACTTCCTCAAGACTGAAGTCCATCACACCATGGCTTAGCTGCTGCCAGTACCTGAATCAGTTAGTTTAAACCTAGCTTGGGTTTGACTACACCATCCTGCAATCACAATAATGACCATAATACAGACATGACTATAGCCAGATAAGGGTATTTGATACCTGAATACATGTATGGCTATAGAGCTGGGGGCTTTTACAGTTAGAAAGCAAATAGAATGTGCGGGGGAGAGAACCTGCAAAACGGCCTTGCTGGGAATGGGATCCATTCCAAGTTTTGCTTTTTGTCCTTTGGGTTTTAATCTACCTGTTGACTTTCTCACTTACTATTTCTGTGGAGAAGTGGTAACTAGGTTAGGATACAGTATTCAGTCCTTCTGTCCATTTACTCCTTTTCTAGCTAGCAACTAGCTAACTCTTGTAATACAGATTTCCTGGACCCAGGACTTAGAACTAGACCCAACCTCTGTTGTGTTTTTAAACACATGACCAAGTCAAATAAGTCTTAGGAGCTTCAAAGGACTCTGTATGTTTGTGTGATTCCCCGATTTGTTCATTTCATTTTGCTTATTTCCATTTCATTTCTAACTAATGTCAAGTTCCTCCTCCTTCTCTTTATTAAATGTTATTTGTGTACAGTTTTCTCCTATTAAGCCAACAATGCATTATCATGGCACGACAGAATCAACCTATAGTAGAATTCTCTTGAAACCATTGATGAGTCCAGAAATAATATATGAATCTTTACTTTATCAGGTTTCATGTGTTTATTACTCTTTGTATGAAGCAAGCTTTATCTAACAGGGTTTTTGTTTTGCTTTATTTTGTTTATCCCTTAGTATGTAAGTCTCTGGAGAATGTTATGTCCAATAAACTCTTTTTGTTCAAAGATGAAATGTTCATTGGATCAATTTGCCAGTCCCCCTGATCTTCAAGAAATCTTTTTAATTCAGTAAAAAAATCTCATTTTTCTTCCTCATTTAAGTTTTTGAGTCTCATTATTTGTCTCTTCTCCAGTGCTTTGTTGGCCTAAAAACAACTCTTCAGAATGCTATGCAGCACTGAAAGCAACAATCTACACTATTTTATGCAACAGTGTTTCTGTCTTCTTTGATCCATATTGCTTTTTCTGAGCAATCATAATCTACAATGTTTCCAGTTTCACATCTTTATTGAAGCTGCACATTAATCCAAAAGCTTCAGGGATTTTTGGGCTTTAATAATTCCTTAATCTCCTTGGGTCAGATTCCGATGACTGCGTAAATCTGATGTAATTTTATTGGACTCAGTGGAGTTATTTTAATGAATGCATTATTGTATCTGAAATCAGAATTGGTAAAGAAAAAGCAGTTGTTCATTGTTCATTAAATTCCACCTTGTGATGAATCCATTGGAACTGAACTCCTCTGAGATCTGCTTCCTAATAATCTATTTAACTGAGAAAAAAAGGTCCATTTTTCCTATCAGCTTAGTGGAATACAGACCAACAATGCACAACCGACACTTCCCAAAAAGGAAAATGAAAAAAATGTATTCACATGTGGTAACAAACTACTGCCCCTTTAGATTTATGTTTGTCTTTATGCCACATACTGTTGAAAATTGAAATTTTCTGTTTAAATTTAATAATTTAATTTAATTCTTTCAGGAAAAAGTCCCTGATTTGGAATGATCAGAATGTCCCCTTCAGACTATGTTTGGGACAACAAAGAAGAAATGGGCCCTGGATAACTTACTCTGTTCTAATAGGTTTGCACTGAGCCAAGTATATGCCCGGACAGAACTTTAAAGAACCAAAGGATGTGTGAATGTGCTGTATGGGTGTTCTCATATAATAATCAATAAAGTTCAGTATACCGCATAACTGTAGTCATTTTCAGCATCCTCATTTTTATTCTGACAAGTTATTTGGTCCACTATGTTTGCAGTAACAATATTTCCAACATATCAATATATTTCAATGTATCAATCACTACTCCAAAATACCAATTTACTCTACATAGCCACAAGAGACGCTAGGTGTGTCTACACAACAGACTTCAGTGTAGTGCAGAGATATCCAAGCTAATTTTAAATTAATTTGTTTGGGTATTGCTAGAAGTTTAGCTTCAGTAGGATAGGATGGAGTGGATACATCTGCACATCAAATTAATATGGCTGGATAAACTCTGGCACAATTGGTGTCAGAATTTATTGCTGCTGGGTGTAGTGTTGCATATGCACCTGGGACTGCAGCATGTTGAGCTGGGGCAGAGCAGTCTCAGCTGGTAGGAGGCCCCAGGGGTCAGCCTGCCAGCCCAGGACTACTCCAACGCACCTCAGGGTGCTGTGGAGGGGCTGGCTGGGGCATGAGGGTACACTAGTGAGGGAATAGCCAGTGAGCAGCCCCCCCGCAGTGGAGCACCCTTGTGCCCCAGCCAGCCCCCATCAGCGTCTGTGGTGCAGTAAATAACTCTGCCATAGGATAGTACTTGTGTCTGGCAGCACCATTCTATGGCAGAGTTAATTAGCTTACTCTGTCCTAATAGCACCACATGTGTAGACAGTGATGTTTTACTGCAGAGCTAATTAGTCAAATCCACAGTAAAGGTTTCATGTAGATGTATCCAGTGTGAACTTATTTATCCTGTTTCTCAGGTAAATTACCCCTTGTGGAACTCTGTGCTTTTGCAGTTAGACTGCTGCCAAAACCCAAAGTAGCTCAGTTAAAGCTAACTTGAGTGTCTCCATACAAAACTGCAGTCTGCAGTGCAGACAGACACTCAGAGACAAGTGAGAGCTGCCTTTAATAGTTAGAGTACAATGTTGCAAAAACGTACTATTGAGCAGAGTGATTCCTGCCATGAATAGTCCCACTGCTATCAAGCTGTTTGCACAGCTTCTCCTATGTCACCAAGTTTGTTTTGGAGAAGAAAAGCCTATTCCCTTATTGGAAAAACACCTTAAGTATTCAGAATAATGTTTATAATAAAGGTTAAGGCAGATCATGGGAAAATACACAAAGAATAATAAACTACAACATGAATATGTGATGAAATTTTTTTTTTTTAAATTACTGCCTTCATAGATTGATATCTTTGAAATTTGCAAGTTATAGTTAGTCTGTTAAATTGCATTATAACTGTCTTTTACAATAAATATGTCTCAAGTAAACTTTGTAGTGGCCTTTAATAGAATGTATAAACATTCAGATGCAGAATAAACATTTCTATATAAAGTGGCATTGTTATACCTGAAGTGGAGACTGGCTCCAAACTGATTTTTCGCTTCAGTTACAAAGATTGGAAAACACCTGTCTGTTGTCTAACATCCCTTAAAAAGATGGAGAAGAAAGACTGATTAGCTTACAAGTTGAGGAAGAGCTAAAAGGAAAACTACAGCGATTATACCCGATGCAACATTTTGAGGTTCATGCTTGTAATTAGCAACAGACTGTACAAGCTACAGTTATATTATAAAGTACACTTGGAACTAGCCAGAATTCCCTTCTCAAGACCCATGCATCTTCTCTATGCCTATGACTTTTGTACCATAATCCTCTCCAGATTTTTCAGATGTAGATCAGATGAAGCCACCATTCAGATCTGACTCTGGCAATTGACATGTAGACAGGACTAGGAAAGTTAGTTCATAGGTCTGTAGTAAGGAGGCCCTTTGCCACCCTCACAACTCTCAGAGTGCTTTCTATATCACGACTGAGTTCTAGACATACCTTTAACATAGATTTTTTGGAAACGAAAAATGGTTGTGATATTTTCCAATGTGAACTGGTGGCAGCCATTACTTTCAAGTAGCTCTTGACCTTTGCAGGGGAGAAGGGGAATGATCAAGGATCAGGGTATTTGTTCAGGAAGCATTCAGTAATCATACAATGCCATTTTCAGATCTGCTGATTGCCCTTGGAAAAGGTATGAAGGGTCATGATGGGTATTAAACTTGTATGCTTCGGACATTACTGCTACTGTTGTTGCTGACCATCACATGGACATGCAGTACCATGCTGTACAGCTGCAAGATAACCACTTTCTTGTGAGCCAGGTTACTGCCCACTGTTCCAGAGATTCAATAAGTCCATGGATTTCAGCAGGCAGTCAATAAAAGTGGAGCCATCCTGTCACAGGGAAGAAAAAATGTTTTACAGACCAGGGCAACCAGTCACAAAGCAGGACAAGAATTTGCAATGGTAATATGCACTCTACATATCTTGAGAACTGAATGATTCACAAGTAAACCAGAACCATGAATGTGTTTGCTGAACAGTTCTTTTGAATAATGACAAATAGCAGAGATCGGGGAAAAATATTAAGTTTTGAGTACAGGCACTTTGTAAACAGATCGTGAATCTCTAAATTCAAATAACTATTCATCCAGCTCAGTGATTCTCAGCCTTTGCGACTCAAGACACCCCTCTAAAACTTTTCATAATTTATCAACATCAAATTAAGAAAACTAATATAAATATATTATAAATATTAGAACATATGTATTATAATACCATGTATAATTAATATGTTAGTAATTGATTAGATAATTATAATTATATTCAGTCCTTCAGGCCACTGCTGGGGAATGCTTCCCAGTGCATGTTTGTTCCCAGTGCAGCAGTACACAGAGTTGACTCCAGAATGTTGGTGGGGATAGGGAACCACTGGGCCATGTTCTTCCCTTAGTTACCCCAGGGCAACCCCCCCTGTACTCTGGTCCTGGGGCCCTAATGGCCCTAATGTCCCTAATGGACAGAGTCCAGAGTCCTGGAATACCTAACGGGCAGAGGCGAAGTGCTGTATTTCACGCTCAACATGTGGGGAGTATTGAGGATATGGGAAGGGCAGAAGATACATGGGACTACAGAGAGGGAAAGCGGGAAGGAAAAGGAAGACCCACAGTGTGGTCACCCCTGCCACAGTTGTAGACAGAAACTCCATCACTTGTGACTTTCAGGAGGCATGTCAGAGCTGAACTGAGAAAAGCCCTACTTTGTGAAAGCAGACACAACACATCTCCTGCAGCCTTTCTTGGTTCATCTTTGATGTGTTTTCTGAAAACCAACTTGCATAGTAGAACTTCATCTTGCAGACACAGCGGCCTGGAGATACAGGCTGCTGCCATGAGTTAGAATTGCACTGTGTGCCTCAGTTTTCAGGAGGCACTTTGGGCCCAAACCAGAAAAGCTGCAGCAGAAGTGGTGTGCCTGCCTGCAAAAAATAATTCAGGCCGGAGTGCCTTTCTGCTGAGGCTGCTTCTCAGTTCATTTCCATGGGCCTCCTGAACACAGACGCCTGATGTGAAGTGGCAGTGTTGTGGCACCCTTGGCTGGTTCTTGTTGCACACCAGTTGAGAACCACTGATGTAGCTGTTGGTAGTGAACCACAGTAGACTGCAGAATTTTTGTTTCCTTAAAAATAAAGTGATTTTGCTGACCTGTAATACTGCATTCTTCTTTTTTTTTCCCCCAGAGGGGTGGGGAGTTTTAAGGTTCTAGTTTTTGTTTGTTTGATATTGTTCTCTCTATTTTACTTTATTTTATTTTTATTTTTGATTTAGTCATTCTCCCTAGAGAAATTATGGTCATCATCTTTTCAGATATCAGGCAGGAGGCACTATGTTATTGATTGTTAGCCCTTACAATAAAGCTATAATTAAAAATAAGTATTAAAGCTGGTTAAAATATAACCTGGCACTCCAGGGCTGGCTGTGCACAATAAAAAGTACATTATGTTCCTCTGGTCAGAAAAGCCATCACCGATCCAATTTCAAAGTTTTGCAGTGGTAATTGAAGGCTGCAGGTGGCTGTTCAGCAAAATTTAAGATTAGGACTTAGTTCAGAACATGTCAGCACGCAGCAACACTTCAACTAGATCTTTTACAAATACTGGGCAGAAAGTGCGGCATACTAGGACTTGAATATCAATAGTAACAAAAAATCCTATCCAGGTTGTTTCCCAGCAAATGAAGAGATTTTGGATTATACTTTAGCATGAGTGCAAATTTTATTTTATTTATTAAATTTATTAAGATGTTCTTGCTACATGTATCTCCAGTTGCCAGGTTTCTCCTTCCATGCTGTTTGGGCTTGATTGTGTTCTTAGCATGAGCAATTTTAGCCATAGACAGACATGATGTCTGTAGTTCTCCAAGTGCCTTTGAAGAACTCCAAACAATGAAAGTGCAGAAGAAGAGGTGGACATTCGGGCTGTGCTAAGCTTCGGTCTCCAATTCGATTCAGTGGAGATTTGGCCCAATTCGGTGGCTGAATCTCCAAATCTGAATCGAATCAGGAGACCTTTTAACCTCTCTGAATAGAATCGGAACCCTCTGAATTGGTTCAGAGAGATTCGGAAAGATTAGGCGATTTGGACATAGACACAGCTTTAAATGTTTTTTCTACATACCTCTAGGTAGCAGGAGGCTCGTGAATGCTGAGATGCTGGGGTGAATGGAGTGTTCCAGAGGGCTCCCCAAAACATGCAGCAGTAAACCTGGAAGTACTTCAGGTCCACCTCTGGGTCCACCAAAGAA
>NW_017728995.1:14081034-14082384 GCF_001723915.1 Gavialis gangeticus
CAAATCTGAATCGAATCAGGAGACCTTTTAATCTCTCTGAATTGAATTGGAACCCTCTGAATCGATTCAGAGAGATTCGGAAAGATTTGGACATTTGGACATTTAAATGTTTTTTCTACATACCTCAAGGTACCAGGGGGCTTGTGAATGCTGCTGTGGTGGGGCAGATGGAGCATCCCACAGGAGGGTGGGGTGCTCCCCAGTGCACTCGGCAGCAGACCTGGAAGTGGACCAGAAGCACTTCCAGTCCACTTTCGGGTCCACCAGGGAGCGTGCAGGGGAGCTCCCCCATGGCCCTGTGGCTCAATAACTGGTGCCTCCTGGGTCTGGGGGGCACCCAGGATGCCCCCATGGCTGATCACCATGCTGGGGGGGGGCATGGAGGGGCCACCTGTGAGCTCTCCAGCAGACCCAGAAGTGGACCAGAAGTACACTCCTGTGGGATGCTCTATCCACTCCAGCATCGCAGCGTTCACAAGCTGCATTCAAGGTATGTAGAGAAAACATTTAAAGCTGTCTATGGCCGAATCTCTGATTCTCCAAATCAGCATCGAATCTTCAGATTTGGATTCGGCCAAATTGAATTGGGCACAGTGATCCAAATCAACTAATCAAATCACTGTTCCCAATTCGGGCTGAATCCAAATCGAATACGATCTGTTTTACACACCCCCAGTGGACAGCCAATGAGTGCTCTCCTATGGACTTTGATGTCCTCTGGAACCTTTGGAAGTTGAAGGCTGGATGGGATTCCTGTTCTCCAGCCCCCTGGCTAGATTGCAGTGCTGCTGCATGCCTTAGACATTTTGCAATGGTGCAAGAGTAGGGGGTACATGTCTTCAAGGACTTGAAACATGCCACATTTGAAGCATTCCTGGATTTAGAAACCTCCAAATGCATGTGTGTCCATGCCTTGTATTATCATTTAGGGGATCATTTACCGAATATGTGGACTGTATCAGGTTTGCTGAAAAAACATGTTATGAATATATTCTAGCATAATGCAAGCTCAAATGTTTGGATGTCTTATCAGAAAAAATGGGCCCAAACTTCATGTACCACTTTATAAAAGATACATGCCCAATTTCTAACTTCCCACTGTGAAAATTTACCCACTGATAATTTAGATTGTTCCAGTAACTGGAACTAAGTAATTTTTTTAAGGCAAGTCAATCCTAATGATTTTATCTCTTTGTTTGTGAGCCTTGCCAAAGTTTTCTTACAGTACATGAGAGCAGCCAGTGTAAATACTATATATACAACTCAAATTTTAACACTGATTTCCAGAAAGAAATTAACCACAAATTAGCTCCTTCAGAACTATTTTTTTTTTACTTTAATCACCATTGC
>NW_017728995.1:14087384-14091382 GCF_001723915.1 Gavialis gangeticus
GAGATACAGGCTGCTGCCATGAGTTAGAATTGCACTGTGTGCCTCAGTTTTCAGGAGGCACTTTGGGCCCAAACCAGAAAAGCTGCAGCAGAAGTGGTGTGCCTGCCTGCAAAAAATAATTCAGGCCGGAGTGCCTTTCTGCTGAGGCTGCTTCTCAGTTCATTTCCATGGGCCTCCTGAACACAGACGCCTGATGTGAAGTGGCAGTGTTGTGGCACCCTTGGCTGGTTCTTGTTGCACACCAGTTGAGAACCACTGATGTAGCTGTTGGTAGTGAACCACAGTAGACTGCAGAATTTTTGTTTCCTTAAAAATAAAGTGATTTTGCTGACCTGTAATACTGCATTCTTCTTTTTTTTTCCCCCAGAGGGGTGGGGAGTTTTAAGGTTCTAGTTTTTGTTTGTTTGATATTGTTCTCTCTATTTTACTTTATTTTATTTTTATTTTTGATTTAGTCATTCTCCCTAGAGAAATTATGGTCATCATCTTTTCAGATATCAGGCAGGAGGCACTATGTTATTGATTGTTAGCCCTTACAATAAAGCTATAATTAAAAATAAGTATTAAAGCTGGTTAAAATATAACCTGGCACTCCAGGGCTGGCTGTGCACAATAAAAAGTACATTATGTTCCTCTGGTCAGAAAAGCCATCACCGATCCAATTTCAAAGTTTTGCAGTGGTAATTGAAGGCTGCAGGTGGCTGTTCAGCAAAATTTAAGATTAGGACTTAGTTCAGAACATGTCAGCACGCAGCAACACTTCAACTAGATCTTTTACAAATACTGGGCAGAAAGTGCGGCATACTAGGACTTGAACATCAATAGTAACAAAAAATCCTATCCAGGTTGTTTCCCAGCAAATGAAGAGATTTTGGATTATACTTTAGCATGAGTGCAAATTTTATTTTATTTATTAAATTTATTAAGATGTTCTTGCTACATGTATCTCCAGTTGCCAGGTTTCTCCTTCCATGCTGTTTGGGCTTGATTGTGTTCTTAGCATGAGCAATTTTAGCCATAGACAGACATGATGTCTGTAGTTCTCCAAGTGCCTTTGAAGAACTCCAAACAATGAAAGTGCAGAAGAAGAGGTGGACATTCGGGCTGTGCTAAGCTTCGGTCTCCAATTCGATTCAGTGGAGATTTGGCCCAATTCGGTGGCTGAATCTCCAAATCTGAATCGAATCAGGAGACCTTTTAATCTCTCTGAATTGAATTGGAACCCTCTGAATCGATTCAGAGAGATTCGGAAAGATTTGGACATTTGGACATTTAAATGTTTTTTCTACATACCTCAAGGTACCAGGGGGCTTGTGAATGCTGCTGTGGTGGGGCAGATGGAGCATCCCACAGGAGGGTGGGGTGCTCCCCAGTGCACTCGGCAGCAGACCTGGAAGTGGACCAGAAGCACTTCCAGTCCACTTTCGGGTCCACCAGGGAGCGTGCAGGGGAGCTCCCCCATGGCCCTGTGGCTCAATAACTGGTGCCTCCTGGGTCTGGGGGGCACCCAGGATGCCCCCATGGCTGATCACCATGCTGGGGGGGGGCATGGAGGGGCCACCTGTGAGCTCTCCAGCAGACCCAGAAGTGGACCAGAAGTACACTCCTGTGGGATGCTCTATCCACTCCAGCATCGCAGCGTTCACAAGCTGCATTCAAGGTATGTAGAGAAAACATTTAAAGCTGTCTATGGCCGAATCTCTGATTCTCCAAATCAGCATCGAATCTTCAGATTTGGATTCGGCCAAATTGAATTGGGCACAGTGATCCAAATCAACTAATCAAATCACTGTTCCCAATTCGGGCTGAATCCAAATCGAATACGATCTGTTTTACACACCCCCAGTGGACAGCCAATGAGTGCTCTCCTATGGACTTTGATGTCCTCTGGAACCTTTGGAAGTTGAAGGCTGGATGGGATTCCTGTTCTCCAGCCCCCTGGCTAGATTGCAGTGCTGCTGCATGCCTTAGACATTTTGCAATGGTGCAAGAGTAGGGGGTACATGTCTTCAAGGACTTGAAACATGCCACATTTGAAGCATTCCTGGATTTAGAAACCTCCAAATGCATGTGTGTCCATGCCTTGTATTATCATTTAGGGGATCATTTACCGAATATGTGGACTGTATCAGGTTTGCTGAAAAAACATGTTATGAATATATTCTAGCATAATGCAAGCTCAAATGTTTGGATGTCTTATCAGAAAAAATGGGCCCAAACTTCATGTACCACTTTATAAAAGATACATGCCCAATTTCTAACTTCCCACTGTGAAAATTTACCCACTGATAATTTAGATTGTTCCAGTAACTGGAACTAAGTAATTTTTTTAAGGCAAGTCAATCCTAATGATTTTATCTCTTTGTTTGTGAGCCTTGCCAAAGTTTTCTTACAGTACATGAGAGCAGCCAGTGTAAATACTATATATACAACTCAAATTTTAACACTGATTTCCAGAAAGAAATTAACCACAAATTAGCTCCTTCAGAACTATTTTTTTTTTACTTTAATCACCATTGCAAGAATAACTCATATCTGTTAGAGAGCAATGACAGAGGCTGGGGTATTTTCAAAATATTTCTGATTGAAGGGAACAGCAAAGATTTTTCCACAAAGACAGGAAAGGGTAAGGAGAAGGGTAAGGAGAAGCAATCTTGAAATATGAAAGAATAATACAGGGGAAGCTTCCAGTGGAATGAAAGTCTCAACCAGAGTTCTCAACTTAGCATTTGCAAGATCCAGTCATTGCTAAAGACTGTCTACACCCTCTTACATTCACTGACTGTTCCACAAGGGAAACAACTGATTAAAGAAAAAGAAAGGAAAAATGCTTAACGGGGTACAGATTTACTGACTCCACTCTCCTTAAAAGCACCAAGGCCCTTTGGACTAGATATGGGAAACTTATGTCACAGTTGGAATTAGGCTCCAGAACATCACTCCTACCAGAGACTGGTTGTTCCTGAGAGATCTTTGCACCTCTTGAAGGCTCTCCCACATCCATCACTGTTGTTCCCAACCAAAGGCAATGGACTTTGTGAAGTTGGTTGTTTAGTGTACACTTTTAAAAAAAATAAGTGAATATTCTGTGGACCTAAATTATAACTAATGTGCTTTGGCTGATAATCTACAGACCTCCCACCCAAAGTCAAGAGCTTGACCAGGAGTTTGCCCGGGAACTGGCTGATGCTGCATGCTCCAGGACCATGGTTATCATGGGTGACTTCAATTACCCAGACATTTTGTGGGAGAATCACTCAGCAAAATCCAAGCAGTCACAAAGCTTCCTATCACGCGTGGATAACCTCTACCTGACTCAAGAAGTCTATGGGCCAATGAGAGGTAAAGTGCTACTCAACCTGCTACTGGCTACTGGGGATGACCTAATCGGCGACCTACTGATTGATGGGAAGCTGGATGACAGTGACCATGAGCTGATCACCTTCACCATCCGCCATAAAGCTGGCAAGTCAGCAACACTGAAGCCCTTGACTTCAGGAAAGCTGACTTTGACAAGCACAGGAAGCTTGTCCGTGAGGCCCTAAGGGACCATGACTCCAGGGGGAGGGAAGTTCAGGAAGAGTGGTTTCTTCTCAAGGGAGCGATCCTCAATGCACAAGCTAATTCTATTCCATCTCGGAGGAAAGGCAGCAAGAGGACACAGCAGCCCCTCCCCCCTGGCTCTGTAGGGATCTAGCAGACCTCCTGAGGCTAAAAAGAAAGGCCTACAAAGGATGGAGGATGAGATTCACCTCCAAGGAGGAATATTCTGCGTTGGTTTGGTCCTGCAGGGAGCAAACCCTGAAAGCCAAGACTGTAACTGAACTCCAACTGGCTTCGAGCACTAAAATGTCCTTTCTCAGATATGTGGGGAGCCAAAGAAAAAGCAAGGGCAACATTGGACCACTGCTGAACCATATGGGATATCTGACAACTGACGCCCAGGAAAAGGCCAACCTATTAAATGGGTACTTTGAGTTGGTCTTTCATCAGTCCCA
>NW_017728995.1:14092041-14102216 GCF_001723915.1 Gavialis gangeticus
GTGCATGATCAGAGGTCAGGAAAGCAGACCTTACGACAACAGGCTGAGCGCCATGGGGCTCTTTAGCCTGGAAAAGCGCAGGCTCAGGGGTGATCTGAAAGCCACCTATAAGTTTATCAGGGGTGACCACCAGGATCTGGGGGAACGTTTGTTCACCAGAGCACCCCAAGGGATGATGAGTTTGAACGGTCATAAACTACTACAAGACCTTTTCAGGCTGGACATAAGGAAGAATTTCTTTACTGTCCGAGCCCCCAAGGTCTGGAACAGCCTGCCATCAGAGGTGGTTCAAGCACCTACATTGAACAGCTTAAAGAGTAAATTGGATGCTTTTCTTGCTGGGATCCTATGACCCCAGCTGACTTCCTGCCCTTTGGGCGGGGGGCTGGACTCGATGATCTTCCAAGGTCCCTTCCAGCCCTAATGTCTATGAAATCTATGAAATCTTAGATGCATAGGAGTATGAATCTCTATTTAATGAATACATGTGAAGCTGAGGGAGATTAACCTGTGACATTTCTAGTTTTTTTCCTCTTGAGTTATTTAGCTATTTTTTGAAGTTTCCCCTTATCAGTTTATTTTCCCTTGTTTATTTAAAATAAACATTGAGGGTCACCTTCCACCACTTCTGTATTTACCTGTCCTCTTGAGTTTATTTTATTAGCTCCTGTATTGTAAACACTGTCCCTATTGCTGTATGTAATTCACTGGGGATCTCTCATTAAAGTTTCCTGGAGAGATAAAGCCTCTTGTCCTGGACATTATTTCCCCAATGGAGACACCCTTCATGTTTCGATTTGCTGCTGGATGGAGCTCTTTTTTTTCGTATTCTGAATGTAGTAATGCCTAGTTGCCCAAGCTAAAATTGGGGCCCCAACATGCTACGTGATATACAGACATATAGACACTCACTGCCCACTAAATCTTATAATCTAAATAGACAAGACAGAGTCAATATCATCATCATCCTCTGTTTTTTATAGATTTCAAATGGAGTTACAAATTTGCTGAGAGACACACAAGAACTATGTGGAAGGGCCAGGAATAGGAACAAGGGCTTTGGGGGCCTTAAGGAGAAGATCAACTTCCTCACCTCCAGAGCCCTTCACCAAAAGCCAGCAGTACCATTCTTCTGGTTTAAAATCTGCCAAGAAAAAAATATTTGGAATAACTCTGAGAAAGCTAGTACAACTATAGAAATATAATTAGATTTTTGATCTGTCTTCCTTTCTCCAAATACAAAATATAATATTTGATTGAATTGTGATTCAAAAAATATTTGATAAAGATGCATAATTTCAAATTGTTTTTGTCATTTTTGGTTGATTCTCGGTGATGACCTGGTGAGGGGACTGTGGGTTCTCGACCACCTGGGCGATAGTGATCATCGCCTACTAGAATTCACCATCCAGCACAGGGTGTCAAAGGCCTGCAGCAAGGCAGCAACCCTTGACTTCAGGAGGGCTGATTTCAATGAGTTAAGGAGATTAGTTGTGGAGGCGCTGAGGTCCTGGAGGGGAGGGGAGTTCCAAGATGAGTGGTTGTTCCTTAAGGAGACAATCCTCCGAGCCCAAAGAGTCACAGTCCCAATGCGGAGGTGTACTCCCAATGGAAGGGCGGGGCCATTACCAAGGAGGATTATACCTCCATTGCTCGAAACTGTAGGGGGGCTGTTAGGAAGGCTAAAGCGGAGACAGAACTGGGACCAGTGACCTGGATCAAAGACAACAAGAAGTCCTTTCTTAAATGCATAGAGAGCAAAAAGAAGGCACCAGGTAATGTGCGGCCCCTGCAGGACATGCTTGGCAATCTGGTGGTTGCACCAGATGATAAAGCTGACCTCTTTAACAAATTCTTTGCCTCCATATATCTGAGCAGGGGCCGGGACATCCCCCTCACTAGGATCCCGGACGAACTCAAGAGAGGCACAGCCAGGCCCAGGGTCAGAAAGGACCTGGTCAGGGAACTTCTGGTGGCACCGGGTGTCTTCAAATAAGCAGGTCCAGATGATCTCCACCCAAGGGTGCTGAGGGAATTGGCACAGGCCATTGGGGGACCCCTGGAACAGCTCTATAAGCACTCATGGTGCTCTGGTGAGGTGCCAGAGGTTGGAAAAGGGCCAGTGTGGTCCCCATTTTCAGAAAAGGGAGCAAGGAGGACCCAGGAAACTATAGGCCCGTTAGTCTTACCTCAGTCCTGGAGAAGCTCTTTGAGAAAATTATCCAAAAAACACATCTGTGAGGGACCAGCAGGGGACATTATGCTTAGGGGCAACTAACATGGGTTCATTAGAGGTACATCCTGCCAGACCAACTTGGTTACCTTCTATGATCAGGTCACAAATTCCTTGGATGCAGGTGTCATGGTGGACATAGTCTTTCTGGACTTTAGGAAGGCCTTTGACACTGTCTCTCACCCCATTCTCATAAAAAAATTAGGTGACTGTGGTATTGATGCCTACACAGTAAGATGGGTCACAACTTGAGTGGAGGGCTGCACCCAGAGAGTGGTGGTGGATAGGTCATTTTCGACCTGGAGGCAAGTGGGCAGTGGGATCCCCCAGGGCTCAGTTCTCAGGCTCGCACTGTTCAACATCTTCATCAGTGACTTGGACGAGGGGGTGAAAAGCACCTTGTTCAAGTTCATGGATGACACTAAGATGTGGGGAGAAGTGAGAATGTTAGAAGGGAGGGACAGGCTACAATTAGATCTAGGCAGGTTACAAGGGTGGGTGGATGAGAACAGGATGGGTTTCATTACTGACAAGTGCAAGGTACTGCACCGGAGGAGAAAGAATCAGCAGCATACCTACAGGCTGGGGAACTCTCTTGTCATCAGCACAGAGGCAGAAGAAGATCTTGGAGTCATTATTGATTCCAAGATGAACATGGGCCACCAATGTGAGAACACAGTCAGTAGGGCTAACCATACCTTGTCATGCATCCACAGATGCATCACGAGCAGGTCCAAGGAGCTGATCCTCCCCCTCTATGCGACATTGGTCAGGCTGCAGTTGGAGTACTGCATCCAGTTCTGGGCACCGCACTTCAGAAGGGATGTGGACAGCATTGTGAGAGTCCAAAGGAGAGCCACTCATATGATCAGGGGGCAGCAAGGCAGGCCCTATGAGGGGAGGCTACGGGACCTGAACCTTTTCAGCCTCAACAAGAGAAGGCTGAGAGGGGATCTGGTGGCCACCTATAAACTTACCAAGGGGGACCAGTGGGGAACGAGAGAGACCCTGTTCCCCTGAGCACTACCAGGAGCAACAAGGAATAACGGCCAGAAGTTGACTGAGAGTACGTTCAGGCTGGACATCAGGAAAATCTACTTCACAGTCAGGGTGGCTAGGATCTGGAGCCAACTTCCAAGGGAAGTGGTGCTCGCTTCTACCCTGGGGGTCTTCAAAAGGAGGCTAGACAATCACCTTGCCAGGGTTGTTTGACCCCAGCATTCTTTCCTGGCCATGGCAGAGGGTCGGACTTGATGATCTGCTCAGGTCCCTTCTGACCCCACCAACTATGAAACTATGTTGATTTCACAACATACAGACCCAACTACTTAACAATGATGCTAAACCTGTGATTCTCAATAAAGGTGCTCTATTATTTTTCTTTAGTAAAAAAACCCCATGAAAATAAAGAGCTGGCATTTTCCAAGGTGTACCCTAAATCTAAGGAGTGGTGCCTCAGGTCCAAAAAGGTTGAGAATTACTACCACACTAAAGTTTCTTCTGTGTTTCTTTATTACAAGTTGATAATGTGTTTTAGTTAATATTTTAAAAATCACTAAAGTCTCTGTTTGTTTTGCTACTTTCTGCAGTTATTTTCTAGTAGTTATAATGTACCAGATAAAAAATAACATTTGACAGTCACTGCAGTAATAACACTTATAATTAATTAATTTGTTACTCTTATTAATGGCATGTATGTTTCTATAGAAATGTCAGTGTTGTTTTTCATATCAGCTTCATAGGAATGAAAACTAATGTCCCCTGATTTACTCCAACCCTATTCCATTAGAGTCCCCTGATTTACTCCACTGAGGAGTTGGGGCTAAGTATGCATAATTTGCATGCTAGACAATATATACTGTTTATGTCAGTGACACAAAGACAGCTGCATTTATTTAAGCCACTTCACTGTAGATAAATCATCATTTAAATTATTTTATTTGCTCCCTAGCTTCCAACAGACTCTATTATTTACAGTAATTTATATAATAAGATAAAATCCATGGATAGAACTGATGGTTTAAATTCTTAAATATAATGATTAAGTGAGCTTACTGTAACTGGTTTAGTTTGGGAAAAGCTGTGCTTAGAATTCATGAATAGAATTAGCAATCATGCACCAAATGGAACGAAGCATGGTGTTTTCTGTGCTAGCCAAACTAGGCTGTGATGCTCTTCATGGTTTTTGAATAAATTCTGTTATCAACATTTCCCTGTGAATGCTACAAGAAGATTTATTTCAGTGATCAGCAAAGCCAAATGTTCAAGTGACTTATTTACGAGGGCATTGGTTTGATTTCACTTCGCATCAATGGAAACTTTTCCCGTGTAAAGAATTCAAAATTTAGCCATAAATGACAAAGGACAATAAATTAAGTTGGAGGACATAATACATTTTCTGAATCTGGAGTGCAATCTTATCAAATCACATGGCATGGCCACTACTTTGCTTTCAACAGCCTTCTGCTGCAGTTCATGCCTTAGCCTATATGCAAAAAAATTAGGAAGAAAACTGTGTCCTGATCAAAAAATGACTTAATAAACAAGGATTTATTTATTGTCCTTAACCCAAATGATACATGACAAAGAAAAGATTTTTTATCTTGCTAAATAAGACTGTAGGCCCACTCTTTCCCTGATAAGTTTTAGGTCTAATGCATCAACAAATCTTTTTTTTAGAATTTAAGAACTGAATTCCAGACCTGGAAGAAGAATAAATATTTAACAGACCAGAGACAGTATCCTTACTTCTTTAGGTACTAATCTTGCTGTTATTGGGTATGCTTTTTTGTTTCAGCTTCAGTACATCCAAAAGGAGAGTAGACTGATAAAGTGATGCAACACGTGTGGCTAATATCTGGGCTGTTTTCTGTTTGTTTTTTACCAATCACATTTAGGCTGCCTTTTTTTATCTAGTCAGAAGAGAATAGGATTTCATACTCGAACACAGAGGTTTATTCACCAATGTGGAAACTCATAATTTTCAGAAATGTTATGCTACCAGATGATGCCTTTCTGCTTTATTCTTTCATAACGGTAGGCTCTTTTGAGTTTCTGAACTCAAACATTCCTTACTTTCAGTAAAATATGTAAAATAATTAACCGCTGCCTCATACAAGAAAAGAGGAAAAACAGGATAATGTGATGATGGAATAAAAGACTCAAAGGAAAATCTCCAAGACACGAATGTGAACTGATTTTTCAGTTTGCTGGTAATTGCTTTGGCTTGAACCTAAGCAAAACATTATTTACATGTCTGGTGAACTAAAAACAAACAAGCAAACTATGTCAACTAGAAATGAACTGTTTTATGTTTTTTTTAAATTATTATTTAGTTAGCGTTGGAGCTTTTAAAAACTTTTTATTTTTTTTAATAAAATTGAAAAATATTTTGGAAAAAAAGTGACACTTGAAATTAAAGTTGCCCTTTGAAACTGTTGAATTAGTTATTCTGATTTTTCTGGGGGGTTTATGGCTTATAATTTCCTATTGAAAAAAAAACTTGGTAAAGGTGACAAATTCAGGAAAGGTTTCCATCAATCTGAATCTGCAATTTTGGTTCAGCCAAAACTTTCCTCTTAGCTCTTCTTATGAGTTTAGATTCCAACTTTGACTCAGAATGCTGTCTGAGTCATCTAGTCTGTTACTCAAAAGAAAACCACATTCTTTTAATGATTGCTTCAGATTAGTACAGAATAAAACAGGGCTTAATTATAATGCTTACATATTTGCCACATTTTGTGGGTGTAAACCTTCATAAGTGAAACAAAAAAACAGGGATAATCCCTTCCCTTTTTATGTGGAGGAGAAGCACACAGTCTACCTCATCTTTTTATGCTAGCATTGAGTAGCATTGAGTAGATTACTGTCTACTATCACTGGAAGAAGCAATAATCACTGGAAGTAATTTTAATGATTACCCTGGGTAAAATATTTTTTTTACAAGAAAAAAAATGAAGCCTCAAACAAGACTTCAAGATACAATTCCTAGCACAGAATGTGTCTTTTGAATTATTTGCTTTAATGAGTGGCTGAATTTGTGTGTTGTAACCTGTTAAACCGACACACTGAATTATGCAATGTAATAGAATGTGAAGCATCATCTGCCCTTTGATATTCGAAAGGGATCAGTTTGCTGGAAAACAGAAGGAAAAAGTCTTTTTGCTTTACTTAAAAATATTTTCAACATTTATTTATGCATTTATAAAAGCTCATTAACTTAAACATGCAAGGGAAATATCCTAATGGGGAAGAACTGGTGAAGGATGTGAAGGTGATGGGTAATTTGGAAGGAAGTGATCATGATAAAATAGAATTCTAGATCCTGAGACTGGGAAATCATGAGGTCATAAAAATTAGGATGCTAGATTTCAAAAAGGCAGATTTCATCCAACTCGAGAAGTTAACAGGCACGGTGTCATGGGAGGACAGACTGAAGGAAGGGTGGGAGCTTCTAAACACACGGTATTGGAAGCGCAACAAGAAACTATCCCAACACATTTGAGTGCAAAAAGAATGGGAAGAGATCAATGTGGGTGATCAAGGAGCTTCTAAAATGCCTCAAATGCAACTGAAAGCAAAGAGGCAATGGGCAGCTCACCAAAAAAGTGGTCCAGGAAATAGCAGGAACCTGCAGGGATTAAAATCAGGAAGGCAAAAATAAAGAACAAGCTGTACCTGGTGACGGAGGTGAAAGACAACAAGAAGAGGTCCTATAAGTAAGTTGTCCAGAAAAGAAGGACCAAAGAAGCTACGGGTCTTCTGTTAATAAGCCATGGGAAACTCCTAACCAAAGATGCAAAGAAGGCAGAGCTATTCAACAACTACTTTGCCTCAGTCTTCACCAAAAAAATTAAGCTGTAGCCAGACACTTAGAAAGTATTATCTGGGTAATGAAGGGGGCAATTTGAGGAAGGAGAAAACAAGAGAGATGTATGGAGGGCTTTTGTTGTGTCTGAATGAATTCAAGTCAGCAGAGCTGAATGAACTTCATCCCAGGGTCCTGAAGGAACTGGCAGAGGGGATCTTGAAGACCTTAGCTATGATCTTCAGGAAGTTGTGCAAGACAGGCCAGGTATCAGAGGACTGGAAAAGGGCCAACTTAGTGCCCCTCTTTAAAAAAAGGCAAAAAGGAGGACATAGGGAACTACAGACCAGTGAGCCTCATCTCAATACCTGGGACATTACTAGAGGAAGTCCATTTGTAAACATCTGGAAGAGGAAAGTCTGATCACAAGCAACCAGCATGGATTAATGAAAAACAAATTGTGTTAAACAAACCTGATCTCCTTCTTTGACAAAGTAACTACTTGCAGATGTAGGGAATGCTGTGGATACAGTGTATCTGGACTTCAGCAAGGCTTTTGACAAGGTCCCGCACAACCTTCTCATAAACAAATTGGAGAAACATGGGCTGGAGAAAACTACCACAAAGTGGATAGATATCTGGCTCAATAGCCACAAGCAAAGTGTAATTATTAACAGGTCCATGGCAGGAGGTTTCAAGTGGACTTCTACTGGAGTCTGTCCTGGGCCTGGTGCTGTTCAATGTATTTATTAACAATTCAAATGCTGGCATAGAAAGCCTTCTGCAGATGACATGAAACTGGGAAGGACTGCAAAAACACCGCAGTTCAGAAGGATCTCAAAAGATTGGAAAGTTGGGCTAGCGTTAAAAGGATGAAGTTTAATGCGGACATATGCAAGGTGCTATGCTACCGGATGAATAATCAAAAACAAATATAAAATGGGTAACACCTGGCTGGCTGGCAGCACTATGGAAAAGGACTTGGAGTCTTAGTAGACCACAGACTCAATATGTGTCTGCAGTGTTAAGCAAATGCACAAAAGATGAATGCAGATTTGGGGTGCATGAATAGAAGCATTAGGTATAAGACAAGGAGGTGATGATCGTGCCTCTCTGCTCAGCACTGATTAGGCCTGAGGTACGGTTTGCAGTTCTGAGCTCCACATTTTAAAAAGGGTGTGAAAATTTAGAGAGGGTCCAGAGGCAGGCAGCAAAGATTATAAAGGGCTTGGAAGGAAAGTCATTTATGGAGAGGCTGAAGAAGCAAGGCATGTTCAGTTTCCAGGAAAGGTGCTTAAGAAGGCACCTGATAGCAGCGTTCAAATACTTGAAGAGCTGCCGTAAAGAAAAGGGGAAGCACCTTTTCTCTCTCTTGCTGCAGAGAGAAGGGTGTGGATCATTGGCTTCAGGTTACAACAAAGTAAGTTTAGGAAAAAACTCTTCTTTACTATGAGAATAGTGAGGCAGTGGAATAGACTGCCTAGGGAAGTTGTGGACTCTATCATTGGAGGTGTTCAAGCAAAGGTTGCACAGCCACTGGTTAGGGGATGATCTAGGCATAGCTATGCATATGTTCTACTATCATTATTTCCAATGCTTCTGCTGGTTCCACCCTTCCCCTTCTCCTCTTCTTCTACATGTGTCAGGGTGATTTTAAGCATTCCTCAGAGGCACTGGGTGTTGGCTACAGCCAAGGCTGAGGACTTTGACTGGGGTGTGCCAATGCTTCCTCTGGGACCAAAACCAGAGTCTCCTGGGCCTCTGCTCAGGGCCAGACAAATCACTATAATTGGGGTCAGGAAGTAATATTACCACATGGTCAGATTGGAATGTACTGTGGGAATTTTCACCTTTCTCTGCAGTGGGGGCATGGCCTTCTACCTAGGATCTCTTGAGCATATATTGCGCCTCTTGGGGTAACAAGGAACAATGGTCACCAACGGACAGAAAGAAGATTTAGGTTAGATATCAGGAGAAACTTCTTCATGGTAAGGGTGGCCAAAATTTGGAATGGGCTTCCAAGGGAGGTGGTGCTCTCCCCTACCTTTGGGGTCTTTAAGAGAAGGCTGAATAGGCATCTGGCTGGGGTCATCTGATCCCAGCACTCTTTCCTGCCCAGGCAGGGGGTCAGACTCGATGATCAGTTGAGGTCCTTTCTGACCCTAGCATCTATGAATCTATGAAACATTTCATAGAAGCAGGACATTGGCTGTGGTGGTTCCCCTGCTTTACCAGTGGCAGGTTAGGGTGGTGGGTCTGTGTTGTGTCACGGTTGACGGTAGTTGTCAGGGCAAAATTTTGAGCTTATGCTGCCAATACAGAGGATTGAAGCTGACATGCGCAGCCAGGCCCTGAATGGAAATTTCCACAGTGTGCCCAGCACGTGTCCCCTGGGTGACCTGAGGAACTGTCAATCAGCATGACCTACTTTCTCTGCTGACGCATGCTCAGTTGATACACAGGGCTTAAAATATGCATGCTCAGTTCTCTAAGAGCCTGACATCACTGATCCAGGAAATTCTAACAACTAAGCACCCTGATTGGCTAAGGGGGCTACTATAAAACCTTGTGAGACCCTGCCCTCAGGGGGGAGAGAGCGGAGAGAGAGAGACCAGACCCAGTGTGAGTACAGAGACTGCTCTCAGCAGAGACTGTCTCACAACTGGGGGAGACCCGCTTGACTGGGAACAGAGGCTGTTGTTTCAGGGACTGTTTCTCAGTAGGGCTCCTCGGCCTGTTGGTCTCCTTCCTTGCTTGGCGTTTCGTGTCGTTCTCGATCTCATTCTGTTCCTATTTCTGCTGTACCGATCTCCTGGCGTCTGACTTACCTTTGGCACCGATCGTCGATCACAATTCGGATCATCCCTACTGGCTTTGACTGCATCTCCACTTCATCACATCTCAGCTTCCGACCTCGGCTTCTGTCTCTGGTCATCCGTTTGTCCGGTTGGACTGGCGTCATGACGTTCACATTGTTCATTCATCATGTTACAGTTTCATTTCGTTGTTCATTTTCCCGATTAATGAGCTGTTGACCAGCCCTGGGACTAGCTAGTGGGCAGCCGCACCTATCCCTCAGGGGGTAGAAAGCAAGGGCTCACTAGTGAAACCTGTGGGCCAACAGACCCCTTTGTT
>NW_017728995.1:14107216-14118635 GCF_001723915.1 Gavialis gangeticus
ACCAGCCCTGGGACTAGCTAGTGGGCAGCCGCACCTATCCCTCAGGGGGTAGAAAGCAAGGTCTCACTAGTGAACTCCGTGGGCCAACAGACCCCTTGGTGGTTCGTTGCTCGTCGTTTTCAATACTGTAACTGAAAAAGCTTCTCTGCCTACGCTCCACAAAGCGTAAGTGAATAAATCTACTTTATTCGAAACCATTACGACTCCCGCGCCACTCAGACTCTGCCGCCGCTAATCCCACCTGTTTCGTAGCCAAGCCACCGCCTGGCCCACCGTGACCCTGGGGCCTTCATTCGGTTCCGACAGTAGTCTTATATAGATTTCAGGTTATGGTTTGTATAGGGTAGTTTGGATAAGGATGATCCTGTCTCAGACAGAAAGTTGGGCTAGATGACCTCTGGAGGTCCCTTGCAGCCCTAATTGTCTATGGTTTTATGATTGTAGCATTATTACACAAATTTCTCAGACTTCATACATCTCTATTTACACTTAATTTGTGGCCGAGATCATTCAGTACACCTATATTTTACTTGGAGCAAATAAGAGATAAAAAATCACCTTGAAATATAATTTAGACAAAATGTTCAGTCATGATTCATTGTATGAAGTTTATTAGCCAAAGCCATAATATTTTTAATTATAGTCTAAATATTTCTGAAGTAGTATAAGTTACTTGGTGGTAGCTGAGGTTGTGCTGCATTTCTCCTTTTACAATTGTACAATAGACCAACTATTGCACTTACTTGACATTTTAAAGCTCAATAACTCATGTTAATTGATACGTAATCTAATTGGTTCTCCCTTCACATTTTTCATCTATTGAAAACTTTGCAAACTATGTCCTTTACAGTCAAGCCACATGTAACTGAACCACAACAATTTTTTTTCTAAAACATCTTTATGTTATATTTACTGTTGTAACAATTCCAGGAATAGTCTCTCCCCATTCACAATACAATGCTGTCTGCAGTAACACAAGGCTGTGATTATTTATGGCAATTTTCTGCTTCTCTTTCTCATCCTGAGAAGCCCATTATGCCTTGGGGAAACCTTTCTGATGTCAGCGCAACTTGATCACAGAACAAGGTGCTATGTCATGAAAAGAGGATGAAAGAATCTGGCCTTTGACATTTTATAATATATGGGTAATTGTGTGGGCATCCAAGAAAAGTATAATTCATAAAAGCTAGCATAAAATCCTGGCTCTCGTGAAGAAATGAAGAACATTGCTCTTAACTTCACAGAAAAAATGATTTCACTTAGCGCTTCCAGATAAAGTTAACATCAGTGACCTACCCTCTAAAAATGTCCAGCCGATAAAAATATATTTATTGGGTCATTTTTTTTAAGTTGAGTTTTACTGAGTATTTTGTCACTTGATAGTTTTCCAGACATCTAATGTTTATGTAACTTATCTGGCATTCCTAAGGAACGGATTTGGAATTGGCCCTTGCTATTGTAATTTCATTAAGTGTATCTGAATTACAAATCTAGACCCCATGGTTGGTACCATGAAAAGAAATATTAATAGATCTACGTGATCATTTTTAATAAACTCCTTTACTGTCTTATTGATAATTTGCGCCTGGACTATTTACTAATACTATTACAAGCATAATAGTAATACTATATTTACTCAAATACACGGTTATTTCCCCAATCAGCATGGGGGGAAAGTCCATCGTCTTGCATTTACATACAAGGAAACATCATTAAATATACTGCCCATCATTAAAGTGCTGCCAAAAGCATCAAATGCTCAGTAATGAAAACCAGCTATGAAGCTGATTAAATGCAGCTAACACTCAGCATGCTTATAAAACACATGGCCCACATTGGGCAATCACAGAGATGAGAACTTGTTTTTTTTTGGTGTGGCCCTTAAAAATAACAGGTAGTTGTTCCCCCAGGAGGGAATGAGTACTGGGCCTGGAGATACTGCAATACCAGGCTGGCACTTGGAGAGGCTGAACAAAACTCCAACACCATTCCCTGGTGCCAAAAATGCCAATGGGAACCTACCACAAGCACAGGTTAGTGCTGACCTTGAAAATTATAACAAATGTATACATTTTCCATACATAGAATCTAATTATTGGGTGGGGGTTGGCTTATATTCCGGTAAATACAGTAATAAATATATCTGTTGACTTACAGTTCTCTTTAAATAAGGTATTGATTTTAACCTTACAATATTTTGCCTTCAAGTACTTCTCAGATTTTTAGCAGGAATATATTAGAGATATAATCTTTTAATATTCCTTGAGGATGTTCATTTATTCTTTGGAGAACTTATTATTGGCTGCTTATGCCCAGGGCAAGCTAAAAATACTAGCATGAAAAAATGTGCTCTAAGTACAGAATCAATGTTTGAATTTAAAATAATCAAATTTCTAATGCCTTTCATTGTAAAAAAACCCTTAAATTAATGTCTTGTGAGACAAACTTAAAGAAAAGTATTGGGAGTCAGCATTATCAGTGGAAATGGAAGTCTGTCTTAGGTTCATTTCACTTAGGGATTTGAATTCATAACCTGGTTAAGATCATTTAAATGCCAATATTAGTATGTGATCATTGCTAACAGCAATGCTCAAGTCACAGTTTTTTGTCAAGTTTGTCTTCACAGTTGAAACAGTAAGAACCAGAATAACATGTATTGCTTTATGCTACAGCCTTTTCACACTGGGTTGGACAAGATGCAGGATTTGGAGGATAGCCAGTACCTTTTGAACAATATGCACATTACTATAGAGTAACAAAAGAATGAAAAGTATAACTTAACCAGGGGCAGATCTAGAGGGGGTGCACCTGGTGTAAATCAGTGTTGTGGGTGCAGCCCCCTTTCAGATTGCACTGTACCATGGGAGCCTCTGGGGACTCTTTAAAGTCCCTAAAATATGTGAAAGTCTCACTTCCCCTTCTAGCTCAAAGATACGCTTTCTCTCTGCCCCTTCCCTGTGCCCCCACATACTTTCCCCATTGTCCTGGGGGTAGGGAAGCACCACCACTGTTCCTGCCCACTGCATGGGGGTTGGGCTCAGCTGGGGTTGGGGACAACAGTGGCAGGGATAGATGCGGGGTTAGTCTTCCCCATGCCTGCTCCAGGAAGGGTGGGGGGAACTAGTCTCCCACCATGCTGTTCCAATTGCCCCCACCCAGCTGAGCCCAACCTGCACTCAGCCTGGCTGGACCTGGAGTTTCTCAGCCCCCAAGCAGTGCAGAATGCCAGCATTGACAGGCAGGGAAGTTGAGGGGGGGCGGGGTTGAAGAAGAGGGAAGGGGTTGTGCCTCTGAGCAGGAAGGGGAAGGAAGGGGGGATTTTCACTTGCTTTAGAGACTTAAAAAAGTCTGCGAGCACTGGTGGGGGAAGAGGAAGCTGGGAGCATGGGGTGCAGCCACACTTGCAGTACTAGTTGCTACTCCTGCACCCTACTTTGGAAATCCTGGATTCTCCCCCGTAATTAACATTCTCATCCCTCTGCTTTACTTACATTGGTTTTGGATTACAGAGAAAATGTGAGAGCATTCTTATGGATAGCCAGAACAGAAGAAATCTTGCCGTTGCATCTATTTACATTTCTAAGGATAGAGATTAATATACTAGAACCTCTAGACCATGGACTACTTGGGTGCTGCAAAGAAAATATCTCCAATGCAAGAGGCAAGTTAAAGTTTCAGTTAATGCCTTGATGTGTTTCTTTTTGTCGAATATAATTCCAGGATCATCCCATCTTGCCTAGATTGAATTGAACCTGGTTGTATTTCACACTTGATTTTATAGCACCTAATTTTGGGGACCTATGAGTGAAAATTCTTGCTGAGTCAGTGGTGGTGGCACAATTCTTTGCCTTTGGCATAGTGTTAAAGATGGGGTCCATGAGACTTCACATGCTCTATAAGATGTCTTGCTTATATGTTAAAGGATATATGAAAAAGGGTTATATCATGTATGGTTTTAAAAATGGAGGGTCTTCTTGAAAGAAGCAGTTTCCTAGCACTTTCTTAGATTTTACCAGTAAAAAAATTACTACACTTTAGGTCTGTGCTACCTGCTACTCTAGTTCTTTCATTAGTAATATCTTCAGATTAGCAATGGGAGTTTGCTGAGAAATGCTAAACTATGACGAAGAATGTATAGAGTACACACAGTGTGGAAGGATCACCTCTATGTATTGAAGTCCTGACTAATGATGAGAGAATTTGCCCCACTTCAGAGCAGAGACAGGAGACTGGGTACAGATACTCAGGCTGTCTCTGGAAGTGGCTGGGCAGAAAAAAAGAATGACAACAATTAGATATGTTGTTGTTGTTTAAGGGAATAGTCTGACTTTGGGGAAGAAAGTTGGTCCAAGGAAGAAGGGAAAAATGAAATCAGCAGCTCATGTTCATCAAATTATTCCTGCCCAGCACAGTGACTATGGAGATGAAAAGATCGGGTCAGATTAATTCCAGTTTGGATTATTAGCAATCTTAGTGATCAATGCAGGAGGCCAGAGAAACTTCATTGAGGATTAAGATGCTGAAAGTAGATGGGTCCTAGGACTAACCAAGTGCACTTGCACATAAAAATAATTCAATACTATTTATAGTGAATGTGGAACGATTCTGCATGAATTCCTGGATACCTACAGAAATAGAAATATATGCTGTAGAAAGGTTCTCTGCTCCAAGGCCGGGGAAGGGAGTTAAGAACTGTCAGGGATGTGGTCAGTACCATCTGTGACAGCTGTGAGGCAAATAAAATTAAAGCATGTCCTTTGTCATGTCCTAATCAGAATCTTCAACAAGAAGGGCACCTATACACATGCCCAATGCCTGCTCCAATACCTCCTAATTAGCATGCTCCAGCAACCATGGTATCACATGTATTCAGCATCCCTGTGCTTGAAAAAAGCTTGTCAAATAAGCTTTAGTTAAAGTTCCCCCGCTGCCATTTTGAAGAGTGGGACACTGAATACACAAAACACTATAGGTGCTTTAATTAGTGTGGCTCCCAAGAGCTTTATATATAAAGCTTAAATAAAAAAAAAGGGCTAGGTTTTGGTTTTTTCCACATTCCCAAAGCATAGATTTTAAGAACAATGTCAAAAACCATGGGACTTGGCAATGCTGCAAGTGCTCTGCGGTGGGGCGAGGGGAGCCACTCTTGGGAGCCACACTAATTAAAGCACCCATAGTGTCTTGTGTATTCAGTGTAAACTTATCCCTTATGTATGTGTGTGTGTGTGTGTGTGTGTGTGTGTGTGTATGTATATACATATATATACATACACACACACATACACACAAGGGATAAGATATATATATGAGCTTTATATATAAATAAGTGTATATATTTATAATTTTATAAGTATTTATAAATAAGCTTATATATAAATAAGCTTTATACACACACACACACACACACACACACACATTTATAAAAGCTAAGTTTAGCTTTATATATATATATATATATATATATATAAAAGTTTTTCACATTCCCAAAGCGTAGACTTTAAGAACAATGCCAAAAATCATGATAGTTGGCAATACTGAGTATATAAAGATGCTCAGCGAGTCTACAGACTTGACAGAAACCATATGCTTCTAGAATTTACTTGGCATTGCATTTTAATGGTTTTGTCCAGGAGATGGTAATTGAAGGTGAGGCAGTAGCTGTCCAGATTGTGAAAGCAAATGATAACTTTCAATAGAAAAGTGATCACTTTCTGGACTTCTGACCTCTTCTGTGTTTCTGGAAGTTTGTTTTCTTTATAGAAAATGCTGAGGATTTCTGGGTTATGGGGTCTTCCCTGAATTTTCCCAGCAAAGGTAGGGATGAAGCCCAGATATCTCTCAGAGACAGATTGATCAGACTTTCTAGTTCAATTTTGTGTTTTTTTTTACAGCAACAAGCCTATCTTGAATTTGATTGATGATATTCTGCACTCAGACATAACACATAAAATGACCATTGACTTCACTTTGGCCCAGAATGTTTATAATTCAAAGGGCAGCTTATTTTGAAAAGTTTCATGTGTTTAATTAAATTAAATCTAGACATGCAGAGAGTATTTAAACTTTAGAGCAGCAGGGACAATTTGTAAATAGAAACAATCAAGGCAGACAGTGCCTAGGCAATAGTGGAGACAGCGAGGGACAGCTTGTAAGATAACGTATTAGAATTATACAGCATTCCCGTCATCAGTGACCCCTCAATGTCTATAAGAGCTTGGTGCTGAAACTTTTTTTTGAATTTATGTGCTGTTGTCCCTTGTAATGCAAATGAATAATGGTTTATCATTAATAAAAAAAATACAAAAGGGAAATCAGCTCTGTGTTAAATTACATGTTTTTTTTTATTTAAGGAGCAATAAAATAAAAAATGGGATTCTAGTCCATTTATGTCTTTATTATTTATGTTACATTTTCCTTTGAGTGGTTTTAGGAAAGTCATAATGAGGTTATAATCTGATAGCTCTGAAAATTGCAGACCAGGCCTTCACCTGGTGTAAATCAGTCTGGCCCTATTATTGTCAACAGTGTTAGGTGATTTATACTTTCTTAAGACTGGTCTCCAAAAGTGGAAATTTTCTGTATTCAGGATCCATGAATTACCTGCTGGTATATTTTCAATGGAAGTCCATTAGGACAGGGAAGAGGGATGAAAGTGGAGGTAAAAAATGCTCTAATATTGTTATTGACATTTTTTTTCTGCGTGAAAATACTGTTTAAATGCAATTAGGGATTATGGCAAAATTGTATTAAGTTTTGATGAATCCTTCAACAATTTTCCAAACATTTTTAATCACATGGGAAAAAATGAATTGTGTTTCAAAATTAAATTTTCATTCAAAATTTTACTTTGTTGTTTCATCATTTTTATATTGGTCCTATTATTTTCCTTCATGACCTGTCACTATGTAGTAGTTCATAATGACATGCCAAGGCTTGTGGCGCATAGAAAAGGAGAAGGCTAATAAAGTTTGCAGATCAAATTTGGGAGGCATTCTCAATACAGGGAAGAGCTGGGATATCATACAGGAAAAAATCTATAACCTCCAATACTCAAGTAACAGACATGAAATATAAAGCCCAATTGTATAAGCTTATAACTAATAACAAGCACTTTTGCCACAAACAGGACATAAATTAGTTCTAACTGACAAAGGAGAAAATCTAGGTTCATTAGGATTATGAACCACTACAGTGATGTGGTCAAGACAAAGGTAATCTTAAAATATATTGGGAGAAATTCCTATACAGATAGGGAAATATTAATAATATTGTACAAGGCTTTATCCCAAGTACTGTGTGCAGTTCTGGTTAAGAAAGATAAATCCTTAGGATCATAGAAATATAGGGCCACAATGAACCTAATACTGTCATCTAGTTCAACCCACTGCTCAAGGCAGAACCATCCCTGACTAAATCATTCCAGCCAAGCAGGGCCATCCTTATGGGTGGGTGATGTGGGTGACCACCCAGGGTACCATGGTCAGGGTGGCACCACACACACACACACACACACGCAAGCATACATGCATGAGTAGTCTGCACTCACAGCAGCGCTCTCTCCCTGCTGCACCACACCTCACCCCAGCCAATCCCCACCCCAGGCAGGAGAACTGGTATCCAACCCAACCTGCCCCCCACCTCTAGCTTCAGCTTAGGAGAATCCAGGCTAGGCACATGTGGGTGGGGTGGCATCTGTTCCAGTCCACCTGACTTGTTCCCGCATAGAAGTAGTGGTGCTTACTCACCTGCCTGCCTGGTGCATCATGCCGCTCTGCCTCCCTGGCAGACTCTGCCCACCTGCCTGGACCTCTGACTTGGGAGGGAAGGAGAGCGAAGTACAAATTCACCCAGGGTTCCATTTTCCCTATGGCCAGCCCTGCAGCCAAGTTGCTGTCCAACCTGCTGTTGAAAATTTCCAAGGATGGAGATATCACAATTCGTCTGGGTAGTCTGTTCCAACACTTGACCAGATGAGAGATAAATAGAAAGTGCCTCCTAATCTGCAACCTAAATTTCCTCTGCTGCTGCTTGCACCCATGGCTCCTAGTCCTATTCCCTATGGTGACAGAGAAAAGCCCATCTTCATCCTCTCTCTGATCGTCTTTCATGTATTGGAAGATTTATCAAATCCCACCTCAGTCTTCTATTCTCCAAACTAAATAACTCTAGTTCTTTCAGCCTTTCCGTATAAATCATGCTTCTCAGACCTCCAATCATTTCTGTTGCTCTTCACTGGACTTTTTCCTGTCTGTCCTTATCCTTCTTAAAGTTCAGGGTCCAAAACTGGGCACACTACTCCAGGTGAGGCCTTGCTAGTTCTGAAGAGAGCAGAAGAATCACTTCCCTTCATTTGCAATTACATTCCCATTAATTCAGTAATTCAGTGTACTTTTATGGTCCACTGTAACCTCCAGGTCTTTCTCTGCAGTACTGCAGTTTATCCAGTCATTTCCCAATCTTGTGCAGATTTAGAATGTAAGTCAGACTGAAAGAGGTGCAGATAAGGACCATGAGGACAGTTAGGAAGCTAGCCTTTCATACAGGAAGATAGTAAAGAGCTTGATTTATTTTGTCTAACAAAATGTAGGTAAATAGGTGATATAATTACTATATATATGTTGTAGTCTTGCTGGTTGCAGTTCAGCTTGCCGGTTTGAGCTGGAGGACTCAGATTGATCGGCGGGGGCTGGAGGGGGAGGTAGGAGAAAGGATTGCCCCACCCTGACCTAGGGGTGAGGCAAAGAAGAGGACATGAGGGGGAACTAATCCCTCACGCTTTCTTATTGGTCCACTCCCAATCCAGGGTGGAGCCTCCAGAAGGAATAAAAAGCCAGTGTGCCCAACACACAGGGAGCTTTTGGCAAGAGATGATGAAGATGAGGGCTGTAGAAGAGCTGGTTGAGCTGGCCAGCAGGTGCAGAGTAGTTGCCCCAGAAGCACCCTGAAGATGCCTCCAGTGGGGAGAAGCAGCAGGCGGCTGCATCCCAGCCGCCACTTGAAGAGCGTGGAGACAGTGCATGGGTCAGTGCACAGGGAGTCTGGAGGGTGGATAAGGCCTCAGCAGCTGCAGGAGGCAGCACAGGTCCCCAACCCTGAATGAGACACAAATCCAGCCCCCTTGATGTGCAGAGTGGTGCACAGGGCTGGTAGAGAGCTGAAGGTACCAAGCACCTGCACAAGGCAGCATGGGTCCCCCAACCCAGATGAAGCAGGAGCCCTCAGTGCACAGGTTGATGCACGGGACTGGTGAGGGCCTGGGAGTGGATGGGACCTCAGCAGCTGCATGAAACAGTGCCAGTCCCCAACCTGGCATAAGGCAGGAGGTCATCCTCTTTGGTGCACAGAGCAGTGCATGGGACTGATGGAGAGCTAAAAGAAACCCAGCAACTTAACAAGGCAGCGCTGGTTTCCAACCCTGCCTGAGGCAGGAGCCGAGGCCCCCTTTGGTGCACAAAGTGGTGCATGGGGCTAACAGAGCTGAAAGGGACCCAGTGGCTGCATGACGCAGCGCAGGTCTCCAGCCCTGCACAGGGCAGGAGCCAGCCCTCCATTACATGAATCAGTGTATGGGGCTAGAGAGCTGACAGGACTCTGGGACTGCCTAGGGCATTTCAGGTCTCTGACATTGCAAATGGCAGAGGTCCCCACAGTGCATGGATCCGTGCACAGGGCTGGTAAGGTGAAAGGGGCCACAGTGGCTATACAAGCCAGTGCGGGTTCTCCACCCTGCATGAGGCCGGAGCCCTCGGTGCACATACGGCTGCAAGGGGGTGAGAGAGGGCTGACAGGCCCCAGTGGATGCACAAGGTAGCTTGGGCCTTCCTGCCATGTACAACAACTGGATGGATCAACCCCCACTGTGTGGGAGTTGTGAGTTACCCAGGGAAGGGGATTCCCACAGGCGAGGAGGGACCTTCCTCACCACAGTGATCCAGGAGAAGCCCTTGAGGAGAGAGTGGTTTCAAAGTTATGGGCCTCTCCTAGTTGAGTGACCTGGGAGAGGGTAACAAAATCCTTCCCTGGGTTGTCATTTCTTCTTTGGGCACAGTTGCTGTGCCATTGTGGTGTTCTGGTTTCTTATGTTGTGGGGGTTCTTGAAGTAACCCGCATCCTTATTGCTGTATTAGGAAAGGATTGTAAGTTGTTTTATATTTGAATTCATTGTATTGGTTATCTGTATGCTTGCAACTCTTCTGATGTGACCTGATTATGTATATTCAATTATCGTCCCATCACTGCCAGCTAGTCCTGTTGCTGATTTGTTAATTAATCTGTGTTTTGTCCTAAAGTGCTCCTTTTCCTGTTGCCTAGAGGGCCCACTACAAATTAATCAGAAGGCCACAGAGGATAGGTCTATGCCTGGGTTCAGGGTTGAGAAGCACTATTGCCTGTGTAAACCTACATTTGTAAATAACATCTGTATATGTGTATACTGTATACATATATCTATACGTATATAGATATATGTATGTAAGTTTGTGGTTATAAGTTTTATATTATTTGTATTCATTAAACTTGTACATAGTTAAATGTCACTAAGTGTCCTGGATCTCTGCTCTGCTCTGCTCTGCTCTGCTCTGTAGGGAAAGGGAGGTGAGCAGGCCTACAACTATGCAGCCATGCTCCCCTTCCCACCCCCCAGCATATGCACACCCACTGACATCCCTTCTATTGGAGAGTGGGTACTTTCCATGTACCACCTGGGTCACATAAATACTGCATGAGGATAAACACCAGTGAGGAAGAAAAGCTGACAGTAATGGTGGGCACAATGATACAAATGGGCCATACATAAATTTAGCCAAGAAATTCCAGGGTTTCTAAACTTCATAGCAGCAGAGCCACCCCTAGGGGAGTGTGGGGCCCAGGGCATATCAGCCTGTGCAGGGCCGGGGGGGGTGGGGCAAGCAGCCAGAGCTGGTGGAGCAGAGGGGAGGGATGAGTGGTAAGTGGCCAGAGCTGGCAGCGCTCATCAGTGGCAGCAGAGCTGGTGGCTCTCGGTAGTGGTGGCATATGGCAGTTGCAGCGGGCACTGTACAGCACTGACTGTGGGACCCCCCAAAGCGCAGGGCCCAGGGTGGTTGCCCTGATTCGCTCCCCACAGGGATGGCCCTGAATAGGAGTACTCTTTGGGAATAGCTTTCCAATAGGAATAGTGATGTTAAACACTTTAATTTACTTTAAGATGAATATAGATATGTTTCTAAATGGGTTCATATGATACAATTGCCTGGTATCAGGTCACTTCCTGTCCTATGTTCCTATAATTATGTATTATTACCACTGACATGTCATAATATTACATAACATGGCATATTATAGCACAAGAGCAGCTGTTTATAATTTCCTAGAAAAACGATTCTAGGCTAAAAAAGGGATATGGAGGACAGCTGTTTCTTTAATCAATACATAGAGGACA
>NW_017728995.1:14123635-14131933 GCF_001723915.1 Gavialis gangeticus
GGGCCCAGGGTGGTTGCCCTGATTCGCTCCCCACAGGGATGGCCCTGAATAGGAGTACTCTTTGGGAATAGCTTTCCAATAGGAATAGTGATGTTAAACACTTTAATTTACTTTAAGATGAATCTAGATATGTTTCTAAATGGGTTCATATGATACAATTGCCTGGTATCAGGTCACTTCCTGTCCTATGTTCCTATAATTATGTATTATTACCACTGACATGTCATAATATTACATAACATGGCATATTATAGCACAAGAGCAGCTGTTTATAATTTCCTAGAAAAACGATTCTAGGCTAAAAAAGGGATATGGAGGACAGCTGTTTCTTTAATCAATACATAGAGGACAGAATTCTATTTCACGTTATAGCCCAAATGGAACCTACCCAACTGCAGAATGTGTGATTTTTTCTCTTACACACAGGTTCAATCCTGTGCCATATGCAATGTTGATGCATATAAGAAATGTGCAGTAGACTCTGTATATGCATACCTACCTGAGTGTAAGCCCTGAAGCTGTAGCCTGGTAAAAAAGCATGAACAGGTGTTGGATGGAGGAGGGCAAACCTCACATATTTTACTTCAAATACCTAGTGGTTATTGCATTTACACTGGAAGTCCTATGCTTTAGGCTCCCCTTATCCATAAGGAGTTTTAACCTGCATTGTTTTGACTTCCTAGTACAGTGCTTTAATGAGTATACAACAGGTTAGGCTTTATCCAGTCCCTTCTCCAGTATCCCCTTTAGGTGCAACAGCTAAGACAGAGAGATATGTGAAGCCAGAAGGAAGAGTACAAGCTAAATAGTATGTAGCTCAGTGAAATGGAAGGGAGGATACCCTTGTTGCCAGTACAGCAAACACTTCCCCACTGCTCACCATCTATTTTATCCAATGACCGTTAAATGCAGGATACAAAGGCTCAGCTTCAAGAGGAAGGCTGGAGAGGGAACTTGATAAAGCCTAAGCTGTGGCCTGGTGGTTAAAGTATTGTATTGAGATGTTTAACAGTGTGGATGATTCTTTGTTCTTAATATCTGTATTTCCTATCAATGATTTGTTGTCTTTTCTTCCCTCCTCATTATTTCCCTGTTACTTCTCCCTTATTTAGCTTGTACCCTCTTCATGGAGCCTCCCCTGACTGCTGCTGTTGCTGCTATGTCTGGTCATGTTCTACCCATGCCTTGGATATTATGTTTAGTTGTGGGATTCCCTTCAAGGGGAAGGGACACGCCAGGCGGTGTCACCACTGGGTGTTCCTGGGGCTCCACCTCCCTTACACTCCAGCCATGCACTAGCCCATTGGGACGGCTGAACTATGGACAGTCCAACCCCACTTGGATGCTGTATCCCGATCCCTCTCACTCGTTCTGGCCCTCAGCACTCACAACAGTTTTCCTCTCCACCACACAGGTTTACTTGGATGGTGAGGCGGCCCCTGTGAGGGGTTGGGACTACTGGCGCCAAGGATCCCCAAGTGACGCCAGCCCACTCAGCCCCAATGTGTGTCCTGTGGCCTTTCTCCTGGCCTCCGGGGTTTAAATGAAAAGCAAGCAAAGAAAATACAGAAACTTCAGCGAGGGGCTTCAGCCTGCTCTCCACTCATGCATCTGACGCCTTTGGAGTCCCTCAGTATCTTCCTCCAGTCCAGCTCCCTCATCGTCCAGAGTGACGTATCCCTTTAAATGGATCCCAGACCCTTCTGCCAGATCTCTCTTCGGCCTGTCCCCACACTGGCTGAGAGGCCTCGGGTCAGCTCAGGAGGATGCCTCACAGCTCTTCCCCTGCTGCATCCCCCCTGGCTGTTTCCCTGCCACCAGCTTTACTTCCAACCAGGCAGCGTTCTTGGATGATAGCACTGGTTGTGCTGGCCCCAGCCACAGAGGAAAGCAGCTGACGAACCACGCAGGCGTTCTGCCCCCCTGCAGCTCATCTGGCCCAGCCTGTTAGAGGTAAGTTTGCCCTGTTCTCAGGGCTTCTCTCCTTGGTGTCATGGTGGGCTGTCCCTGCTGTAACCCTCGCCATGGGAAGGGTATCCTGCTCCTTTCTGGTTGTTCCCTGGGACATACCAATTTCACAGTATTTCTTATACTTCCCTTCCTCTTTCCTCTTGGGCTTATTCCTGCCTCTCCAGGCTCTGCTGTCTCTCATTTCTCCTTTTAATGCTCCCCTTACTGTGGTGCTGATAGGAAGAACCACTTTCATGCTTATATTTCAATCCACACCCAAAACAGCATTTGGGGAGAAGTTCAAGAAAATTCTGGGCAATGTTTAAGAGTCCCATCTGTGATCATTTTGGAATATAATATTTAACATTTGTTGCTCTATTTGTATCTTCCATCACGGATTCTATCAACATTGCAGATACTGGGTGCATCTACATATGTGCTTTACTGTGGAGTTGACTAATTAGTACCACAGTAAAGCATCACCATCTACCAATGGTGACGCGTAAGGGGTGCACAGGGGTGAATGTGCACCCCCTAAGAGTGCTGGTGCACCACTTCACAGCTAGCAGGCATCAGGCAGGCATGCGGGAGTGCTGGTGCCCCCCTTGGATTGCCAGTCAGGGAGTGGGGATGCCAGAAGAAGTGCCGCTGACACTTCCAGGCAGTATTCCCTCTTAGAACCAGCTTAGCGGGAACATGGCTTCCTGGTTGGAGAGCATAGTTGGCCACAGGGGGGACCCCCACCCCGGTCACTGACTGGATGCTGTGGGGGCATGTGCCCTCCCCAATTCAGGAGGCACCAGTCATCCATGCTATCTACATGTGTGCTGACATTAAGGTACAATAAATTAATTAATTCTACCTAAACACACTTGTAGATGGTGACAGGGGCTGGTTGGAGCACAAGGGTACTAACTGAAGGGGTTACCTGACATCTACCCTGCACTTTGGCACCCTCATGTGCCAGCCAGTCCCTCTGCTGCCCAGTGCCACCACCTGGAGCTCAGGGCTGACTCCCTGCTCCCACTGCCAGCCTAGGGCTGCTCTGCCCTGGCTCAAACTGCTGCACTTCCAGATGCATGTGTAGATGCTGCATCTGGAAGCAGCTGACTCTGGCACAAACTGAACTGGAATTTATCACATTGCCTTTATGGCACATGTACATGCACCCACTGAATCATATTCAGTTCTCACTAAGATGACTCTGGGTGCATCTGCACTTTCATTAATGCACTGTAGATACTGTACATTAAGTTTTGTATTTGGATAATTAAGTACTAAATGTACAGTAACACCAGTGTATACATTTTTTACAGATGCTAACTGCTCAGTAACATAATACTGCTGCGCATTAGCATATTAGCATAGGTTTTGCCTGGCACGCAACTGCGCAGTGTTATTAGGCTATGGTGTAGTTAGCATGTCATGTAGATGCACCCACTGAGTTACTTCATAGAATTCAAAATAACTACTCTGGTTTCTTGGTGGTCTTTGAGCAGACTCAGGCTTCAACAGTCTTTGATGTCATCATTCAATAACACTTCTTTGTTGGCCTTAATGTTTATAATTACATTCTTCTCAGGGCTATTTTCAAACTCTGTCAGCCAGCAAGTAAAACCTGATTTTAGTTTCAGTAGAGCCTCATACATCAAGGCATTAGTCTTCACCTTCCAAGTTACTCTGGACCGACTTTTGTTTTTAATTTTTTTTCACTCTGTCCTCCCCTTAGTATGTAATAATGGTATTTACTTCACAATCAAGATGAGAGAGTCAACTAGTATTTTCTGTTGCTGTTTCAGCTTAAACCCAGTCTGTGCTTAAATGGATTACTCCATTTCAGTAATCAATAATACAGAACTATCTCTAGATTTCCAATTTTTCACACAGTGGCACTTAGTATGTCCCATAGAGCCCCACTGGATTACTTGGGAAAAGCAATACTAATTCAGATTTTCAGTTGAAATCCCATACTGACCTGATATTATTAAATCTCTCTCTCTCTCCCCCGCTTACTCCCCTTCTTTCCTTCCATTACAAAGAATAACTCTTTTTCAGCTGGCATATATTGGCATATCTTTACTGACTCCTGGAAAGGGAATGAAGATATGCTGAGTTACACCATCTCAGCATCTTGCTCTGTGTTTATTTGGTTGTTTGTATTGCACCTTCAGGTAATTTATCAATGTAAAAATTCTACCAGACTTGTAAAATAAAGTGATAATTATAATGAGCTCTTAGCCATTCTAGCTGCTTCTTTTTTTTTAAACTCTTTTTTCTTTATTTTATTGATTTAATCCACAATGGCCACATTTACACAAGACACTTACTATGCAGTTGTTACACCGCAGTCATTTAGTACTTGCATACACAAGTACTAAATGACTGCAAAGTAACCAGCATTACTAGACATCAGGAGGCACTACTTCACGGTCAGGGCGGCTAGGATTTGGAACCAACTTCCGAGCGAAGTGATGCTGGCGCCTACTTTGGGGGTCTTTAAGAGGAGGCTAGACAAACACCTTGCTGGGGGTTTTTGACCCCAGTACTCTTTCCTGCCATGGCAGGGGGTTGGACTTGATGATCTGCTCAGGTCCCTTCCGACCCTACCAACTATGAAGCTATGAAACTGCGCAGTCGCCTCCCCGCACATCTTCATGGTGATGTTGACTGTGCAGTAGCTCATTACCACTGAGCAGTAGCTAGTTACTACTGCGCGGCAGCATCACGTCATGCTTCATGCCACATAATGCTACTGCGCAGTAGTAATGAGCTGCTGCACAGTCAGTATCTCATGTAGATGCAGCCCCTGAGAAGTAAAACAAATTATAGATCCCATACAAGTAATGGCGAAGAATTTCTCCCAGGAGTAACTCTATTGACTTCAGTAGGATTATTCATGAGAGTAACTGCTTACCAATGTGTATAAGGGGTTTTCAATCTGTTACCAAATATAGCAAATCAATCATACTAATGGTTGAATTAACATAATTACAATGTAAATGTCAAGGTATGTGTATAAAACAAGCCGCAGTTTTGTTGACACTGTCTTGAGGTTGCTGTTCTTTCAAATGTATATGAAATACTATAAGTTATATACCATGTGAGATGCATCAGTAAAAACTTACCAGAAAAGAATAATGAAATAGAATCTAACATTGTAACAGCATCCAAGGAACCATCTGATTTCCACTGAAGGCCCAGGTCCTTCATAGGCTGTGACACTGGAACTAGAAGATTTTTCTGTAACATTTTATCTGTACTACATGTGCTTCAGAAAAGAAGTAAGCATTGTGCAGTAGCTCTTCAGGATAAAGAGCAGCAGCTTCTTATAATCAAAGAATTTAACAATTTTATATTGGAGATGAAAACAAAATGTCAATACTTAAACCTAAAGAGTATTTTTCCAAGAAACATTTTTTTCTGTAATGAAGCTTTTTATTTTTAGACCATGTTTAAGAACACGTACTCTGATTCTGCTCTCGGGTATATGTATATAAATCCACTCTAATTCTTAACTATCATGGTCTAGGTCAGTGGTGGCCAGCTGTTTGGGTGTGCCTACCGCAAGGTAAGCTCTATCCGCTCCCCAAGTGCTGCTTTAAGGGGTGTGCTCCCCATGCCCAGAGGCACACTTAATAGACTTTGTGCCCAGGGTGCTGAAATGGAAGCAAGAGCAGAGGGGCAGGGTACTGCTGCTAAAAAGGCCTCACTGCCAAGAGCCAAGTTAACCCTTTCTTGGCTCCACAATCACTGCAAATTTACAGGATGAATGAGCATCCTGCCTCTGCTCTACACCATGCAGCTGGAGGCTTGAGCTCCATCCCGCCTCCCTATATTCTGAGACCTCCCTTTACTGGGCTGCCCAAACTCCGGTAGCACACAAAGCAGCTGCTCCTGTCACTTGCGGCATGTGTGTCACAGGTTGACCACCCCGGCCTAGAGTTTATCAGGTCTAACACTGGCCTAACAACTAAGAGCACTGGGCTGAAAGTAAAGCTTTTCACATATAACTCCTGAATACTGCCTTAGCCAAGTCACTTACTGTCTATATTGATTTGGCTCTGCACAGCAAAAATAAATATAGTTTCTCTGACCCTTTTTCTTCTCTATTTCAATAGCAGGGAAGCTCTTGCAGGGTGGAGACTGTCTCTAATCAATGTAGATGCACAGTGTCTATGACAGCAAGGGCCTAATTTGGTTTGGAGCCCTTGTATGGGGCTAACATACTGCTACTATTACTATTACTAATAACAATAGTAGTGAAATCATAGTTACACCTATATAATAAACTCTGTTGTATCCAGGCTGACGTATTTATGCAATAGTTAAGCTCAGTAATTAAAACAGCTAAAATATAATTCCATAGAAGAGTTTATCATGGGAATGTCAGGTAGCCCAAGCACAGAGCAGTGACAGTAATATGAGTGGTAAATAAATATGAAATATTATTGGTGTTATTAACTGTTAGTTTGAAATGTAAACAGCTAATCAGAGCCTTGGTAAAGAAAAATCTTTGCCAGAAAATTAATCTACCTTTCTCTATTCCACGTCATTAGTTTTGAAATCTTTATTTTAAAGAGCAGCTTTAGCATCCAATTTGGACCACTATTTAATACAACTAATTGCAAGGAACCAGCTGTTGTGGAATAGTTTACTGTAGATACAATGGAAACTTGGTTGCAGTATCTTCTGTTATAAATAATCTCAAATCAGGTTCTGACAATTCTGGGAATAGCATGATTCTAACAAGTAAGTTAGGGAAATATATTCCTCTCTTGGAAGGGATGCTTTACTGATGGTTATCTACCAGCTTTAAACCACCCCTTGAGCTTCTTCTCGTTCATGGCTTAGACTCTTGATGATGGCCTTAATTGGGTGTTATGGGATTTGGAAACAATGGTAAAAAAATAATGATGTTTTTTTCCATGTGACACATCTACTTCTGAATTCCACACAGAAGAAAGCATATTTATGTTTCCTTGAACACAATATATCTAAAGGGGAAAAAGAAACTATTATATTTTTTAATCCATCCTGATGCCACTGCAAGATTTTTGCCTAAAAATATCCATTCACGGGCATTGTCCAAACTAACTTGAAACATTCCAAATGATGAACATTCCCTGGAGGAGCATTTAATAGCTTTATTTCATAGTCCCTCCATCTTAATTTTCCCTGTGCTTCTTTTCATTCCATGACTCCAAGTTATGAAATTAAACAATATCACTTGTTTATCATGTCTGCCTTAGAGTAAAAAAAAAAAGGAACAATAAAATTAAAGACAGGAGGGAAATAATGGAAGTGAGATTTGGAAAAAGAGCAATAATTGTCAATGAAGTATATTGTATGGAAAAAAACCCACTGTATCCCCAGGATTACAAATGAAATGCTATACATTATATACGTAGCAATAATAGTACCTTACATTTATAAACAATATTTTTTGTGAGAGCCTTTACATTTTTCAAACATCTTCAGTCTAGTGGATGCTGCCTTCAGGCAAAGGGATGGTATAGATGACATTCTGAGCTATTCTGAATCCCAGTTTTCCATAATTCTTCACATAAACTCATTTTGGTGTCACACCACATCTTGTGTATCATTATCCTTATTTTATAGATGTTGACCTTGAGCCAGGGAAAGGTTAAAGGACTTGTCCAAGACCAAGTTATGTACAGTGCCTGTGACAGAGTCAGGAGTATAACAAAAGTTTTCTCCCCATCCCCCCTCAATTATTTTTCTTAAACCTAAGATTAGCTCTGCCATCCCACCCTGTGTAGAGTACAGGAAAAAGAAACAATGGTTTCTGTCTGATGCCAACATAAACAAGAGTGAAAACTGATAAAATGTGTGTACGCAGTATTTTATGAGGATTGGTTAACAAAAGCAAAATGATCATTCAAGATTCACAGAGAAGATATAAGAATCGTTTTCCCAGCCAGTGTATAAAAGGAATTGGAAATAATCAGCAATGAAAGGTTAAGTAGGAAATATGGTATAAAATCCACACCAATTTTAATTTAATTTAAAAACATCTATGTTGCACACTTCCTTACATAGCCTGTACCCTCCTAAAGAAGCTCCCCATCTTTTAAGCCACATTTAGGGGCTGTGGAAAATATATATTTAACAGTTATCCCCACCTCCTGTACCTTCATTTTTGTCTGGTTCTTTTAATACACACATGTGTGTTCAATCATGTAAGCTTTTACAGATAATACTTCCACTCATTCAAATAGCAGTTATATGTAAATAATGGTTGCTTTTTCAAAATTTCAGCCAAATTAAGCAAAAAGAGGGCCTCTTTTAAAGGTGGAACAACAGATGTTCAAGAGAGACTTTTGACAG
>NW_017728995.1:14136933-14147526 GCF_001723915.1 Gavialis gangeticus
GGCAGTTATCCCCACCTCCTGTACCTTCATTTTTGTCTGGTTCTTTTAATACACACATGTGTGTTCAATCATGTAAGCTTTTACAGATAATACTTCCACTCATTCAAATAGCAGTTATATGTAAATAATGGTTGCTTTTTCAAAATTTCAGCCAAATTAAGCAAAAAGAGGGCCTCTTTTAAAGGTGGAACAACAGATGTTCAAGAGAGACTTTTGACAGAATAATACTTACCAGATGGGTGAAAATATGTATCTCTTTGACTACATATAAATGTGCTAACATCAAGGTTACAAAGCAAGCCAAGATTAGTAATGAAAACCACAGTAGTGTTTTTGGATGCGCCCTGAAAAATATGTTTTTCAAGTCACAGTGCAGGAGGCTGGAAATCAAATCTTCATGTAATCTCATCGTCTAGGCTCTAAGAATGACTCAAACTTATATGATTGGTAATACAGCAATCATATAAAGAAGAATGGTTTCCCATAAAGTTTCCCATCCAGATTGCCACATCCGAGTCACCATACTAAAAATGATGCCTTAAGCGAGGCGCCTAAGTCTTCATTTAAGCATCTGAATTAGAGATATGATGTTGTAACATGGTGAGTAACCAGCAACTCCCCTTGGATTTAATAGAACCACTCAATTACTTGCCTCACATGGACTCAGAAGCCTAATACTAAGCAACTGTCTTTCAAAAATCTTGTTCACAGATTTCTGAGGAATCCTTATGAGAGCTGAGTCTCTTTTTAGAGTTCACCCATTCTTACTGCTCTTCACGATAAAGTATCCTGTTATCTCCAAGTTAATGACAACAGATTTATTTTCTCTAAATGTCAAATCCTCAGATCAGTAGAAGGTGACTTTTGTATGGATCGGTCCTAGGAAAGCGTGCATTCAAGAGTGTTAGGGCCAGGTTCTGCCTTTGAAGACACATTCTGTGTTTCAAGTGCTGTGAAGAGGGACTATACTAGAGAAATTTCAGCAGCCTTAGTCCTAGTTTTCTAGGGGGTCTACCTGGAAGATCCATTCACATGCAGTTGGTGTTTCTGGACAATGCTAAGAAGTCCTAGCTATGGCAAATGCATCTAGGAAGCCCCTACAAGAAAGTCATAGCATGGAGTAGTGCTAATTCTTTCCCAGGGTTTTTATAGGGCATGATGAGGGATGGGATATCCTGCTGCTTTCTGTCTATGCCCACGCAGGACAGGATGCTAGTATTGTTGCTGCCTCCCTGCTGTATCATTTTAGCTTGAGCTTTTATTTGCTACTGTAAAACCAGTGTTATTCAGGTCCCCATTTGCAAATGTTAATAGCCACTGACAAGTTAAATTATGAGTTATACTACCAGAAGTACTGTAGCTGAATTGATTGCAGATGAAATGCATGTCAGATGATTGTAAAAAAAATATCCATGATGCAACCAACTTTTTAAAGCTACTTTGTTGGATAGGACAAGAGAAAGAGGTCCTGGGTTTTGGGGTATTTTTTTTTTCATAGAAATTTACTAAGTGGTTGTTGTTTGGAAAATGGTTTGAGATTGTTGGATGGAAGGATCTCTGTTACCTAGTATTGTTGGTATGGGCAAGGTAAAGATTTTCTTTTTAAAGCTGGTAGATGATAGCTTAAAGGACCTCTGCTCTCAAACAGTAGGCTCACAAATTATCATGCACCTGGCAAGTGCTGAGAAACCTAATTCTAGCAAAAATACATACTCGTGCATGCAAGAACCTGAATCAACAAGAATTAAAATTTTGTATGCAGAAGATAATCATGTTAACCATTCATTCAGGGCCTGATAATGAAGGGTGTTTAATACCGACAGTTTCCATGGACTAGAATAAGGGATGCATCCCTCCTGTATCACAATGCTTCTGACATGCCTCTGTACAAGGAGTTCAGCTTTGGGGTATGTACAGTATGTACAGATAGAAGATGTGTACATTCATACATATGTGTCTGTGCTCATGAAGGGAACTGGAGGTGTCTTAGACCTGGTGTTTATGCAGACTCAGCAAGAGTCAAAGGCAACAATGGATGGAGGCTCAGGGCAGGAAGTACTGATCAGCACCTATGAGAATTTGGCCTGCAGTATCCATAGCTCTGTATAGAAGTGTTGCTTTTAGCTTGCTTATCTATCTATCTATCTATCTATCTATCTATCTATCTATCTATCTATCTATCTATCTATCTATCTATCTTTTCAGAGGTTTCCAAATATATATATAGATACAGTAAAAGCCGTGTTATCCGGCACCTTACAATCTGGCACACTCTATTAACCGGCATGCCGGCTTGTAAGGGAAAAGCAAAACCGGAAGTGCCCACCATGGCACTTCCAGTTTCGCTAAGCCCCCGTGGCCCAGGGCAAAGCAGGCTGCACTGCCAGCCCCCCATGGCCCGGGGCGTAGCAGCTTGCATGGAGCCCCCCTCCCCGTCCCTCAGGGCCCGTGGGGCCTGCGGGAGGGGCAGCGATGCAGTGGGAGGGGTAGCGGGAGGGGTGGCAATGTGTCAGGAGAGGCAGCGATGCCCCAGAAATGGCAGGAGAGGCGACGGCCTGAGCAGGCTAAGATGCCTGTTTGGGCCACTCAATTAACCAGCATGTTTTGTTATCCAGCACCCCCCAGTCCCCATGGGTGCTGGATAACAAAGCTTTTACTGTATTTGCTTTTGGCCAATACGTATATAGGCCAAAAGCAACACAAAATATAATCACAAAAACATATATCCTCATAATTTTGCAGAGAAGTCTGTTACATCATACCTGAAGAATTCTAATGGCCCACAAGGGGCAGAGGCTATAGTGTTGTGTACTATTATTAACCTGCAAATATTGGTATGAGGAGGAGGTAGTTGCAGATGCAAGTGCTAGTGGTTAAATACTGAAATACTGATTTTCTAGGAGCAGTCAGGAGTGCCATCATCTAAATGCTAGCATTTGCACTCCCAGTTAAGTTTACTTCCAGCTTTGCATCCATAATTAATTACAGGTGCACCTGCAAAAATTAGAGGCCATGTTAAAAAAAAATCAGGCCCATAAAATGAATATAAGCAGCTTTTCACAGTTTTTCCAGAATGTGTTATTGTTTCCCTTAGGTGTGATAACGCAACACCAATACAAGAGAGTTTACTGTGCAAGGCATAAAGAGAAAAGATAATGTGAACTACAGGCCCAAAAAGCATCTTTATGGTTTACGTAAATACCCTGAGAGGCAAAGTGAAGTGAGTAAAGGATCCCAATAGTGGCATATAAAGAACTTTTAACAGTTGGATTTCTGAAAGGAGACTAAGACCATGACTGCACCAGAGAGATGAGGAAGTCGGCAAAATACCTAATGATGCTGCATTTATGTAAGCCCAGCTTTGTTGGTGCAGTGTATTGGCATCTAATGCAAATTGCTTTTATGTGAGAAGGAGCTACAGGACTTCTTCATCAGTGTCTCACGTAGAACGAAATAGGTGTAAAACATTATATAACAAGAATTCTTTGCTGTCACTGATGGTAGCATTTTACATACACTTTGCAATGCTGGATTAGACCAGCTTTAAAAGAGTGAGTACTCAAGACCTGAAGATCTGATTCTCCAAATCAGTATAATTACACTTGCATACAAAAATCCAGTGGTGTAAAAGAGGTGTGTAAATGACAGAAGAATCAGTCAGGGAAAGAGGAAGAAAAAAGGAGTGTTGGTGCCAGGAAATGAGACAGGTTTCAGACCAGAATTAAAGATTGTGCATTTTTCCCTTTATTTACTAATCTACAAAAAAGTCACCCAAGGGATTATGAGAAGAAAATAGCAATGGGGAAACCTCCAGAGCAGTTTCTTTCCCTCAGATTCAACTGAGAGGCTGAAAGGAAGAGGTAAGAGTTGCAGGGAACATGGTGTGAGGGATTAAAGACTAACACACACACATAAAATGTCAAAGGCACAAATAATTGAATATTTGATAGTTTGTCTATTTCAAGCTCTGTGATGTATCTTTTAGGTGCTCTGATTTTTCAATGAATGAATGAAATTTGCATGAATGTATTCCCCTTCACCCACACAGAGCATATCAGAGCTTCTTACACATATGGCAGAGTGGAGTCACCTATAATTATCCAATAGACTGAAAGGGAGATTCCCAACATCTTGCTCTTTATATGGAACTGTGTTTCAAGGACCTGTCTGGGATGCAGCAGTGCACAAATATAAGAAGAACTGAGGGATTAATTCATAACACATTCCTCCACTTACCCTGGAATAACTACATTGATTTCAGTGGCCAAGGTCTCTAAATAGATGGTAACAAGCTGCTAAAAACACGACAAATTATTATGTTTATCTCATCCCTCAGGACAGGTGTCTGTGTGAAGGGCCTCAAAAAGAAATAGCACGCCTGGAATTTGAGAGACAAGGAGGCAAGCAAAGGATTCCAGTTTAAAATGGACTCAGCTTTGATTATCTGGACCTCAGTTCAGGGCATCAATTACGTAATTAAAATCAGCCCAGTTCCTTTTCTTTTGCCATAATGGCTAGTAAAAAGACTAACAATGGTTGGCTTGCTGGTCTGTATACAACAGCCTATCATGCTGACCAATATTGTGTTATTATATGCCTTCATATATGTCTTCCTACATCTCATAGAATCACAGAAGATTAGAGTTGGAAGCAACCTCAGGAGGTCATCTTGTCCAACCCCCTGCTCAAGCTGGACTATCCCTAACTAGATTATCCCTGCCAGGGCTTTGTCAGCTGGGTCTTAAAAACCTCCAAGGATGGAGAGTCCACAGCCGCTCTAGGTAACCTGTTTCAGTACTTCACCACCCTCCTAGTTAGAAAATTTTTCCTAGTAATCAACTTAAACCTCCCTTGCTGCAACTTGAGAGCATTGCTCCTTGTCCTCTCATCTATCAATACTAAAAACAATCTAGCTCCACCTTCTTTCAAACCACCCTTCAGGTAGTTAAAGGCTGCTATCAAATCCCCCCTCAGTCTTCTCCAGACTAAATAAGCCTAGTTCCCTCAGCCTCTTCTCAGAAGTTGTGTGCCCCAGCCCCCAAACCATTTCATTGCCCACTATATTCTCTCCAACTTGTCCACTAGGACTGTGCAACGCTTCAGTTGCTGATTGGATTCAGCAGAGATTCGGCCCAATTTAGCAGCCAAATCTCCAAATCTGAATCAAATCAGGAGACCGTTTAATCTCTCCGAATAGAATCAGAACTCTCTGAAACAATTTGGAGAGATTTGGAGAGATTGGATGATTCAGACATAGACAGCTTTATATGTTTTTTTCTACATACTTCAAGGTACCAAGTGGCTTATGAATGCTGAGATGGTAGGATGGATGGAGCATCCCATGAGAGCGTGGGGAGGTCCCCAGCATACTCAGCAGCGGACCCGGAAGTGAACCAGAAGCACTTCAGGTCCACTGTGGAGCACTCAGGGGACCCCCTGCCCCCACCTGGCTTGGTGAATGCTGTCTCCTAGGTCTGGGGGGAGCACCCAGGGTCCCCCGTGTAGCTAAGCCAGGAGGGATGTGGGGGGAGGGGGGGGTCCCCTGCATGCTCAATGGTGGACCCGGAAGTGAACCATAAATACTTCCGGTCCACTTCCAGGTCCTCTGCCAAGCATGCAGGGGGCCCCCTGCACTCCTGTGGGATGCTCCATCTTCCCCACCATCTCAGCATTCATGAGCCCTGCCTGGTACCTCAAAGTATGTAGAAAAAACATCAAATCAAGGTATGTAGATTCGATGCGATTCTATGGCCGAATTGCATCGAATCTGCAGATTCAAATTAGGCTGAACCAAATCAGGGCAGTGATCTGAATCAACAAATTGAATCACTCTCCCCGATTTGGGCCAAATCTGAATCCAAATCAAATACAGCCTGTCCACATCCTTTCTGTAGTGGGGGCCCCAAAACTAGACACAGTACTCCAGCTGTGGCCTCATCAGTACAGAATAGAGGGGAATAATTAATTCCCTTGATCTGCTGGCAATGCTTCTACTAATGCAGCCCAGTATGCTGTTAGCCTTCTTGGCAATGAAGGCACACTGTTGGCTGATATACAGCTTATTGTGCACTGTAACTCCCAGGTCCTTCTCTGCAGAGCTGCTACTTAGCCAGATTGGTTCCAAGCCTGTACTGGTGCATGGGATTGTTCCATCCTAAGTGCAGGCCTTTGCACTTATCCTTGTTGAACCTCATGAGATTTCTTTTGGCCCAATCCTCCAATTTTTCTAGGTTAATCTGAATCCTAGTCCTACCCTCCAGTTTGGTGTCACCCCCCAACTTGGTATCATCCTACTACACACCCCAGCTTGGAGTCATCGATGAACTTTCTTAAGGTGCAATCCATCCTATCTTCCAGATTGTTAATGAAGATATGGAACAAAACCAGCCCCACGACTGACCACTGGGACACTCTACTTGATACCAGCTGCCAACCAGACCTCAAGTTATCTATCACTACCCATTGAGCCCAACAATCCAGTTAGCTTTCTGTTCACATTACAGTCCATTCATCCAACCCATACTTCCTTAGTTTACTTGCAAGAAGGCTGTGGGAGACGGTATCAAAAGCCTTGCTAAAGTCCAGGTATATTATGTCCATTGCTTTCCATGCATCTGTTGTTTTATATGTAGATTGTTCATTCTGCTTTTTTCCTTTTTATTTAATGGTGCCTTTGGGGTAGGGCATGTTTTTAAAGGGGTTGTGGTCCATAACTATGGCTTCTGGGCATTGTAGTGGTAGTAGTAGAAGAAGAAAACCGATAAAGATTAATATGGATACTTTTTAAATTCAAGCCATAAACATTAGGGCTGTGTGAAGCTTCGGTCACTGATTCGATTTGGTAGAGATCTGGCCCAATTTGGTGGCCAAATCTTCAAATCTGAATTCAATCAGGAGACCCTTTAATTTCTCCAAATCGAATCGGAGATTCAATAATATGGACATAGACACAGCTTTAAATATTTTTTCTACATACCTCAAGGTACCAGGCAGCTTATGAATACTGAGATGGTGGGGCAGATGAAGCATCCCACGGAAGCACAGGGGAGGGGGGGAGGTCCCTAATGTGCTTGGCAGTGGACCTGGAAGTGGACCAGAAGTACTTCCACTGCAGAGCATGCAGGGGACCCCTCCACCCACCGGCTTGGTGACTGGTGCCTCCTGGGCCTGGGGGGGGGGAACCCAGGGTCCCCCCCCTACAGCTGATCACTGAGCTGAATAGGATGTGGTGGGGGGGGGTCCTCTGCGCACTCTGTGGTGTACCCTATCCCACTTCCAGGTCTGCTGCCAAGCACATGCCCCCCCCACTCCCATGCTCCTGTGGGACACTCCATCCTCCCCACCAGCTCAGCATTCACAAACTGTGCCTGGTACTTCAAGGTATTTAGAAAAAACATTTAAAGCTGTGTCTATGGCCAAATCACTGATTCTCTAAATCAGCATCAAATCTTCAGGTTTGGATTCAGTCAAATCAATGAACTGAATCACTGTCCCACGAATCACACCTTGCTGGGGTCGTTTGACCCCAGTACTCTTTCCTGCCATGGCAGGGGGTCGGACTAGATGATCTGCTCAGGTCCCTTCCGACCCTAGAAACTATGAAACTATGAATCAGGCCATATATGAATCAAATATGGCCCACTTCACACACCCCTAATAAACATGTGCCATGTGATGGAGTTTAGTCTAAAACTTTCAGTTTTGAAGTGCTTATCATCTTGTACCTTGCATTTAAAAGTAATTGGATAAAATGGGTGGTCAGGAATGGGAAAGCTTTCTCCACTGTGAGCAAGGTTGCAGGCTAGAAGCTAAGGCCCCCTCCCTTTCAAAGCAGCAGCCTTCTTCCTGAACCACACTCCCTCAAAACTTGGGTGCTTCTTCTTGGCCCCTGATAGCTCCCTTTTTTGCTTGCTCAGAGCAAGCAAGCGTGGGGGGAGAGAAATGATTGAATAATGCCTAACCTGTAACCTGATGGTTAGTACTGTTCTAGGAAGTCAGACAGATATAGATTCAAACACTCTCTGGGTTTACCATTATACAAAGCATACTTCTCCTATAGACATGACACTTGTGCTGTGTAGACTTCTCCAAATAGCAACTTGGAAGAAGAAGAGAGATCTGATAACAGAGAGCTATAACTAGCTAACAGACAAAGGCATAGGAATATTTAATATCTTGAAGTTAAAAGTAGATAAATCTATATTAGGCACAAATTATAAATTAGTTAAATAAGTTTAAGATTGCAACAATTTACCAAGAATTGTGGTGGATTCTCAAACTGCAGACATTTTAAAAGGTGTTCTTCCTTTAAAAGTACTTTCTAGTTCTAACTCATACAGAAATGACTTCAAGGAAGTCCTAGAGTTTTTACTACGCAGAAGGTTGGACTATGACAATATGACACTCCAGCTTCACAGTTATAAAGCTGAAGTATGAGTGCATAGCAGCTCCAGAGCACGGAGGTAGGATTCTCTCCTGTTCCCTTCAGAGCCCCACAGTACCCAGTTAAATTATCTAGGCAGGTGGTGAGGAGTAAAAAATTTAACCCTATGAACCTAATTTCTAGAAATATTTTTAAAAAACTGAGGAAACATACTTTTGTTACTGAAATTTTGGCTGGCTCTCGTGTATCCTTTGCTGTCATTCCTCAGCTGTTGTTAGTAATCATTCAATACTCTGGGATTAAATGACAATATTTTACTTTTCATATTCCAGTTCTGTGTCTGTTCAGACCCATAACGTTCATATTGTTCGGTCTTCTTGTGTGACCCTTGACCCCTATACACATTACTGATAGGCTTACTATTCCTGCTTTGCTGTTATTGTTCATTTGGTTTGTTTTGTTTTTTTCTCTCATTTTATCAAGGTGTCTCCCCTACAGTTCTGAGTAGCACTCTTTTACCCATTTGCTGCTTATATATGCATATGATGCAGATGTAAATTGGTACATGTCTTACATATCTTTTTTTAAAGCTTCTAGCTTATACTTTTCATTAACACATTTTTATGGGCAGATAGCAGTTGCTGTTTATAGGAGCAGCTGGACAAGTTGTTGCTTTGCCCAACCTTTCCCATTATAATGTAATCTGATCTTCAGTGACTTATAACTTGGCCCAGTTGAAAGTGTTTGGGCTGGTAATATCGGGGGGTGGTCCAGGAAAAATATGAGACGCACAGATCTACAGTTAGTCCAATACAAGATATCACCCACAAAAATCCTTGCTCCAAGACTTTGGGCTGACATTTTCCAAGCTAGATAAAAAATTCAGCCAATATATTTTAGCCACTTATGAGAATGATTCTGGGAAACAGGGTTAGATATTGCCATATTAAAACATTTTAATGAGCTTTTATTTAAAAAAGTCTAGTGACCCATTTCACACAGCAGTGACTTCAGATTTGGCAAGATATTTGCTTTTTGTTTTGTTTTTTAAATACTGACCTAATTTAGCTAAGTTATAAATCATTGAAAAATCACAGCTAACACAGGCTTGGTAAAGACTTTAGGAGCTTAAGCCCCTAAAGATCCCATCTGCACTGGACTTGCTCCAATCTGGGGACTTTTGCTACACTGGGTCCAGATCAGGTCCTGGGCATTTTAATGATTGTGTCTCTTGTGGTCTCAGTGCCCAGCATTCTTGCCTGAGCAGAAAGCTACAGAAAGGACAAGAGACCTACCTTTAGAGAGGTGAAATAGTTTGTGATAAGCAGCTCAGGCAAGTTATATGTTCTTATGGCCAACAGTGAGGAGGAATATAGGACTGGGGACTCAGGAGAAAGACAGGACTGGGAGCTGGAAAGGACAAATACAAGTGATTAGTTATCTAGTTAGCATGTATTCAGGATAACAGTTTGTCTATTAAACTTTTATTTTAGTATCTAGGATTAAAATTTCCCTGTAATATCTATATAACACATCTCATCTCCAACAATCCATCCCATGAATTTCCACTGGCATAATACAAAAAATCTAAGATATTGGAGTGATCAGCTCCCATGAAGTCCTGAAAAGAGAATTCTTTTTTTTATTCTATCTATTTTAGTAGCTCATAAGAGGAAAATTTCTCCAGTGAATCATTGTGGTTAACACAGCAGACTAACTGCACTTACTTGAAGGGGCATGATAGAGTCTCAGGGGGACATATATTAAACTAATTAAACATTTGTGTATGTACTGTTCGTTTGTACATGCTTTTTTGTGTTACAAAACTATGAAGCAGTGAAATTCATTTTAATTTTTCCCTTCACTCAGATGCAATGACAGGCTTAAGCTGATTCAGCAGAGTAGAAATAATTTTGACACTTGCAGTTACCAGATGAGGTTTAATATAGGGATACAAGCTCTCATGGGAAATCTGAAACTGCTTGCAAATTCATAAGTTTATCCATAAATGTTTACGAATTTGCAAGTACTAGAGCCTTTCTTTGCAAAAATGGGGGGGTGAGGAAGAGAGAGAAAGAAAGATCTTCAGAAGATTTCCAAGCATTTTCAAATTCATAGTTTCATAGTTTCATAGATTAAGGGTCGGAAGGGACCTAGTAGATCTTCTAGCCTGACCCCCCGCCAGGGCGGGAGAACAACAAAAACCCCAA
>NW_017728995.1:14147549-14154247 GCF_001723915.1 Gavialis gangeticus
AAAAACGGGACTCAAATGAGTCCAGCCAGGTAGGCATCCAGCCTCTTCTGAAAGACCCCCAGGGTAGGGGCCAGCACCACTTCCCTTGGAAGTTGGTTCCAGCTCCTAGCCGCCCTAACTGTGTTATTCAATAATAACATCAATAAGACTAACATCAATAAGCTAGCAGGAAGAGGCTTATGAATAAGACAAAACATATTGTTTTGTATTAGAACTATTTAAAGTTATAATTAGTGTATCCCTGCAAAACTAGCCATCTATATGGCATATATGGTGCAAATATATATATATATATATATATATATATATGTGGCATAATATCTATATATGTGTGCGTGCTTGGACATTTAGTAGGCAACTGTAAATCCTCTGGATAATGGTGTATGTATAAGAGGTCTAATCAGGTGCCTGATGAATCCACTTGTATGGAGTCCTGTGACCATCACACCAACACCTTCAACATTTATACCTAAGCAAGAGTATGGAGGAGTGGGGGCTGCCCAAGACCTACCATCCCCGCTTTAGACCACTGAGACAGAATCCAAAGGCCAGACCCGGTCCAGACATTCAGGGCACTTGTACATGTGATGAAAATTGCCTGTTTTTGCAGTTTGATTGCATCACATTTTACATGTATGGGTTTTTTTTTGAGTTTGAAATTAATTTGTTATATACCACACTGGCCCTTCCACCTCTGTGCTGCCTGGGACCACCCAGGAACAGGCTGGCTTTGCCCTGGGGCAGTGTGGGGAATTGGCAGGACAGTGGCTGGGTGCGGTGGCAGCCAGAGAAGATGGCAGGGATGGTGCATGGGGCACTGGAAGCCCCAGCAGGCTTGGGGAAGAGTTGGATCCAGCAGGTGCTGCAGCTGGTGGGGCTGGAGGGAGGAGCTGCCAACAGGCTCTCTGCTATGGGGGGCTCATTCCTTTCCTCTGCAGTGGCGGTGCCCCCCAGGGCTGCCTGGGCAGGCTGCTAGTGGGCTGCTGCATCTTGGAGGCAGCGCCCAGCCCAATCCAACTGTTCCCTGAGCCCAAGCTGGGGCAGCCCCCAGCCTGCTAGGGGGCATTGCTACTGTAGAGGGAAAGACTGGGGCTCCTTGCAGATCAGGAGCTGCTTGGCCCACCAGCAGCTCACCCACCAGCCATGGGAGATGTGGTCAGGCTTCGCAAAAGAAAATAAAAGTGTTTGGCTCATCACCATAACAGTGTTGGAAAATGTGAGGATGTACTAAAGAGGGCTTTTCCTGATAGATTCACTGCTGGCAGATTCACCATTGGACTCACTCTACTTCATAAGGGGCATGTCTACATGAGACACTATGACGCCATAGCAATGAGCTACGTTGACGTAGCTCATCAGCTACAGAGATGTAGTGTTGGTGGACACAAACTGTGACACCGATGCTACATCATCGTAGTGATGAGCTATCTCAGTATGGCGCATTGCTATGGTGATGTAGCTGCTAAAAATAACTGCATAGCCAGCATGGTGCAGTACTGGCTGTTACGGCACCATCATTTAGTACTTCCTAAAACAAGTACTAAATGATGGTGCAATAACAACTGCACCATGGGGGGCATGTGTAGATGTGTCCAAAGAGCAGGGACACAAAGCTACATAAGGACTGTTGTGGCTTCAGGGCTCCAATAACAGTCAAAGTGCAGGTTGCAGCTGCTTTGTAGCCTATGGGAAGGATTGATTCTCTACTTGCCTAGTCCTGTTACATCACCAGCATACAGCTTGCTACTAGCTGCTGAGTCCCAGCATTTGGGTGGAAAGCAATAATTAAATGAAGGGAAACTTATTGATACTAATATACAGAGGAAACTCAGGGAAATCCCAATTACCAGCATCTACCCATTTTCCTAATTAGACCATTAACGCCCCTCACCAATTTCTTGCCATTATTCCAGTGCTGTAACTGTAACTCTATATAACCTTTCACTTTCCCTTTTGTCCTTTTACTTTTATCCCACTTTCACCCAACTGGAAACTCTTGCTTTGACAACTCAGCTTCAACCTAGACCCTCAGGAATGGGTGCCAATATTCTATAGCTCCGCAGGAAGGACTTCTCCGTGCTACACGTGGCCAGCAGCTCTGTACTGGAGAGAGAGGATCTCTCAGCTTTGACGTGCTCAGCAACCATCAGTCCAAGGCATGAAATTCAAAGGGTCACGCTTGAACTGAAGGCTTCCAATTAGCAACATAACATTCTGCTTATGTGCCAGAGGGATGGCTCAGGTGACATTTTCTCTGAATTGATCCTAGCTGCAGCATGGCATTTCCACTATGCTTGGCTCTAGGCATATTATATTTACTTCTTCATTAGCCATTTCTTTTCTGTGTATATGTGAGAGTTTCATTTTTTGGCCTGCGTGTAATGCTCATGAGAAAGCATCAGGGTACCAGGGAGTTTATAGTATTAACTTCCAGGCTTCACACTGCCAATATATTTCAATCCTGAATGATGGGATTGTCTCCAGGGGTGAGAGAGGGTAGCTTAATTGCTGTACCCATTTTGTTTTCAGCTGCCTTGATAAGATTGCCAGTTAGGGATAATCATGTCAGTGATTTTGAAAAGCAGACAGTAGTCCACTAGGAACTGGACTGAGACTACCAACTTATTCCACCATGATGGAGCTCAGTAGAATAGCAACTTTCAAGCATCTGGCTGAGTTCCAATATGCTAGCAGGGAAAGGCTTTGTAACACCAGTCTTTTAGTTAATATCTCCTCCCTGATTTGTCCTCAATCCTATACAGAGCTCAGTAAATCTCTGCAAAAGAGCACTCTGTAGGATAAAGGCTGTGGTTGTGTCATAGTACCAGCTGTATGATATTACTTTGATTTCCAGCAATTATTCTGAAATCATTTTTTCCAAAGTACTAGCTGTATGGTATTTTAAAAGTGCTATGGGGTGCTATGAGTGCCATTATTTATAGCAAAAATTCAGTAAATGTGCTTTGATTTATATTTTGATAAAGATGCTAACACTGGGTAACAATGCAGTTCTTAGGTTTTAATACTGAATAACAATATTGACCATTATGTAGTGAGTATCATTAGCATAAAAATGAATATTAATTATTATTTATTGCATTATTATTATAATAATCAACAGCAATAATAGCCGCTATCATTGTTGGTGTGATTGATATATTTAAATTACAGAAGGCCCTGCCTGAGCTTGGGTCCCCTATGTATTGTGTTCTGTACAAATCACTAGCGAAAGACAGACATTTAATATATTTAAATTTCTATCAATTGCTTCAGCACTGGTGCAATGATTCAACAGTATCAGTTCTTGCATTTCCTGTTCTAAAAGGGTATGTGCAGACGTTATGCTTAGACCAACCTAACTAGGGTTTGGTTGATCTAAGTGCTGATCTGCACAGATGTTCTGGGAGGTTAGAACAGGCAACAAATGGCATGCCCTATCTAACTTAATTCACCTGAGGAGGTGAACTAAATTTGATCTGGAATGGTTTAGCCCAGTCTAACAAATGTCTGTATGGGTTCAGAGTACAGACCTGGGACTGGGAAAGCCCAGCTGCATGCCTCAGCTCTAGGGTCACACTCTTCCAACACCCTCCGCCCCCATCCTGACTATTTTTAGGCCCCCAACTCCTTCCTCCATGCCCCCACCCCTTGAAGGTCACCCTAACCCTGCAGACCAGCATCAACAAGCTAGAAGGAAGAAGCTTATGAATAAGACAAAACATACTGTTTTGCATTAGCACTGTCAAAGTTATAATTACTGGGTTCATCTACATGTTAAATTTGAGTGAGACGATAAACTCCAGTGCAGTTTGCACCAGAGTTAACTGCTGCTGAGCACAGTATATACATGTTTGTCCGGGACTGCAACAGTTTGAGCTAGGATAGAGTAGCCTTGGGGGGTCAGCCCCAGGCTCCAGGTGGCAGCATGGGGTGGCAGAGGGGCTGGTGGGGGCACAAGAGTGCCCTAAAAGCAAATCCATGAGGCTAGGTAGCAAGCAGAGGTCTGGCCCCCTGCTGCTTAGGCTGACTGGGTACAATTTATGCCTGGCTCAGACTTTATACATGCATTTAGGTGCAGTTTTTTTCACTGATGTAAGATAGTACTGCCCCTAACAGTACTATCTTACAGTAGTCAAAGTTAGTTTTCTGTGATCTAATAGTGTTGCATGTGCACGCTGTGACACTTTACACCACAACAACTTAGTCTACTGCACAGGTGAGTGAATGTATAGATGCATCCAGTTTATCCCTGCAAAACTAGCTATATATGTATATTCATACCATATATAACATATATGTGCTGCATAGTACCTGGCCCCATCTCCCCTCCCCCCCCAGTACTGCTAACTCCCACCCCCTTGGACTAGCTAGTATCCCCAGTCCTGCCCAGCCCTCTCCCACCCTGACTTACTCATATCAGGTCCTCAGTATGGTTCCTGACACCGCTGAACATCTGCACAAACAGAATCCAGTCTATGATCCTGTGGCTTACTTTCAGCTGTATGATAATAGATTGGGTCCTGTGAACATATGCACATACCCATAGTCATAGATATAATAGACCCTCACACTGTGCATTAATATAATTATTTACATTTTATATTATAGGAGGCCTAAAGGCCACAAGTGAGTTCAGACCAGTCATGGAATTGTTGTTTGGAAACAGCTGTGGATGGATATTTTTGCTCTTGAAGCTTTGGTAATAATTAATCTCCAGTGTTTGCACTCAGGCAACTGAGATTCTGATCCAGTTGTGCTGGGTGCTGAACAGAAAAACAACTTTTCCCAAAAAGCTCATGAGAGAAACCAAAAAAATGAGAGAAAACAATTATTAATATCACCCATTTTGCAAACATGGCATCGAAGCAGTAGTGTAATTGAGGAAGAGTAACTGGGGCAGCAGCCCCCGGCGCTGTCTGTGTGCTCACATAGTGGTGACACAAAAGTAGCCCCCGGCACAGAGCTGTCTTGCTACACCTCTGCATTTAAGTTTTAGAGAGATGCTTAAATTTATACTGGAAGCCTGTGGCAGTTGGAAAATGAAAAACAAATCCCTTAGGACTAATATGTAAAGTGAAAAATTACCCTTTCTTGTGTTAACAGTGGTAAACAATATTAATTTGTTTAGGAATCAACTAGTATCATTCTGCATGCTAAAAGACTGTAGTTCCTATCTGTGATCTTCACTGAGCCTTGGTCCCAGCATAGCAGGCAATAGGTCTGAAGCTACTGCTCCTTTTATTTTCTCCAAGGTTTTCTCTACAATCTGTCATCCAGGCATCAGTTTATTCCCCAGTGGGAGCAGGTGGCTGTTTCTCACAAACATGTAATAAATGATATTACTAAAAACTACATCAATGAAAAATAAACACCATGAGAATTTTCATGAAAGCATAAAATATGCTGAGACAGGGAGAAATTTGTGAGGGAGGGACAAGGAACAGTTACACTTCAGAAATGCATAAGTTGAGGGATTAATGCACAAATATTGTGGCAAGAGCAAAAATGGTTTATCCGCAGTGAGCGAAAGTAGGTTACATTGTTGTTTTTCCATAAACAAGAGAAACTTTGTTCTCTCGGTCCCTTGAGACATCTCTTACCCATAACAACCCTTTCATTCCACTTGATAAGACTGGGTTTATGTAACATTATTGTGAATACCATTTGGTGGCTACACATTCCAGTTAATGATTTAACCTACTGAGTGCCCTTTTGCTGTGTTTATAACACACCCACCCCGCTACAGTCTTGCATTAAGACCTTGTGGTACTGATGTAGTACAGCAAACAGGTTAGTCTTTCACCACCACTTGAACAAAAATGATATGCATCTACCTCTTATTTCCTAGAAGTTTCTTCCTCTAATATGACAAAAGTATTGTTCTCATATGAAATTAATGGTTAAATATAATCATTTATTTGATGATGATGATAATAATATGATCATTATATTTTTCTGTGCTGGAATTGCCCAACAAACTGACTATACAAGTGATGGATGAACTTTAAAATGACTGACTTCAGGCTTGGATTAGCCTCTGGTACTCCCAAATTTATTGTAATATTTTGACCTTGCAACATGGGAAGGAAATGTAACAAGAACAGACTTTGTCATTACATGTTGTGGCCTTCCATTTCCAGTCACACCTGAAAAGGCCTTTCTCAATGTACTTGCTATTTCTGCTACCTATCCTGGCTGGTTATAAGCACAGACATCCCTTTGCCTCACCACCCAGCCCCAAGAAAAAATGAAACCCCCTCCCCAAAAAAATCCCTTAACAAAGTGATTGGTAATCTTCTCAACATTTGAATGGTTAGATGGAGGACTACTCTGTGTGAAATGGATTTTTGTGAACCAGTTAACCCATTCCTAGACTACAAGTCTTTAGATCATTTCATAGATTTCATAGACATTAGGGCTGGAAGGGACCTTGGAAGATCATCGAGTCCAGCCCCCCGCCCAAAGGGCAGGAAGTCAGCTGGGGTCATAGGATCCCAGCAAGATAAGCATCCAAATGTCTCTTGAAGGTGCTTGTAGGTGCTTGAACCACCTCTGATGGCAGGCTGTTCCAGACCTTGGGGGCTCAAACAGTAAAGAAATTCTTCCTTATATACAGCCTGAAACGGTCTTGCAGTAGTTTATGACCGTTCGACCTCATCATCCCTTGGGGAGCTCTGGTGAACAAACGTTCCCCCAGA
>NW_017728995.1:14154343-14163858 GCF_001723915.1 Gavialis gangeticus
CATTGCAGGCTCATGTTCATCTTGTGGTCAATGATGACCCCCAAGTCTCTTTCTTCCGTAGTGTTAGCCAGCGTAGCACTGCCGAGCCTATAACGATGCTCCGGGTTTTTCTTCCCAAGGTGGAGAACCTTGCATTTTTCAGGGTTAAACACCATCATGTTCTCGTCTGCCCATTTGCTGAGCCTGTCCAGGTCAGCCTGGATCACCCACCTGTCTTCTGGTGTGGATGCTTTGCCTCAAATTTTGGTGTCATCAGTGAACTTGGCCAGTCCACTTCTGACTCCAATGTCCACATCATTAATGAAGATGTTGAACAATATGGGTCCAAGGACAGAGCCGTGGGGGACCCCACTGGTCACAGGACACCATGATGAGTGACTTCCATCATACATTTCTTTAGAACAACCATGGTGAAAAGCAGTTGTTAAAGCACATGAAAACCCAGCTGCCACATTTCTTGGAGAGTACTGAATATGTGGGGGATTTGATTGTAGGATGTGACACAATTTCTTGAAGACAAAATGTAATAATTATTAAATTTTGTGTTCAAGAAAGAGCAAGCATTCTTGAACATATAAAGCACTATAATTGCAACATATTTTTCCTATTAATAAGTGTTCTTTATTCATCATAAGCCATTGAGTGTTTTTAAAATATCACTGCATAAACCTGTAGAAATACATTTTTAATTGCTTAGGGATATATCCTTAAATTATTTCCTGGAGTGCTATTTTCTTCCTTACATCTTTCAGACCAGTTTGGCTTCAGGAAGTTAAATTACTTTTAGGAAGCTCAGGAAGTACATGATTGGTAGAAAAGGTTGTAGGGAGTGAAACAAAAATAGCCAAGATCATTAGCAAATGCTGAACAATAAAAGCAGGCAAAAGAGATTGAACTAAGAATTTGGCAAGAAGTAAAACTGAGGATATACATTAGGGTGGTTACAGGTTACCTTTAAACCAGCATAGAGGCACTTAAAATGTGAACATTCACCTGTTAAAAGGTGTTAAGCCATGCTAAGTACCCTCTAAATCTTCTAAAGTTATGCCACTTCAAGTGAGGGTTATCTTTCTTCCATTTTACCCAGGTCATTCTAGGGTATTGTTAGTCTGGAGAGCTAAAAAGCTCTATTTTCATTCCTCCACTATCCCAGGATGCACCATTCCTAGCCCTTCCCACTCATTTGCTCTGTGGGCAAACTTTTAACCCTTCTTAATTCTACTGCTGAAGGAGGGTGATGGTGTCCCTGAGCCAACACCCCCTCCTCCTGCCAAGGCATGACACCCCAGCACACTTTGACCGTTCTGAGCACCTAGGTGCAGCTCACCAGTTTGCTCTTTGCTTTAGCACCCCAGTACCACATGGCTGGCTGGCTATGGGTATAAGGAGAGCAGTTAAAAAGCCAATTAACTGCTAATGAGCACGGACAATTGACTTTCAGCACTGGGCAACAATGTCCCTCCTCACCCACTCTGCCTCTTCCCACCACTGTTGGTCAGTGCACAATGGCTCAGCTTCTCCTCCCCCATGGTATTCATTTGAACTGAATCAAAATTCATTTGAAATGGCTCCGTCAGCAACCCCTTACTCAACCCATGCAGTGATCCTACTAGGTCTCTACTCTGTCCTGGTGCGGTATGTATGCAGTGAGTCCATTGGGTCTCAACTTTGTCTTAGTGTGGCATGCTTGGTCTCAGCTCTGCTCTGGTGGGAGTGCTAGCTTAACTCCTGCCCTGGCATGGCATACAGCGAGCCTGCAGGGTCTTAGTTCTTATCCTGTGTAGCATACAGTGAGCTTGCTTGGTCTCAGCTCCATGATGGTGTCGCAAGCATGCAGTGAGCCCACTTTTTTCTCACCTCTGCCCTGGTGTGAATGCTAAACCCAAATCCCCCCTGGCCCAATTCCAATTCAGTGAAACACATGCAAGATTTTGGTCCTTTTCAAGTATTATTCTATTTTTAATTTCATTCTCTTTACTTCTCCCCTTGCCCATTCACTTCAAACTTTTTTCCCAAGACTTTTATCCTTTCATTGGCGGCTCCAGCTGGCTCCTGCTGGCTGCAAAGCAAAGGAAGCCACAGGGTGTTTTCTCTGCCTCTGAGCTACGTGTCACCCCCCCTCTCCTCTCCCACCTTGGGGTGGGGGAGTAGAATCCTGGCTTCTGTCTGCTGCCCTGCTCCCCAAGCTCTCTAGTAGTAACAAGCCACAATTGTCCAGGTCTGAGATGCCATTAAACCTTAACCTGTGGCTTCTCTGAAACTGTTTTAACTTTATGACAACATAGCATTCCACTGATTTTAAATGTTTTAAAGCTAACCTTTAATAGCACCCTTACAATATGCATAAAAAACATCATTTTGTGCTTTTATGAAAAAAGTTTTGAGTACAGACACAAGGTATGCCTCATGTAGACTGAGGGATAAGAAAAGGTACTATAGGCAGGATTTTCAAGAGTCACCTAAATAAATTACTGGGCTTTCCAGAGTATCCAGATCACTACTAGTGACTGGGCATGTTTGAAAATCTGGCCTTATCCCTGAATTATTGTGGAAACCACCCCCACCTTGTTAGAATAATTCATGACTCAGTGTTATTACTAAGAATAATGTTAGCATTATCATTTTAAGGTACAACGGTGTGCCCTTCCTGGGATAGGATGCAGACAAAAACATTATCCCTACCTCTATGATGCTTGCAAGGGACAAATTAACAAAACAGATAGAGAATATACTAGGAAGTCCACAGGACTATATTAAAACACCATTTCTTTTCTTGGTTGTTTAATGAATGGAGTGACATCACATTTACTAGCTGTGGTTTGTGCCTCTGGGCATTTTAGAAGAAGAGAGTTTTGAGGAAGGATTTGAAAGAAAAGAGGATGACCTAAGAGGACTTGTACAAAGGGCATTGAAGTCAATGGGAGTCTTCATATTAATTATGTTGGACTCAGAATCAGGCCGGAGTGCATTGATTTGAAGAGGTGGGGCCAAGAATACAGGGGACCATTTAGGGCAAAAAGGAAAGGCTATCTATTTTTCCTTCTCTTATAGTGAAGTCTCCTTTTGAATACCAGCAACTAGTCTGGAATACACAGCTTCTCACATGGACAGACTGCAATAGAAAAAAGTTGAAGATACTACAAGATAAAATGTTTCATATTGTCATCTGCTGGAGACGCATTGCTTTATAGATTTTAAGGCTAGAAGGAATAATTGTGATCATTTAGTGAGACCACTTGCATAATACAGGCCATATAATTTTACCAAGGGGCTTCTGCTTCAACTCATAACATCTGCCTGAGCTACTGCATATCATTTAGAAAGACATCCAATCTTGATTTGAAGATTTCAAGTGATATAGGACCCATCACGTTTCTAGATAAGTTGTTCCAGTGATTAATTACCTTCACTGAAAATACCATACATCTTATTTCTACTCTGAATTTGTCTAACTTCAGTTTTCAGCCACTGGATCTCATTATGTCTTTGTCTGTTAGATTTAAGAGCTCTATACTATGAGTAATCTGCTCAAATAGGTACTTATCAGTGGTTCTTATAAGATTTCCACTTGGAATTAGAATAATGCTATCTTGCAGTACATGGCTTTATATACACAATGGTAAAGAGATCTATGTATATGTATATTTCTTTGCTATATTTCCATTTATAGAAAAACATAAGTTATTGTGCTTCTATATCCTTGTGCTACTAAGGCAATAGATTGAACAAAGCAATCTAAAAGAGATAAAGCCAGATATCTTCTCAAACATTATACAATGTATAAAAAAAGACTACCAAAGATTTTTTACAACATCCATCCATCATAAAAAGAAGAAATCGAACCAATTACTACAGGAACAACTTTCCCAGCCACTAAACAACCATCAGAGAAACAGCATCAATACTTCACAACATTCCAGCCTCATACTCAATGAAAATGAAGGAACCAGTCAACCCTCAAATATTATCAATCTCTCCATGCACACACTTACTAAAGCTAAAAAATCTGTCCTCTCTAAAGGCCTTAATTTCTATCTGGAAAAATACCCTAAAAGACACTACTATGTGGAGAACTAAAATAATTTTTCTGATGCCTGTGTCTCAAGGAATATTTCCTCAACCAAAATGAAACCACTTTCAACAACACTTCATCCTGTGACAACATCGAAGAAAAGATTAATATTAAAAATAAAATCAGATTGGACACCTCACTGTGGATGAAATTCAAACCTCGACTGCCCCTTCTTGAGGGGCAAGCTTTTCATCTTGGTGTGAGGAAGCAGAGATAAAAGGAACCCTTTGGGGCCAACGAGAAATAAACAGATCAGTTCCAGGTGAGTTCACTAGGGAAGGTCTGCTTGGAAGAAGAGCAGCGAGAGAGAGAAGGCAGATTAAGAGACCCAGGGAAATGGCTGGAGGACATTGCAATGCCAGAGCCACTGCCACTGCCTCTGCTTGCACCCATGAGGCTTCTGTCCAGACCATCAACACTTCCACCCAGGTCCAGGTTTGGTGCTATGAGGACTGTGGCTTGCAGGTTCCTTCCAGTGACCGCCAGGTTGGGGAGTGTCTGCAGTGTGAGTAGTGCCTCTTGGTGGTGTCTCTCAGGGAACAGGCAAGAGAACTACAGGCAGAGATGGCAAGGCTCTGAAGCATTCTCTGCCATGAGGTAGTCATCATTTCCATGCTAGAGGAGACCTCTGGGACTGTGGAGGAAGAAATGCCAGATGCAGTGCTAGAGAAGAGAGAGTACATGGATGCCCAGAAGGGTGAAAGCTGGAGGCTTGTGACTTCTGGCAGCAAGCAGAGATCTTCACCTCCTCCTGCAGTGGTTTATCTGGAGAACAGAAATGCAGCCCTCACATCAGAGAGGGAGGAGCATGTGCCATTGGTGGAGGAAGACAGGCCAGACCTCATCAAGGTGGGAAGGATTGAGACAACCACCACAAACAAGAAGCAATGGGTGGTGGTGGTTGGAGACACCCTTCTGCAGGGGATGGAGGAAACCTTCTGCCAACCTGACCTGTTGTCTTGGGAGGTCTGCTGCTTGACCAGATCCCACATCCAAGACGACATAGAGGGTCTATCAAGGCTCATTCGGCCCTCTGACTAGTACCACATGCTGCTCATCCATGTGGGCACCAATGACACTGTGCCAGGAGAGACCTTGAACATATCAAAAGTGACTACAGAGCTCTGGGTGCAAGGGTGAGGGGACCTGGGGCTCAGATTGTGTTCTCATTGATCCTTTTCATCAAGGAAAAGGGCCTAGATGCATCTTGCAAATCAACACCTGGCTGCATGGGTGGTGTCACCAGCAGAGCTTTTGCTTCTTTGACCAGGGATTGTTGTTCCAATAAGAAGGATTTCTGAGAAGAGATGGGATCCACCTGACAAAGAGAGGGAAGAACGTCTTTGCAGACAGGCTCCCTAACCTAGTGAGGAGGGCTTTAAACTAGATTTGCTGGGGAATGGAGACCAAAGTCCTGAGATAAGTGGGGAACCAGGAGACGTGGAGAAAAAGCAAGCAGGAAGGGGCCACAGGAGAGATGTTCTCATACTTCCTGAGAAATCAAGGTAATCAACTAGTTACCGTAGGAAGAATTGGAAGTCCTTGTACAGTCACAGAGCTATGACACGATTGGAATAACAAAGACTTGGTGGGATAGCTTACATGACTGGAGCACTGTCATGGATGGGTACAAACTGTTCAGGAAGGACTGGCAGCGGAAACGAGGAGGAGGAGCTGCACTTTATATAAAAGAGACATATGATTGCTCAGAGCTCCAGTATGGAGCTGGAGATAGGCCTGTTAAGAGTCTCTGGGTAAGGGTTAGAGGGGAGAGCAACAAGGGTGATGTCATGGTGGGGGTCTGCTATAGACCACCAATCTGGGAGAAAGTGGTTGATGAAGTTTTCTTCAAACAGCTAGTGGGAGTTTCCCAATCACAAGCTAAGGTTCTCATGGGGGACTTCAATCACCCAGAAAGCTGCTAGAAGGGCAAAACAGCAGTGTGCAGGCAATCCACAAAGTTTTTGGAGAGTGTTGAGGACAACTTCCTGGTGCAAGTGCTGAAGCAGCCAACTAGGGGCCATGCTCTTCTTGACCTGCTGCTTACAAACAGGGAAGTATTGGTGGGGAATGTAGTAGTGGATGGCAACTTGGGCAGCAGTAACTATGAGATTATTAAGTTCAGGATCCTGAGGATAGGAAGGATGGAGAACAGCAGAGTAAAGACTTCGACTCACTTGGGGAACTCATGGGCAGGATCCCCTGGGAAGCCAGACTAAGGGGGAGAAGCTTCCAGGACAGCTGGCTGTACTTCAAAGAAGCCTTACTGAGAATGCAGGAACAATCCATCGTGACATGCAGGAAGTCTGCCAAGTCTGGCAGAAAACAAGGTTGGCTTAGCAGGGAGCTATTCAGTAAACTAAATCACAAAAAAGAAACTTATAGGAAGTGGAAACTTGGACATATAACTAGGGATGACTATAAGAGCATTGCTTGAGCATGCATAGATGAAGTCAAGAAGTCCAAGGCACAGTTGGAATTGTAGCTAGCAAGGAATGTGAGGGGTAACAAGAAGGGTTTCTACTAGTATGTTGGTAGCAAGAGGAGGATCAGGGAAAGTGTGGGTCCCTTACTGAATGGGGGAGGGAACCAGCCTTTTCTGCATAATCTGTCACAAGAAGTACTCAGTGCCTTTTTTGCCTTAGTCTTCACAGGCAAGGTCAGCTCCCAGGCAACTGCACTGGGAAGCACAGTTTGGAGAGGAGGTGAGGAGCCCTCAGTGGTGAAGGAAAAGGTTAGGGGCTACTTAGAAAAACTGGATGTGTACAAGTCCATGGGGCTGGATGGAATACACCTCAGGGTGATGAAGGAATTGGCTGATGTGATTGCAGAGCCATTGGCTATCATCTTTGAAAACTCATGGTGATCAGGAGAGGTGCCGGATGATTGGGAAAGGGAAAACCTAGTGTCCATATTTAAGAAAGGGAACGAGGAGGATCCAGGAAACTACAGACCAGTCAGTCTCACCTCAGTCCCTAGGAAAATCATGGAGCGGATCCTCAAGGAAAACATTTCTAAGCACTTGGAGGAGAAAAAGGTGATTAGAAGAAAGGCAGGTTCCTCACAAGAAAACCAGTTTCTCTTCAATCTCTCAGTTCTAATCCTCAAACGGAATTTACAAAATCCCTTTTGTAGAAAAGGCTATAAACTTCACTTTATAGATCTACTGGATACAAAAAATCATGGACAAAATGTAGACAATGGGTTTATGGCACATTATAACCTGCCTGCCGTCTGATTATCCCGGGTAACCTGTCTGCATTTTACCAGCTACATTCTTCTATCACCAGGTCAGCATTCTCCCTTCCCTCCACCCTGACCTGCCTCACATCTATTGTCTTCCACCTCTGATCCTCACTGGCATGCATTTTCATTTTCACAGACCTGCATTTTGTAATTTGGCTTTTATTCCATCCAGGAGAGCACACAATTCACCAGCAGACTCTCTATGGCTAGGGACAGGAATTCCACATAAAGTGTTTTAAGTGATCAGAAATTGGTTTAAACCTGCAACAGAACAGAAGCTCAGTGCACACAAACCAGTTTCAAATGGGTGAAACTGGTTTAAGATAAACCTAGTTGAATCAGACTTAACTGATTTGGGTCATACCGGTTTATGAAACGTCTGTCCCAGACCTCTTCCTGGTTCAAGTTAAATCACAGTCTCCCAGCATCCCAGCATGCTTTCAAGCCCTGGGCTGGGCTGGGCTGGACTATGCTGTCTGCTCCAGAGAGCAGGGCTGATCCTGCCCCTCTGCTCCCTAACTTGAGCAGTGAGGACTAGCTGACAAGCAGGGAGGAAGGGGGGAGCCCAGTTGGGGATGCAGCCCAGTCTGCAGGGGCAGGAGGGAAAAGACTGCCCCCACCCAGCAAACCCCAGCTGGGGTCTGGAGCCAGGGAGAGGGGTTAACCCACTCAAATTTACTGCTGGCTGTGACTGTGGACCACAAATCCCAGAGGCACCTGGAATCAGGAAGAGGAAATGATGAGTAACACTGCAGAGTCCTGCTGTTGTAATTTGGGACACACAGCTCATACTGGATGTGCCAGACAGCTGTGCTCTAGCACCTGCTGTTTTCTGGCCACAGCTACTGCAGGCATATGGCTGCATTTTCTGAAACAAAGGTAAATGTCTGTTCCTTCTGTTTCAGTTTAATCTCTGTAGCTTAGACTAACCTGCAAAGACTGAATCAATTCAGCCTCAGGCTTTTTGATTTTCTTTGCTTAGCCTATATGCCTGAAGAAGGGTGTTTGTGCCCAGAAGCTTACAAAGAACAATTTTCCAACTATTTAGTTGGCCTAATAAAAGATATCACATCTACCTAAAGAACCTTGAAGAAAGCAATACATTTTTGTGTACCAAATCAATGCCACCAATTTCATTGTCCATAATGCAGCAGAAATCAGAGAGAGAAAAGGTGGAACACTTAAATTAACATCCATTAGATGAATCAATACGTTAAAATATAAATATTGAAGGCAATAAGGTCTTGAATACCATGAAAGATTTAGTGAAACAACAACAACCAGGAGAGATGTATAAGTGCTAAAATAAGCACACTTTTACAGAAATAAAAATAAAACAAAGTTGACATATCAGTGATTTGTTGTGTTGAGAGATGTACAGATGCTAAGCTTTATGGTGAATTAAGAATTCTGGCTATGGAAAGCTAGTATATTTCTTACTACAACAATTTATTAATCCTTTTTGGCAAAATACATTGGGCTATTTCAACAAGTTTCTTATAATTTCTTGTTTAATTAAGAAAACAAGAAATTAAAGTTTGTTTTACTTCTAACTGAGAATTTGGGCTACTTCTTGAAGAGCACAACGACAGGCACTGTAGATGGGATTTTTACTCTCAGCCAACAATTGCCTCATTGTTTGCACTGCAGTCAATAGAATAGTCTTGAATGTAACCAAATGAAGTCAATGGTCAGTTCTTCTAGAAATTTCATCAGGTACAAAAAAACAATGGCTGACAGCTGATTAGATGGAGGAAATGCTTTGCATCTTGCAGGATCAAGTCTTGATTTGAAAATAATCTTTTGGATGATCATTTTGGGCCAGAATGTACTCCCATTTACTATAATAGAATTGTCATTTTTATTGTCATTGAGAAAATCATTAGGTCCTCTATGGGATTAATTCTGGAACCCCACTAAATGGCAGTTTTTAGAAACCTACATTATAGTTTCCTTTTCTGTGCATATATACTTAATACCTTTTATTTCATTAAGTTATCTAAGTCAGTTCCTGCTGTGTTCTTCCCTTTCTCCAAAAATCTTTTCTATACCTATCAGCTGATGCTATCCTTTCTTCTGAAACTTAATTAGATTATGTTTTTGTTACTGTCCAGGTCATTGTCTGTGGTACATTTAATCCAAGAAACAGCTTCTAGGGTTCTGTTCTTTTAAAGAAAAAGTTGCATGTGTTTAAATA
>NW_017728995.1:14168858-14185713 GCF_001723915.1 Gavialis gangeticus
TCTCCAAAAATCTTTTCTATACCTATCAGCTGATGCTATCCTTTCTTCTGAAACTTAATTAGATTATGTTTTTGTTACTGTCCAGGTCATTGTCTGTGGTACATTTAATCCAAGAAACAGCTTCTAGGGTTCTGTTCTTTTAAAGAAAAAGTTGCATGTGTTTAAATACCTACCTGAAATATGTGGGGTTTTTAGTGACATTTTCAGTATGACTTTGTTTATACAGGGCTGATAATAGAAGCATAACTTTTCTCCTGGCATAACAACCTGTCAGCTGCCTGGTCAAGAAGAAATGGCATTCAACTAAAAATGGCAACAACAAAAATGAGTTTTTATTTTTTTTTCCCCCACTCTTGTTAAAAAGGTAAAAGTTTGATTCAAATTTCAAGTGCAGGTTTGGACCGCTTTTATTTATGCAACAAAATGTCTAACTTCACAGCATCTGATGAAGAAAGCTACTGCTTACAAAAGCATATGCTGTGCTGCTGTAATTTAGTTTATGGGCATAGACAGAAGTTACAGTTTCCACCTGATAGGGCCACAGACAGTGGTCTATAGCCATGACCAAACACAAGTACATGGCTTAAGACTGCTTCAGAAATGGTCAGTCAGATGAAAATCTGAACCTCTATTGCATATGGGGTCAGATGAAGATGTTTCAAAACATAGGATCTTCTCTAAGTTGTGTCTGTGCTGCCTCCCGGCCTCGAGCTGTTTTCTGAATGGGAAGGGGGAAAGGGAGCAGAACAAGTTTGCTTTGGGGTTATTTCAGTCCCCTCTGAAGGGTGGGGTGGGTGAATAGGAGCCCCCCACCACAGGGGACTCCCATTCACCCACCCCACCCTCCAGTGTTAGATGGGGAACCCCTAGAACGAGCTTTCTCTGTTCCCTTTGCCCCCCTCCCATTCTGAAAACAGGGACAGGCTAGGAGGGAGGAGGGGCTGTTGCACGGGGAAACCGGTTGCAGGCTGACAGTCAGATTCTCCTCCCTCTGCAGTGAACAGTGAACTTCTGTTTGGTCGGGGGATCACTGTAACTCAGAACACTTCCTGCAAAGCCTTCTTAGTTACAGCAGGGAGCTGCACTTCTGTTTGTGTCCTATAATTTGCAAACCTAGCCTAATTCCTTTCACTCACTCATTTCTGAGGAATAGTGAACACGACAAATTGACAATTACACAGGTACAATTGAACAGTATCACTGCTTTGTCTACCATGTTCCAAAAATGCTTCCAAAATTTTGCTCAAAATCCACCATTTAACGAAGGGTACAATTAAGATTAGATTTAGTACACATTAGGCTTATTTTGTCAGTCTTCTTTTCTACTTCATTTGTTTCTAGTTCGAATTTTCCAACTATTGTTCATTATTTTTATTATGGCACTTAGAAACTTTTTTCATGGACAAGGGCCACTTTGTGCTTGGCATTATAATAACATGGAAATAAAATATTCTTTTTTCCAAGGCTAATTCACATTATTTAAACAAGAGTTCCAGGAATATCCCCCATACTGCTTTGAATTCTATAATATCCCTTAGGATATAATACATAGCAGAAGAAAAGGACTTGACAATAATGTGAGAAACCTTGATGCAATGGTTTGACCACGGAATGCTTCATAAGGGTTACTGAAGTAAGTGAGCAAGCAAATAAACAATAAATAAATACATGGAAAAGACCAGAACAGGTAAAAAAAGTAAAAATAGTATTTTGCCTCACCTGTTTTATCTTATGAAGTCCTCAGTTGCTTTATCTTCTAAAGTATTTCCATACAGTTTTCTTAATAGTGGAGACACAGATAGAGGAGAGTGTGACTTTCCCTTTTACCAAGTTCACTTTGTTGTGCAACACCAAGCGTGAGTAGTACCCAATATAGCTAATTTAAAAAAATAAATAAACCTGGTGTGATCTCCAGATAGTTTGGAGTTTTTGACACTTTTTGTACAACTCAGCTAGTGTGGAGCAATCTATCCCAGGCCTCACCCTGCAGTTAATTTGCTTTGTAGTAAAGAGCACAAGCAACCAGCTTTCTTAGGCTAGCCATCTGCAGTAGGTAGTGTTATATAGTCTGGCGACACAGGGGGAGACATTTTTCATTGAGCGAACTGCTATTCCAGGATGAAACTGATTCAGGGGACAGGTTATACTTATATACTATACTTTCCCACTTAGTGTAGTTACTACATATTTATCTGTGGTACCTTTACCAGGGATTTACTACACACCTTGCTTGTGTTATGTATGAATTTGCTTTGTAGCAAATACGTACCCTGTATCTTAGGCTGTTTATCAGACAAAAATCTTCTGAGCCTTAGTGTGTATGAGACTTGCTGCTTCTGTTGATGATGATGTTGACCCATTTCCAGAACAAACTGAATGCCTGTTGAATGAATGGCCTGGGGTGGGAAATCATTGGAGACAAAGGGTTCCAGTCTCTTTTCATGCCAGTTTTATTTTCCATGGAATTACTCCTGAGTAATTCAGTTGTACAAGTGAGATCAAAATCTAGTGCAAAAAAGGGCACAAGCAGCAATGAATTTGAGAAAAAAGCCTTTTCTTTGCTATAGCTCTTCTCTTTCCTCTCTTCATATTTGTGTTTTCATTTGCTTTTGTGCTATGGGACTAGTGATGGCAGCGGTCACCCAGAATGTCATTTATCGATCCTTTCCTTTGGAACAAACTTCTTATTCTTAAGCCTGAGTTATGTTAGGTGATTACCTTTCTGGAGGTCTGTGCTATGAGGAATCACTTAAATAAGTCAGATATTTCAATGTCCATCGAATGCCTGAGAAAGGTAAGTAAAACTTGAGGGATGCATCAAACCCATTTGCAGCCCAGTTCAGCTTCAGATTTTTGCTCTTGTTAACTGCAGGGCATGCAATATTAGCTAATGGAGTTTAAACAAGATATAACTGGGAGAAGGCAGCTTCCAATTTTCTCTGCAGCTGAAAAAGTGAGTTTCAAATCCCTTATATATACATTCCTTTCTGAATCAGAGTTTGTTTGTCTTTCATCATCATAAAAAAATAAATCTAACATTTCTTTAGATTATTTACTCTTTTATATACAACCTTTAGAAGAATTTCATGTTTACTCTTGATGGATTTGCTGTTGTACTTTTTCCAAGCAGGGTGCTAGCACTCCCCAGATAGCTTTTTGTAATGAAACAGCAGACAGATCACATCAATGCTTCTTCTTAGTCCCAATTTTGAATTGGACTGAGATAAACCATAGAACCACTCAGTTTGAAACAAATGACTTGTGGAAATTTTCTGTAATCTTTGCTTAAAAGTCTCTGTTTACTCAGGCCATTGTTGCCATTTTCATGTACTAGAACCTATTCAAAAAACAAACAGCGAACACTGCCTAAGCAAATTCAATACTTCCTTATCAGAACACCATTAACACTTTAAAGTTTTGATCCTAAAAGTCCATGTCTTTGGTCTCTGAACTTGTCCTATGAAGGATCAAACCATAAATCAAGCCACAACTTATTTTTCACAATACAGTGGGGAAAAACGTCTTCCATAAAAAGGTGGGCACTGTTTGCTTTCATCCAAAGCTCACTTAAATCAATTTGGAATCCTCCCTCAAAGCCATACTGGGCCTTTGTTTAGCAAAAAAAAAAAACCCAAACCCAAAATATTTTTATTAGCTCTTCCTTGACTACAAGTATTGGGTAGAATATTTCTAGATTACTTCTTCTGATACCTTTTCAATATGAAAAGAGTCACCAGATGGTAAATGTGCTTCAAATGTGCTCTTTCTGAAATCCTTGGCAATGGCTGAGAATTTTTTCTCTCTGCCACTGGCAACAGCTGTAGTCAAGCACGCCTCCCCTCGCCCCAAACCAATGGATGGATAGACAGATAGACGCATCAGTTCTTTGACTGCCACTGTCATTCTGTGCATCTTTTGTACATAGTGGCTTTATTTCAGGTTGGATTATCCATGTATTTGGCAAAAAAGAAGACAGAAATTTAAATGGTTTTTCACCAATAGTTAATTTTACAAATAAACTGTATGAAATCAGATTCCTCTCTTTAACAATATTGGGTAAAATCTCCAGCACGTATAAACTAGAGTAGCTGGTCTAAAAAATGTTCAGTATGCCAGGATGAATTGCTATGTAATGTATTTGAGCTGAGTCTATGTAAGCAGTTCATAATATGAGGAAATAAAAGTATGTATCTGCAAGGCTATCTCTAAGTAAAAAGATCACAAAACACAGACTACAGCTGTAATCCCAAAAATCCATTCTAAGAACAAAATACTACTATTTCAGAACATAAATTATAATTATTTTAATAAAAGTGATGCAAACCCCTCTAGTTTTATTAAAACGTAAATGATGTGCCTGAACTGGTAATCAGTGCATGCTGTTAAGTACTATGGGTACCGTTATTATTGACAAGACATGTTCTAAATACAGAAGATATGCATATTTGGAAGGTATTGATGACATGAATCTAGAACACTAACATTTAAATTCTTCCCTAGTATGTACTGGACTGGATAACTGATAAGGATGTGATTTAAACTGGGTTTTCTTGCCAGCATTTCCTAAACAAAGCAAAGATCCACTGCTAGGTTTTGAGGTATTAAGTATTCTGTATACACTTCTTCTTCAGGACTGCATATGAAATTACTAGCATTCCAGTCAAATATAAATCAACTAAATACAAATAATCGTGGTTTTTTTTATTGGAGATCATCAAACCTCATTTTTTTTATACTCTATGAGTGTTGTTACACAGTAATTTTAGGTGGCTTCTGGAGCTTTTAACACCTGGATTGTCTGCACATTAACCCCCCAGACTGGTTTTTTGCACTTGTTATGCAGCTTAAAGTTATACCACTCTAGGGCAGGATTATCTCTGATCCACGTTACACATCTCATGTTCCACTAAGGTTAACCCTTCTCTACATGCTCCCCCAGGACAGACAGTGCAGCCAGTCACAAGTAAGCGGGCAGGGGACAGTCTTACCTTTCAGTCCTGTAGCACAGTCATTCTCAACCTTTTTCATTCTGGGATCAATTTGCCAAGATCGATGGCTTACCCCAATTCACACCCCCTGGCTCTGCTGGTGCCTGACCCACAGTCCCCTGCTGGCACTTTTCACCCCCAAGCCTGGGCCATACTGGTTCCCCTCCCTCCTGATCCGTAGTCCTCCAGCTGGCCCCATCCCACTTGAGCTGGAGCGTGAGCAATGAGTGTGGGCCCCTGCATGTATGGGCACCAGCCCTGTGCTGCCAGCCCAGACACACATCTCTCCGCTGTGAAGGATCGCCTGCACCTCCTTCCCCCACTGAAGGGCCAGGCACCTTCTCCCCCCCATCCCCGCCCAGCCACGGTCCCCAGCACCTGTGCGCACACACACACACACATGCCCCAGCCCTCCAGACAGTCCCCTGGACTTCCATCTCCCGCTCCCCATACACTTACATGCATCAAGCAGCCTCAACTTACATGCATCCAGCAGCCTCAACTTACATGCATCCAGCAGCTGGGACTGCTCCCAAAACTCAGCTGGGACTGCTCCCAAAACTTCACTGTATGCTGGCCACATGCACCCGCTACCACCAGTCATCCCAAGCAGCGCTTGGCGGCTGGAATGGTGCCAGCCTGCAAGGGGAAACCTGTACTTTCACAGGTTTTTTCTGGGCCTTTCTCATGTCCCTTTCAACTATTCTTGTGACTCACTTTTGGGTTGTGACCCACTGGTTGAGAAACACTGCCCTAGCACTGTATGGCTCACAGTGTAAGGTGTAACAAGGCCCTAGGTTTGGTTAGACTTCAATAAGCAGTCAAAAGTTGAAGTGAAGGGTGTTCAAATGCATATAGCATGGTCTGCTTGGGTTTCCTCTTTCAGTGAATATTTAAATTCTTGATGTCACTTGCAGTAGAATTAGCACAAGAATGATCTTTTTTAAAAATCTTCACCCAGATGTTTAAAGAGACCTTATTTCAATGATCGCATTCTTGGGCTCACAGACATAGTTGAGAAATCTCATAAGAAAGGGAATTTTCTGTAGTCAAAAACACATATTGTACTTCTTGGTTTTGACTGGGATCTCCATAGCAATCTTTTTTGCTGTATTCCTGTACAAGTGCACCTGGTTCTTCCTGGATCCTGAAGTGAACTTTCAACACCACACTTCTACCACGAGTAGCAGGAAGGAGCCCTTGAATCTTAAAATGCAGGCCTCTCCTCCCAGGGTTGAAATACTCATTTACCATAGCCAACCCTCTGCTCATTGACTTTTGTAGTTCAGCCAGTCTTAAAGGGGAACAGAGCACCACATCCAAAGTGTTACACAGTGGTCTGCTAACATAGAAAATAATGGTAAAAAATAACCCTAAACTTCTTCAAAGCACCAAAATGCCCTTTACGATTATTTTGAGTTTTGGATGGTTGATTAAGGCCAGTAGCTACAAGAAATAGCTGTGTTTCATGGACTGTTCTTTGTTTAAGAAATGTAGACAAAGAAACATGCCTTAGTTTCTACTTCCCCTTGCCATTTTTCCCAAAGCTCTCTGAACACTCAGAGAACTCTTTAGTTTCACAAAAAACAAACCAAAACGCATATCAGGTTCAGATATTTAAATCCAGTGATAAACAGAACATTATTGCACAGCAGGATTCAATACAAAATAGTGGTGCAACATGCATTATTATTGTTATTATCGCGGTGGTTAGAGTTAGATAGAGGGCATGGGTTGAAGCACTGTAGTGCCAATATACTTAGTAAGAAATAGCAAAATATATGCAAGCTGATTACAAAAGATAACAAGATGGGGAAGGGAACAGATAACTGTCTGCTACAAGGTCCTATGATAGGTCAATAACAGAATAGGAACCAAACCACATCCCTTAACTTTCAGGCCAGACTCCAGTTCACAGAATCACTTAACCTTTTGCAATAGTGATAGTGCCTCTGATTATCTAATAAAGCTAGACTGAGAAGTTGGTCAGTGTTATGGAGAGTTATGGGGAAGTGAGTTTGAGCACAGGAGCATGGAACTGCTGTTGTTAACAGCTACTCTATATTCTGCTGGTTGGTTGGAAGTCTGTCTCAGCTAACAGCAAGAACAAAATATCACAGGGTCATGCAGTAATGGTGGCTACTGCCACTTTGCAATTTTTTTGGTGACAGTGATAGATTTTTAAATAAATTGATACTTGGATTTTGGAGAAAAATTCTTCAGCAGATTATAACACTATCAGGAGAGGTCACTTTTAGGGCCTAATCTCTTTGACAGTCTCTTACTACTGCCTACCTATCACTGCCATACAGTGCAATGCAGTTCTTCACTCCTTCTACTACAGAAGCGTCACTGATTTTTGTAATGCTGAATTATTGTCCAGTCACTGTCCTTCAGGCATCTGAGTTTATTCTTTAGTGCTGTTGCCTCCATGTGGCAAGGAGGGAGAAAGGGACAAAAAGGAATGCCAGCATATTGGAGGTAATGCATCCTGCCTTCCAAGCTATTTATTATAGTTTAGACCTAGAATTACAGAAGGCAGTAATGAAGGGAGGAAAGGCAATATTCCAGTCAAGCCTCAACTGTAAGAGAGACCACTTTGAGGCAGGGGAAAAAACCTCTGAGAAGTTCCAATCACTTGCCAAATTCATAGACAAAATCAAATGCATATGCTGCTCCCCCATAGGCTGCCACAGACATTCTCTGACATAGAGATGAATTTCCCAAGACACTGTCACTGGGGATTTGAATGTTCTTATTAGCAATGCCTCTAATACAATTTCTCAAAACCACCTCACCAGCACTTGCTAATATATAAATCTTGGATTGACCACAACTTTCAGCAGGCTGGATACAAGAATCATCCCAGCCTCCTATTCCCAGTGGTAAGCATCGTGATACAGTCCCAGAAACTCATGTGTCCAGAAAATTATCAGGAAGAGTTAAGAACTGTTTTCATACAGTAAAATGGTGTCATTGCAGCTACACTAGCAAAAAATGATAATGTAAGTGCACTATAATGGTGTTAAACAGAATTTAATTTTATCATATTGAGTCCCAATGGATAGCCTTCTTTTGGGCATACATAAGGATGGAAAGTACTACATTTGCTACCTCTGTGCTGTCACCCACTACTAGTTTAAGAGTCTTGTATTCAGCTGGTTTCCTTGCTGTTTCTATGTACTCATCAGCTGAGAAAAATGCCTATCACAGTTTACAACTAGCAAGAGGAGCACACCTTCTCCTGTAGGGATGTGGACTTATACTTTAAAATCCAAATATTCATTACCTCTGAACTTGATCATTATAATTTGCTGTGCCTACTTAAGCAACTTCTGTGCCTCAGTACTCACCCAGAAGAAAAAAAAAAGCCTGGCAGAAATACCAGGAATGACAGGTGGCAGTACTGCTGGGGCATAGCAGAATCAGCTGGTACACACTGGGTAAATCTGAAGCTAGGCACATGAATAGGAAAAGAAGGATTTTTAATGGTCAGCTTGACTTTAGTATTCTGGATGTGTCCATGAGACTCCTTCCTTGCCATTTTTTTCCTCAAGTGTACACAGTTCATTTCTGTCACCTCCTTGAATAACTATACCTAGGACATTTGACTGATAAGCTGAAACAATAGGGCATTTTGCTACTGCAGGTTAATTTTGACTTATTCTCATATATCCTTAGGCCCCTTCAGCCAATCTATTTAATCAGATCTACTTGCATTTGCTATCATTTTTACAAGCACCTCAAGTCCAAATTAGCTGCTGGTGCTCTCCACTCTGTCACTTTGAAACTGTAAAAGAACAATGCCCATTGTGGTTTTATAGCGTCATTTTTACAAGGTGCTCATAGTACACCAGTGCACCTTTCCAGAGAGTCACACAAGATCATTATGCATGGATAGATACATTTCTTCAGACTGCTGTTTGATATCTCTGTAGCATTGCTTTTCATCCATGAATTTTACTTTATCCTCTTGATTGCTGCTTCTAAGCTCTACACTAGCAGGTCTGGTTTTATCCATAGGCATCATCAGTATATTTTGCTGTTATTTCCAGTTAGACAGGCTTGTGTATCAGGTATTTCATTTTCAGTGAATTTTGTTCCTCTAGCAATATTTACATAAATAAAACAAGCCGTAACAATCCAATTTAGAGCTTACATGATTGCATTCACTTCCTACTTCCTTTGATCCCCAAACATCTGAAATGTGATTCCTTTTCTCAGTAAAGATACTGTCAAATGAAAACATCTCTAAGCCATATTTTCAAGTTGTTAGAGAACATAACAAGCCTATCACTTTTAACAACCTTCACTTCAAAAAAATAATTAATATCTATGTTCCTAGCAAAGTGGTGAGTGGAAACATTTGTGTGGCTTAAATTATTGATTGCCCTTAAGCATCTCATTTCAAGTGTTTTCGAAGAGGAGGCAAATAAAAATGTATTTGCTAAATAAAAATCAATTTAATGAAAAATTCAATAACACAAATTGATTATTACTCCTGCTCATTTTGATTAAAAATGTTTTTAAATAGCTTTGAAAATTTATTATTATTATTTGCTTATGTTTTTGAACTCTTTATGTACCAAGCTTTATCTTGGAGAATTGGATGAAGACTTAAATATGAAGGTTAAGAGGAGGAGGACCAAGACTTTTTGAAAGAAAAATTTATTTGAAAGGATTCTTACTTGCTCAGACTGAAACAAATATATTAAACGCATGACTCAATGTATGCATGTGGACACATCTTCAAATAGTTAAGTATCATGTTTAAAACTTGTATAAATGTTATTACATTCTTTACCCTTCAAAAATGATACCTACTATAAGATGTGTTTCAGTTTTGCATAATTACACAGATGTGAGGTTCACACTGGAATAAAGATGTAATGGTGACTCCCTTTACAATACTGGGGCATCAGCGAATAATGGCAATGAATTGATTTTTCAAGAGTACTACACATGGTGTTCCTACTAACTTCAGTAGGAGTTGCTTCCTCTACTACTTAAAAAATTCAGGATTTAGTCCAAGAAGGAAAAACCCCAACCCCAAATAGATTGACCTAGATGGTAATAGTACCAGTCCTCTTTACCAGTGCTGGTAGATTGCTCTGATACCACTGTAGATTGCTCCAGTAGTACCTTTCAGAAGCCAAGGGTAGGTGATAAGGTATAGATATTCCCACAGACCAGAGACATAACCAGACCTGACAATAGACCAGCAATCCTTGGTTGAAGAATGTCTCCTTACAGCTATAAGCTGCTGGATGTAATTTAGAATAGCTTCATACTTTAACACAGAGAGGTCCAATCAGAACTGCTCCTTCCCAGATATCAGGCACCAAACTCCTGTGACTGCAACAGCAGCCAGAGTCTCTGGGCTTCCCTTCTTCCCTTTGTCTTCTGTTTCCTACGGCCATTTAAGGGGTGGTACTACACAGTGGTGAGCTGGAGGTTAACCTGGGATAATGCAGGCACTCAGTGCAGTGGTGGGGTACTCCCCATGCAGGAATGTAGGGAGGGCTACCCCTGTAGTGCAGTGAGGAGTACCTATGTTGCATGTAGTTGTGGCAGGGTGGGGGTTGTGTCTCACCCTGGTGTGGGCTGGAAGCATGTGGCCCCTGCTGCTGTTGCCCATGAAGTATGTGGCTCCTTCACTGCTTAGAAATAGAAAGCCCTACTTTAACATACAGCAGAGACCTAACTAAACCTCAGATGAATCCAGGATCATGGAACCACCAGTTTTTCCCAGATCTCTTTTGCAGAATGGGTATGGTACAAAAAGGCTGAAACCAACAGTCCTCTGTGAACAATCCTTCCCTTATTTTTCAGGGCAACAAAAACAGGTAAAAGGAAAAAGAAAGTAAAGCATGCTACTCTTTTTCTTGTTATTTGAGAAACAAGAAATTCATGGGAAATATGGTATGCCATACTGACACTAAGTCTAGGGACAGAAATTACACATAATCTGGTATAAGTTATCTAAAACCAGTTCAAATCTGTAACACAACAGAAGATCAGTGCACATAAACTACTTGCAAAATGGCCAAAACTGGTTTAAGATAAACCTGGATGGATGTAGTATCAGACTTAACAGCTTTAGGTTAAATCGGCTTATTGAACTTCTGTCCCAGATCCCCTCCAGAATCAAGTTAAGTCACAGTCCTCCAGCATCCCAAGATGCTTTGCACCTCCCCTCCCAAACCCCCCGCACAGGGTAGGCAAGCTAGCCTTGGCCCAAACTGTCTGCTCCAGCCGAGCAGGGAGGTGTGCTCTAGCAAACTAACCAGTGAAGATTGAATCAATTCAGCCTCAGGCTTTTTGACTGCCTGTATTTAGCCTAAGTGATCAACATTATATGGTAGTTAAAATAACAAGAAAACAAGATGACATAATTGTCTTTACAATTACTGCTGCTATCACATTTCAGGAGAAAGAGTGAGTAAATGCAATATTACATTTTGCACAGTAGGTCATGAAGGGTAGCATAAGTTGAAACTGCCCTTGTTTTTCATAAGGAGGCATTAATGCTGGTATAAAATAGGATGCACTTTCATTTAACAAGCACACCAAAAAAATGTGTATGAATCATGTAAACATAGATACCCCTGAGAGAGACTCTTTGTCCTAGAGGAGAACTGAAGATACTTTGGAAAGTACATCCGCTTTATATCTTCATCCAAGCAAACAACTACAAATCAGTTAGATTAGAGCTGTGAGTGGTGATACATGAGTTAAGGTTGTATGTGTCAGCATTTCTATTATGGTGATAAGTAACTGGCTGTGAAAAATCTAAACAGCAGTGGAGACGGTCTCAACAAATGAGTTGTCTTATTATTTTCTCCCAATTTTAAATCATTGGCCATGTCGAAATTATGTCAGTCTAATTTTGCTGCTGGGCTGCTGACTTCAAAAATACCTTTGCGCTGATGTTAACATATAAAATATAACTCACTTAACTGCAATTGTATCTGCTCGGTATTGATCTATTAGTAATGTAATTATGTAAATGGAGGTGGTAAGGTCTTGTGCTTATGTATTAGAATAGATGCGTTAAAATTTACTCAAATACCTACTGACACAATAGATGGAGTCATTAAATTTTCTGGGTAAACGATATGCATTTAAATGTGTTCTTAAGACACCTCAGGAAAAATATATGAATGTAACACACTATTTATGTATGAATGTTTTAAAGCTTTCATGATAGAATTTTAAATCACAAGTTAAAAAATAACAGGACGTTACATAAAGGGATTAAACCTATTAATGTTGAATTTATTTCCTTTGTTTTCCTGTAATAGTTGATATTGTATTGGTATGTAAGTCACAGGGGCTCCAGTTCAGAGATTCTTGGCAACATTGTGCAAAACATGAAATGGAAAAGAAGTTGACTTGTTGCCCTAAGTTCACAATTCAAGAAGCTCTTCAAAGCCATGAAAAAACTATGCCATTTTAGAACTTGCCTTTAGTCGGTTTTGGCATGTAGATGAAATAGAAATCTCATGCCCTTGGGCACATTTGGCTCATTAATGCTAAGACAGCTGACGGATTCATTCTCTTGTATATAGCCCATGTAAGTACCATATCTTTTGACATCCTAAAATCTTTAATGCCTGTAAGACAGACAGTTGCTACTCTCCCCACTTTACAGATGGGGAAGTAAGACACAGAAAGAAGAATGGCCTAATACATAAAAGGAGATTTGTCCGTTATAAAGGTAAGCAGCACAATGCCTAGCTTTTGTGCTTCTGGAATCCTATAGCATTCTTGGGGAGCATCTGGTGCCTTGTAGTTGAACTTACAACAACACTGAGCAGGAAGCCACTACAAAGGTTCAACACAAACTTTGAGAATGGGGTAGGCTGGGTGTTAAGTTCTCCCCTTCTTCAGGAATAAGGTACAGGAAGGCACTTGCATCCCCTTGGAATTCACTGCATGGCTTCCCTCCTCGACCTAGGTGCCTAAACTGCTTCTCTATCAAGAAGCAAGGAGATGGTTATTCCATGTAATATAGGGGTAGAGGAGGATGAGGCAAAGCTAAGAAGTCACTGGATAAAATGTGGAAATAGTTTTTATATCAGGAATTGGATCCCAAGTTTTCCTTCCTTTGGTTCTTGATAAACTAACCACTAGACTAGAGTTATGCTCCAGCACTTGAAGTCATGCTCCATCACTCTTTCCCTCTCTTTGCCCCAATTAATTTTTAGTTTATTTCATAGCTTCACTAGAAAGTATGCCCCCAAGCCTATAGCCTGGTGGTTCATACATTCTCCTGAGAGATGGGAAATAAAGGGCTGAACTCCCTCAAGTGGAGGAAGGCCCTAAACTTAGTTATCTATTTCCTGGGCTAGTCTACTAAGCACCAGCTTAATTATGAAAGGGAGGTCCCTCTACCTCTCCTCATGTCATTTTAAAACTGAAAACAGTGACTCTTACTATGTTTTTGGTAAAACCCAATCTTATTGGTGTGTTGTAAGTGTGCTCTGAACACAACTTCCAGATCGACCCACCAAGGGAAATGTTGGAAGGGAGACACAGAGGGAGGAAGGAAAATGGAAACAGAGATATCTTCCTCTACTTGCAACGGAAGGAGATATCTGGTATAAGGATCACAGTTGTGTTTTGGCCCAAGAGATACCAAACAGCTGTACCTCAGGAAGACTGAAGAGCTTCTGCACATGTACAGAAACAAAACATAAGGTTTTTTACTGGTGAAAACATAGGCACCTATACAGTTAGAGATTTTGAGGATTTCACTGTTGGACTAAGGAGCCTAACTTCTGCCTAAATATTTTTTTTAGCTGTGTAACTTCTTAAGTGTAGCAGTGAGTTGCCATCAGTACACATGATGTCTATGGCAGATCAAGAAATTATTCCATAGTTCCATGATATACCCTAAGCACTTCATGATCCTTCCTTCTGCAGCTGTTTAAATTTCCACTTTATAGGAATATACAATATAAAGTAAAACAATGGTGGAGAAAAGAAGCAGAAGGAAACATCTTACACCCATATGCTTAATTACAGTTTGGTACATGATGCTTGGAAGTATCCTTTGCTACCTTAACACAGGTATATAAGCATAATATTTATTGTTTATTCTGAATTACAGATCCCTGCCCCCCTCTTTGTTTGTTGTAACCATGTAAATGGCCCTTCTTGTTTTAAGTGTATTTAATGGCAATTTTGCCATGGACTTCTATGGGAACTGATTGAGCCTAATACCAAGACATTTCACAGATAAATGTTTGGTAAACAAAGGAACTAATGCGAGTAAATTCTTGCTTGGCAACTGATGATGATGTGGTTGTCCGGCAAATATCCTGAAGGCAATTTTACACATATTACTCAATCTGAAGAACTGCTGCATATAAATCACCCCAACCGACTTTGGGAGAAAGGTAAATAATGTCAGGGAAATGGCAGGCCATAAAAAATCAATCCTTACTATGCAGCAAGAGAGTAAATCCTGTATCCTTGACCTTAATAAATTCATTTGCACCTGAAAACAAATGCTAATTGAATTAAATATATACATTCCTGCCATTTTTCATTATTTTTTCTCACTAGTAAAAACAAAGAGAAAAAATGTGTAGCAACTAGGACTAAGTGAAGCAAAATGAAAATATGCAAATTAGCTTAAATAGCTCTTGAAAATAATGCTACCTTGAATAATCCATTTAATCTGTTTTAAATATTACTGTCATATGGCGGAGAAGCATGTAGAGAGGAATAAAATATTATGACTGATACACTTACAATTCCAAGACAGGACTTGCATGATTTAGTAGTTACAATTTAAACAATTGTTTACCAAAAAGGTGGTATTTTAAATATGTGATTTTGGGAAAGGATGTCTCATATGCATTTCACTTAAAGTGATGCCTGAAAATATGGTAATTTGTAATAGGTCTATACAGAAGTTGGAATGATTTTTGACAGAATGGTTTTGGAAATACCTTACGACTGTATAACTGACTGTTAAACTGTGCAATAAAATGTAATTGTTCAGTTTCTTAGTTAACCCTGTAGATTATTGATAATAATATATTACTTAGTATGGCTATAATTGTTTTGTTTAAGGAAGCCACATTATAATCACATTAAGACACTTCAGGGTGTCTGCCGTAACAATGGCATAACCTGCTGTGTCTTATTACTTAAATGTGGATGCAGTTTGGTCTCCCTGCTGATTATTCATTTGTCTTTTCTAGGCATAGATTGATAGCAACTTTTACTAAATTGTATTTCTTTTTTTAGGAAGATCATTGATCAATACTACAAGAGCTGAGACCATCAAACTCATTTTTCTAATTAATATGGCTTTTACAGCAAGTGTGATAAAATGTATTTATTTATACTATACTTTGCAATCAATTAATTGATGTAAAGAAACATTTAATGAAAAAGTAACCAAATGATCAGTTATTACCATTGATTCCCCACTCAGGGAAAACTGGTTACTTTCTAAGAATATTAATTTCCATAATACAGAAATTTAAGAATGCAAATCCAGCCACAGGGTGCTTAACTCTGTACTTCTGGCTTACCAGAAACCACTAATGAAGCCCTTTGTATCTTTAAGTTCACAAAAAAATCAGATGGAAAAAATGTCCAAATCTTTGCTTTCATGAAGCACAGCACAGAGAATGGATATACTGGATATTCTATATGTGCACCTATCTATATATGTAGAGAAGCTACATTTCTAAAAATGGATTTTGAGACTGACTCCTTGTTGCTGAAGTTCAGATAAACAGCAGAACGCAGCAACATAATCTATATCTTTAGCCATAAAAAGACTGATGCTAAGATCCACAAAGTAAAATATCCAAGCCAGGTTTGTGAACTTTTGTCTAATCTATGAATAGACTCAGTGTAGCTGTTTTAGTTAAAGTTTCAATAGCGACATGGAGGAGCAATACCTCTGGGGGTGCGTTTACGTGTGCGGTGAAACAGGACTAAATTTAATATGCATTAAGTGATTTTTGGCAGGTGTCTACATGCACAAGGACTTGGCACTAACATTAGTGCCAAGTCCCTGCAGCCCTATCATGTGCCCCTAATGTTTGGGCAGACCTGGCACTAAAGTTAGTGCCAGGTCACATCTACACATGCATTATTGCACTTTAAGTAATTGTGCCTAATACTGATACCTGCAGGTATCAAATTTAGGTATGATTAGGTTAATTTTGCCATTCTTAATGCACATTAAATTAGGTTAATATAGATGTGTGCCCAGAATGTGCATTTAATTAGGCTAATGTGCATTAACGCATCTCATGTAAATGCACCTTGGTAGAAACATATTAAAGATTACACCGAATTGCCTCGGTAGTGTCTTTTGAGTGCTACAGGGTGTTTCCATTTAAATTAATTAATCAGTGACATAAAAGCCACTTTGAATCATATCTGACATTTACATTGAGTGAAATCCTCCTCTATGCCAATAGCCAGCCCAAGGCTTATGCATCACATAAAAGGGAAAAACAGGTCTTCCCATCCAAAACCTAAAAATGCCCTGGGTTTCAATAGGGAAATTCCAAATATATGTGATGATTTATCTCTCTGTAGACCTGTTAATTCAACAACGTGGCTTAAAGTAGGCAGGTGATCTTTGTTTCTGTTACCCATCAGGACATTGTTAAGAAGTACATTTAAACCCATAGCTAAGTTAACGTGCATGAATTAGTTCTATCTGTGGTACAATTTCTTTCAAAAGGTAAAGTTCATGAAGCTAAACACACTAAAGCCCCATGTACATGGAAGGGAAGGTTTGCCATCACTCTAATGCCATGTGTTATTCTTCCTTCCCCCAACTAACCAGAGTCCACACAGACTTGTCTTTGTACAGACTATATATA
>NW_017728995.1:14185971-14201314 GCF_001723915.1 Gavialis gangeticus
GACTATATATATATATATATATATATATATATATATATATATGCTTCTACTTTCTTCTTAAAAACCAAATCTCCAGAGGGTTGCTCAGATCCTACATGAGTCTAGAGTAGCTCTTTCATAAGGCTTCTAAACCCACACCTTTCAGAATCTTTTCCTTCCAAAAATATATATATTTGCTTCAAGTGTGCTTCTGCCATGTCATTTTGATGATAATGCTTAGAGGAGTCTACCTAAACGAGGTCCCAGCTTCTCTACATGGAAATTTAGATTCTGTTGCCATTGTCCTAAATTTTGCTGCTGCCTTGCCTAGTCAGGTGTTAGTACATATTAGTACTTGGGAAGTACTTATATATATAATACTTATAATATTATATATATTATATTATATATATATATATAACATTTCCTCAGTTATCAAGTGCCAGCCCTCAAAAACAGTGCAGTTAATTTAAATATGTTTATCGTAAGTGTTTTAAAGGTAAAAGATTACTTTAATTTCCTGTGTGATGTAATAATTAGGTTTAGATTTTCTTTGGGTCTATAACTGTATCATGTCACGTATGATATTAACACATTATAAGGAACACAAAGGAACTACTAGTTGGAAATGTATGGAAGCATAGTTGTCTCATGAAGGACACATTAATGGGTAATTATCATCAACTACAAACACTGCAGAGTAAATGTACCTTCCCCTCCACAAAGATGCAATAAAGGAAGTACATTTATTTACAACTTCTGTCTTGCAAGAATCAGTGCTCTTTGCACAAAGACAACCTTGATGTTTCCAGGGCAAATATTAGGGGTGTGTGAAATGGGCTGTATTCGATTGAGATTCAGCCCGAATTGGGGGCAGTGATTCAATTAATTGATTTGGATCACTGTCCAGATTCAATTCGGCCGAATCTGAATCTGAAGATTCAATGCTGATTCAGAGAATCAGTGATTCAGCCAATGACACAGCTTTAAATGTTTTTCTACATACCTTGAGGTACCAGGCATGGCTTGTGAATGCTGTGATGGTGAGGCGGATGGAGCATCCCACAGGAGCATGGGGGTCCCCCTGCTTGCTTGGTGGCAAACCCATAAGTGGCACGGAAGTACTTCTGGTCCACTTCCACGTCTGCTGCTGAGCATGTGGGGGAACACCCCTGCATCCCCTTGGCACTACGATCAGCCACAGGGGGGACCCCAGGTGCCCCCTGACCCAGTAGGTACCAGTCATCAAGTCGGTGGGTAGAAGGGGGTTCCCTGCATGCTCCCTTGCAGATCCAGAAGTGGACCAGAAATGCCACTTCCAGGTCCACTGCCAAGTGCACTTGGGACACCCCACACTACCACCACCAGCACTCCTGTGGGACACTCCATCCACCCCAGCATTGCAGCATTCATGAGCCACCTGGTACCTTGAGGTATGTAGAAAAAACATTTAATGCTGTGTCTATATCCAAATCATCAAATCTTTCTGAATTTCTCCAAATTGATTCAGAGGGTTCCGATTCGATTCTTAGAGATTAAAGGGTCTCCTGACTCAATTCAGATATGAAGATTCAGCCGCTGAATTGAGCCAAATCTCCACTAAATCGAATCAGCGACCGGAGCTTCACACAGCCCTAGCAAATATGTTATAATTTAAAAAGAGAACTGTGCAACTGCAGTGTTTCCAGAAGTGGCATTCCTTAAGGATTGTAGGGGAAATGGCTGTTACCTATAAAAGTAACAGCATAATTATATATAAGTAATGGTAATTTATCTGCTTCAGAGCTTTCCTAATATTGTGAATGCAAGGAAATGGGCTTTTACTCTTTCTCTCTCTATATATATATATTTTTTTTTATAGAACTCCCCATACCCTAAAACAAACCCTGATTTCATTATCAGTTCCACACATTTAAGACTGAGATGTATTTGCAGTGTTTACAATGTTTTTCAAAACAAAACTAATGAACTGTGCATTTTTAAAGGATTCTGTGGCTTTTGTTGTCAAGACTATCATTAAAGGTAGAAAGCAAATGGGAGCAGTAAAGTTGAAATGATGGCTGGTGCACAAATAAAAGTTGTTGACAGTTGGCTCTGTGTTTCTGCGTAACTATGAGTCATCTTGCTGAGTTATCTGCCAGTACTGAACTCAGGGCTTAAAATCACAAAAGCAAGTATCGCGCTCACCATAGTTAGATGCAGACATAAAGCTCCATATATGGTCTAAGCACAAGAGGGAGACAAAATGCTGTATTGTTAACAGGGTTCCTATCTCCCTACATTGTGTGCTCAAATACCAGATACCACTTCACAGACTGACAAAATAATTGTACGTGAAAAATAAATACTTTTTAAAAAATGGAGGGAAAAAACTCACTTCTCTTAGAGCCCTGTTACACATGAATTTTAGGTGGCTTCTGGAGCTCTTGACCCTTGAATTGTCCACACATTAATGCCTGAACCCAGTTTTAAGCACACATTAGGCAGCTTAAAGTTATGCCACTCCAGGGCAAGTTAATCTCTGACCCAGTTAGTGTCCCATGAATATGTGGCCACTCCCCACAGATGAACTGCCAAAGTTGCAGTCCTCCAGCACCTCAGGGTACAGTGTCCCCTCTCCCACCCTCCTTTTCTATGTGGACAAACTTTCCACCCCATGAACACTAATGCCCAAGGCGCAGTTCTTGCACCAAGCCAACTCCCCTGCCTGTCCCCAGAGATGTGGTTTTCCCATCCCAGAAGTACAACTCTGTGCAAGCAGCTTGAAGAGCACATGCCAGCTAGCCAGGTCGCACACATGGATGGGTCCAGAAGTGGGGTCTAGTGGGAATGGGGGGGAACAAGGTAGAAGGACATATCAGATCCTTGCGAGATTTGGCTTCCTTCCAGGGGCAGTGTATCCCCCAAAAGCACCCTTCAGGGGCAGTATGTCTGCCTCAAAAGCACCCTCTCGCATTGCTCCCACCTCCCAGCCAGTCTGGGAGTATGACCCCCAACACCTCAATCCCAAATCCCAATTCATTAAAACACAAGACTTTCTTTAATTTACGTCCTCTTATTTCTTGTCAAATTCTTTTTTACTTTTTTTATCTTTCAGTGACTGACTTCTTTCATTTCACCACACCTCTCCTACTCCCATTTCCTTTCCATCTCCCATTTAATTACTGACCCCCATCCTGTTAACTCTCTACCCTTAGCTTCATGTTCCTGCTCCCCGCCCCCACCTTAACCCATCTCTCACATCCCCCTCACCTAGAGCAGGGCTAGAAGCCTCTCCCGGTGCACCAGCCCTGTAGTGGCGACTTACAGCTGTGGCTCCTAGTCAGGGCCCTGCTTGCCCACGCTGTAGTGGCAAGTCACAGCTGTGTCATTAGGGAACACTCAGAGAAGGTTTTGAGCCTTTAAGGAATGACTGCTTCAAACTCAAGTTAGCACTAACACCAATCAACTTTTGAGCAGCCCTAATTTTTACTTAGCTTATCTTTTAAATTGTATTTCTAATTTATCATAGAAAAATGGTATATGACAGATCAATGGGAACTAAAGCTAAATGGAACGTTTCTGACTGATTTATTGCTTTTGCTATGGAAAATTCTGAAAAAAAAAGTTCTGGAAACATGTCACTTGTGACAAAAGCTAATTTTGCAGAAAAAATGGAAAAAGAGTCAAAGCATCCAATTAAGATACCCCTTTGGGAATGGAGAGTATTGATTTCCTATTTTCAAATAACTTTTCATTTTAAAGTTGCAGGTATATTATCAAACATAAAAATGTAAAAAAACAAGGTTGGAATAAGACATTTGATTTTATTGGATGTTTTTGATCAACTCTTTTTTTTAAATTTTAGCTAGTGCAAAATTTCAAAATATTTAGTTTGCATTCTAGTCCAGAATGCAAGAAAATTTCAAAATGCCTCCAAAATGAATAATTCACTTCTTTCCCATCTCTAAAAGAAATGCTTTTCTGTACTAAAAAAAACGGTTTATCCTGTTTTCTTAGTTCTTTAAAGGGGATCTGGAAAATCACAGATTCAAAGACAAATAAGACTGGAAGGAACCTCTGGAAGGACCACAGGTCATCTAGTTCAACCTCCTGCCTGAGGCAGGGTCATCCCTATCCAAACCATCCTATACAAATCCATAATTTGACCTTGTACTAAAACTATCATCAATTCTGACACAACACAAGACATACCACCCTAACCTGCCGCAAGTAAAGCAGGGGAACCCCAGCAGCCAGCATTCTGCTTCTATAAAAGGTTGCTAATATTAGGGTTGGGTATTTAACCGGTCAAACGAAGTTCAGTCAATTGACTGGTCAAATATCAGTCAAAAATATTTCATACTTGCCAATAGGTCCAAATAATACACAGATAAAGGACATTTTTCCATTAAGAACAATTTAAAAACTCATATTTCTGTCAAGAAAACTTCAAAAAATGTAGTTTTTTTGTAAAATCACTGTAGTCTTTGACCGATCCAAAAATATGCAATTGACGGGTCAATTGACTGGGTTGCCAACCCTACTTAATGTACGCTCAGTAGAGTCCAGGTAGAGTGCCATGCCCTGCACTTCCAAGGAAGGCAAAAAAACCCCAGAATCTGATCCATCTGAACATAGGGTAAAGTTCCTTCCTGACCCCAAATATGGTGACCGATCTGATCCTAAGCAGAGGAGCAAGACCCTCAAGCCAGAAACCTCTGGCTTTGAGTCCCAGCAGGCGCGTCCTAGTTACATTCCCCAGCTTGGGCAGCAGCCAACATCCAATGCTTCTGAGAGAGGCTTAACAACACCCTGGCATATGTAGCAGAAAGATGGGAGGAGGAGAGGAAATAAATTAACTTCTTGATCTCTCCCTATTCCTTTCTCATGCAGTTGGTGTTGTAGTGTGATATTAGTGTTGTTAGTCTACTCCTCTTTAATCCTGACCTAGATAACCATGCCTATTCACATGGCTGCTTCTAACAACTCTAAACACTAACAAAACTAACATTTACAAGTTTCACTAACAAATCTCTATCTTTCCAGCTCAGATTTTCTCTTTTATTTTAGCTTTGTATCTCCACCTTTTCTTCTTTTGCATGATCTGACACCAACTTGCACTGGCATTTTAAAAAACTGAACTTAACTTTCTCTGCAAAATCTTTCCCTCAGAAGCTTCCTACTCACTTTTGGAGTGAATAAATCTACTTTCCCTCAGATTACATAAGCTTGCAACCCTTCTTTCCACTTTGGTTACCCAAATATGCTGTCATTTCTGCCTTTTTACCATTGCCTCTCCCTTTCATATAGATGTCCACTGCTCAAAAGTTGTCTTGTGGGAACTAATACCACACACTCACCTCTGGCAAATGCAGACCTTGAGAATATAATTTTGGACTCAGCATGGCCTCTTTCCTACAACTTCCTTATCTCCTACATCACTTGTTGCTAATGGAAACCTTCTTTTACTTGTATTTTATTCCGTATTGTTCCTTATACCTGAAATTCTCTCCCTTCTTCATTACCCAAGAACCCAGTCTTTCTTCATTACTTCAAAAAGGCATTTTGAGACTCCGCTGAAATGTAGGCACCTAACCTTCTCAAATGCTTTATTAAATCTCATGAGATGTCTATTTATAGCTTTCGGTACCTAAATATCTTATAACTTCATGGACTTTATATTAACCTCTTTTTTATACACTTTGTAGTCAACTTTTATGGCATATACAATTTTTGCAGAACAAATGATCTGTTGCGCTTGAATGCAGAATGTAAATATGTACTGGGGAAGGGACTATATGTGTGTGTGTGTGTGTATATATGTGTGTATATATATATATACACACATACACACAACCAACAAGAAAGAAAATATTCAGTTTTCACAGAAGAGCTTTAACTTTGAATTACCTATGATCAACAGTTACTGTGACATGACTGCAGAGTTATAAAACATGCTGCATCTCAGGAGGAACAGTTGCCAAGATCTGAGGTCTGGTAAAATTGTCGGATGGTTTTTTTTCTACAGGTGACAAAGGTGTTGCTCAGCACAATAGAAAAGAGACAAAACCTTGCAATTTTTATTCTCAGTCATGTTCTTTTTGTCTGTGCAGTTAACGAAGAGGAACCTCCCTGGGAAAAAAAAATGAAGTTTTCAGTATAATTCATCACTGAGACTTGATCTTGTTATCCGGGGAAAAGTGCCAAGGTACTGAGCTAGATGGTTAAAAAAAACAAGCCTTATCTGCCTTCTAGTTGACAGCATGGGGCTAGTTTTATTACAGTTGTAAATAATGACTAAATCAAAGGGTCATTTCCAGTGTTCTTTTTTTTTGGATGCACTTAGTTTTTCATGTTTTATTTATTAGACACACAATCTTATTGCTTAATTGTCATTTGCATAGGATCAAAACATGACATTTGGCCAGTGGCAGGAGTAATGGAGCAGGCGACAGTGCACCCCGTGAGTTTATAGTACCCCTAAATTTTCTGCTTGCCCAACCTTGAGGCACAATTCCCTCCTGAGTGACAAGGTACAATCTGCTTTAGGGGATGGTGTTTTTTCCATCCCTTCCCAATATCTTTATCACCAGGGGGCACCAAGATTGTCACCCACAAACAGGGAATACAGATGTAATTGTCACTGGTTATGTAGAAGAGAAGTGACCCTTTTGTACATCCCTCTTTCTCCTCACGTACTTGCAAAAAGGTCTCTCAAACTCTGGATCATGATCTTAATTCAGGCCTTAATGAAATAAAAGCCTGGTGCCTTTGTTGTTTAGTCATTTCTACTAATTTCAGAGCAAGAGCAATTTTACCAGTTCTATACAGTGTCACTTTTGTTTTGGTTTTTTTCTGGTGACGGAAGCTATTACAAATTTTGGTTTAATGCACTGTTTTCTGGGAAGCTGATGCTTAACTTGGGTAATAGTCAATTTATGGCCAGAATATTTGGGGCAGGAGGTGGGGGTTATGATAAGATTTTTTAGGAGACAGTATATTAGATTATTCCAGGGGAGAAGAAGTTCCATGTTACCCAATCTTAGTTATGTATGCATTTTGTCTCCTGAGCAGCAAAAGCAAGAAAAGTCTTCCAAAATCTCAAGACCTTTTCCCTCATCGTTCTCCCCAAGATAAATCCCCTGGAATCTAATTATAAATTTTCTCACAACATGACTGCAAAGGTTTTATATTTTGAATTTGTCTCCACAGGAAGAGGGTATTATGTAGAAGCGGGCCTGTGACAGGTCATTCTGGTGTAGCAGTGTAAAAGCAGATCTAGAAGTTTATGTGAAAATTTTGTGAAGAAAGCATCAGCCAGCATGGCTGGGATTTATCCTCTGCAGCTCGTTGTGGTCTATTTTAATGTCTGGTACCTGGTATGCTTAGGTATCACCATGCCATGAATGGAAGAATAATGTGAATTATGAATTTTGTTCAAGGACAAAAATCAGGGAATCTGTGTCTCAAGAGATACCCAACAGAGAGATAAGGGAAGTTCTGCATTGAGAAAGAGCTATCAGGAAGTCCACAAATTGAACTCATAGTATGAAAAGAGAGCTGTTAGAGAAGAGTTGATTATTAATACTTTTAACATTATCTCAAGTATTCAGGAATGGGACTTCATTTATTCTGTTTGACCACCTTTGTTCAAAGTCTGTTCATTCTTTATATGTATTACAGTAAACCCCAACCAAGATCAAGGCCCCATTATGGAAGACACTATACTAATGCATAGTAGAAGAAAGCTTCTATCAGTCTGCATGGACAAGTCTCATAATGGATGGGAAGAGAAAATATAGGCCCAGATTCTCAGAAGAATTTAGGTACTGTAGGAATCCATGACTCTGAAACCTGCCCCAGTTGGCTTCCTCAGATTTGAGGTTTTCCCTGTGGATGATATTTAAGTTCTATTTGTGGTTTTAAGGATCATGTATGACAAAGGTTATGGTGAGGACATGAGCTAAAAAGCTGCAGAAACCACAAACAAACCTGCCTACACCACCCGGGATGTTGTAAAAAATAAATAAATATATAAAATAATTCCCCTTAAATTTGGGGTTTGACCTGATTTGTAGGCCTAATTCCTCTATGAACTATGGGTTTTATTATGAGGAGGAGGGGAGGGCTAGCAAATAGGTAATGAGCTACATACAAGAAGCAATGTCCCTCCATTCAGGACAATAGCAGTATCCAAGACAGATAGCACTAATCCACGTTTGCATCTCATTGAAGTAAATGGAATTTAAGAATATGCCTGCAGTTAAGCCAAAGTGGTTCACTGAACTGTAGCTTATGGCGGAAGGTGTCAGAGCATCCAGCCATACCCAAAAATGTGTTCTTCAAATCTGCAAGCCAGCATATTCAAAATGCTATAATTAAAAATGAACCAGTGAAGGGACCCATGCTGACGAAACATACAGCACCTATTTTCTTTCAATTGCATCATCATTTTTAAAGGTGACCCAGTGGCAACTAGCACTAGAAGTAGCTGTGTAGGGAATCTCTAGTGTCACAAAAGACAAGAATCCTTTTTGTTTAGTGATTGGGGCTTTTGCTCAGCCAGTATTTCAAGAAAGGCATTTTTACAAAGAGATTTTTCGATCACTAAAATCTGAAAAGAAGTTGTAAATTGCTGCTACTTTAGTGCAAAAAAGCACTTAGATACAGAGAAAAGTACCTGAAGGAACGAGGCAGGAATATAATACCTAAATTAAATAACATGTAAAATGACACTGTTTTTCTGCATTCATTACCTGAAGTACATTTTGGCTTTGATGCTTTATTACAAATGTGTGTCTGCTATCATTTCTACTTTTTAAACAAATCCTACTGTTTTTATATTGGGGGCTTTTGTCTGACATTTCTGGCTTACAGTTATTTTACTGGCCTTGATTTGCACAGCAGTCATACACAGAGGGAAGCGGATAGCCTTAAGACAGAAAGATGGCAATATGAGGAAACACTTCTTTTTTTTCTTTATAAGCAATTACAAAGGGAGCTCTAAGGAAGTCTGGATAGCATTATTTAATTGGCTAATACCTTTCAAAATGTTCTATTATAACACATATCTATAATTTAACCTACTTGACCTCCTTTAATTGTTTTGTCTCTCAGGCCTTGATCTTGTATCCCTGGGCACCTGGGATCCCACACAAATGGATGTAAATAGTTTGCAAAAACAACAACCAAGCTTTTTATTTACTAATTTCCTTATTGGACATTAATGTGTTCATTTAAACTCAAATTCAGACATTTCCCCTCATCTACAAAGTCAAATCTCAATCTAGACTCTTCCTAACGGCTCCCCCAGTCAACTCAGTTGTCAGACTAGGAAGTCAATGTTGGTCAGATCCAGCATCACTTACATCATACTTTGGTGAGCTCATAGTTACTGAACGTGATGCACCTTGACCATGCTATGCAGACCCAGCTGCTCCTTGTGGAAAGAAGAGTCTAGAGAAACAAATTATCTATATCCTGCCAAACCTTTTCCCAACACACCATAAAGCAAGAATTTGACATCCTGCAGGGGCTTTACAACTGTGTGTATTTTGTAAAGTACTTAAAGGACAGAAAAGAATGAAAGAATGAGAGTGCTGTTGGTGAAATCAACAGAAAATTACATGAAATGGCATGGACTGGCCATGGAGACAATAGGGAAAATAGCAAGCATCACACTAGCCTATTGAAAACACTTCCCCAATTGTTTTCTTCTTCCTCCACCTCAAGATCAACCTCTAATTATTCAAACTTCATTTAATTCTATATTATTTCTGCCTTCTCATGTTTTTTTAATAAACATGGGGCATCTACATATGCATTTACTCCAGCCTAGATTTACTCTGGTGTAAAATAAGTCAGAGTTAGGGATTTTGGGTAGGCATCTACACATGAGGAAATTAGGGAGCAGATTTGCACTCAGTTCCCTAGAGCCCTGCAATAGCCCTCTAGTACTACCAGGGAGAGCTCCAGGTTCTGCCTGGGTGCTAGCTCAGGGGCTGGCAGGGAGCACTGGGTAAGGAGACAGTGGTCTCCTGGCCCCAGAGGGCTATCTGCTGCTGGGACGGGGACAATGTCCCCCTGCCCTGGCAGCAGGGAGCTCCAGGGCCTCACTTCCCGATCAGGGGCACAGGGCTTGAAAAGAGCTGCAGGGGAGGGACAGGTCCTGAGCTAGCAGCTAGCTGCCCCACTGGCACATCAGGGCAGGGGGCTAGGTTCTACCCCACCCCTGCAGCTCTTTCCAAGACCCGTGCCTTGATCACCCAATTCGGGCACTAGGCTGGAGCCTGTCCCTGACCAGGACAGGTACCAGCCAGCCTTGGGCCATGTGGGGAAGTCTGCATGGGCAGTCTGGAGCTGGCTGGGGGCTGCCCAAAAGAGCAGAATCCTAGCCATCTCCAGGCTGCATGTGCTTCCCTGTGCAGCCTGGGTGGGGAACTGTCCCCATGCAGGGGGTTCCCAGCCTTGCTCTGTGCTTGCAACTCGGAAGCATGGGCTGGAAGCTCCCTGTTGCCAGGACAGGAGGACATTGTCCCCACTTGAGCATGTAGTGAGGGGGCTTGGGGAGCTTTTTCCCAGGTCTGTGAGTGCAGAGCTGTGGGTGGGGGAACAAGCTCCCCAGCCTGTTCCCCCTCCGGCTCCATGCTCAAGCCCCCACCAGCAGGGAGCTCCCAGCGCCAGCTCTGTGACCACAGGACAGGTGCTGGGAGATCCTCATCTCCCAGCCTGAGCTTTGCGGTCATGGGGCTTGGGCTGACAGACCCTTATCTCTCAGTATGGTCTCCATGACTGCAGGGCAAATGCTGGGAGAGCCTTATCTCCCAGCCTGAGCCCCATGACCATGGAGCTCAGGGTGGGAGATAAGTGTCTCCCAGCCTGAGCCCCACGGTTGCAAACCTGGCACAGGCAAATAAGGGTCCCCCAGCCCAAGCTGGCACTGGGAGATAAGAGTCTCCCAGCACTTGCCACGTGGCTGTGGAGTCGGCACTGGGAGGTAAGGGTCTCCCAGCCCAAGCCCCATGAACACAGAGCACAGGCTGGGAGATGAGGTCTTCCAGCCCCCCACTTCCTGATTGTAATAGTGGAGCAGGGGCTGGAAAATAAGGATCTCCCAGCCTCTGCTCCCTGATCACAATCTCAGAGCAGGGGGCTTGGAGCTCCCTGTTGCCAGGGAAGGGAGACATAGTCCCCACCCAGGCTCCTGTGGAGAAGTTTGCCCCAGCACCAGACAGCTCCCAGAGTCAGGGAGCTATCTCCCACCCCTTGGGGGACAGCTGACTGAGAGCAGATTCCTCCCGGTCAGACATCTACATGAGTATTATGGTGCCGTTACTAATCCTGAGTGAATTTGCTTCTTGCATTTGCAGGTAGCAAATATACTCAGGGTTAGGGAGGTTTACTGTAAAGGAAGCAAGTGCACATGTAGATGCACATGGTTACTTCACAGTAAACTACGCTAATATGAAGTTAAGCATCTCCTGTAGACGTGTCCTCAGTATGATAAGCACTAACAAAAGTGTGTCCTTTCTAAGGCATTAGGCCTTAGCAGCATCCAAAACTTGGCTGTTATTCTACTAACTACAAGTCCTTTAAAACTGTGAGGCTTAAAGCTAGTCATTTAATTTATTTCAAATTTGAAAGTTTTGTATGATCTCTTTTTAATTCATTTTTAATCCCTTTATACATTTTTAATTACATTATTAGAGTGCTTGTTTTGAAATTCACCTAGAGTGCTGCACAGAGATAATTAGTAAATGTATAACTAGAAATCCTATTGTATTGGGCACAGCTGAGGATTACTGGAATTCAAAATATTCTGGCTTTTAAACTTTAAGATCCTATGCTATGTATTGTCCATATGTGTATTTCTATACACAATATTAATCTGTTAAGTTAGAATAGAAAAATACAAAAGCTAAGCATAACACTCATTCACTTTTTCTGCTTGCCATATAATGTTCAGTATTTGACCTGAACCAGCAGTGATGCTGTACCTGAATCTTGATGCAAAAAAGCTAATTGCTGGGTGAGTATGAAAAAATATGAATAAAGCAAATGTGAAAAGGCTTTCATAGAGAAGGAATTAACTGAGGCACAATGAATTCATATATCTAGCTATGTAGCAGAGATTTAAGAAGTCTTAACAACCTGACAGTTAGTGCAGAAAATCCAGAATGCTGGGTAATAATCTCAAATAAAGCTCTGGTATAACTGCAGCTAAACTAGAGGCCTTTCTATTTTAAAACAGTAAGAGCTGAACTGTATTTTCCTTTACATGCATGCAATTGACAACAATGGTGTATCATAGATGAGAATGACAGTAGAATTGCAGAAGTTACCTTGAACAGTTTATCCCCTTTTTAATTTACAAATGCATATCTTTTATGATTAGCCATTAGGGTTGACATTCAGCTTAAATATAAATGTTGATGGAAAAATAGTGTTTTGTGAAGCTGCATATTGCTGGCCTTATTATACTGCCTGGACATCCCAGCTGAGATCAGCTGCCATTTGCTGGTTCTGTACAAGCATAGAGTAAGCAACACTGCCTGCTCTGAAGAATTTAGTCTTGTATCCCTTCTGCTTGGCACTGACTGGCAGCAACAAGGGCCAGGTGCAATTTTTGGGATAATACATATTTTTCCTTGGCCCCACCCAGAAATCTGGGAAAACTAAATTAACTACTAGGGAGTCCTGCATAAACAAAAACCCGCTCTTCACAAGCAGCGTAACCAAAAAACAGATTTATTTCATACAGAAAACAGAAGAAAACACCAAATGCAATGTGAAATACTACTAACTACATGACAGTCTATAGGTTGCACTGCATTGGGGAAGCAGCTAGAGAGGCAGGTCCTTCAGCAGTGCAAGGGGCCCATCCATGCTCTTGGAGGGATAGTGATGTGGTGATTTTTGCTCTCACAGAGAGGCTGTATATACGTATGTGGGGAGTGACTGCGGTTCCAGACAGCATGCACACACCCCACACTTCTGGGCTGGATTATATGGCCTGCTGAAATGAAAACTGCAAGAAAAACTCCAAAGGAACCAGGTTGATTAATGACTACAGCCGGCCCAACCACGCAGCTGACTAAAACAAAGGACTACCAAACAAAAGGGGAAAGACCAAGCTTACCCTTCCAGTCTGGACGGCGGGTGATTTGGGCCACAGCTCCACTGGGTGCAGAAACTTGCAAACCACAACCCCATCCCCAAGCTGGCAGGATTAGAAACTCCCCGGTTTTAACCCTGTCTCAAAAAAGCAGGGAGGTATATATGATTGGGGGGGGCAGTGATATGCTTGTGCCCTGTCTCTGACCCTCCCTCCTAAGCCACAGCCACCCAGCCCTGCTGCTGCCTCTCACTCCTGACCTGAAGCCCCCAGCCCCCCACCCTGCCGGTGCCCTCTCTCCCGACCTGCAGCTCCATGTCCCCTCCAGCCCTGCTGCCCACACAGCTCATGCACACATGTGCACACACACTCTCTCTCTGTCTCTCTCTTACCTGCCGGGGGCTACACACAGAGCATGATTTCCCGACAGCCAATCTCCCTGCCTCAGCTCCAAGCAACCAAGCTGGAAGTGTCTGGGAAAAGCATAGGAAATGTGTCTGGGAAAAGCCAGAGGCACAGCAAAAACCTGGACATTTGCTTGGATTTTAAAAACAGGAGGACAGGGGGCCAAAAAAGAGGATATGTCCAGGAAAATCTGAATGTATGGTGACCCTGGCAACTCCTTCTCTCCTGGAGGAGACTTCACTCTTCAGCAGCTCCTGCAACTTCTTCTCCTGCAGACCAGCCCAGCTTGCCTTATATCCCCCGGCATGACATTACCCAGGCCTTGTCCAGTCCGGGAGTGCCACACTTCAGTTCCTCTCCCAACCAATCAACCTAAAGTATCCTCTGCTTCCCCTGGCCAATGTGGCTAGACAGTTTTACGTATTGTCTCCAGGCACCAGCCCCAGCTTCCCATCTTGTCCACATAAAAAAGAACACACCCCCAAAAACACATTATACAACCCAAATGTGTGTGGGTGTTACCATCTAAATCAGGGCTCCAAAACTTTGGCAGTGGGGGAGTGATGTCAGGTAACTACTCCTCCTCTGTATACTAGATTGCGCACATAGGGAAGATCTGGGTGGCATGGGGTGGCACAGGGCTGAGTAGGATCACAAGGGGTGGTGGGGGACTGACTGGGGTGGCAGGGGTGGTATGGAGCTGATTGGGCAGCACAAGGCTGATAAGACTATCATGGGGCTGGGCAGAAGTGTCTGAGTCTGCAGGCTGAATCAGGGTCCACATGCCAGGATTGGGTCCTGCACCACACATCCAACCTGCAGGGCCAAAAGTCTGAGCACCACTGGTCTAAATAGACAAATCAGGTAAATGTGGGAAGGGGGAACAGATGTAAAGTGCCTTGTCTCAGCAGAGGACAGGAGCTCAGAATAAAGCAGTAAGTTGCAGCCCAGTCCCAAGCCCTACCTCCCAGCCAAAGTTGTGCTAGAGGCTTTTTTCTGCCAATTTAAGGAATCAAACATTTTATGGCAAGTTTCTTTAAGAAAAGGCTAGGCATAATTTTAAGTTACATTTACATAATTTACATTACTTTAAATCATGTTAAGTATAGCTAGAACATTTTGGTATCTCTTTGGCATCTGCTACGCTTAAGGATATGGGTATTCTTTTAACCTTTTGGTGCTACAGTGAATGCACATCATCAGTTATTAACTGAACATACCATGAGTTAAAAAATGCATAAATCAGAATTTTAGCTATTGATCCTTCCCTTTCCAGGCAAGGAATTTGTTCAGTTGTCTTGTGTACAAGGTCCTGAACTGCTTGCAGCAAAATGCAAACTTTTGGGAATAAGACAGCCCTAACAGCAAAAGAGAGGATGAAATCTTAAAATCGTGTTACAACTATTTTTGAGGCAGCTTCATATGCTAAAATAAAACACAAGAAAACATCTAGAGAGATCCTCAGGAAAAAAAAAAACACTTCTGGCATAACATCAAACCCATGTATTTAGTCAAAACTCCATATATTTGGATTCACTTTCTGTGCTGTTTCACTGTAGTTATAATTCACACACTTCATGTTCCTGTTTTCTTCTATAAGTCAGCTCCCTCTCGTGCTACACTGAGTAAATCCTTCCTATTTTTGGTGAAGGGAGATGGTGTATCATGAGAGATGAGGTTTGGTTGCAACATGGAGAGAGATGCTGTCACAAGGCAATCACAGTTATAAGTCCCATTTGTCAATTGTACCTCATTCTAAACAACATCATATGTGGGCTTGTTTTAATGGAAAATGTATATAAAAATTTCCCTGTTAGATAGATAGGCTTGGGGGGGGGGGGGGGGGCCCCAAAAAAAAATTAA
>NW_017728995.1:14201401-14203634 GCF_001723915.1 Gavialis gangeticus
GGGGGGGGGGGGGGGGAACCCATATAAAAATTAGATTAAAACCCAGTTTTAATGGAAGACAGACATAATCCAAAAGTTTTGCAACAGCCCACAGTACATGTATAATATTTATAGCTGACAACATGTTTCAAAGTTTCACTAATTCTCCTATTTTGTAGTGAGATGAAAATAGGATCTTTCATAGATTTTTCATAACAAACAAGTACAAGAAAGGAGCTAGGATAGCAATCAGCTAGAGCACTCACCAGAGACATGGGTGAAAAGCAGTGACATGAACTAGGTTTCTCAAGAGAGTGTTTAATTATTTATCAAAGTAGAAAAGCTGTAACAGGAGTATCTGAGCAAAAAATGGGACATCTAGGTAGCCTGGCCACACATCTGAGAACCAGCTGATCTGAATCAGACAAAGCCAGAAGCAGCACTTGTCTCTATCCTAAAGTAGTCATCTGTCCAGGACACTAGGCCAGCATTTCTCAACCTGTGGGTCATGATCCAGAAGTGGGTCGCGAGAATATATGACTAGGTCATGAACAAATTTTAAAAATGAAGTCTCCTTTAAAAGAGAAAAAAATGGGAAACAGGCTTCTCCCATGTAGGCTGGTAGAGTTCCAGCCTGGGAGGGGTTGTTTGGGGACCGGGGCTGTGCAAAACGGCTGCGTTCCACTTCGACTTTCTCCCGAGTTTTGGTTCATTTCGAAAGCACTGTTCCGTTCCGCTTCGTCGAAACCGTTTCACTGTTTCAACACTGTTTCAACATTTCGCCCATAGGCTATAATGAAGAAGCACAAAACAGCCTATAACTTTGTCGTTTCATCCCTCATTTGGAATACACTTTCAGGGTTGATAGCTCCTTCTGAGTGCATGAAGACTGCCAAGTTTCAAGGAGATAGGTGCAGGAGTTTCTAGGAAACTGCACCTCAAGCTGCTGTCAGGGAGTGGGAGCAGCGTCCTGTGATCCAGCAGGCAGATCAGGGGCCGCACCCCGGGAGCAGTTTGGCAGAGCCCCCGCAGCCCTCCCAGGGGTGTGGGAGGGCCCTTGATCTGCCTGCCAGATGACAGGAGGCTGCTTCTGCCACCTGGGACCCAGTGCTGAAGAACTAAGTATGGTTGGCCTTCAGCCTCTGGGTTCAATTCCCAGCAGTTCGCAGTGCTGGGAGGTGCTTCTCCCAGCCAGGCTTCATTCCCAGTACTGGGAAACACAGCCTGGCTGGGGGAGAGGCAGCCAGGCTGAGTTTCCCAGCACTGGGAACAGAGCCTGGCAACGGGAGGTGCTTCCCCCCACCGGGCTCAGCTCCCAGTGGCTCACAGCCCCGTGGAACTCAGTCCGGTGGTGGGAGGTGGAGCGCAGCACCGGCTCTGCCCACCTTCTGCCACCGGGCTGGGCTCCATGGGGCTGATGGAGCTGATTGGAGCAGAGCCTGGCATCAGGAGGTGGGCAGAGCTGGCTGCGCTCCTATCAGCTCCGCCAGCCCCATGGAGCACAGCCCATGGCAGAAGGCAGGGAGAGCCAAGGCTACACTCCCCACCAGGCTGAGCCACATGGGGCTGCAGAGTCACTCGGAGCGCAGCCCTGGCTCTCCCCTGCCTCCCACCACCCGGCTGCTGCTTTGAAACTCAAAACATTTTGAAAATTTTGAACTGTTTCGACTGGCCTTGTTTCATTTCAAGGCTATTTCAAAGCCCTTCGTTTCATTTTGATGTCACTGTTTTGAACTCAAAATGAGTTGAAACAGCATCAAAACGAAATAGCTAGTGAAGCTTCGCACAGCCCCACTGCTCATATGCCTGTCACATTTGATTTTAAACAACTGCTTGAACTCCAGACTGATGCAGCTGCTGGAGCTCTGCAAGAAGTTAATAGCAATATGCTGGAAGGAAGTTCAATCCATGCTCCTTCTATAACAAGCTTGAGGACACAAGCGCAAAGAATCACAGCCCAAAGAGTCATAAAGCAAAAGGATGTGACATGCAGACCAGCAGTGGAGCCCAAAGAGTCATAAAGCACAGGAAAGGTCAGTTCTAATTCAGTCCCAGGAGCACATAGGTCATCACAGACACTATGTCTGGAGAATGTATTTTAAGCAATGAAATAGCCTAATCAGCCCATGTGGTGCATACTACACTACTACAGCAGCCAGAATAAAGCATGCATCTTCATGGACAGCCTGTGACCTGTGTCCTCTTGCAGCATCTTCCCTCAGAGGGTGGAAAAATACTTTGGCAACACTGAGCT
>NW_017728995.1:14208634-14210064 GCF_001723915.1 Gavialis gangeticus
ACTACACTACTACAGCAGCCAGAATAAAGCATGCATCTTCATGGACAGCCTGTGACCTGTGTCCTCTTGCAGCATCTTCCCTCAGAGGGTGGAAAAATACTTTGGCAACACTGAGCTTCACAACTGGAGCCAAAGGATATCTTCTCAGCATCGCAGCATCTGTCTATCTCACCCGCATGAAGTTATAGCTGCAGGGACTGATGTCTTTATAGTATCTCAGCTCTAAATCATTTTAATTTGGTGAGCGCGAGATGAAGGGTCTCCACTGAAGACCCCTCATTATCAGCTGATACAACTGAGAATCAACATAGAAGCTTCTAGGAAGATAAAAAAAGTGGGTTCCAGGACTTCTGCGCAGGGGATGGGGTTCAAAGCTTTTGCAAGTAGCTGTTGGATATCTAAGTTGGCTAAATCTCCAGTTACATCTGCAGCCAGGCTGCAGTGAACGTGCAGTTTATTTCCAGCCAGCTCTGGTAAACAAGACCTCTAGTTTGAGCACAACTCTACCCCCAGCACCTTGCATGAGTAAACTGAGGCAGTGGGTGAGAAATGGAGGAGTGTTACATCTTGGGACTATCCAAGCTTGTTATGCCTCAAACTCCTGATCCGTTAAAAATGTATATCCCTGCTGCAATTGTGGTGTACTGACAATGTGGTCGGGAAGGACATGGATGATACACATTTCCAGGGAATTCATAAACCCAAGGAAAAGGATGACACAGTACAGTTAGAAAAAAATTCAGTGTTTATTAGAAACAATGGAAAGCCACACATAATACATTGGTTTAGGTCTAGTAGAGCCAGTCCCTCATGTTCATTACTGGGAATATTTAATAAAGCTGTCTTTTTTACAGGGAAAAAAGATTCCATTTTTCATGCAGCACCACAGCTAATTTCAAGAAGTAACATGAGATTTGACAAACACTAGAGCAGAATCCATTGAGTTACCTGGAGGTGCCAAGAACATGGAGAGCAAGAAAAAGAACAACCACCACGACAGAGAACAGCATTCGTCTTGCTATGTGTGGTTTCCTGGAGACTTGCTTCTGAAAATGCCAAAGCCAAAGGAGTGGGTGGGCAGAAAGCATTTAAGAATCACCCATAATTTAAGGTATGTGAATCAGTATCTTTCTACTGGAACATCAACTACAAAGGAATTTTTTTTTGTTTTGTTGCTGCAGTGACTAAGTTGCTACTATGCCCCTGCACTTGTCTTTCAGCAGTGCAGCATAGCCTGGAAAGTATGTCTCAGTATTGGGTGCCACTGCTGAAATGGGAAGAGTATCCAGAGATTCCCTTGCCTAAAGAAGGGTGTTTGTACCTGAAAATTTATAAAGAACATTTTTTCCAACTATTTCGTTGGTCTAATAAAAGGTATCACATCTACCCTGAGGCTTGTCAGTGAGGCCCTAAGGGACCATGACTCCAGG
>NW_017728995.1:14210075-14210370 GCF_001723915.1 Gavialis gangeticus
TCCAGAGAAGAGCCACATACATGATCAGAGGTCAGGAAAGCAGACCTTACAATGATAGGCTAAGAGCCATGGGGCTCTTTAGCCTGGAAAAGCCCAGGTTCAGGGGTGAGCTGATGGCCACCTTTAAGTTTATCAGGGGTGACAACCAGTTTCTGTGGGAACTTTTGCTCACCAGAGCGCCCCAAGGTATGATGAAGTTGAACGGTCATAAACTACTACAAGACCTTTTCAGGCTGGACATAAGGAAGAATTTCTTTACTTTCTGAGCCCCCAAGGTCTGGAATAGCCTGCCATC
>NW_017728995.1:14215370-14231403 GCF_001723915.1 Gavialis gangeticus
CGTGCACCTACATTGAACAGCTTCAAGAGCAAATTGGATGCTTATCTTGCTGGGATCCTATGACCCCAGCTGACTTCCTGCCCTTTGGGTGGGGGGCTGGACTCGATGATCTTCCAAGGTCCCTTCCAGCCCTAATGTCTATGAAATCTATGAAATACTCAAAGAATTATGAAATGCCAGCTCTTATCCACACAGTTGAGTATTTACTCACTTAAGTAGTCCCACCCATTTCAGCAGGGCTGCTGTCTTGAGATGTCACCAGATATATGAAGCAGCTGCCCTGTGACCCAAAGACAAGCCAGCACAAGCCTATATCATCTTTTCACTCAAAGAATTATGAAAAAGCAGAGCTGCAAGGGACCTTAGGAGGTCATTTAATCCAACCCTCTGCTCAGGGTAGGATCATGTAAAGCAGCCCAGACAGCAATGGCCTAACCTATTCTTAAAGCTGGGCAAACACCCCTGGTGCACTACTACCTGGCCCATAGCCTCAAAACACCAAGAATACCCTAGCCTCGTAAAGCAGGGGGAGAAGGACACTGATAATGTCCTGCTGCTGCAAGGACAAGAGGTCATTGTTAAAATACCAACCAAGGAAAAGGACTATGTCTCCAGCTACAGAAGAAGGTGGAAACCCCTATAGTTCCCACTCAGGCTACATGACATCTTGACTTTTCTGCTCATAAATTCCAAAGTCCATCAATTCCAATCAATCCCATTCCAAGGAATGAGAAGAGATCAGAGCCAAGATACCAGTTAGAGTCTGCTAGTTATTGCCATGAACTGCCCCTCTATGGGAGTAAATTTCTACATTCCAAATGAGGGGCACGTAAGAAGGTGGGACATAAAATATTTTCTTGTCATCATGGGGAATTCACAACAATTAAAGGAGAAAAGAGCCACCACCAGCAAGAGAACAAAGCCTTCATAAGTTTCTCTTTTCCCAATGGGGACAATTTCCCCCATATTCTCCAAGGGACTTAATCACATTAATTTTTGCAGGCAGCAATGAAGTACATCCCAGAGAAATCATTGATATCATGCATGGCCACATCAGCCCTGGAGAGAACCTCAACCTTTTCAATGGTGAAGCCAGTTGCACTAAAAGCCCCCCTCAAAATTCCTCTGTCAGGACCAAACAGGAGAACTTTTGGGGACTAGCCAAGTAAAAACTGGAGCCCAGATCTCCACTTTGCACCAAGTGCCCCCTGGCTTTTGCAGAGAGCTGATGTTCCTTGGAGCAGCACGGTAGGAGCTCTGGTCTTTGCAGGCAGCTTCCAAGCACAGTGATGTGACCAGGCAGTCAGCTGGAGGCAGGACAACTGAATCCAGAGGGTTGCTTTTGTGAACATCATATTTTAGGATGCATTTGATGGCTCTTTGTATCTTCCCCTCTTTCTCAGTCCACTAGTTCCTAAAGATAGAAGAGGAAAGAAAAAAAAGAAAGCAAGGGGTTATCTGTTTTGATGTGTTTTAAATGCCTTCCCCAGGATACAGGTCTGAGAATTGGGAATGCGGGTTTTGTGTCTCCAATTTTCATTCCCTTGGAGAAGTATTTAACAAATGGGGGAGCTTTGAAAGCCATTTCACCCCCAGTGCTGCATTTAGGTAGATTCTCTCTCTGAATTGACCTGCTGTGCTATGGACCATTCCGTGGAAGTTGCCCCAAGTTTCATTTTGTAGCAAAATTCACTTCCACTGGGATCCTTTCCTTTAAGGATCCCTTCTCTCCCTGTCTTCAGTCAGAAAAGGCCTGCTGGTCCCTGTGGATGGCTCTCCAAGACCCTACAGGCTCCAACACCAGCTTTCAAGACCTTTTCTTTCCTCCCAAATGTCTATCTGCTGAGGCTGCACATCCCAGCTGGTTACCACAAGTGATGGACACTGGTCATGGGTAGGCTTAAACCCATGGAATTTAGATGGTAGCAGTCCAGTATCTGTCTCCCTCCAGCTGACACACATGCTGCACCACTAGAGTCCAGTCAAATGCTCCAGCCTCATTCTTCGGCCACTTGAGCATCTCCTGGCAATTCTGGTCTGTATAATCTGAAGCAGTGATCTCCTTAAAGAACTCACAGGCAGAAAGCAGCTGGTAAATGGTGGGTCCACTGCAAATATCAATCAAAGTGCAGTCTTTCACAGCACCTGACTGGGGTAAAGAATGGTTTAAGATGATCATCACCTCTCATGCATGCTATATACCCTTCAGCAGAGGCACAGGGTACATTACACAACCCCCCTAAAGCTGCAACCTTTCCTGATTCTTGCTCTATTGTACTGGTGCTCCCTCCCTTCCAGGGGCTGCAGAAATAAACTGATAAAGAGCCAAAATGAGGCATAGCAATGCTTGATTTTTAGCAGTTTCTTCTCCCTATCCCTCCTGCACTCAGCCCCTTTCTGTTCAAGAACAATACCCCAAAATATGATTTCTTTGCACCTGAGGAAGTATTTTAATTCAGCTTCAGTTCTTTCACAAAGCCAAATGCCTCCAATCCCATTGCTGCACCATGACTCTTGCAAACCCCTTTGCGAATGCTATGAAAAAGGCCAATCTCTAGGGTAACCCTGAACAGTGACATGTGTCTGGAGAGAGCTGGCACTTACAATCCCACAGGCATGTCCCACCATATCAGATCCCTTCAAAACCCTTCAGTTCAGGGGATGGCTTCATGAGTGACTAAGAAGAAGGGAGAATCTGCTATATAACAATCTGCTCCAGGACAGCGAGAGCACTGAATAATCCCTCCTCTCTGGTCACAGATCACCCGGCACTTTGGGCAAGGTAGGAGTTCACAAAATCGCCCCATGCTTAAGAGATGAAGACCAGGGGGCCACAGAGAACCGACACAACTGCTCCAGAGTCCAACAGGAGGTTGGTGGTGTGGACGCGGGGCATCGTTTTCCTGAGAAAAGTCCAGTCCCCGATTCTTTGCAGGCACTGTATGAAGGGAGGGTGGGAGAAGCTCTCCAATGCCCTGCACCCTGTTCAGAGGCTAAGTATCAACAGTTGGCATTTTTGCCATTCTTTCCAGCTGGAAAGCCCTTGGGAAGGTACTCGCACAAATGTTTGTGGGCAGCAGGATAGACTTGGTGAACTTGTCACACAAGTGTTTGTCACACGGCTGAGACACTTGTCTCTAGCAACTGCAGGCCACAAGCATGTTGCACGGATAGTGCAACTCCCCAACCCCATCCAAAGAGTCCCTGTCTGGGTGTCTGGCTTGTTGTTCCACTGTCCAGCCAAGAGAAGACAAGATTCCCCAGGGATTTGGGAAGGACCTACCAGAAGTGAAGGTTGTCTTGTAGTGTTCCAGGATGAATCTGAGGAACTTGTACCTAAGGGTGCCTTCTTCAAACCTGAAGTGTTGCATGTACACCATGCGATTGAACTCTGTCATATAGACGTCCCCTCCCATGAAGACAGCCATGGTGCTGCAGTAGGGTTTGTTCTCGCTCTGCTCTTGCCTGAGTCTCCTCACCCAGCTGATATCATCCCATCTGCACTCAGACTTTTAACCCCTTCATGCCCCAACAGTGGAAAGCTCCTTGTAACTTGTCTCCACCTCAGAGGGTGACGTTAGGGTTGTAGCCAGCTATTAACCATCCCTCCTTGCTCTTCAAGCCAAAAGGGAAGGACGCCCCAGGCCCATTCTTGGGGAACCCAAAGTTGCAGCGGTCACAGGGTGATGTGAATAGTTAATGACCCAAGACCAGCTGGTCAGCCTCCCACTTAGCAGCATCACAGGGTATGCAGAGAATGTATGTGCACAGCTGCACAGCAAGGGACTTCTGATCCTTACCCAGTTCCCATCGCGGATATTAGAGCAGTGAGGAGAGAGAGCAAGTTCATACAAAGACTAACATCAGCAGCACAAAAGCTCTCTTATGCCTCACTGCAGCATTTGTGTGCTGCATCTGGGCCAGGGAATTCATTCACCTTTTCTGTGCATGTTAAATAAGGACTGTCAGAACCACAGGCTGCACCCAAGCTACACAACGTTCAGGAGCATATTCCCCAGTGACCCTGCTTCTGTTACACTGTCACACTCATGCTGTGTTAGGGCAGTGTTGTGTATCTCTGTTCTGCATACCCTCATTCCTATGGGTGTTGGGAGGCTGAGGCTACTGGCGCTGGGTTTTGCTGCTTGCAGATAAATCATGAAGGTGTAAAGGGCTAGGTGGGTCAGACCTCTGTGTCCACAGTTTAGAGGCACAAACGTGTTGTAAATGCCAAGTTACAGAAAAGTTTCCAAGAGGCCAACATGCCGTGTGAGCTGTGCAGGGGTCTGCGGTGCAATGTGTGAGAAGAGCCGGAGACTCCCCACAGCTGTTGCTCCCTGGTTGGCCTTGTGGGCATCAAATCCTCAAAAGGAAAGTGTATGTGAGCACAAATCTCTTTAGCAGGTTCATGTAGAAACCTGCTATACACCATTTCTAAGAGAAGTGTCTGCAGGGCAGGTTATGAAAGTGCAGATGCAATATAAGCACCCTGAAGAGAAGCAGTGGCCCCCAGTGATGCCAAGGAACAGCAATCCTCAGCAGCAGAGTGGAGGCAAACTTTGGGGCATGTCCCCACTACCTAGCACTTGCCACCTGACAGCAGCTCCAAGGTGGTCTCCCCTCCCACAGGCGGGGCGAGGTAGTAGCTTCCTTGGACTGGTCTGGCAGTAGCTGAAACAGACTTAACTGGGGTTTCTGCTAAGACTCAAGAGAGGAGTTTTTTCCGTAGGGTGTTTGTCTCTTTTTCCCCTTTCATAATCCCCATTATAGGTGAATCGTTCTCCTTGGAACGCCCACCTGGCATTTATTTTCCCAGATTTGTCAGTGGAGGCTTGAGCTTCAATACAAACTTAGTGTAAAACCCCTTGTGACAGGGTGCTTAATGTGTGCCCGTCACTTTAAGAAGGGACCAGGCTGCAGTGGGGGCTCAGGTGGCCGTCTGAAGAGTCAGCTGACCAGAAGGGGCGGGGCTTGAAGCATATAAACCCAGGGCCCAAACAGGTCAGGGAGTCTAGCGCAGAGAGTCACAGGGAGAGGTGCTTTTGGACAGCAGGACTGCAGGTAGGATCCTGATTAATAGCTGAGCTGGGATAAGCAGCACTGGCTTGTGGAAGAGACTAAGGGGTAGAGGTCCCAGCTGGCCTGAGCAGAGAGGGCCAGAGACCTTGGCACAAGATGTGGGGAATTAATGTCAGAGAAAGGCTGCTGGTCTTGGTCTAGTGGTGTGAAAGAAGAGTGAAATGCAGAAAGGGAAGCCTGTGTGCATGGATACATATTGACTATATTGATTTTTATCACCTGATCTGGCTTTCGATATTTATTGCATATACTTTTATAAATGCAAACATGGAAGCCTAAATATATCTTTTTATCTGCTTTTTCTTAGCCCTGGTTCATGACTGATTCAACTTCCATCTGTTCAATGGAATTACATTTCTCAGAATTTGGATTGTCTTCTTTTTCTCTTTCTCTCCTTAAATAAACACATATCGGAAAAGGAATAGCTGTTTTCAGCTGTGTAATAGAATTTCTTATACAAAGCTATAATATGCTTGGAGCAAGGAACCATTTTTCCTTTGGGGACAAAGGAACATTTTTGAGAGAAAAGGAAGTTTCTGACTCCTGAGGGGGCTTGTTAGTTTCTAGTAGTCTTACTTCTTTAAAGATAACTGTCTCTGTGTAGTCTTGGTAGATATACAGTGTTCCTCTTGGAGTGGCTGTGAAATCTGAGAGTGTCTTTTCATCCAATTCATAACAAACACCTGAAAAAGGTATTAAACCCTTCATGCCCTCAATACATTGACCATTACTAGAAAACACTTAAGCACTATTTTTACTTGATTATCAGTGGTTGACAATAAATAAATAAAAACAAAGCATTTTTGCTAAAACCCATTCCATTGTTTTACTGAAAAAACTGAAATTTAGAAATTTTTACCAGCTCTGCTCAATATCTTTATGTTTTAACTAACTTTTCTGCCAATGTACTTATTGACAATGCTTATGACACACATAAGTCATGCATGTAACATACTAAAAGCATAATTTAATATTTCTTTATGAGTATACTTTTATGATGATTTATGACCCAAGCTTGAAACTTGTAGGGATGTCAGATGGTGGTCAGAGCTGAAGGCCTTAGTTCTCTCTCTCACAAGATTGTCTTCAGTGAAAACTTCTCTAAAAATTGATACCACTTTAGAAAAAAATCTTTTTTTCTTTATTTTGAATTGTTCATTTATTCACAAAATTATTAAGCTTGGAGACTATCATTTTGGTCAGTTCTTGGACTCTTGGTCAGAGGACTGGACCCAATGATCTTGCAAGCTCCTTTCGCACCATTCTTCAAGTCTGACTAGAGGAGGGAACAGTTTGGCCCTACATTATTGATGTCACAGCTCTGCTTTTGATTTCATTTCCAAGAACGGTTCAGTTCAGTAACTCAGTAACTCTGGTGTGAAACAAATGGTGAGATTATAATTAGGTTTATAGTACCAGCAAAGAAAAGATGGTTGTGCAGTTTTTTAATTGCCAGAAGGCTGAAGAGAAACAGGTAGCATGATAGCAACAGATGGAAAAACATGTTAGAGTTCAATCTGGATTCCTTTGAAGGAAATGTCAAAATTCCCTTAACACAGACAGACAGAAATGTAGGATACAATAGTTCAAATGTTTATCTAAGCCATTTGGCTGGATGACCTTGGGCTAGAAACTTTTCTGTGAGATTTCTAGTGCTTATTGTTTGTGCCAAATATATTATAAGAAAAGCTTTCACTAGTGTTTTGTCTGTTTCATTTCCCAGCAGGAACCAAGAAGGGCACAGACATACAAAAATAAGAATAATGGAATATAATGCAAAATGAACTTACCAAAACCTCTAATGGGATTTGGCTCAAGGTCGGTAGTATGTATTCTGTTTAAGGCTTTCTGTGGGAAAAGGGATTTTCATATTTTACCTGTTTCCAAAAAAAAAAAAAAAAAATGGAACTACTAGTAATTGTATTATATTCCACAGTGACCCCTGGAAGCAAGACTCAAGTAAAATTATTCTTTAATTTGCATGAAAATGTAATGAAGTAAACTCTTCCAATTGTGCTGCAGTTCAATTTAACAACATAGACAGTAAAAAACAGGACCAAAATTACTAAACCTTTTCCTTAAGCACAAAGTGAGATTGAAACTGGTAACCTAGGATGTGAAAAACATTTTGTTTTATCTAATAAGTCCCGTCTTTCAGTTTTTGGGTTTGTTTGTTTTTTTGGTTTTTTTTTTTTACCAAAACTGATGGAAGGACAGAACACTACAAGCAAGATGAGATTCTGGAAAATCAAAATGAAACGTACACACATGCACACACACTTACTAATGGTTTAACTAATCTACGTCACCAGGCATGTGAGACCTTAAAGCATGCCACTCTATAATCTCCAAGAAAGTAAAACATCAGTAAATTCATCTGTCAACACTGTTTAATATATAGTCAGCAAAATCAGAAATAGGCCTACATAAAATAAAATCTGGCAAAAGCACAGGGACTGCTTTCCATCCAGCAGTTTTCAAAATGTCACGAAATGACATATTATTTTATTTTGCAGCAGAAACCACTGTCATCCAAGCACTGTGAGATTTAAACAGACGTATTTATATTGTACCTCAGATCGTACCCATCAGCTAATTAAAAATCTTTTTTTAGAACTAGGTTACAGAACTTTGGAAATCTTGATTCATTTGTGTCAGTTCCTTTATCCATGCAATACACTCTTTTAAAGGAATCTTTTTGTTTAACAACATTTTTGACCAAGCATATAAAACTATGAAAAGTAGCACAGGCTTTTGAACTTCCAATCCTCTTCATTTAATAAGATTATGCATGAAGCACAGAAATTATTTCAAAACCAAACATTGTCTCCCTGTGTAACAGATGCAGAAGCATAGCCCTTTGGCATATGTTACAGCCTTCAGTATTGCTCCTTTAGATTATAAATCCTTCAAGGAAAATCCTGACAAACTTAATTATTAATAAATAAATAAATAAGCCCTTTATACAACTTGCACATCCCAGCAATCAAATAAGAACCTCGGAGGAGCTAATCTGGTAAATCCCCTTTCTCAGCCTAATTACCAAAGGATAAACTAAAGCCCATAAACTAAAGCTAAAACAAAGCCCATCCATGGTTTTGTTCACTCCAAATGTGAATTCCTAGAACACAGGCTCTGTGAACCTGATCAGAAAGCCACAAACATGACCAGACAGAATGAAATGTTAAATATCAGCACAAGACTAACAGTCTACAAACCCCAAATTAATCTCTGTGAATTAGTTCGGTATGAAAGGCTGAAGATTGTTCTTTTTATTTTCATGGCAGACATTTTATTCTTCCTCTCCTCCCTTGCATAGGACAGGGTTGACATAAACACTGGAGAGCCGGGTTGCACAGCCCTTCTTGATTTTCAGAATTATCAAAGGAATGTGATAATCCTTATCGGCTGTTTCGACATTAGTTAACTTCACTGTGCTAGTTCATAAATGTGAGAACAGTGAGCCATGACAATTCCACAGCAAAAGGCAAACTTTGAAAATAATACTAGCTGAATTCTGCTAATAGGCATTGTTCAGATTCTCTGATCACTTCTCTGGTAGTCGCTTGGTTAAACTCTAGTGCACGAGTGTTCCTAACAACTCAAATCTCTTCACATATCGCATGTCAAAATCTCGTGTGTGCATGATTTGTGGAAACTCAGTTAGGTACACAGAGCGGGTATTTGTGCCAGAAGTATTTGCATACTCATCTAAGCATTAGATTGTCTTGCTGGGATCCTTTGACCCTAGCTGACTTCCTGCCCCTGGGGCAGGGGGCTGGACTTGATGATCTTCAAGGTCCCTTCCAGCCCTAACGTCTATGAAATCTAAGCAGAGATGAGCATCAGTAGCATTTGCCTTATCTGACCAAATAGCCATTACCTTTATGAAGCAGATAACTGTTTGTTTTGTTTTGTTTTCCTTACAGATGGTCTGGCTCAAATTCTGCCAATACTACTTCTAGTGAGTAGTATCTTATTCAACAATGCTAGACTCAAAGGTTAGAGATCACAGATCAGGCTCCTCCAAAATCATGAGATTTTAAAATTATTTGCAGGCAGTTCTTTTACCGTAATTTTTGCTCCAGCCCACTAATGCACAGTAGAATTAGTCTGCTGTGCTTTTACTATCTCATGTAGACACACCAAGTAAAGGCTAAAAAGTGCTGTAGCTGTTTTTAATGAAAACTGAAATCTCACATAATTATATGACTCATGTTAGGAAAAAAACCCCAAACCACACGAAGATATGGCAAGCATGTCTGCCACAGTTATTTCCATTAAAAGGAAAGTGGCAGAATCTATCCCCTGAGAAAAAGTTGAATCAGACAAATGCATTATTAATTGCAAACTATTTATTCAGTACTAATTGCTAGACATCATGATGTAGTGATTTTTTTGGCTCTTTTCAATTCCATTCAGTGAAAAAAGTGGATTTCTTTTGTGATTGTTCATGGCTCAATCCTACTAGTTTAAGGAATATTTGTAGGTGACAAGGGACTTGAAAAATGCACTTGGAAGTCACAGAAAAATAAACCAAAACAATACAAAAACCTCTAGAAAGTGTATTATCCTAAACAGGGTGAGTAAATTACAACAGGAACATTGAACTATCTATCTATACAAAGCTTTTAGATATTTTATTGGATTCATAATTTTACAAAATATTTAATTATCATGTGACCCTACAAAAATCTACTACCCTAAAAGCCTCTGCTCCATATATTAGTAAAAATAAGCATAATTCATATTTCCATATATTTTAAGGCCAGATAGGGTGATTAGATCATCTACTCTGACCACCTGCAAACATAGACCATACAATGTTATCCATTTCCCTCTGCACTGAATCCAATACCTTATGTTGGAAAAAGCATACCTTCCAGAAAGACATCCTATATTGATCTGAAACAGTGAGAATCCACTATTCCCCTTGTTTTTAACAGGCAATCACTCTATGTAATAAACGTGTGTGCTCTATTTCTCACGTTCTTTTTTCTTTAGCTTCCAGCTACTAGTTCTTGTTACACTTTTCTCCATTCTGTAAACAGCCCTTTTAGCACCTAGTATTTTCTCTCCATGAAGGTGTTTATGCCTTATAATGTAGTCATACTATAAATGTGCTATAACATTATTAAGCCCTAGGAGATAAACTGGAGGGCTGACTGACTTAAATTCTCACAAATGCCACCATTTGGACTGAGATTAATCTCTATCATAATACCATTGACTTCAGTGGAGTTATATACGGACGAATTTAGTCCAAAAACTAGTTTGGCTTCTGTGGTGATGAACTTGATGACATTGCCTGTAGTCGAGTAATAAGTTTGGAAATATTTACATATGGAAACTTGAAATTTAGTATGCAGGTTACTTCCCCCAAAGGTGTCCAAACTCTAGAAACTTAATTCAGCTTCTGTGAGCTACATAAAATGTGTCAAGGATAAGATTTACTAAATGTCCCTAAAGGAATCAGTCACTGAATGGTGGGAGAGATTCACAAAAATGCTTCTATTCTCAGGAGAGCACTTCCAAACTAATTTGATTTCCAAAACAGGTAATTTTCTGCACTTGCCTAGCCATAACTTTCTTGCTTCCCCTTTTTGAAGAAAAACTAGAGGCTTTACATTGGGCTGCTAAGGGATATTTTTATTGGGATGTTCTTTTTAAATGGGATCTACTTCTATTCCTTCTGGCTTTTTTTTATTCAGATTCTACTGAGTTCTGAATCTTTTAATTTAGGGTGAGATTATGCTCATATTTATTTGCAAACCCTTTTAGCATGCTGTAGAGCCCATCTATTTTCTCCCCCTCTTTACTTGTTGAACAGGTGATGGGCTATAGTGGATGTATTTTTAATGAGCCCTTTGCAGTTTATTTTACAATCTGTAATTTATGATGTAGTTGGCCAGAGCGAGTTACATTTTAGAAATGTGAGGAAATAAACTGACTGGAAGTTGGTTATTCCATTTTACAGGAACTTTCTAGGTTTTAAAAACTGTTTTTTTTTTTATCAGATGTGCAAATGGTACCAAAAAGATTAATAACATTCTCACCAATACAGAATCCAAGGAAAGGAGAGAGGGAACAGGTTTATAAGACAAAAATACAAGAAGGGTTTTTTTTACTAAAGTCACTTACCCTTTGATAAGAAGCTTTACACTTTTGTGGGTTCTTTGCATTGGTCACTTTTTGTTTCTGTATTCCCAGGTTGCCAATTTTTTTTTCACTTTAAATCATCCAATTAATTCGTTTCTGTCTGTTATGGCCAAGACCATAGTTACCCATGTCTCTACAATCTCCAAACTGGAATATCACAATTTGTTTTACAGAGGCATTGCTTCTGCAGAATATGACTGTTAATCTTGATGATATCATCCTCAGGGGATATTTAAAACAATTTTTCACAGGTTACCTCAGCTTCCTAGTTCCTTCAAGTAGAATTTGAGTTGGTGACATTATCAGGGTGTGTACTACCCAAAAAACCCTCAGCCACCTATGAAAAGCAGGAGTTGAAATCACTGGAGCACCCTAAACTATCATTCCTAGAACCCTCTTAGGATAGGGCCTTAGATTTTGGATCTCATATTTTCTACAATTTGGATCTCATATTTCCTAGGAGTGCATCTGAGCCTAAATCAGCTCACATATTCAGAGGATGGCAAAGATCATTTTTTGCAGACCTTCCTTATCTTTCATGGACCATTTGTTGCATATGTTTTAAATTATACTCAGTGGTCACGTCTTCATGAGACACTACTGCACACTAGCAATGAGCTGCTCACTGCTACTGCACAGTAGCACTGGGGGATGCTAACCATAATGCGATGCTACTGCACAGTAACTCATTGCTTCTGTGCAGTAGCATCTGGAAAAAAGCATGTGGGGACACTACTGCACAGTAACTCCAGTTACTGTGTAGTCATTTAGCACTTGGGTATGCAAGTGCACAGTCTGCCACTCATGTAGATGTGGCCAGTGACATGTCTGGTGGAATCACGTTGCTATTCATCACCACTGTGCTGCCATAAACATTTTTATGGCAGCACAAAGTGAAGGCAAATAGACAACCATACCCTTTATTATGCCACGAAGGTGGTCCTGACAAAAGCTAGTAATGATTTATGCTGCTTTATTTTGGCGGACATCTATTTCTCTACGGAGTAAGAGTGCAGGCAGCCTTGCACTTTCAACTGTCCTAGGCAGGTGCTCTCAGGGCTTGGGGGTGCTGGTAGGACTGGGCCCCTCAAGCTTCAAGAGCGCCTTCCCAGCATTCCCTGCTTCCAGAGACATGCCTCTGGAATCTCTGCAGTGCATTTCTGGAAGGAAGGCTCTCTGCTTCCAGAGATGTGCCCTCAGCAATCTCTGGCTCATGCCTCTAGCAGCAGGGCAGGCTTTCCACACTTCCAGAGATGTACCCTGGACATTGCCAGGGGCATGTCTGTGGAAGTAAAGGAACCCCAACTTTTCAGCTTCCAAAGACATGCCCCTGGAGATTGCCAGGAGTGGGTCTTTGGAAGCAGGGATCACATAATCTAGATATTACCCTAATGGGTTTAGTGTTACAATTAAAAAAAAAGATGGTGAAAGTGAAAACAACATTAGGGTGAAGCGGGGAGGCAGATGGGAACAATGTTAGTAATAAACTCTTCTGAGCAATCCTTTCTTTTATTCTTAACTACTGTTTACTAGCTAGGCCATGATCTAAAAATGCAACCCAATTATACAAAAATACCTTTAAAAATCACATTTTTGGTGCTTTTGTTGGTCACAAATATTATAAACTTAGCCTTTTAATTAGAGAATAGCCTGTGACCTGAGAACTTGAATTTACTACCCATTAAAAATGAAATCTGCAGAATCTAGCACACATCCACTTTTAGCACAGCAAGGCTGCATAAAAAACAGCCACATGAAAAAAACATTGGGAAAGCACACTGCTTATGTTGCCTTGTGAATATGCTGCCTATACTTACAACCACCAATGAACCTACATACTTATAATAAATGTAAAATAATATTTTCAGCATGAAACGTTGAAGCCCAGTCATTGGCAGTGTAGTACACAACTGAACTATTAACATAACAGATTACTATTCAAGCTAACATTATCCTGTTTCTCTGCCAGATTTTATATCAGCGTGCTTAACTATGCATTAAAGTACCGTACACAGATACTTAATTTTGGACCTCTTTGATTTGTCACCACCATGGTACATTTATAAAGTGAATTAATGAATATTAAAAACATATGCTGTTTCTCCCAAATATGAAAACATTGACACTTTAATAGAATCTAATATTATATTTTCTCTCCCTTTTTCTGCTGAGTATCTGAAAGCTGTTTACAGCTGATCACAGCTTAATCCCTGAACTCAAACATTTTCAGCTTCCCAGTTGGACTGAATAAAACTAACAGTCCATTCCTGGAATTGCCTAATGTTAATATTTTATACTATTAATATCATCATCATCAAAGCGCATATGTGACTCTGGGTGTATCAGTGCATCACAGTGCAGTACTGTATAGCTGGTGGAGCACATTGCTAACATGGCTGCATTGCTTCAAGAACTTGAGTTAGCTCTGCCATTTCTGCACAATAATGCATTGTGCCATGTAGCCCTACCCTTCCTAATACACAGAAAGACAAAGACATTGCTTTTCAAACTGAGGTAAGGATCCTGTGAGGTACACTGTCAGATAACATCAGAGCCCTGCTGGCTTCAGTGCAGTATGCAGTGAAGGACCCAGACCCCAGACTACTAGAAAAGGGTGGGGAAAGACAAGAATAGCAACAGAAAAAATATGTGTAAGCAAGCATCACAAAAGAAGGGAATCTCTTTGATTTCATCTCTGTTCATTTTTTGTACTTTTAAAAAATAATCTCTACTTCTTAAAGCCATACAGCATTTCCTTAAAATGTGAGCTACTTTACTACCCTTTTTTGTCTTCCCCTCACTCCTAAACAAACTCAGCATTCCCTTCCTGACATCTGTGGGGGAGTTGTACAGAGGATGGGAGTGAAGAATAACCATAAAAATCCCACTACGTGTTCGGAGGAAAAGTGAGCCTTTAGAGCTCTGAGTCAAGAAGTGGGGAATGACATTTCATCTGGCAAGAACATATTGCTAGCAGGCAGAATTTATCATTCGACTCTAACTCCCCTACCTTCTTTTGTGACACGGCAATGTTCACTGAAGCTACCTGCCAGGGAGTTAACTTTCCAGGAAGGATAAAAACAAGTGAAATAATGTTAGCAGAGAGTGTGATTCTGGAGGCCCTGTTTTGGAAATGCTGCCAATTTTGCTTGAGTACAGACTGCAGGGGTGAATCCCATTTCTTTCCTCAGCTTTACTAGAAATTAGGAGGATAAAAAGACACAAAATCCTGATTCGCTGTTGACCTACACCTTATGATATCATTTGTACTAGTGTTAAGGGAGTACAGCCTGGGTGGAAATTGCTAAGATTCAGATTTGGCAGTACTTTGCACCTTCTCTGTACTGATATAAATTGCTCTGTGACATTCAGGGCAATGAAGAATGGTTTTTCAGTGCCTGTTTAGCAGTAAACTGAGCCTGACTAACTGTGGGTGGAAGGGCTGGAGTCAGTCATCGGCATACTTCCTCTTCCTACTTCTTGCTGAAGACTACATGTTCTATGAGAGTGGAAATACAAGGTTTGTTCCCACCCAAGTATTTCTAGGGAAACAAAAGGTGTTCCTGTGACACAGTCCATCCTGAATCTTTACTTAGGAGCAGTATCAGTTACCCAGACACCATTTTAGACCTCCTTATAGTTTTCCAGAAAACTAATATCCATTGTCGCTTTAGAGCTAGAACTTGAATTTTGGAGCTGAGAATACCTTTTAAAATTTTATTTGATTTATAAGTTGCTCTTCCCAACAAAGGCTCAGGATAGCTTACAATAACAAGAGGCTAACAAGAGAACAAAGCAACTTGGTAAAAGTTTATGGAGCAGGTCCTCAAGGGGTTGACTGTGAAGTATCTACTCTGGTCTACTGTGAAGGTCTACTGTGAAGCCGCTGGCATGACTGTCTGAGCACCCATGTTGCTTAGGTCAGGTCCCAGAGGACTGGAAAAGGGCCAATGTGGTCCCTGTTTTCAAGAAGAGGATGAGGGAGGAACCAGGAAACTATAGGTCAGTTAGTTTCACCTCCATCCTTGGGAAAACTCTGCAAAATCATTAAGAATCCCATTTGTGGGAGCCCAGCAGGGGAAATAATGGTGAAAGGAAATCAGCATGGTTCATTGCAGGTAGATCATGCCTGACTAACCTTGTTTCTTTTTATGACCAGGTCACAAAATGCTTAGACGCAGAAGTCGAGGTAGATGCCATCTACCTAGACTTTCAGAAGGCCATAGGTATTGCATTCTGTTTTTGTAAATAAACCAACAGGCTGTGATGTAAATGATTGCATGGTCAGATGGGTGGCAAATTGCCTTAGGGGTCGTGCCCAGAGAGTGGTGGTGGATGGATCAATATTGACCTGGAAAGATGTGGGCAGTAGAGTCAGACAAGGTTCTGTCCTTCAACCGGTGCTATTCAATGTCTTCATCACTGACTTGATCAAGGGCATAGAGAGCACCCTATCCAAGTCCACAGATGATACCAAATTATGGGGCAAAGTTAACAAAGCAGAGGGTAGGAAACAGATCCAGGTGGATCTGGACAGTTTGGAAAAATGGCCAGAATGAAATAGGATGCAATTCAACAAAGACAAGTGCAAAGTGCTGCACCTGGGCAAAAAGAACCACCAACACACTTACAGGCTGGGGGATGACCTTCTCAGCAGCACAGCAACAGAAAGGGATCTTGGAGTCACAGTTGACTCCAAGATGAACATGAGTTGTCAATGTGATGAAGTGATCAACAAGGTTAACCACACTTTATCATGCATTATCAGATGCATGACAAACAGGTCCAGGGAGGT
>NW_017728995.1:14236403-14238177 GCF_001723915.1 Gavialis gangeticus
CTTGTAGTCTTAGTTAACTCCAGGATGAACACGAGTTGTCAATGTGACAAAGTGATCAACAAGGTTAACCACAATTTATCATGCATTAGCAGACGCATGATGAACAGGTCCAGGGAGGTGATGCTTCCCTTCTATGCGGCACTGGTCAGGCCACAGTTGGAGTACTGCGTCCAGTTTTGGGTACCACAGTTCAAGAGGGATGTGAAGAATCTTGAGAGGGTTCAGAGGAGGTCAGAGGCCTGTAGGCAAGGCCCTATGCAGAGAGACTTAGGAACCTAGATCTCTTCAGTGTTTGCAAAAGAAGGCTGAGAGGTGATTTGTATAAATTCCCTATAAATTCATCAGAGGAGGGCAGCAGGGAATAGGAGATGCTCTTTTTACTAGGGCACCCCTGAAGTATCTAGGAACAATGGCCACAAATTGATGGAAAGCAGATTTAGGTTGGTCATTAGAATGAACTTCTTCACAGTAAGGGTTGCCAGAATCTGGAATGGACTTCCAAGAGAGGTGGTGTTCTCCCCTACCCTGGGGGTCTTCAAGAGGAGACTGGACAAGCACCTAACTGTTTTTGTCTGACCACAATGCTCTTCCTTGCCCAGGGCAAAGGGTTGGGCTTGATGACCTAGTGAGGTCCCTTCCAACCCTAACATCTAATATCTATGAATCTAGAGGAAAACAAGGTGACTGGGAACAGCCAGAATGAATTAATCAAAAGAAGTTACACTTGACCAACCTGATTTCCTTCTATGACAGGTCTCTGTAGATGGGGTTGAGCAGTGTATATGATATACCTTGTCTTCAGTAAGGCTTTTGACACTGTCTCTTACAGAATTCTAATGAACAAGCCAAGGAAATACACATTAGATGTAAGTACTGTAAGGTGGATACATGACTAGTTGGATCATTGTGCTCAGTGAGTAGTCATCAATGGCTGTGTCTAGCTGAGAGGCAGTAACAAGTGGGGTTTTCCCAGAGGTCTGTCCTGGGTCTGGTACTGTTCAACATCTTCATTAAGAATTTGGATTAAAGGAGCAAGTGTATGCTTAGCAAATGTGTGGTGACACCAATTTAGGTAGAGTTACAAAAACTCTGGAGGTAGGGCCAGTAACTAGAATAACCCAGGCAGACTGGAAAAATGGTCCAAAAAATCAATCAGATAAAATTCAACAAGGACACACTCAAATACTGCACTTGGGATGGGATACTTGAATGCAGATCAACTGTAGGTGGGGGAACAACTGGCTAGGCTGCAGTATAATATAGGACCCTGGGGTTGCGGTAGATCATAAACTAAATTTACTTTTGTTGCCAAAAAAGCCAACAGCATACTGGTCTGTAATAACAGGAACGTTACCTGAAAAATCAGTGGAGATGATTCATCCACTCTGTTCAGTACAGTTGAGGCCTCACTTAGAATAGTGTCCAGTTTTGGGCCCCACACTTCAAGAAACATGTGCACTGATTGGAAAGAGTCCAGCAGACAGTGACAAAACTGATTAGAAGCCTGAGAAGTGTGATTTATTTGGAAAGGCTGAAAAAAGTAGAATTTGAAGAATAGATAGCTGATGGGGAATTTGATAACTGTCTTCAAATACATGAAAGGCAAGAGAGGATTTCATAGATTTCATAGACATTAGGGCTGGAAGGGACCTCGGGAGATCATCGAGTCCAGCCCCCCGCCCAAAGGGCAGGAAGTCAGCTGGGGTCATAGGATCCCAGCAAGATAAGCATCCATTTTACTCTTGAAGGTGTTTAATGTAGGTGCTTGAACCAC
>NW_017728995.1:14238949-14242399 GCF_001723915.1 Gavialis gangeticus
AATAGAATTAGCTTGTGCATTGAGGATCGCTCCCTTGAGGAGCATCCACTCTTCCAGGACTCCCCTCCCCCTGGGGTCATGGTCCCTTAGGGCCTCACTGACAAGCCCCCTGAGCTTCTCAAAGTGGACTTTCCTGAAGTCAAGGACTTCAGTGTTGCTGACTGACTTGCCAGCTTTACGGTGGATAGTGAAGGTGATCAGCTTGTGGTCGCTGTCACCCAGCTTCCCATTGATCAAGGGAAAATGACTTAGATGGACAGAGAGGACGCACATGGGCTTTTCTCTGTGTCCATATGGGACAGGACTAGAAGCAATGGACTCAACCTGAAGTACAGGAAGTTTAAATGGGAGACTAGGAGGAGCTTTCTGACTATGAGGGTGGTCAAGCAATAGTACAGGCTACCTAGAGAAGCTGTGGGCTCTGCATCCCTGAAAATCTGCAAGAGCGAGTTAGAAAATTGACTGGGATAGTTTAGTCAGAGACAATCCTATGCTGAGCAGTGGACTGAATTAGATGACTTTGTGATTCCCTTCCACCCCTGATTTCCACCTATGATCCTATGAATTTAAAAAGGAATTAGAATATCTACATAAAACAGGGACCAACTCCTAAATGATATCCCAGCCTAGCTTTCTTTGGTAAATGCCTGGCCAAATAGGAAGGTCTTCCAATGCTTTTGAAAGATGTCCAAGTTTGGGCTCTGGTAGGCCCCAAGAGGGATGGTGTTACAGAACTGGAGGGACTGCTGAGAGTGAACTTCCATGTAGATTTGCCAAATGGACGTAGTGTAATGACGGTACATTGTAATTTCTGCCCCAGGAGCTGACACAACTTTGAGTTTTACAAGTACTTCGTCATGTCATGCTCAGCTGCATGCTCAGCAGCACATTAGGTTATGTTTGTTGTATGCTCTTGGCACTTCTTTATAACAACATGCTGATCTATGAAATCTGAAAACCTGCAGTTTGCTAATGAACAAAGCTAAAAACATGTTTCTTTCCTCCAAGTAAAAACATTCTAAATAAATGTAAATTTAGAATCTGGATTCCAGCCAGGTTCCTGCAATTCGATTCTCTTCTCAGGAAGTACTGTAAAGGGTATAATAAAGCTTGCTTAAAATTTTTTTCCAACTATTTAAGTTAGTCTAATAAAAGATATTAAATTCACCCAAAGAACCTTGTCTGCCAAGGGTACAATAAGATTTTCATGGGCAGCTTTTTGTAAATTCTTATTCCCTTCATGCTCATCATACCTGAATCACTTGCAGGTAGTTTGGCACTTCAGAGAATGTACTCAAATGGTTTTATATACCTGTCATGTACTGGAAGCCTGATCCAAAGCTTATAGGAGTCTTCAAACAATTCAGTGGGATTTGGCTTAAAATCTATTGACACCACACTGTTTTCAAAGATGTACTTCTACTTGTGTTTTCTGTTGGCTAGATGCAACCTTATAATACACAGGAAGTTGTGAAGCACTAAGTCCTTTTTCCACACATCGAGCTTCCAGGAACAGGGGATGTCTGTGCCTATGATTTCTGGCTTACAATCCAATATGCCTCCCCAGCTGTCATTGAGTCAGGGACTCCCTCTACTAGAATGCCAAGGAGATACTAACAACTGCAAAGTCACATCTTGGGCCTAATGGCCTGATGTAGAAAGGGCCCTATTGTTTCTGCAATCAATAATATTGGACCATCTGAATTGCATTATCTGGATGGATCACAGATATGCTGAGAAGTTCATAACATATGAAGAATATGAATGAGAACTTGGGCTTTTATGTTAATTTTGTAAGTGGTTGACCTGATATTTAAATGCACATTCTGTACTCGAGGATACCAGACACTGAAGTGGCATGTCCAATCTTGTTTATTATAACCAATGAAGATGCATCTCAAAATTATTGACAGTTGTATTATGATGAACATGAATTATTACTGTGGAGCATGGATGAACATTTTTAGATACTCTTTTTGTTTCAAATGGGGTGGAAGATCTTGTATCAAAGTTCCTTGAAGTATTTAAGAACTTCTATTTATGGGTCAGGCTAGACCCTAGAAGTGGAGAATCATGGGTATAAAAGAAAAAAATAATATAAATGTGAGGAAAATAGCATCTTAAGTATATTGAAGCTTCAGGAAGATCTGTTTAGAGACATGAGTAAGGCTCAGTGAAATAACAGGTTTGTGTGCTCAGATGTGCAAATGAAACTGGTATTTTAATCCAAGAACATGGACAGACATATTCTGGTGTACTTTATATCAGTTTATATACCAATGTAGATTGTACCGGGACAGTACACCCTGAACAGTATATTCAACAAGTATATTAAAAAGGCATTTTTCTGATATAATAAGAAGGGGTTACTGTGTGTCCCAGAAGACTATACCGGGACAAATGGATCAAACAGTAAGGAGCTATTGTGGTGCCTCAGAGGAAGGTTATAGCCACTTGCCTTAAGCAAACAGCTACCCCAAATTGGATGCAGTCAGATTAAATCTACAATGATAGCATTTTGCCCTAGGTTCTTTCATCTGAAATTGTCCTTTAAAGTGGACAAAGTTATTCTGGTTTAGGCATTTGTCTCATCTCTTTGCTAGTTTTTTACATTGATGTAAAGACTAAATTGATATCCAAAGATGATAGCTCCACTCCAACATATTACACACAATGAACTACTACAAGCAATTTCAAATAGTGCTAGGAGTTCCTCTTACTATCAGCACTTCTTAGTGAAGGAACTGAGACCCATTATATAATGACTTTTATTACATAATGTTTTACTCTCTAATCCCTAGTACCATACAAAAGGACGGGGAGAAGAAAAGGAAGATGTTGAAGTACTTTGCTTCCCCGAGGTTGTATAATCAGTTTAATAAATGCAGTCTAGAGAAACAGATTGTTTGAAAATATGGGATGATTTTCCACTTATTTTGACAAGTTTTACATTGCTTTAACTCCTTCAAATTTTATGTGGCTTCTCCTTATTTATATGATTGTGAGAGCCAGGCAGGACCAGGAGGGTTTCAAATGAACTTTCCTTCTTGCCTTAAGAGACTGAAGACAGTTACATTTTAAGAGGGCGCAAGCAATCTCATTGATTTGTCTGTTTTATTGGAGGTCTAGAATGCTAGCATTTCACTTTACATCTTTTGCGAACTGCTGGCATTTAAATTTTTATTGCTGTTACTGTTATTTCTGTCAACCGTTTAAAACTGCCTTTTCCAGAGAAATCTGCCCTTCTCGCTGCTTTGGCAGGAAGAAGCCAGCCTCTGGCCAGTGCTGAGCAGGCCTCTCCTGCAGGGAGTTCCTGAAGACAATGCTTTGATTTTCCTTCACAGTCCGATGACTGGGGAATTGGCTCTGAGGTTGGACCCAGAGAGTGGTAGCCGATGGAAGTGAATCCTCATGGTGCTCTGTGACCAGTGGTGTCTACCTTGGCTCTGG
>NW_017728995.1:14247399-14257480 GCF_001723915.1 Gavialis gangeticus
ATGGAAGTGAATCCTCATGGTGCTCTGTGACCAGTGGTGTCCCTCAAGGCTCTGTCCTTGGACCTGCTGTCTTTAACATCTTTATTAACCATGTGGACATTGGTGTCAGAAGTGGACTGGCCAAGTTTGCCGATGACACCAAACTTTGGGGTAAGGCGTCCACACCTGAGGATAGGTTGGTGATCCAGGCCGACCTTGACAGGCTCAGAAAACAGGTAGATAAAAACCTGATGACATTCAATACGGAAAAATGCAAGGTACTCCACCTTGGGGGATGGGGGAAGAATGAGGACACCCCCTGCATCATGCTTATAGGCTTGACAATGCTACGCTTGCTAGCACCATGGCTGAAAGGGACTTGGGGTCATGATTGACCACAAGATGAACACGAACCATCAATGCGGTGTCACAGGTGGTAAAGCGAGCCAAATTCTTGCTTGCATCCGTAGGTGCTTCTCAAGCAAATCTCAAGATGTCATCCTCCTGCTGTACTCAGCCTCGGTGAGACTGCAGGTGGAATATTGCATCCAATTCTGGGCTCCACAATTTTACAAGGATGTTGAAAAGCTTGGGAGAGTCCAGAGGAGAGCCACATGCATGATCAGAGGGCAAGAGAACAGGCCTCATGATGAGAGGCTGAGAGCCATGGGACTCTTCAGCCGGCAAAAATGCAGGCTTAGGGGTGACTTAGTGGCAGCCTACAAGTACAGAAGTGGGGTACATCAGGATTTGGGAGAACACCTGTTCACCAGAGTGCCCCAAGGGATGACAAGGTCCAACAGTCACAAACTTCTCCAAGACTGTTTTAGGCTGGACGTAAGGAAAAACTTCTTTACTGTCTGAGCCCCCAAGGCCTGGAATAGACTGCTTCAGAGGTGGTGCAAGCACCTACTGTGGAATCTTTTAAGAAACATTTGGACACCTATCTTGCCGGGATCCTTTGACCCTAGCTGACTTCCTGCCCCTGGGGCAGGGCGCTGGACTCGATGATCCTCCAAGGTCCCTTCCAGCCCTAATGTCTATGAATCTATGAAAAAAAGGTAAACTCTAAAACTGGCATGGCTAAAACAGTTTCCAGACAGGACACACATACTAGATCCTAGCAAACCTCACTAGACTGAGACACTGTGTAGCTATAACTATTTTTATTGTTCCACTTGGAAAATTTTCTCTTAAACATTTGCCTTGTATAATAACAAAAGCCTCTGATAGATATTAGAACAAGATGGCCCATCAGCTACAAGGCACAAAGGCCTGTTCATATGGCCCACATCCTAGTTTTCAGTAACATAAAAACGAGCATATCCTCACCCTTCTACTTGTATTTTACAGTGGCAGCCCACAACTGGCAAAACTAAATGTAAATGCCCTCACACTGGAGCTTGTTTTTAGTTATGAACAACATAGGTGTTTCTCCTCCCTTCCTGAACTAGCAATCCTTTTTTAGAACTATTTACTTCACATATAGCACCTAAAAATGTAACTGAAGTTAAATGTATAAGGAATAAAAAGGGAGAAAAGTTGTTAGATCCTGAATAGGCTGAATTCTTAGGAACGTCACTGAGATTAGGTTCAGATTGTGTATGCATAATTTTCAAAGAAAATAAATTTCTACCCCGCCCCCAACAGGTTCTATAAAAAGCTCTATCTAATACACACCGTCAGAGAAAATAGTCTGCTTGTTTTATTTTGCTTCCCCTGCTACTTCTTTCTCAGGAAATAATCTGAATAATTCTATACCAAATTGTTTTTGAATTTGCATTGATATGCAATTGATTTGGATGAAGAGAATGCAAGAATTTTGTCCCTTTTTCTGGAGTGTCTCCAGAATCCTGACTCTTGTTTTTCCATTGCACAAGACTTTGGAAACTCTAGTGGTGCTGTGTTATTAAACATCCCACTGGTTCAGGCATCAAGGGCTGCTCATATCCTGCTGATGCTCCCTCTCCAATATCTAAATATAGGGATGGTGTAACAGAAAAGTTCCCTATTTTGCTAGATCACCTCAGACAGACATAACTAATCCTTGAGTTTGGAGTTGAACTGAAAATCAGGCAATTAAAATAAAAATTCAGTGGAGGATATCCTGTTCCTTCTCATGATATCTTCACAACAGCCTTTTCCTTTTGTATTAGTTGAATACACTGATATATTATCAATATTTTTCAGGAACTGTTTTATGTGTAGTAATATGTTTCAATAGCCATGCATACTTATCAGAATTATATGTGTATATCATCTATATTCATATCCATTTGTTCAAATTGACATGAGATTGATATGCAGTTATTTCTTCCTGTCTTAATTAGGGCTATAAGACAGCAGTTTATTTAATTTTTTCTCCACATAGAACTCTGACAAATAAGGAGGAACTTTTTATGGGAGCCTTTGTTAAAATATTTGTAGCAAATCTCTGTTACCAAATGAGGCATTCAAGATCAAGGTCAAACCATTAGGCAATGGAATAATCATTTGCATGGATATAAATCCTAACAATGATCAGAAAAGTGGATAGGGTGATCCTCAAAGAGAGAATTGAGCAATGCTAGAAAGAAGATGGCCTAAGGAAAAAAAATAAAACCAAAGGAAAGACAGAAGACAGGAGCTGGAGCAACAAGTGGTAGGGCTGTGCGAAGCTTTGGTCCCTGATTCGATTTGGTGGAGATTCAGCCCAATTCAGTAGCCGAATCTCTGAATCCAGATTGAATCAGGAGACGCTTTAATCTCTCTAAATCAAATTGGAACCATCCAAATCGATTCAGAGAGATTGGGAAAGATTCAGCGATTCAGATATAGACACAGCTTTAAATGTGTTTTCAACATACCTCAAGTTACCAGGCAGCTCATGAATATTGTGATGCTGGGGCAGGTGGAGAATTCCACAGGGATGCAGAGGGCTCCTCAATGCACTCAGCAGCAGATCCAGAAGTGAACCAAAAGCTCTTCTGGTCCACTTCCAGATCTGTCGTGGAGCACATGGAGTGTTCAGCGGCTGGTGACTCCTGGGTCTGGGGGACACTTGGGGTTCCCCTCAAGGCAGGTTGATGAACTAGGAGGGCATGGAGGGGGGTTCCAGAAGTACTTCCAGTCCACTTGCGGGTTCAATTCTGGAGTAATTCTGGTCCACTTCCAGGTCTGCCACTAAGCACACCCCGCTCCTGTAGGACACTCCATTTGTCTCAGCATCCCAGCATTCACAAGACATGCCTGGTACCTCAGGGTATGTAGAAAAAAACATTTCAAGCTGTGCCTATGGCCAAATTGCTGATTTTCCAAATCAGCATCAAATCTTCAGATTCAGCCGAATCGAATTGGGGACAGTGATCTGAATCAACAAATGGAATCACTGTCCCTGATTTGGGCCGAATCTGAATTGAATACAGCCCATTTTGTACACCCCTAATAAGTGGATGTGATGTGGTGGCAGAATTGTAAGTAAAAGTAGTATTTTGACTGGTCAGTGCTACATGCGCTACATACTGAGAAACAGCATAGTATGTTGGCCTCAATTTACATTTCTAAGCCCTGAGGGCTAAGTACAAACATTTGGGAGCCTTAGAGGGAGGTTAAATTGATTTAAAATGGCTGCCTGATAGCAAGTAAGTCAGGATGGAGGGATAGTGGAAGTGTTGGGGCCCTCTAGAGGATGGGGAAGAAGCATGACCCATGAGGGATGGGGGGCAGATGCAACCTGTGGATGGGGTGGGTGGGGTCAGCATGATCCACAGGTGGGGGGGCTAGTGTGATCCATGGTTGTGGGGAGGGTTGGTGTGACACATGGGTGGGGTGGGCAGGGCTGTCTTCATTGCATGTGGAGTGGGACAACATGACCCATGGCTGGGGTGGGCAGGGCAGGTGTAAGCCATGGGTGGGGTGGCAGAGAGCAGGTGCAGTCCCCTCCAAAGAACCTGCACACCCATCCATCCTGCCCCTCCCCACACCAGGACTTACTTGCTTAGCTCCAGCAGCAGTGAACGCTGAGAAAAGTAGCTGTACCCCAAGTGACTTGCGGGATGGGGGTTGATAGGGCTGACTGGTCAGAGGGTGGGAGCAAGTGGCCAGTGGGGCAAAAAATAGCTCAGTTCAGGGAGGGAGGGTGAAAAGACCAGTCTCAGGCTGGGTCCAGTGGCTGGGTTTTCTAGCCCTGGGGCTGTGCAGGGGAAGTGGACAGAAGTTCTATGCACCAGTTTGACCTAAATCAAATAAGCCTGGTACTACATAGACCCAGGTTTATCTTAAACCGGGTGTCCCGGGAAGCGAGGTAATGCGGGATACTCACCTGCAGGCCAGGACGGAGCCCATGGGAAATGGGGAGAGGAACCCGCGCGGCTTGTGAGCTGCCTTTATGTACAGCTGCGGTTGGCCAGTGATGTCAGCGTCAGACACCAGCTGGTGAAAATAAAAATGGTGGCTGTCACGGGGTGGGGCCTACAAGCGGCCGTGATCCCGCTAGGTCCCTCTGCCGTGCCAATTAGGAGATCCAGCACCCTCTTAATTCTCGCCCGCCACGTCTTTGATCTTAATAGTTAATATGGGAGGCTGCCTAGGATCTCCTATGATCTCAGGGTGACTTGGTGCACCCCAGCCTTATGGGCTATGCGTGCCTCCTACCTCCCCTTTAGCACGCCCCAAGCCTCGCAGCTCTTCTGGACGTTTTTAGTGTCTTCCCTCTCGGACTAGCCCTCCTTGGGCTTCACTTTTGCAGGTGGGCCCCCCCCGGGGCCTATGCCATGCGCCACTTGTGCTCTTCCCCTCGCAGGGGCCTGTCTCTGCGCCTCTGGTGCTCTTGCCCCTCACGGGGCCTGTCCCGTGCCAAAACTGCACCTGGGGCTCGGGTGGCACGCAGCCGTGCCTGGCCCCTTGACCCTTCTCAGGGTCTTTATGCCACACTCTTCCCGCGCCTTTGGCTCTCTCGGAGCCTGCTTCCGCGCCTCTCGCGCCCTTGGTTCTCTCGGAGCCTGCTCCCGCACCTCTCGCACACTTGGCTCTCTCCGCTGAGCCTACGCGCCAGCCCTGTCTCGGGCTTTCACCAGCGCCGGGGCTCAGGTGGCACGCAGCCGTGCCTGGCCCCCTGACCCTTCTCAGGGTCTTACGCCTTCACTGGGCCGAGTACTGCCCTCTCGGGCTGAGGTCTCAACCCCACACACCGCACCACACTGGTGCCAAGCTGCTGCACCTTCCCAGCGCTGCTTGGTGCCCACACAGGGCACCCAGGAAACCCCCGGACTACTGGGGATCTCCTGTGAGGCCTCCTCACACTCCTACAGCCTCACCCGGTCCTCCGGACGATATATACAACAGAACCATAAGCCCACCCGGCTGTAACAAAACAATAGGCCTACTGGCAATAACAAAACAATAAGCCTACCAGCTATAACAAAACAGTAAGCTTACCGGCCACAACATAAAGTCCAGGCCCACCTGGCTTTCTGACCCACAGCCTCCTGGTCAGGCTTCTCCTCACCCTGACCATCATGCAGCCCTCTGGGTGCCCAGGCTGCACTGCTTAGCTTAGCTCTCCCGCAGAACTCTTACCCCTTAGGTTGCCAGAAGGGAACTGCCAGCCAGGCTCCGGCCTGGCTGTTTATAAGGGCCCGGCCCTGTCCCCTTCTGGTCACGTGACCAACCTGGTTGCTCCAGCAACTCGCACCTGAGCTGCCCTGGTGATTGGCAGCTCGGCCCATTTACCACTGCCAGTAGCAGGCACCCTGGTGCCCTGCTACACTTCTCCCCTTCCTGCGGTTGAGCCTCCTTAGGAGTGGGACACGGGAGTGCCCCATGACAGTGGCAGTTGCTGCGGAGGGGGCGGATGGCCTGGAGGCAAAGCTGCAGCTGACACCGTCAGCAGAGCGAGCCCCAAGGAAGGACCCCGAGGAGGCCGGTGAGCTGGTGGTGAAGTTTGTCAGGAAGAGGAGTGCCCCACTGCAGACCCCCGCCATACACCAGAGGAGTGAATGGTGGGCTGAGGGAAGAGGATTGGAGGCACTCTCTGGAGTGCAGCAAGTGGAGTGTTGGGATGGTGGGGCATGGAGGATGGCATGCCAGGAGGCAAAAGCCTGGGACAGGCCAGACAGGGTTCATAATCGGGGCAGGGTCACTGCTGGGACCAAGGAGGGCAAGTGAAGGATGGGCGTGAGCTCTGGGGCGACAGACAGAGTGTAGAAGCCCCTCCCCGTGTTAAAGGTCCAGGGACGAGGAATAGGTGGAAGGTTGGTGGAGGAGCATGGGATTTTGTTTTGTTGTTGTTGGATTACCCCAAGTTGGGGGTTGAGTTTGGGGAGGGCACCCTGGTGTTTGGGCCATAGGGAGCCTGGGGAGGGCCATCCCTGGTGTTTGGGCCATAGGGCTGCCTGGGAGGGGCCATCGTGGGGAAGGTTCCCTGCGGGATGGGAGCAAGGAGTGAGGCACCGCAGGAGTGTGCACGGCTTCCCACTATAGGCTTTAGTATGCAGAGAGGCAGGCGAGATCTGCAAGGAAGGCTGCAAGATAACAACGAGACAGCCCAGCGAAGGTGGTGTGTGGCCAGGGTATAGGGGTGGTGGAGTCCTGTGAGCAACCGTTGGGCCTGACCCGGGCCACAGAGGGACCCACTAACTAACCCCGCCCATTGAGGAACAACACCAAGACATGGCAGACGAGAATGGAGTTGGTGACCTGGGCAGAAAGAGCTACCTCGACGACAAACCAGCCCGGAAGTGGCGGAACATCCATCAAGAGACCTGAGCTGCCATGGAGCAGCTAGCAGAAGCCCAGCAGTCGCACCAGGTTCTGCAATTTTTTACTGGTTTTTGTGCATGTAACTTCTGCACAGTTACAGATTTAGACTGATTGCTGGTCACTGAGACCAAGTCTGTAAGTGTCAGATCAGTAATTTTGAACCCAATTTTACCTCCCTGAATGTCTGTATTTAGCCCTAGTGTCCAGTTAAAGAAGGTTCCCTTTGAAATACCACCTCCTTTTTCCAATTCCACTCATCATACTATAGACACATGAGAAAGTGTAAAGAGAAACAGGTCACAGATACAGACTGATAGCTGAAGAAAGCTGAATACTGGCCCACTGACATTCCAACAGAGACTAATCTAACATTAGAGGTGGAAAGTAGAGGAAAAGATTATGAGGGCCTACCAATAAGACTGTCTTGAATTGAGACTGAACTGTTGGATATTCATTCATGTTTGAACTTTTCCTACTAGGTTGTGGTGGGTCACCTACCATATTCACACGATACATGTTTTGAAGCGTCCCTAATATACATGTGTTCTCTTGATTTGCACTAATTTTATTCTAAGGAATCCCATAACATTGAAGGTGTAAAGACAATAGACTGAACTGTTTGAACCAGTGTCCACCAGATAGTGTTTAGCAATTGTTAAAGCACAATTAACCCTTAAATGGAACACAAAATATGAATGAAGGCAATTCAACATCCTAAGATCAAGGTTTCACTTAAATTCAGACAACTCATTCTCTTAAAATCAAAGTCTCAGACAACTCATGTCGTAAAATCAGTCTAACTTTATTAGTACAGCAAGTATTATCTTAGCCGTTTCTATATTCAGAGAGAGAAAAACATTTAGTACGATAATCTCACAAAGTGGCAATGCATAGGGGGTGCATGGGGGTGCACGTGCACCCCCTGAGAGCGCTGGTACACTCCCTGACAGCATGTGCACCTCCCTGTTTAGGCAATGGGCAGATGAGAGCGTCAGTACCCTCCCTGTGAGCATCAGCTGAGGAGTGGGGGTGCCAGGTGAAGTGCTGCTGGCACTTCCAGGAGCACCGCGACCACTTCCCAGTCAGCACAATTGCCTGTGGATTACCCCCAGCCCCGATCACTGAGATTGGCCACTGACTGTTTGCTGGGCGGTGGGGGGGCATGTGCCCCCCTGACTCAGGTGGTACCAGTTGCCCGTGAACTTACCCAATCGCAGCTGTTACTTTGCACAACAAAAAAGACGGCCACTCATTTCCTGGAAGTAAAGAGTACATCACGGGCTGGGACAGTCCAAACAGGTGTTTCAACAGGCTCTTGATGATGACAATGATGAACTTTCCTGCTCCCCGCTTTTTATGACTTTCTTCAACTTCACTCCTTTGATGACTCTTCACTTTCAGATTGGTCTCTCTACAGTCAGCACACTGTACATTTTTTACCACATCAGCATATTCCTTTGTCTAACAGACCCATTACAAGCACACCTCTTAATTTGGCCTTTTTCTGGTGTCTTACTTTGGGCATTGTCCATTGGTCTCCCTTATGACCTTTCATTAATAAATCCAATTCTTTCATCACTCTGATTCAGCTGGTTCATGTAAGTTCAGTTACTTGGAGCTAGTAACAAGGCCATTGCTATGTTATGTTAAAAGAACTTCTCACAGTGATAAAAAAAAATAAAGACATAATATAATGAGCACCTATGAGCTCTACAAAAACAACTCAAAGCTAGCTTATTAAAAAAAAAGGTAATAAAGACAAAACTTAAACAATGATTAAATAAGGCTACATATAAGCAAATACTATAAGCAGGTGCAACTTCAAAGAATTAAACATAACAAGCTACCCTAACAGAAGCTCTTCTGCCTCTTCTGAATTCCTTCTCAGAATAGGAAACTGTTCACATTTTTCCTAATCTAGAAATGACTCCTAGTTGAGAAAGTCATAGTAAGCAGAATGGTCAATACTGACCTTTTGAAACTCAATCAGGGTTGTGGTTCCCCCATATCCCATTTCTTCTCGTTAAAGAGTTCAAGGAGTCAGATAGTGAGGAGACAGAGGAGATTCTTCTGGAGTTATGAGGAGCAAAGTAGTGCAGCGTCACCCAAATTCTTGGAGTGCATGGACGGAGAAGTCAGTCTGCTAGAAAGAGCTGAAGTTGCTGTGGCAAAAAACAGGCCCCAATTCTAAAGGCTTTAAAAACGTGGTGGGGGGGCAGTGAGGGGTTCTTGTTTCATTGTGAACTGTGTTTTACTGTATGCTTTTCAACAATCTAAGTATTTTTTGTGTTTGTCTTGTTGGCATCCCAAATTCTTATCCCAAAAGATGATTGGCATCCCCAATTCTTATCCCAAAAAAGGATTCCCCCCCATTTACTGGGTGTTCCTGGTTGTTTGAGAGAAAGAACTTAGAACGGGGTGTCACGGGCACACTCGGATGAATGGCCAGGCCACATTATAAGTCGGCAGTGTGCTAGGCCTCAACGCAAAGGTCTCTGGACAAGTGGCGTCTGCTACCCTCACGTAGCAGAAGATCACCCGCCTTGAAACTGCCTGACAAACAAAAGTAAGGTAATAATAGCTGGTGTGAGTCAAAACAAAACGTTGCAACCCAAAGTTTTGATATGGCACACAATTGGTCACTGGGAACAAATTGCTGAGGGAAAAGACGACTGATTGGTTGCTGGAAATAAAATGCTACAGCCTAACAGTACAAAAGCAGTCGCGGGAAAAGCCCTGGTGGGGGAAGTTCAGAATGAAACTTCAAGCGTCAAAGGGCCCGCGGACTGATCACCCACCAGGGCCGCCCCTCCCCAAGTGCCATCTCGGGTCGGTTTTTGAGGCCTCTGTGAAGTGACTAGCGTTCCTCAGCCATGAAGCCGCTTCTGTTTGCCTTTGTGGTAAGCATGCAAGCCTAACTGTTAAATAGCCTCTTGAAATCTATGAGCCGCTGACCAGGTCTGGGACTAGAACTAAACTCAGCCGCCCCAAGGCTACTCACAGGGTAGTTTTGAACGCAAGGGAATTTAGTTTGAACCTCGTGAACCAGTGGACCGGCCATAAGAAATCTATGAGCCACTGACCAGGTCTGAGACTAGGGCCCTGGCCAGCCACATGAAGACCATGCGTGGTTTTGAACGCAAGGGGCCTCAGCCTGAACCTCGTGACCCAACGGACACAATTCCCCATTGTTAACTGTTTGTAATTGTTTTAATTGTTTATATATGTAAGTCATTGAGATTAGCATGGGAAGTAGTGGCAGCAAGTATTTTGTGCATTTTGTTAAGTAGAAATAAAAAGTTTGGTATAACTCAAGCCGTGTCCTTGTTGGTGCCGACCCCACCGGCCCGGCCACACCTGGGCA
>NW_017728995.1:14262480-14265965 GCF_001723915.1 Gavialis gangeticus
GCATTTTGTTAAGTAGAAATAAAAAGTTTGGTATAACTCAAGCCGCTTCCTTATCGGTGCCTACCCCACTGGCCTGGCCACGCCTGGGCATTTCCAACCTTGTGCGACATGGGGCTTGGTCACAGTTTGACAATTCTTAGACTTTATGAGCCAGTTTGCTTATCCCACCTTGTTTTGAAAAGTAAATGTCAAATTTGCCAAAACTAACATTGCCATGCTGTATTTTTCCTTTAAAAGAGATTTTCCAAGAGTTTCTAAACAAGACTCTAAATAGTTTAATAAAATGCCCATTCCCAGATAGCAACTACCAAGCATATAATAAAAGTCACATTGTGAGCATCCTAATAATTAAAATCAATTCTAACTTACAAAGTAGATCAATGGGAGAATTCTACAGAATAGATACAGGCTTCTGAGCCTAATTTGCTTCCTTTGCTTCCTTTTCCCATGTGTGCATGTTTTTTGTGTACAGTTGTTTTCTTTATTTTTCTGTAGCTTTCGTTATTCCCTCTGGTAACATGTATAATGCAGTTTTTGTAATTCTTTTGGATATCTTTATCATGTAATTATACTGGTTTGCTTTCCAAAATACTTTTTGGCACCGAAGCGTGTTTGTTGGGAATATACAGAGAAAGGTAGCATAACCTTATACCGAATTTCTTCAGTGTTTTCATAGAATTTAGATATTTTTCCACAATATTCCACAGCTGTTCCTTTCACATAGGCAGGTTTAACAAAGAATACTACGTGGCTCTCACATCTTAGTAGTTACGGCAAGTGAAGAAATTGCTGAGTCCTTGTTAGTATTACCATCCAGTAGTATTACTATGCAGCCCGTGCAGAAATTTTAAATAAGTCAAGGAGTTAATGTCAAGCAGTTGGTATTATCTTGCTTGAACATTCTTAAGCTGACTTGAAGGCTGTACGTGTCCAGGCTAGCAGTGATGGACTAAGCAGAACATTACTACAGAAACATAGCTCCCTGTTGATGTCAGTAGTTTTTATTGTGCTCAGTCTGAAAGGAAAATGTAACTACGTTTTGTACATTTGAAGAAATTCTGCTTCTTGCCTGCACCAAACTTTAAAAAAATAATGACACTTTATTAATGATAAAAGTTTGGATTGTGTACATTTGAGTTCCAATATGTTCTCCAGTTTAAACACGTACACCTTGAAACAAAACAATTTCTAAGCAAGTGTTTAGTGTTCTAGGTATTCCCTATTCATTTAAATGGAGACACAGGTTCCAAAATGGGACTCAGTAACTTCTATTAATACAGATTTGAGAAGCTTGAACAGTGGTGATCAATTTATGATTAGAGAATGTTAATTATAGTTTAAAATTGAATGAGCATGCTAGTTGAAAATTCAAATATATGTATAATTATATTTTTTTGGCCATAGAAAGATATACTCATTCAGTAGTAAGCATGGATACATTTTTATGACAAATTCCTAAATGACTTTGAAGCCTAAGCTCAATTTTTAAAAATGAGTTTTCTTTCTAAAGGTATGTACAGATGTTTCTGGGACCCAATACATGATGTTGAGCTAAATCTAGATGTTGTTGTCCGGCAGAGATTAAAGATACTTGGTCAAAACCCCTGACATTTCATAAAGAAAAGCAGAGACATCATCAGCTATCTAATTCTTATAGAGTTATGCACACTCTTATAAAAATAATTTATGTAGGTATCTTTTGCTATTTTGTTATAGGGATACTAAGGCAAAAACTCAATTTCTCAAGTTCCTAAAAAATACTGTACCCAGTAGGGGTGTAAATTGTAGCCATGTTGGTCTAAGGAAATAGGCAGACAAGGTTCTTTGGGTTCAAGGCAGCAAGCTTTCGGGTTCAAGCTTCAAGGTTTTTGAACTCAAAAGCTTGCTTAATAATTGTTTTCCAACGATTTAAGTTGGTCTAATAAAAGATATCAGATTCACCCAAAGAACCTTGTATACCCAGTAGGGTTTTTTATGAACATAACCAGAGTGGCCCTTAAAGTCCATGTATATTTTTGGGATGCCTAAATTTCTACTGAGTAGCTTGCTTCCAAAAAGAATACCTTTTCTTTAAAAACAAAGCAAAACTATTAGTACACATGCATAGGAACTGTTTACTTTGATTAAAAATAAAAAGTGAATAAAGTGTTAAAAACAGAGAATTTAATGACATAGCATCACTTCACTCCATATAAGCTTCAGTGAGGAAAGCTGAAGCTGTTGAGAGCTCTTTTTTGTTTATGATGCCTTTATGTAACAATTAATCTTTTCTTAAAATATATTAATGATATTGCCCAAATAGAAGGATTCATCATCTCTGATTATGAGAACCTGCTAGAAAATAAATGGAGCCAATTAGCAGTAAAAAGAGTACACTAAAGTAATGTTGAAGCAAGACTATCCATTACAGATATGAACCTAAGGCAGCTAATGGCAAATATAGATTGCAAGGGTTTCTAAAGGTTGGGTGGGATGCACCACAAAAAATCCAATAAATATATGAGCTCAGATAAGACTTTTGCTTGAACCAGTTCTGCTGTGTCTGAGGTTGTTGTATAACACTATTTACAGATACTGAGACAGATTATGACTTGCTTTAGTCCATAAGGGTTGCCAGTGAAATTCATGGGTGAAATCCTGGCTTCACAGAATCCAATGACAAAATGCCCCTCCACTTCAAAAGACTCACTCAGGATGTATAAGAATGGCAAAATCTGGCCCATCGTATGTGTTTGGTTTGCTGTACACAGAGATCGACCAGTCACAGATGAGTCAAAAATTACTTTGTTGGTTAACAAAAACAATAGAGCAGAAGGAAAGAGGAGTAAGTTCTGAATGAGAAATGAGACAAGACAAACATATCCAAAGTATACAGTATTTTGGGGAGCTTCAACTACTGCAGCCCCATATGATATGCCAAGGGCCTAATTTTCAGAGGCCACATCAGAGGCCCACCACATCAAAATGACCTCAAGTGCTTAGCATGCCCAAAATTAACGTCCCACACTGAGCATATGTGGAACTCCATGACATACACGTGTCAGGGATGGTTTAGCCAGGGATGATCCTATTTTGAGCTGGGTGTGGGACCAGGTGACTTCCTGTGCCTCTATCCAGCCTTATGTCTCATCTGTGGTTCTGTGACCAAACCTGTATCTCTTTTAGGATTGTCTTTATCTGAATATTAAATGTCAGCCTCTCCATTAAAGCTACAATGCAGAGAACACTAGTACCAAGGAGTAGGGTCAAAGTTAGCAGTACCCAGAAAATTCATTACTGTGCTAGAACATAGGGGGGGGAAAGGCATAAAATAAATAAAGTTTTGTAAATTAAAGGAATGGGGTATCAAGGATGAAAATGCATTGTTAGAACTTGAATTGATAAACGAAAGAATCAAAGCAAGTAGGAAAAAAATATTGTGGCAGGGCTAATGTCTCCCCTTTTAAAAATACAGCCACTTGCTTAAATAATATAGGGATAGAATA
>NW_017728995.1:14270965-14277946 GCF_001723915.1 Gavialis gangeticus
GGGGGAAAGGCATAAAATAAATAAAGTTTTGTAAATTAAAGGAATGGGGTATCAAGGATGAAAATGCATTGTTAGAACTTGAATTGATAAACGAAAGAATCAAAGCAAGTAGGAAAAAAATATTGTGGCAGGGCTAATATTTCCCCTTTTAAAAATACAGCCACTTGCTTAAATAATATAGGGATAGAATAGAAAGGAAGGGGATTTGTGCGTGTTAAGTAGATGCCATCCAGGCCCTCAGCACTGGTAATACGAGACACGCTGCTAAAATTTGCAGATGCTAAACTGATGTCTCAGTCTTTTTTAAGCCTTCCTGTTGTGAAGGGGAAAGAGATAGTCAGCGAGCATAGCTGTTCTTAGGCATGTGTGACATGTCATACATTCCTCCTTGTTGTCATAAGTCAGTACTTTAACGCCTGCTTTCCAGCCAAAGTGCTGCCCATTCACACAGTTCTTGGAAGGTCCGTTGAAAGTCAAAGGACAGGCTCTGTTGACAAGTCAGGATTTGATCCTGAGCACACAGGGTTGAACTGTCAGACTGTCATTAACTTCAGTGGCCTTTGGATCAGCCTTCTACTGCGGAGAACTGAACCTGTTTGAAGCAAATAATGTTGGGCAAAGGGATAATATCATTTTCCTCAGACCTTTGCGGACATCTTGCTAAGTTGTGGTGGGAGTTTGGGGATGAAATCTTGGGAAAGATTGATTGGCAAGATGTGCTAGCCAGAAGCTTTTATAGTTTTAAACAATTTGGAGCAGTTTAGAGGGATCAACATTTTTTAAGAGATGAACTGCAGCTGAAACCCTGTGTATAGGAGCACACAGATTGGCAACCACTATGGAAAACTATATTTCCTCCCCACCACCCCCACCTTTTATTTTTTTCTGGATTAGTAATGACAAAGGAAAGAGAGAGTTAGGAAAGCACTACCAAAATGCTGATTAACAGCGTAGAAAAAAGTAGAAAGATAAATCAAAAAGAGCTGTAGTAAGAATGGCAAAAATCAAATAGCTACTATTCCAGTGCTAGGGGCACACATGATAATAAGGCTGCTGAATAGGAGCAATGTGTTTTCAAAAATTAATATCCTATTGGAAAAGCAGAGTTATGGCTCAAAAGCATGAAAATGAACAAGGAACTAAAATGCCAGGTGGAATTCACTGGAGGGATAGGCATGGAGACACAGGAGGTTGCTAGCTATCATGGAAGGATGATATTTAATTTTCAGACAGAAATGATAGAAATGTTTTGCTGAGACAATTTGGATAGAAATTTAAGGAGAGCAAAAGGCTCACAACCAAGTGATCCCTAGATGCTACTAGGAACCCTCTGGGGCAATTGGAAATAGTGAAATTCGAAATGTATTTAAATTGACAGAGCCAAGACTTGTCACTTGCTGCATTTTAATTACAAAAATATTGATTGGAATAAATATTGTGCAATAACTAAAGCAGGAAATGTGTCTTGAGGCAGCGTAATGTCTTTTCCATACATAGCTTGTTGACTAATCAGTATGGTCAGAGACTATTTTAGATTGCAACTTAGGCAGCAAGCCAATGATCAAACTGAAGTTGGGGAGTACGTATAGTTTCATGGTCAGTCACCCGGTTACTCACTTTGCTGGACTGTATGCTTGCAAAGGAAGCAACAAAAAGTTTTCCAGCTGTAGTACAGCTGATATTGGTGGAAACAGACAGAGTCAGCTATTTTGATCGTATTTCTGGTTATGTTTGGGAAATCTCAGATCTACAACAGATGTATTGAGCTGCTCGGATGTTATTGAATTACAGTCTGTCTCAGAAGCAGTTAAGATGTCTACCTAGGGAACCATAAAGTGAAGCTGAGCAGATAAGTCCCAATTCCCAAACAGGGAATGAGAAACCCTATAATTCAATAAAAATACCTTTGTAGTAATTCATGTATTTATGACAAACCACAATTCATTCCTCTACATTTTATTTTACAAATTCTCCGTTACTTGCTTCAGTTACAGTGGAATGGCCTACCATATTTCAGAGACCTTTGTTTTTCTGGATGACCTTTTTCTTCACTTTTCCCATGGCAAGAAAACTTCAGACAACTGAACAATCAGAATACTGAACAACTGTACATTCCTCACAGTACAAGGGAAATAGGAACTGTTTAGAAACTAATGTTAAAAAATGAAACTTAAAATGCAACCAGGTGTGTTTAAATGTGAAAAGACAGCCTAGGTCACTACAATTAAAGAAGAATGGGAAGACCATCATATTGAAATATGTTGTTTAAAAATATACTATGCAGCAAAGCCAAGAAATTTCATAAGGGAGTTTTCAAGGCATTCCAGAGAACAGTGTCTCTTCCAGGCAACATATGTTTTGCCCTTGCATTCTTCATAGTTCACATAAATAATCTGGTAATGAAGATTTGGACACACAGAAAATGAGAAGCATGGTACATTAGGGAAGCTAAAATGATCCCTGCATATTGAAAATTGCCCAGAATATCTCAAGTAACAAAAAGGGTGTCTTTAACTATCTTTGCAGCAGAAAGGAGGTCAAAGAGAAAAAGTATTCCATAAACAGTGATAGCCATCTGATGACTATTCAGCAGCTTTTCTGAAATGAGTGGTTGTCTCAGTTCATTTCTGAGTTGACACATCACAAATTTGTCACTACAGATGGCTGGTAGTTTCAACTGACAAACCAAATGGATACGTGTACTGAAATGCCGTATTAACACTAATAAAAATAAATCTTAGCCTTTGTTATGTAGCACGTTACAGATAAGATAAAATGTTCAGCATTGGCCTAACTCAGCTCCCTCTGGTAAAACTAGTGATTTTGAAAAGATGCAAAACTACCAGCTGGTGAATCCTCACAATGCAGACTCTGGGAAACTGGGATGCAGGGAACTTAAATGTCATACAATACAGCACAGACAGTAAGCCAATGACAGACAAGATTAGAAGAAGAGTTCCCAGATCCCAATGCTATGCTTAGACAAATCTGCCACCACAAACTAAACTGTATATGCAGGCTTCTTGAGGCCTCCTGGTGGACTGATCCTGTCTTTATAATGATAGAAACGTCGGAGCTCAGCCTCATCTATAGAACGAACAGGCTTTGAATTTATACATATATTGTTATGTCATTGCCAAATAGTCTTCCAAATTCTCCTTAGTGAACATCACAAATGTCCAGTGTTGGGAAGATATGAAATATGTTCACTTTTTAGGGTATGCAAGTTTCTGCAGATAGTTTGTGGAACTACATAGGAGAGTTTGCTGTCTCCTTTGGTGTCCGATTAGGGTTAATTCCGAAGACAGAAGATTGGCTATTTGTGCTGAGTTGTGATTTCTCAGCAAACTGATTGTCTGTACGCTGTTTGGCCATGTGTATTTCAAGACTCGTGTATAAAAGAGGCTAATTCCACTTATTCTGAACTCCAAAATCTGCCACTAAATCTTTCTTCAGGGAAAGCACTCTGCGGCCTGTTGGCTGACATGTGATACCAGACAACATTATTATTTCTATCCAAGGTCAGCTGTTTGGCCCCTAGTGAAATTTTGAACTGCTACTATCTGCATTTTACGATCATAAATACACATAAAGATATAGTGACTGGTCATATAGAAACTCTGTTTCACAGCAAGACACTGAAACACAGGCTGAGGTTTGCATCCAAGGCACTGAAACAATCCCTTCTCTTCAAAATACCAAGAATCAAATAAATAGGACTAAGTTCTGTACGCTGCACATGAAAAGCTGATTAAACTTTGCTATTCTGTGACATATTGCATTACAGTTAGAGTATGAGACATTCTGAGAGAGGATTCAGCTTGTACATTTTTTTTACCTTTCCTAATATAAAACCACAAGCATATGCATTTTATTCAGAGTTTCCAAAAACAAAAAATCATAATAGGGCTATGATTACTAAGGAAAAATAAAGGAGCACCCACATCTGACTGAAATTCATTGGAAGTCAGCCCTGAACTCAAGGTCTTTTGGAAAACTAATTTCAAAAGAATTCTAATAGAAATATGAAGGTACCACTATTACATCATCAAAGGATAATGATAAGGATAAGGATAATGACAAGGATACTGTTCAGAGGAATTATTAATGTTTGCATGGAGAAAAGTGAGATGATGCATCAGAAGAAATGTACATTCTATAAAATGTGGAGTATTTAGGTGGCATAATTAATGGATCAAGTTGTATACCAAGGCATAGTAATAAGCAGATTAAAGGGTAAAAAGCCAAGTGTTAAAGTGAAAGTAATATAGACAGAGAAGTTATTGACCAGCAATTGTTCTGCTTTAGGTAATATCTTTATTGTTAGATCTGTTAGTTATATTAACATGGCTTTTTAACACACGTTTCTATTTTTGTTTGTTGATCCGAACCCTGGTATGGCTGGACTGTTACAAATATCTTGTACAGCTATAGCATAATGGGACACTATAGGAGCTTTTAGAATAGACAAATAGTTATATTTTATATATATATATGTATTGGAGTATGTAGGGAACAAGACGTTTTGTTGCTGATTATGATGTCTGACAGCGTTTCTTTTGAATATATTATGCAATATTCAGTGGTTTGGCACTATGTACACTTTTCTACTGATATAAATTGTACAGCTTATCTGGGAAAGGACCTGATGATATCATGATCTAAAATGGGTGCATGAAGGTTTCTCTCTCCAATCTTACATCTGTTACTTCACAGTGTCTCAAAAAATCAATCAATAGTAGATCATATATTTTCAGCTTGGAGCACATCCGTCTTATCACATCAAAGGAATGGGTGTAAGGATTCACTGCCAGTGTCCAGAGGGTATCCAAAAAGTTTCAAAGTGTTCTCTGAGTATAGTCTATCTTTTCTGAAGACCACTCTGGCTGGTGGGGAATTATAATAGTCTGATGTTATGAGTCCTCAGGACAGTAGACTATAAGTGGGCTCTTCTGTTCATGACTTTATTTGGATTTAGATGACCTGAGAATAACTCAGAAGGAAGAGAGATGGCCAGGGCATTGGTAATTGATATCTGAGTATGAGTGACTGTGGTCTGAAGATTTGTTTAACATATTTGACTTTGTTTTGTGGGAGCTTATGTTTCTTACTGCAAGAAGCTATCAGATTATATAGTAAATATGGTGAGTTAGGACACTGTCTAAGATAAGAACTGTGTTCTGAGTTAAATATATTGAGTTCTTGGTTGAATTAAAGATAAAACCACTCACTGAAATTCTGGAGGTAATGAAGATATGCAAGCTGTGACATGAATTAGACCAATGATCCTCTTGTCCTGTAAAGAATAGTGAATAACTTTTGGGGCTGCTGAAGTACCTGATTACCAATGCAGTGAGGATTCAGATTTTTGCAGGATTGGGCCTTTTAAAACACTCTGTAGCCATGCATTTCTGTTTGGTCACAGCTGTAGAGCACTTTCAGGGGCCAGATCAGGTGAAAATCGTCACTTCTGTCTGTACCTACAATCAGGCTGATCTCTTTGATTAATTTGAATATGACTTGGTTGTTTTGGTTTCTGAGACTTGTTGCTGTTACCAGAATTGTCAATCTAATGACAACTTTATTCAAATCAAAAGTATAAGCTCAAGAGCCTCATTTTAATAAACATTCGAGATAGGAAGAACTTGAATGATTAACCATTTATTTTGCATGAGCATGTGTCTATGTTGTAATACTGCTGATAAAACAGGATGGAATGAATTCCTATTTAGCCTTCTCACCTGTTGACTTGGGAAAAAATGGGAATAATTTTTCCAGATCATTAAATCTTTTTAGCAAGTAAATCTTTTAACTGTGCGTCATCTAATTGATCCAAAATATACATACATTATATATACATAAAGCCACGTAGATCAATATTATTTAAGGGTTCTGAGATAAGTCCAATGATCTATATCTATAAAATGTGCAGCTCTTTAATTAGTGAGTGGGAGGAAGTTTAATATTTCAGAAATAGCACTTTGGATGTTTAATTCCAGCTGGTCCTCTCTCAGTCCTAAATAAAATCCACATGAATTATTTGCTAAACAATCCTTGATAATTTATCAGTCACATCTCTTGGTGCTTATTCTGGGTTAAACCTTTAATTTTTCCACAGATGGGATAATAAAATAAGATCAATCTAAGTTCTTCATTGAAATATACATATCTATTTTGCAAGTAACGGTGCTGCATGGCCTCTAATTGAAAGAAGATGATGAGGTGCCCCAAAGTGATTAGACATGCTGCAAGAGTGAATTTAATTTGGAAGATTGAGAGGTGTGGAGATAACTACTTTCTGCCTACACACTTTTACCACTAACTCAGTATAACTGAGACTTATAAATACTTTATAAATTAAAGAAATTAACCACAGCACTCCCAAACTGCAAGAACCACCTACATCATTTGTACATCATTCTATTAATAGTGGCTAAAGTATTCGCTGCTGAAACCCTGGAATAAATTAAAATGGAAACAGAACTTGAAGAGCCTGCATTCTCTTGAATATCTGTATGATAATTAGGAAGGACAATATAAGGGACTGAATCTGATATGAACATTTTAACAAAGACCCAGAATTCTGTCCTATTTTTCAGTATTTTAAAGGAAAAGATACTGTGCTCCTCCGAGATACTATATTAGAAAAGAGTCATCGCTATTAGGCCCTCTCAAAATTATGCATAGGTAAGAGACAACTGTTGTGATATTTTCTAACCCTGTCAGAGAGTAGAACTGAATTAATATCATCTCCCTTTCAGTCCGTTGGTTTAGTAAAGTGTACTATAACTGTGTTTCTTCAGGTTCCAGAACCCATCGTTTTTTTTGCCTCGCCTCACCTTTCTCTGCCCTGTCTATCATTTCCCTTGCACTCTGGTTTCCAATTAGGCTCCACTGATGTGTACACCTGTACTGACTTTAGCTCCATATTACTGTATTGTAGTCTTTAGCCCTATGAATTGAAATTGTTATCAGTGTATC
>NW_017728995.1:14282946-14295157 GCF_001723915.1 Gavialis gangeticus
GCACTCTGGTTTCCAATTAGACTCCCCTGATGTGTACACCTGTACTGACTTTAGCTCCATATTACTGTATTGTAGTCTTTAGCCCTATGAATTGAAATTGTTATCAGTGTATCTAACCTAGTTTACAAAAAACATTTGTAGGCTTACATGTCACGATAGAATTAGAAAGTATACATACTTCAGGATGCATCAGTGGTCAGGAAGGAATTATCTCCCTTTCTGAAACATTAAAAAGGGCTAATTAAATTACAGCATAAGACATATTCCTAAATTGAATCCTAATTGAATTATGTGAAAAAGCTCTTGAACTTTTGACTCACTGAGTGACTAATAGACCTGCTTTGTACATTATAGTAGAAAGTCATGTGACTATAATTAGGATTTGGAGTTACTAACTCTGGCATGTGTGTGCAGTATGTATGAATAGAGTCAATGCATCAACATTTCACACATTAAGTCTTCAGAACTCAAAACAGTATTTTTGACAAAATTTAGAACTACAGCGGTGAGATTATATTAGCTCAGGACAAATCTATGAACAAGGAACATTTGCAATCAGCTGGTCCAACCTAGCTTTCTGTCTGTGGTTATGGCTCAAAGAAAATGAAGCAATTCATAAGGTACCTAGCCACTTTCTAAATGCTCAGTATACAAGGACATACTTTCCTGATCCTTGTAGCAGTCAGCTTGTACCTTTAAGCTTGACTTTGGATTACTTTCATCCTTTCATGAATAACAACAAATGGTTTTCTTGCTCATAAAATTATCTCCTCATAAAAAAAAAAATTTGCTATGCAATTGGACGTTACAAACCCCTGTGAAGGAAGTCCCTCTGCAGAGTCTAAGGGCAAAAGAATAAACTGGATTGGACTGTGAATGAGATATTCTTAAATTGCAGCAGGCTTAAAAAAAGGAGCACAAGCAATTAATTTGAAAGTAAAATGCCCTGTACAATAATGGAAAGAGAATGCTAAATTGAGCAGAATAGAAAAAGGATAATAGAACATTGTAAATAAAGAGTAAACCCGGCTGAGTTCAAGGCGGCTACAAGAAAAACAGAGGCACAGGAATGGGCACAAGGGAGAAACTGGTGTAATTTGAAAAGTTGAAAAATCCAGAGCATCTGAATTCTATACGAGTAGAGGAGCTATACTTATGGAACTAGAATAGAAGAGCAGATTCTATCAGTTGATAGGAGAAGAGTAGACCAAAAAAAAAAAAGTTGAAAGAAAACTTGGTTTTCAAAAATCAGAAGAGATTAGTCAGGGAAAAAATAAAAACAATAATCATCTTTGTAGGGGTTTTCCAGTATCAAAATTCAAGAAAGAAAGCTCTATATTGAAAATTCTAGCGGAGCACATTGATTAGCGTATTTGTGAAATCAGGTTTCTTTAGAATGTGGCTGTACTAACTTTATCAGGCTACTTAATTAATAAAAAGAGAGGCTCTCCAGCACTGCTAGAGTCCAAAAGTTACACAGTTAAATATCTTGGTTCTTTCCTACTATGTGGCAAATGTCTTGCATGTGTGTGTGCACGTGTGATCCCAGGTCATTACATTAATGATATATTGCCAGATACATTTTTTCACTTGTGTTCCTATGAAGCTTTAGGGCCACATCCAGATTGCATGGATGTCACACCTTGTGCTGCTGCTAGTTGTCCCTGGGGAAATCCTGTGCCACATATCCTCTGGCACGTGGCAAGTTACCCCAGGTAGGGTAAGGGAAGCTGGGGCCAACAATGGGCTGGCCCCAGCAGCCTTACCCAAGGTCCTGGAGGCTGCCCAGGGTTGCAGCTGCAATGTTTCTGCCATGTGGAGCTGGAATGTGGCTCTGGCTGGCCAGGCTCCAGCTTTAGGTGGCGCACGCTGCCCCCACATGCACCACTCCGCTTCTCCTCTTCCCCCCCGCCCGGATTTCCAGGCGTCAAAAAAACCCTCCATAGTGCTCCCTTGCTGCGTGGAGAACACCTGAACATGTGGTAAGTGTCTGAGGTGCCACATACCACCCAGCCACGCTCATCTGGACACAGCCTAGGAGTCTAAAGAGCATAGCACAAAAAAGTAGAAACTTTTTTAAAAGGGTTGTCTTAAAGACATCCCATATGGCTCATTTTTGCTCCTTACTTTCCTGGAAGTCCTTTTGAGAAGTCACACAGTCTGCATATGAATAAATTATAGCATATAAATTATAGATCAGCTCAGGTCTGAAAACTCACTATTATAGGGAAATTATGAATAACTTAATGCCAGGTAAATAACCCGACCTGTCAACATTACAGGACTCCAGACATTTGGGTCAGACTGAAAAAGCTGCTATATGTTTCCTATATCTGTCTACTGAGGTTTATATATAGATCCATTAAAGTTTATATCGGTTCTCTCTGCTGGCTGATTTAGTAAAATGGTTCTCTGAGCTCACCAGATAGAAAGACTAAGTGAGAGTCAAAGGTTATTAAATTCCCCTACCTTCTTCCTACTAATCCTAATCTCATCCAATGTAATAGATGCTTTCTATACTGTCGATTGATCACTAGAATGTGATATTCAAATAGTGAAAAACTTGCTGCCAGAGCTTAGATCAAACGTTTGATCATCGGCATCTAGCAAGAATTACATAGCAGCAAGAATCCCACCTAGAAACCTAAGTGACTGAGATAAAAACAGAGCTGTGAGAAAGAGAGAAATGCTTGTTAATTATGCCAGGGACATTTTCTAATGGATTCTTGCTCCCAAGCTAGCCAGAGTAAATCAACTGGCATGTGGCATGTACTACAGATGGATCAGCAGTGGTAAACATATACAGCTGCAGATATCTGTTACACAGGTGCTTGGTTTTGCAACTGCAAGTGAGCCAAAAGTAGACAGACTTTTTGGCAAATGCCCACGGTTGCACTGAGATGGAAAGAAAAAGACAGGGTGAAAGTAGTCAGCTGGCACTGCCTCCTCTGCAATAGGCTCCACACTTAAAAGCCAAAGCTGCTGCTCTCATATCTCACCCATATTCTGAATCACTGTCAAATTCCTAACCTTTTTTCTTCAGCTTAGTGGGGGAATGTTTTGGCTGGAATAAGCAGAGCAGAACTAGCACAATGCTTAGTGCATCCACATATACTGTTTTCTATGGGCCCTGTAACTCTTGTTAACACTGGAGCAAGTCTTGGTCTTTTATCTGTTATTTTATTGGAGGGGAAGGGAAAGCCAGGGGGCTTTCTACTGTTTTCAGCCTGGCATTTGATACTGACACCACATGCTGTTCTTTAATAAAGTTGGACATACTGCAGGCATAACAGAAGTATTATGCTGTTTATTCTGTCCCTATAAATCGGCTATTGCTGATGTTATGGAACTCATGTGGAGCCAGGGTGTGTGTATGAACCATAACAATGACTGAGATGAAGGCAATTTTCTTATTATACACACATGCCTGGGTATACATTTTTAATATTACATTTTCAGACAGTGGGCTGGAGAGCCTTGATGCTATGATATGTAATAGAGCCCCTACCACAATTTTGATAAGCTGAAAATTACATTATGAAATATGAAAATATATATCCTTCTACCAGTATACCCTATACAACAGGAATAGTAAAGAGGTCTAATAGTACAGAAATCAAATTGAACCTGTATATTGGTCTTGTAAGGGCTATTTTCTGACAACTGCATCAATATCTCTGTAATTTCAGATTTCACTTTTCTCCATCCCATACCCTGCCAGCTCCCCTCTCCAAAAAAACCAAAGGATTTTTTCCCATAATTTTACATAGATGTCTCCAAATGAGAACTTATACAAGGGTGCTTTACTGAGTTGGCTGACAGACAGAAACAATGAATTGATCCTGCCTGTTTGTCTGTTCATCTATTTGTTTATATAGTAAATTATCACTATAGTAAATTGGCTTGTAGCAAGCAGAGCCGGCTGAAAAACAGGAAGTTTGCTGTTTCCAAAGTTAGTTTTGCTCTTAATCAGAGCAAAAAGAGCAGCTTCAGGGGTCCCAGAATTACTGGCTATAAGGCAGAGGTGTCATTGATGCAAGCCGTGGCATCCCACTGTAGTGTCTACGTCTGGAGAATGGGATGCCTTGGCTACTATTGTGGTTCTCAGAGCTTTCACATCTGGAGCTGGAAGCCAAACTCTGCACAAAGACAGTGCTCTAAGGGCTGTCAGTCCCCAGTTCCTGGAGATGTGGCGTTTAGGAATCCTAGGTCTTTGCCAGGAAGATCTGTCCCAACACTGTGCTCTGGAGCCCCATCAGGACAATCAGTGCCAGAGCCAGTAACCCTGGAAGACCAGGCTCCTGGACTCTGGGAGAATCCACAGGGCTCTATGGGAGCACTGCCTTAGATGCAGTGGAAGTCTGACCAGTCCAAGATGTTCTGAACAAGATATTCCAGGTTCAACAAACTGGCACCATCTCCTGAAACAAATTTTCATTTGAGGGCTCCAGCTCTGTTAGGAACTCTAACATGATGCTACATGAGTGTTTCTGAGCTAGGTGTCAAATGTTACCACTGGAATCAGTATAACTCATAAACCTACTGACAACTATTTAAATGCTAGCACTCTTACTGGAAGTGCATATCATTATAATAGAAACTTCCAGCTACTCTATGATTGCATGAGGATTTGGGATTCTGGCACAGAGCACGAGTACAGTATTAACTCATGAGCAGAGTATACACATATTCTGTAACAGATATTTTCACTTTTAACCTCTGGATGCTTGCTCCTTTTGAGGTAAAAGAAGTGTCATTAAACATATCCCTCCAATTGACATTTATTGTCTTATATAACTAAACTACTCTCATGCAATTTGCATATGATTTTATTTAATCTCTAATCATAAACCAGCAACAATGAGTGACTCATTTTTTTTTTTCTGTTCCCATCATTAGTCATGTAAGACAGGTTTTATTGTATTTGCATAAGCATTGCATAGAGACATATGACCAAATGAAATCAGCACAGCATGTCAATGATGCTGTTGTGGTACTCAGAGAAATCCTTTTTCTGTGTGAGAAAAATGAAAGGCCCACAATATTTTCAATCCAAAAAAGCCAACACTTCAAATGAGTGGGTTTATATTTTATTTTATTCTGTTTTTCTTCCCTCTCCCTGCCCACAACCATACTTTCAGGTTGCGTATTACAGTGATTAACTACAAACTGTAGAAAGAGAATCATTCTTTACATATGCCTTAACCAGTCCTGATTTAAGAAACACAGAGGAAAACAAATCTCTCTTAAACTCCCTAAAAATGCAAAGTTACCTGTATATTTAGCTATCCCTGATTTTTTGTGTTTCTTGTTTCTCTCAAAAATGAACTGAAATGGCAAGAAGGATAAAAACAACATGAGAGAGCAATATTCAAAAGTGCTTAGAGTTGCACTGCTCCTACTAAAGTTCACTGTTGGCAGAGTTGGTTAATACTAAGCACTTTTGAAATTACACCTATTAAGTGAATAGAAAAAATAACCCACAAAATCAAGAAAATCAGCTGGACGATGCACAATGGCTCAGCCTTATATCAAGCTCCCCAAAGGTCTGATTAGCAATCTGTCAGTCGTATGCAGAGAACACATGGTAAATAAACGGCACTCTGTAGATTGTCAAAATTTCCCATGCTATTAATATCATCAATAAAATATTAACTTGGATAAGTGCATGGTTTCTGATAAGGACATTCAATATGTAGAGTTTAGGGGCACCCCAGACAATAACTCAACCTTCCCAAATGGTTGACTGGTTCTCGGTTGTATTCTAGGAAGCTAATCTTTATAGAAATTGTGATAATTCTGGAATTGACTTCCAGCAGGGTCTATAGGAAACAATTACATTCTCTCAGCTATAACTGGAAGGATGAAATCTTTTAGCAGTTAAAGTGCTTACTGCAAAGAAAATCATCAGTCCTTTTGTCCAGAGGTTTCATGTTGCCAAGTGACTATCAGAAATTTGCCTGTTCATCCTTTCCAAACTCTTCAGTCTACCAAGTTGGACATGGAATTCCTCCCAAACCTGTGAACACAGGAGAATGCTGCTACTAATTCCTTCCAACTGGACCAACTAGAAGAAAACTTCTTAAAGTACTTTCCTTCCAGCCAAACATCAGGAACTGCAGAAGTAAGAAACAGCAACCCAAGCTTTTCTTTTGACACTGCCAAAATATTAAGTTAAAGTTTACAGAAAAGGGGAAGATTTTTATTTGAGAAAATGTGGGCCCTTTCTTACAGACCAAAGCAGCCCAATTTTGTGACTAGTGAGGAGATTTAGCTCCTAATGGCATCATTGATTACTACTGAATAATCATATTGCCATAGAAAGATAGGGCCGGAAGGGGCCTCAGGGCAGGGTTATCCCTGTATGCAAGTGTTTATCTAACCTGCACTTTAAAACGGAGAGTCTACAACATTTCTTGGCAAACTCTTCATGTGCTCGGCATTATAAAACTGACCAAGCTGAAGGATAGAGTCTGTTTCAGTGACTGTAATCTTTCTACCTAATCAAGAAAACTAGGGCTATATGTCTGATGTCCAACAAGCTAACAAGCTGGCATTTTGTTGAGTCAAGTCTTTACGGCTGCAGAGGGTTCCTCACATAACGAATCTGGGCTGTTTCCACTATGCTGGCCAGGACAGGATTATTGAGGAGGCATGCCCAGTGATTATGTGTCCACCCTATTCAGAACCTTGCTGCACCAGGGGTCTTGCATAGGGTAATATTGGAAGCACCGGGGAGCAGATCCATACAAGGGGTGGCACTAGTTTTGAACCTATTACTTTCAGCATCATTGACCTCCTGAGAATGATGTGACAGGCAGCAAAGAGGCTACACTGACTGGTTTGCATGGATGCTCTGTAGTGCAGGGGAGAGAATGGCATTATTTTTTAGCCCTTTGGGAATACTAGGTATGTCTACTTGAGCTGTGTGCTGATTTTCTGGGACTGGGCCTTGCAAGAGCAATGCTTTAGGTATTAACTTTCCTAAGTCCCTTTTGCTTTAGCGAGCAAATAACATTTGCTGTGTTCAGTGAAGTTATTTTTTCTTTACGCTTATGTTAACTAAATTATACGTGGAGCAAGATTTTAAATGCTGTGGCATTGCAGTTAAGGTCTAAACCAATTGTGCTTTGCATGGCAATATTAAAATACTGATATTTCTAAACAAATGTCATCCTCCTGTGACAGATTACATTGTTTCTTTGAAGTGAGACTTTAAACAGCTAGTGTTTATGATAATATGTACATCATTAATCTTCAGGCGTTAATCTCTATAGTCTTGTTTAACACACTCTGAAGCTTCAAAGGGTAGGAATGCCTTATACTGTTTATTGAGATATGAGTTAAAATATAAATGAACGATCTGGGGAATCAATATTATATCCATGACATTTTGTTTAAACTGTACAACAAACTTTATTGCAAGACATGTTAGATAGCTACCTGTAAGTTTGACTTGATCAAGGGTAATATGGACATTCTGGAAAGGGTAAACCTATTAATTAGAGACCTCCACAGCTTTCTTTCTTGCTAGTGTAATCATTAAATTGATTTTTCCAGTCCATCATGTAATTGTTCCAGCGATGGAATCCTGCTTTCCACTCTTGTTCTGCTTCATCAATATTTCCTGTAAAATACAAAATGGGCTGTTTTAATCTACATTTGAATCTCTTCATACATTAATTGAAAAGTAAATTTGATTATCAGTGGGTGTGTCTACACAAGCAAATGCTGCAGGGTGGGTTTACTCTAGAGTAATTTATTCTAGAATAAACCCACCTGGGGCAGGTGCCTACAAGTGCAGGGGTGAGAGAGCAGATCTGCTGCTCCTGGCAGCAGCCTGCTCCCGCCTCCTCCAGCAGCCAGGCAGAGCTCTAGGCTCCCTCTGGGTGTAGCCCAGGGGCTAGCAGGGAGCATGGGGACAAGAGACAGATGTGCCCAGCAGTGCAGGGCCAGAAGACAGATTGCTTCCTGCCCCTGAGGGGTTGGCTGCTTGATGGGGTGAGCTCTACCACCAGAGCCCAGATAGGGACAATGTCCCTCTGACCCAGCAGCAGGCAGCTCCTGGTCCTAGCTCCCCAGTTGGGGGCAAGAGACTTGGGAAGAGCTGCAAGGGAGGGGCAGGTCCCAGCCCCCAGCCTCAATCCACCAGTGGTAAAGCTAATCCCTGCCCAGCCAGGGACTCACGACTAGCTGCCCACTGGTGGATCAGGGCAAGGGGCTGGGATCTGCTCCTCCCTGAAGAACTTTCCAAGCCCCATGCCTTGATTGCCCGATTGGGACACGGGGCTGGGACTTGCTGCTAAGTGAGATGGTTCCCAGCCCCCACTCTGCAGTCATGGAACAGGGCTCTGAACAGGCTCTCCAGGTTGTTCCCCAGGCTGTTGCCTGCCCAGCTCCTCAATTATGGAGTTTGATGGTGAACATGCTCCCAAGCCTGTTCCCCACCCAGCTCCATGATTGCAATCATGGAGCTGTGGCTGGGAAAAGTCTCCACAGCCCCTGCTCTCTAATCGAGATTGGGGATTGGGGGCTGGGGGCTGGGAGCTTCCTGCTGCCAGGGCATTGTCCCTGCCTGGGCTTTGGTGCCTGGGACCTAGGCAGATCCCAGGGGCAGGGAGCAATCTCCAGCTGACCGGCATCAAGTTTGCTCCCAGTTGGCCATCTACACATGCCATATGATACATTAAGTAATCACAAGCTGTATGATACAGTAAGTAATCATGATGACAGTAAATTACTGCATAGTAAGCATCTGCACATATAGACAGTGATGCTTACTGTGCAGTAATTTGATCTAATCTTGAGCAAAGAGTCTTGTGTAGATGTACTCATTGTCATTTTCTTTGAAGACACTGCACAATAATCTTCCCTTTCTGCTTTGAGCTCCTCCTAAACTATTAGTAATTCTGTGGTATAGTAACATTTTATTTTGGGAACAGGAAATGCTTAATGCCAAATAATTGTCCTTCAAAGCATCTCAGAGATGAAATATTTATCAAGATGGATTTGATGCTTTTACAATAGAGTTAAATATACACTCATTTATATATATTTTTAATCTCGTACTTTAAAAACAACCTCTATTTTTTCAAAATATAATTATCCAATCTACAGCCCAGAAGTTGCAATGGGAGCAGTGAACTGCTGTGTTGCTGCTATATGAACACTTATTGAAGTATGGGTTGAAATCACACATCAAGCCAGCTGTACAACTCCCATATATTTAAATAGCACTAGATTTCAACCATGGTCCTGGTCATTCGGGTTGGGCACTTCCTTGTGCACTCTTTGGTAGGCACGTTGGTGTACTTTTACTTCACCAGCCCAATGGAACATGTGGGCACAAGCAAACCTATGAGCTTATTTTGGTTCTACTGGGAATCACAATAGAGATAGTGGCCGAAAAGAGACCATTTTATGGTGGGTGTCATCTTGAACAATCCCTAAGTGTTCTGCAGGCTGTATAGGCATACAGGTTCCCTTCACACAGTGTTAAAGTGTAGGGAGGAGCACAGCAACAATTTAACCGCAGCCTGCAGGGGGTGTCACAGTCACGCCTAGGACCCCAATGTGTTACAACATATTTTAAACTCTGGTAAGGGATCAGAGTTCTAAGGACCCAGACTTATAACCTTAATTTTATTATATTTATTTGAAATCCAAAACATCCTTTCTGGGTTTTCCTATTCACAAAGCCTCCAGAAATGTGTGGGGACCATGCCCAGATAGAGGATATTCTGTGATATAACTGTGAGCATTGCAAATGAATCTAGTTATGTGAAAGCAAAATGTATCCATCTTTGTTACACACCTCTATAGAAAGAGTGAGTCTGGAAACAGGGTTAACTGGTTCCAAAATTTCATTTGGAGAAGCGTCCAAAAATGTGGATCTTTATCTGAAGTTCAGTTGAAATCTATTTTTCAAATCTATTGGGTCTGGAAATCAGTTGGACAATTTAATGAGAAGAGACATCTAAGTGAGATTTTCATTACTTCTTGATTTCAGTGAGATCAAAAATACTTCCAGGATGCTTAGCTTGGGTTAGTTCAGTATTTCTGTCTCTACTTCAGAGCAAAACCAAAAAAAAAAAAAAAAATCAAAAGATAAGCATAGAATTAAAAAAAAAATGCAAACAAACTTTCTCTTCTTTCCTTGCCCTTTCCCTAAGCTCCATAAAAGGTAAAACTTGGTTACATGTTTGTGTGGAGAGAAGTTCAGATGACTTCCTTATTTTCTCTTAGCCTGTTTTATCATTTACCAAAAAGAACAAAGCTTGTGTTTTTGCAAATGCTGACAACATTTAAAGACACTAAATTATCTAAATATGATTCACAAGACTCATAGGGAATGAATGGACACAATATTAAAGAGTTTGTTTTACAGTTATTTTTCTGATCATATGTACTTCTCTTTGCATATTTCTTAATTTAAACAAGAAATGAGTCCCTCAGACTAAGCCTACATATTTGCACCCATGTCAAATGGATAGGTAATTTAGCATCTGGACGTTACTAGTACTATTAAAACAAACAAGCAAACAGCACCTAGATCTTACTGCTTTTCACAGATTTGATTGTGGATAGGCAGTCTCATTTATACATGCAGTGCAACTCACTTATTGATTGAAACAACTGTTTCATTTCTTCCTGAATAATTCAAGTTAGAATGTTCTGAAGTCTTAATATTTGGAACATATTCCTGGTCAAATACCTTAGAAACTTGAATTGAGCCCCTATCCACACATATCGAATGAGACCTCATTGATCTATATGATACAGTGTGAGACATGCGAGTGCTAGCATACAAACATAAAAAAGAAGCGAAAGCGAAATGAGAAATTTAAACCGGCTACCCTCATGAATCCAAAAGAGAAAGGGGAAAGGTAAATACTGAAAAAAGAACTTGGATTCCCATTTATTTGCTTTCTTTTCAGTAATAAATTCCAAATTGAAGTCACAAGTCAGTGCATCCCATTATCACCCGTATCATCAATCTCTTTGAAGCAACCACCTGTGACTTAGAAGAACTGACAGCTAGAAGGCAACAACAATTAGAGAATTCAACTTGACCAATAATTACAATTGGAGCCCTGGATTACTGCAATCCACTACAATGCTAAAAATGGTTAGTCAATACAATAGTTAATATATTCCGATATATGCAATAGTATATATGCAGTCTATATGGCTCAATCATCTCCTATTTGCAAATACAGCAAGATGATATAGTTTATTATCTAATAAGACATGTATAATATGCCAATAAATAATTTCAATAATAAATAAATAATACTTGGTCCAATCCAGAGCCCATTAAAGTTCATGGAGGTATTTGATTTAAGTCAGTTGTGGATACATCTCTTAGTGTTCAGGAAAGGGACCAGTTTGACAAAACAAGAAAATGAAGTGTTCTGCATATCCAGAGAATGGTATTAGCACAGGCAGTTGGCAGCACACCCCTTCCCACGTTGCCTCGGTAATGTCAAACAATTCTAATTTTAGTGACATTACACCGGAGAAAAACTTGTCTATGTGTCCCCATTTGCCCTTTTGTTAAATTTTCCAAGAGGATGCCCACTGTGAATGTGTTTTTCTAGTATGGGCATTTAGGACCTGGATAAAAGCCACAACGTGTTACAATACTGTATAATTTCTCAGGAAACATTAGATGAGAGTAACATTCCAACTTTCTTAGCTGTTCTTAGGTACTGTACCTCAAAGTATCTTCCTGAATCATAACTATAACAAGTAATAAAGATGATAGCCTGATCCTGCACTGAGACATGTCAGGGCAAAGAGATTTAAAACAGCTGTTCTTGGTACAGAACTATAACCTACATGTTAAGCTCTCCTCTCAGAGTCCTTTCATCCAGTTTCTAGGTATCTGCACAATATTGTAGTGGGTTTCACTTCCATTACTAGCTGGACTGCAGGAAATGAAGCTAGAAAGAAAAACTACACAGCTAGGGCCTTGCCTGCTGCCTTATGGTATTGTTACATGTTACCCGTGGCACATGCTAGCTGCATTTACACACTAGTATCAGAGCATTCAAGCAGTAAAGCATGTGTTAAGTGTCATCACAGTGTAGTAAAGTTAGACCTTTTCCAGAGTATTTGCGTATTGTATTACCTAACACATGGTGAGCTAACATCAAACTGCTCCATAAAGGTAATAAAATCAGAGAACTGCAGTGCGGTGGGGGGGGGG
>NW_017728995.1:14295168-14302640 GCF_001723915.1 Gavialis gangeticus
GGGAGAACCTGACAAAGGTGTTTGTTGGGCTCCCACATTTGCTTTAACACCAGAGTTTTGAACCAGCAAGGCTCCAATGTGGTTAGAGCCTGCTAAACACAGGTGGGAGCCTGCTAAACAGCCCAAAAAACAGGTTTGTTGGGCTCCCTCTTTCACTCCCATGCTGAAACCTTGCCAGCTCAAGGCTCCCATATGATTAGGAGGCTGGACACCTGACAGCTTTGTAAGGCTTCCACCTTCACCCCCCACTGCATTAAGGCCTTGCCAATTTAAGGCTCTGAAGCAGTGCTGGGGATGGGACTGGCTCATGTGCCATGTCAGTGTCACTGTCACCCCCGACACCATACCAGAGCCTAGACCTGGCCCCCATTACGTGCAGGAGCTGGGCGTTGTTGTTGCTCTCAGCCTCCTCACTGCACTGGAGCCTTGAACTGGCTTTGGTGTGATCTCCAGGCTGAGACTGAAAATCAGCTGATTTTGAGTTTCAGCCCTGGGACCATACCAAGTCCATTCAAGACTCCAGTGCAGGACTACAGTCTTTATTTAGATCTTCATAAGCATTAACATGATACTGCTCAGAAAACTTCCTAAGTCATATTAATGCTTTCGATGATCTAAATATAGCATGTGCTAAGTGTAACATGTAACAATACACTGATGCTGTGTGGGTGCATCTACATACGCACTTTACTGCAGAGTTGACTAATTAGTTCCACAATAAAGTGCCATCATTTACACGTGCACCTGTAATAGACTGCAGTACATTAATTAACTCTGCCATAGGATAGTACTGTTTGAAACAAGTACTGTCTTGCAATGGAGTAATTTACACCCCCTCAATGCGCATGTAGGTGGTGCCTGGGGCTGGCGAGGGCACAAGAGTGCTAAAGTGTGGAAGAACTTACAGGCTGCTGCACCCCAACTCTAACTGCGGTGGTCTTGGGCACATGTGTATATGCTGTATCCAGGAGCTGCTGAATGCAGCACAAAATATGCTTCCTAATTGCGTATGTAGATGTACCCTGTAAGAAGTTCCTTTGGCATTGATGGAGCTTGAATTAAGACACTGTTTAATAAGGGCACTATCTGATTTGGTAACTAAATTCAGATGCTATCCTTTCCAACTACCTGCATTTTCAGTGATCTGCATACAACTATTTGTAAACACAGGATTCCTATGTCATTGAGAATTATAATGTGTAATGATCTTGGACACTTCTAGGTACATATTGGACATTAATACTTAACTTTAATTTCTCTTTTCATTCTCTGCTCTTCAAGATATTTCTAAGGCTCTCAAACCTTCATTACATAAACTGGTATAACTGTTCCTGAAGCTTTCTCTTTCTTTGCTTCTTCGTACATGATATGTAGTGATAGAAAATCAATTTAAACTGAGGTATAATATATACTTTAAAAAGAACAAATGGTAACACAAATTGAAAGTTGTGCTGCCTATATTAAGCTCAAGGGGAAATGCACAGTTAGTTAGGGCCCTGAATGCATAAGGAATGTTGGACTCTTGGAAGGAAGGGAAGTCTCATTTTGACACGCAATATTTTGGCATCTAACGTACGTTTGAACTAAAGGGTACTATAAAGTTACTTGCTCCTTTAGAAGAAGTTTTTTATTCTGCTGATTTCTGTTCCTCACTTGTTGTCCCAGATCTGATAACTTTTCAAAAATGTCATCCAATCTTCTGCTTTTGAATACCTTCAGCCTTTTTACCAGCAGTGCGAGTTGTGGGTATTTTTAGTCATTTGCTAGATCCCTTAAGCTCTTTTCAGGACATCAAACCTATGTAGCAAGAGCCCAGTCTGTCTGAGAGTACAGATACAATTCATTAGACTAATTATTTTGCCAGAACAAAAAAATGACATGTTGTGGTTAGGGTTATAACCTCTAAAGAAAAGCCAGCAGGAAATTCTGTCAAACTGTACAAATGCTAAAAACTCAAAATATGTTCAGAGAGCAGCATTTCATTTGTATGTGCTTCTGCAGTCTGGGTGAGTAAGATTTGTTTTTCTCCTCTTAGTTGTCCAAATTTGTAGGCATGATATAAACTTTGCTGGCTGTAGGCATTTTGTTACCCTAGGAAACTGGAATACATCCACCCTTGCAGCCTACAGTTACTAAACATTTTGCTGTCTCTCATATTTTACTGCCTTAGGCAACTGCCAATCTTACCTACTGTATAGTAGAACTGGCTGTGCTGACATGCTGAGCAAATTTGGGATTGGTCATTATGTGGCTGTGGGACCTCAAAGGAATAAATGGGCCAGCATAGGCAATGGGCAGATGGCTTAGTAGGTGGCTCAATACTGAATAGTAGAGGAAACTACATCTTATCTGAAAGATGGCACCTCCACCAGTAAAGCTGAAGTTCTGACCACCAGGATAATTAAAAATCCAACTGCAATTTCAGCCAAACCTGTCATTTCCAATGTACTGCTCAGATTCCACCCGGAATAAAGAGTCGTGATTAACCTCTCTTCTTCCTTACTTTTCAACTGGACATAAAAATAAAGATAGATAATATTTTTCTTCACTTCTGCTGTAAATTGCTATGCAGTGTGAGTGCGTTGGTAAGGCAGCTATCATCTTTCACCCTAAAAGGGGTAGTATTTTAATAGTGTATCAAACAATGTGTGGGTGTCTCTGTCACAGGCCACCACTACACATTACAGGTATTACACAATGAACTGTTTAATTGCACTGTTTAACTGAGACATGCTACTTGTGCTATGTACCAATCATGCCATAAAAAGGTCCAGCCAGCTATAAAGTTAGAGCTTGAAAATATGTGCTAACTTTATAGCTGGTTTTGATCCAACTTTAATTTGCACATGTAGCAAGGAATAGAACCTGTGATGGCAATCTGCTGACCCTCCAGAATCTCAGGGTCTTTCTCCAGTGCAACATTTTCTGGAAAACAACAGAAAGAAACCCCTGCCTCATTACAGAACTGAGCCTCAGGTTATTTCCCCTACTCAGCAGCACAATGCACACAGGATAAACAGCCTCCCCCACCTGCCATGAGAGCACAGGACAGGTGAGCAGGGACACTCCTGCCCAGCCTGAGCGCAGCCTGGGGATTCTCCCAGGCAGCAGCAAGCACAGGGGAGGGGAGGGGAGGGGAGGGGAGGGGAGAAAACCCCTGCCCCACTTCTCCCAGGTGAGCAGGGAACATGAGACATGCTGCTTGGCCAGAATGGAGCCCATGGTCTCATGCTCAGCAGCCAACTCAGGGAGCAGGAGCAGAGCTTCCAGGTAGCAGCAAGGCCAGAGGGAGGGGCAATCTCCCCCCACTTCTGTGCTTGCTGCTGCTCAGGAGATCTTGGGATTTTTCCTGCCGGGAAGGGTGTCCCTTGCTCCTTGCATGCATGGGGGGGAAGTGGGATAGGACATCTCCTCCCCACCCCTAGGTTGCTGCTGCCTCTGAGACCCCAGGGATCCTGGAGGATTCCTTCAGTGGTGCTGCTGACCAGAGAGAGCTCCCCAAGCCGGTCAGCAGCAGCAAGACAAGTTGTTACACCTTTTTTTCCTTGTCGGGACAGCCTGCCCTAGGCACGTGTAGCCATACATGTGGAGTGATGTTTTCATCGTGCAAGAAAAGCTATGCTATCACTGTAATGTAATCTGCCCTAAAAGGTATATAAACAGCTTTGAGTGTCTTTGGACTCATGAAGAGCTAAAGCAATGCAAATCATTGCTTTAGATTCCTTGTTTTGTTGGAAGCAGCCTTTAAAATGAAAGTAAATTACAGGAAATGTGTAAGTGGAAAGAAATGGGTTTTTTTTTTGTCATACCTAGAAGAGGAATGACTGAGAGTTATATATCAAAGCACTGCCACTTGCTAAAAACAGTTCATCTACTTCCTTGGCAAGAGTCCAGATAGAGGTCTTTACTTTTGTCGTGAATATGTTAAAGAATTATTTTGGAAAATAATTTGAATACACATATCAAATCACCAATTACAATATTTTAAAGTAAAATCAAGTGATGTGCTTTTGTGTCTTTTGGCAGATCAAGAGTGGCACTTCACTGTATTTCACATTTCAGGAACATGTAAAATAACTCTTTTGGCCCACCACAATATGCTAAAGAAATGTGTCTATTGATATACATTATATCACAGAACATTTGATTACAAATAGTATTTTATATGCCAATATCATCACCCAGACAGATGGAGTATACAATTATAATTTTCTGAGTACAGCCTGATGATCAAAAAATCACATTTAAATACACTACATGTTCATATGAAATATCCACTTCTTTCCTAAAAGTGACCCAAATTAAAAAAAAATCACTATTTTGTATAATCTCCCACACAGCTTACAAATAACAGTGTGTCATGATAAAAGAAATAGTGAAGTGTCACCCAAACAACAGACAATGCATTGAAGTGATTAAAGAGACATTTTCCCATCTCTTTTTTTCGCCTAATAAAATGGGATCTGTTCCTTTCAGCTAAACATCTACAAAATGCTAGTGAACTCAATCTGTTATCATTGAAATCTATGGGAATGATGCACTCAGATAAAAAAGCAATGAGTGTGTTATAAGATACTCAGAAGTCTACAGTAGATTAAATTGGAAGAGGACAGATTTATGGATTTTTACTGTGCCCATCACCCTCAAGCCCATAACCTTTAATGGGAACGGAAACTATCCAGCACCCTTTTCTAGAGACATACAATATCAGGTACCATAAATTCAAACTATAGGAAGACTCTGTAAAAATCAATGAGTATGAGGTGTACAAGTTCTCAGAGACAGGTCCAAGGCAAAATTAGATAAATATGTCAAACTTTGTGGAATTATTTTTGCTTAAGAATAGTTTAAAAAAGGCGTTGTAATCTTTATAAAAGTAAACAGGTAAAAGTATTGTAATAGATAATATTGGAATAGCTGTCTCAAGGTCCTGCCTTAACATTTGAGATTCTGTAGTCTCAATCTTAGTAAACCGTGATTGCGATCTTGAGAGACTATAAATATTTTAGCTTGATTTGGCTCCGGTTGGAGTACATAGGGAAAAAATGGATTGACTTTTAGTGGGAGTAGGACCACAGTAAATCTATGGACACAAAACAGGAATCAATAAACTCTCTCAGAAAAAGATAGATTGTTATCTTTCAAAACAGTTTTCATATCCACATACTTTTTTTCCTTCCACACTTTGGCCAAGGTTAGAAGTATAGAAATCCTATTATAAAGAACTCTTCAGAAACACATAACGTTGTTCTGTACTATGAGCTCCATAAGGAAGCAAATGCTACCAGAACAATCAGAAGAAAATTTATTCTTGAGAGAAACCAAGTCAGATGGTGCCAATTAAATGGCTTCAGAGCTTTAGCCAAGTTTCAGATAAGTGTACAAAATTCTTGGCCGCCATTGCTGAACCCAGAACCAAGTATCCAGCACTTATAAAAAGTTATGAGCAGTGATTTAGACAAAACCTACAAGAGCACTATACAGACAACAAATTGTAACCCTGGGATATTTTCCATGGGCCAAACCTTGAGGTCTTGTCTCTCCTTTGTTTTCATTTTTTACTCATTCTTTATGCCATTTGGTTGTCACTAGGGACTCGGTGCTGAAACTTCATAAATAAAGTGCAAATCTCTAGAGTTTGAAACAAATTACCCAGCTGGCAGCTGTAGTAGCATCATATCCTCTGTGGATTAGGCACGAAAGGGGGTACATAACATGCACTGGACACAATGTGCTCATGCCAAGCATCTGTGGCCTTTGGCACTTTTAATACCAGACAAGCTCCCATTTTTGCAGTAGCCTTCATGTCATGTTATCACGGGGGACTGAATTTGGACTCTACCCTGAAAGCCTCCTCCTCTACAATTTAAGCAGAAGTGCTTGCTTATCAGTTCTCTCTTGATCTAGCATAGAGAGATTTGCATAGCATACTGCCAAATGTTCTCAGGAAAAGTCCTTTTCACATGAATAAGCCTTTGTCTGTCTTAAGACCTCAGGATCTGATCCTCTTGAAATATTTTTACAAAGATAAGTTTCAAATCTAAAATGTTAATATAATGCTAACATCAGGAATGTGAGCCTATACTAAACCATTTACTCTACAAATAAATATTTACAAAAAACAGTATTACCTGTCATCTCCAGGACTTTGGGAAAAAATATATTCCAGAATCGACACTGCTGAGCACGTAACTTTGTACGTATCTTTGAAGCTTCAGTATTTAAAGTTAAGTATTTTTGTTCGGAGATAGTGAAGATTGGCCATTTTGTTCCATTAATCAGAGTCCCATTTGGAGTTCTAAATGGTGAAAGAGAAACATTTCATTTCTCACAGGAAATTACCTGTGCACATCAAGAAAGCAAAATTATTCTATTGAAAAGTTATTTTATTTTAAACATCAGTATGGGCATTAGACATTACTTATGTTTCCTTTTGTAAGAGCGAGAGGGGGGGAAAAGAAACCCTAAAAACAACCAGTAAAACTTTAATTTTTTTACATTATCAGAGTTTGATTAATAAAACTAAATCAACATATATTCGAATTTCCCTCCTTCCCCCTTTTCTTTTGATTAAAAGGGGGGGGGGAAGCAAAGTTAGTAAAAACAACCTAAAGAAATTGCATGACTTGAATTCGGAAGGTCTGATAAACAACATAAGCTGTTACGAGTGGCTTAAGAGCTATACATTCAGGAGACTGAAAACTACCTTTCAATATCGATATAAATATCTGCTTCTAATAGTCACATGCATTGGATTAAATTATTCAGGTTGAAATGAGGTACACATGAAGTAAATGTAAAAAAAGGCTTAGTTCTCAGTAGATGACTAAGGTAGGGAAGAAGTTACTTTTCCTGCTAGGAAAAAAACCATCCATAACTGCAACTGTCCTGAACGTTTGTGGTATGCTACAAAGCATGAAAAATGTCACCTTTCAGTTCCTAAATCAATAAGAATTAAAGGGGTAATTTGCATCTAAGAGGATGAGTTGAGCAGCCTACAGGATCACAACCATAATTAGTATTAGCAATGATAAATAATTATATTTTGATAGAACCTAAATGATGAGCTGAGTTTAAGGTAGAGAACATCTGCTTAGTGACAGACATGTTTTATCCATTTTTTTCTCCTTCAGGGGCATTGCTTTTACAGGCAGGGATAGAGAAAAAAAATGAATCTAGTTCAGGAAGCAGACAAGACAGTAGTGTAACCAGGGGTGGGCAAAAGGGACACCTGCCCCGGGCACCAAGTTAGGAGGGGCGCTGGAACTGACCCCCATCCTTGTGAAGCCTCCCCCACCCGCACTGGGATGCCATGTCTCCAACAACCCATGCTCCCTACTCCCGGCTGTCAGAACTGCATCCCCCCCCTTCCCCCATCCCTTTCCCCACTCTCCTACAGGGTTTGCCACACATGGCAACTCTGCTTCTTATGCCACTGAGACTAGATACAGCTTCAGAAGACTTCACATTGC
>NW_017728995.1:14303644-14304815 GCF_001723915.1 Gavialis gangeticus
CCAGGTCGACATCGACCCGTCCACCACCACCCTCTGGGTATGCCCCTGGAGCACCTTATTCTACCAATAAAATAGACTCACATGAAGTCTGGATGATATGTGACTATTAAAAATTAAAAGCTAGGGTATCACAGAGGAAGCTAAGAGGGCAATTATGAGCACCTACACATGTGCTCCAGGCTGGGGGGCGAAGGGGGTTGCATTTTAATCAGAGTGGTTCCGGGGGGGGGGGATGCTAATTAAATACCTGCAGCATCTCGTGTATTCAGCGTCCCACGTTTCACTATTTGTTTGAGAACATAAAGTGGAATGTGGCTCATTTGATGAGCTTTAGTTAAAGTGCTCCTGCTCCCATTTTGAAATGTGGGGATGCTGAATACATGAGATGCTTCCCCATGCTGGAGTGTTATGTTTAGAATCGATTCCCGTTGCTTTCTAATCAGAAAGCTTTGGAAAACGTGTAAAAGTGCCCTGTGATCCCATTTCAGTGCTAACATAATAAAACATTTCATCTCCTTGCTTGATCTGCTGCCTCAGAGCCTAGGCTGCCTTTCAGCCTAAGGAATGGCCAGAAGATGATTCAGTACTTTCTGCCTTGTTCTTGTGCACCAAAAGATTTCCTCTATAATATGAGGGGAAAGCCAATCAAGGGGACTTTCTAAGGAGCTGTAATGAAGGAGATATGCAAAATGGAAAGTAAATAAGATGGATTCAAGCCATAAAGATTGCCTCTTAGAAACCAGAGGAAAGACTGTAATGGCTGTGGAATTCAAATGGGTGTTAATTTCTGGAAGGGGTAGAAGGTGCCGGCACTAAAGGTAATAACTAATAATCATTCTTAGCAGTTCAATTATTACTAAAATACCAGAAGCATTCTAAATATTCTGAATTTATCTAGTTGTGGACCCTTCTCTAATGTCACTCTAAAGCTCCAGGCACTAGCTGCTTGGGGAGAGCATGTTAGAGAAAAAGATCTGATAATCTGATCTGGCATAGCAATTCCTATGTTCTTAAATTGCTCACTTCTTTACTAATTCTACTCTGATTAACTTATGGCACCCTTTTAACTGCACATTTATTTGTGACTCAAGAGAATGGTGACTTAAACAAAGCTGACTGGTATTTCAGTTCAAGATCAGAACACTAATAGTGCTGTCACTATTCATTTAAC
>NW_017728995.1:14304826-14316561 GCF_001723915.1 Gavialis gangeticus
GGTTCCGGGGGGGGGGGATGCTAATTAAATACCTGCAGCATCTCGTGTATTCAGCGTCCCACGTTTCACTATTTGTTTGAGAACATAAAGTGGAATGTGGCTCATTTGATGAGCTTTAGTTAAAGTGCTCCTGCTCCCATTTTGAAATGTGGGGATGCTGAATACATGAGATGCTTCCCCATGCTGGAGTGTTATGTTTAGAATCGATTCCCGTTGCTTTCTAATCAGAAAGCTTTGGAAAACGTGTAAAAGTGCCCTGTGATCCCATTTCAGTGCTAACATAATAAAACATTTCATCTCCTTGCTTGATCTGCTGCCTCAGAGCCTAGGCTGCCTTTCAGCCTAAGGAATGGCCAGAAGATGATTCAGTACTTTCTGCCTTGTTCTTGTGCACCAAAAGATTTCCTCTATAATATGAGGGGAAAGCCAATCAAGGGGACTTTCTAAGGAGCTGTAATGAAGGAGATATGCAAAATGGAAAGTAAATAAGATGGATTCAAGCCATAAAGATTGCCTCTTAGAAACCAGAGGAAAGACTGTAATGGCTGTGGAATTCAAATGGGTGTTAATTTCTGGAAGGGGTAGAAGGTGCCGGCACTAAAGGTAATAACTAATAATCATTCTTAGCAGTTCAATTATTACTAAAATACCAGAAGCATTCTAAATATTCTGAATTTATCTAGTTGTGGACCCTTCTCTAATGTCACTCTAAAGCTCCAGGCACTAGCTGCTTGGGGAGAGCATGTTAGAGAAAAAGATCTGATAATCTGATCTGGCATAGCAATTCCTATGTTCTTAAATTGCTCACTTCTTTACTAATTCTACTCTGATTAACTTATGGCACCCTTTTAACTGCACATTTATTTGTGACTCAAGAGAATGGTGACTTAAACAAAGCTGACTGGTATTTCAGTTCAAGATCAGAACACTAATAGTGCTGTCACTATTCATTTAACAACCTTTATCCTATGAAATAAATCATGACATTCCACATGGTAATTTACAGATAGTAAGGAGCTTTATGACTATGGATGCAGGTATACTTTACCACAAAATGATTGAAAACATGATCAGATTAATATAATATATTGCTATACAAGAACCTGCTGATTATAACACTCTTTGTACATTGGTGGAACAACTATTTCTTAAAAAGGAAATGTATAGTAACTCCCTCTGTGTCACTGAAAATTCCCATAGCTAAAGAAACAACTACTAGGTGTTGCTATACAAAGAGACCATAGAATTATGATCTCATATGTATAATATTGTGAAATTTATCACAACTTTTTTTCTTTCTTTCTTTTAAATTTAGTAACTAAATTAAGAACTGCAGCTCCCAGAGTAATCTGTAGAATTCCATAGTTTTACAGAGTAATGGCCTCAATAGTCTATACTACTGGTATACAAATTAGCTGTATTATGAAAATGTCATGATTTCTTGTCCATGAAATCATAACACTGGTAACACTGCATGCACATTCTTAACATAGTCTCTGGTGGGCATATGCTATTCTGCATAACTAATGGGAAACGACTGCTATGGAAGTGCTCATTGTTTCCCATAGGAACCTGATCTCAGCTTCACTCTGCTATCTCTTTAAGTATCCATTCCTCAATCTCCTCCAATTCCTGATACTACATATCTGCCTCTTCCCAGGGAAACTCTATGGTTGCTTAAGCACTAAGGGGAATAGGCAAAGGGAAATTACTCCTGTGCTCAGATATGCAGCTAGTATTCTACAGAAGAGCTTCTACTTATCTTCATAACAAGCCTTTATCAACCACTAGGCATCTGCTATCTACTCTTATTTCCACCCACATGTTTTGGGAAGCCTCCAATTTAATGCTAGGTGGAGTAACCAAGAGGGTTTTTTTGTTGTTGTTGTTGGGGGGGAGGTGTTTATAATTGCACACCTCTTATACCTTCCCAATTTTCACAATATCTAATCACTGAATATTGGTGAAAGTAGAATTAAGCAAGACATTTCAAACATTTCCCTTGAAATATATTTCTTCTCCAAGAAAATACCCTTAAGTAAAGTTTCCAAAGCTTCTGATGGTAGCACATCAGCCAGTCGTTAGTGGATTCTCATTTATTTCATGATACTAAACTTTTAAGGCAGCCAGACTTGTTTCCTGATCTAGTCAACATTATGTGGTGAATGGGGAGTTGCTTCTTAAACTTACTCTCACCATCTTGAATTACAGAACAGGAGCCAAGTAATTCACACGTTTCAGCCAATTTAGTAGGATCAGTTACAGACAAAGATAGTACCAAAATTTCATCAACATGGTGTATCCACAATCCACTGTGGATTCAAACAACACAGCTGAGCTAGACTGCTATTAGTCAAATTTCCATATTTAATATATCCGCTGTCTTTAGACATTATGTGTGTGTGTGTGTGCATAAAGGCCTCCTCTGACGTTTACGGGACCAGTTTTAATCTCTTTAATTGAAGTAATATGTATTTAGGATAGCGGAACTGGTCTGGAATTAGTATAACTGGGATCAGAATCTGACCTTTGGGCATCAGGTATCCATAACTGACAGCAGCATTTGCTAGTAAGGGTTCATTCATAATAAAACATGATAGATTTTGCTCTAAGAGGAAAAAAATCAGAAATTACAGCTTTAAAAGGGTTCGTTATTAACTTCTTTATATTCTATTCTCTTGTTTAGTGATTCTTTAGTATCCTAAATTGAAGTTAAGTATGGAAAGTTGGCATCCTGGCACACAGGCAGCTTTGTTAATCAGAATGAAAAAATGTTTCCTATATGTTTTTTTAAATAATGTGATCAACATAATTTGCAAACACAATATTCATTCTTTCAATTGTATTAATATCTCCTTAGCATTGTTTTAATGGATGAATTATTGATCGTATGTACACAGCATTAGATCCAGCTAATCTAAACACTGATGAATAGGACCAATCCTTTTGCAACAACTTGTGGGGGTTTTTTAACAAGCATGCAGGATACGATTTCTCCAAGACCCGTAGTGTAGTGCATTTTATTTCAGTGAAAGAGCTTTAAGTGGCTTTCTGCTCTGCCCTTTAACCACTCGTCAACAGAAATGTGCTGTACTTCATGCTGAAATGCTCCAGAAGGTAGAGTGTTCTATGATACTTTTTACAACTTAAATGGATCATTCCAGTTCAAAGTGCTTAGTCATCCTGTACTTTTCTGGTACTTCTACTAAATGCTTTGAGCACTACTAGTAGCACATAACATAGATTTCCATCACTTATACAAACAACTATATGGCTGCTTTAGTTTTTTGGTAGTCAGATCTGCGTTGATGTTTAGAGATGTAATAAAGAGAAAATTCTCTATATGTGAAATACAGGAGAATTATATCAGTATCCAGTTTTATGAGGTTCATACCAAAGCAAATTTCTAATCCTAGACCTGACCTGTCTTCCTTCACTCAGTCTTCAGTACATTCCTTATTATTCAGTTAAACTGGGTGGTTGGTTTTTCAATGCACAACATGCTTCAAAGGAGACTTAACAATAATGGTGGTGATAATGCTAGTAAATACTCTAATAACACAGTAGAATAATTTCTTTTATTCTTTAGCATACAATACTGTATGCAAGTCACTATCACCCCAGAGTTATTACTTGTGTGGCTTGCTAATTTAAGGGAGTGCTCCTTCAATGAATGGTACCATAGACCCATGACAACAGATAGCAAGAATGGCCGTGAGATTAATGTAACAGTCTACCTGTTTAACATTTCTACTAGTTATTTTACAAAGTCTGGGAGAGTTGTGGAAGGAGGCAAAAGCTGCAATAAATTCACCAGTGAATGAGGGAACATTGCACAATGCTCTATCTAAGGACCAGTTCTGGGAAGCAATTGCAAATACGTCTATACTGCAATGCAAAAGCATGACATTCCTTGTGTAAATGTAGCCAAATTAGTTTTAAACTAACTAAATTAAATACAGATAACAGCATAGTCACATTGCCTTATGCCTCCATCACTGATTTAAATATTCAAGGATTCCAGATGCAATTTCTGTCCTAAGCTTGCCATAGACGTGGAGTAAATTACTGCATTTCTTATCTCAAAAGAGACTCCTCTGTTCTGACCCACTTTCTTTCAGGAAAGAGGGACTTCACTCTGCACAGCATTCAGACTTGAGATCCATGTAGGAGGGCAAGGGGATGACAGCTTATACATATCCGCTCAGTTATGTAAGAGAAAATTACATAGGGCTACATAGGGCTAGTATAGGAACAATGACCTATTTGATTTGAACAAAGGCAGGAGAATATGGTTCCTTAGAAACGAGGAATCAGAGGCATAATTGCAACATAAAGAGATGTAGTCTCTGCAGTTTAATCTAGCTACCAACGGTAAAAATAATAATGGGACGTTTTGGATATGGACCTCAGCATGGGTTGTTATATGTGAACATACCTGGGACTAGAGTTATGCACTCAGGTGGCATCCTCCAGCGTCACCCCCTCTATTAGTATTTGTCTTAGTTATATTAAAGCTAGCAAGGACAACTTCGATCAAGAAACCAGATTATAGACATCCCCCAAGTCATGCCTACCTGTGACTAACTTTATGTACCACTCATTTAAATGCAGTTAGAAAGCACTCAGTACAAATGGCACTGCAGTTTGAAGAATGAACTGAGGAGCAAGAGCTCAGGATCCTACCAACATTTGTGTTTTGTTCTAGGTTAATAATTAAGTCACAGAATCATCTTTCTTAATCATATGAAGGTAACAAACTAGCTAAATAAAATATCCTTAAGACCTTGACTCAGCTTTTGGGTGGCATGAATGAATAGTGCTGTTTATGGTCTGGGAGAGATAATTTTGTTGTTCTTTCCCTCTTCCATTTGGACAGAAGGGCACTCTTAATTAGCTGGAGAGCTCAAGAGGCACACCAGGCATGTTTATGCTGTTCCAGTCCTTCAACACATAGCTAGCAGTGTTAGGCACTAGATCATTTCAGAGAGTGGCAGGAAGTGTTTGTTGTATTAGTCAGGCAAATGTATCCAGATGTCTCACATAATTTCGAAAGGCCATGATGCATGATATTTATACCTATTTTCATTTTCTAGTCACAACATAACAACTGCAAAGCTAATAACAATTCTGGGCTGTGGGGTAATTCCCAGAGGGACTACAAATGATTGACAATAAACTTCTTCCTTTTGCATTCAGAGCAACAACTCCAGAGTTTTTCTGGAGTTGGAGGATGAGATTGGGAGTTAAAACGATACTCAGCAGCTCAGGCCTGTCTAAAGGAATTGCAGATTTACCATATGCTTTGGTTAAATATCCCTAAACTCAGAAACCGTTTGACCTGGCTCATTTTTTCCCGAACCTAGCTATCAATTTAATCTACTTGTTATTAAGGAGGCAATGAAGGCTGCCATGAGGCCAATGACTTCAGGGCCTTAGTTTGAGAAGTCATCCTCTTCAATGTCAAAAGAAAAATATGCAATTCTGGGAACCTGCTTAGAAAAGTCAGCATAGAAAGTTTTGATAAATACCTTCAGATACTTGGAAAAATAAACATAAAAATATCCCCAGAAGCTCAAATTATCATATAAACTTCTCACTCAAAGAAAGGAGTCTGTAAATACTGAAAGGCTTTCATGGCATGAATACGTAGATTGTGTCTGATGCCAGTATTACTACTAACTGGGGCCATCTATGTGTGGTTCAGTATAATGAGTTTACTCTCCAGATTTTTTAAATTCAGACAGTTATCCAGAATATATTCCCAAGTCAGCTAATCATTTATCTTCTAATAAAATTATTTGATGGCCTCCCTGGGTAAATTCTTTATACCATATAAAATTATTTCATGAGAAAATGATCTTTTCAGAACTCTCTCTGATAACTGCAATTCCAAAAGAAAAGACAAGAGGATAGAGGCAATGTGCTCTCTGTCCTGGTATTCCAAAGGTTGAAATAATAAAGGCTAAATGAAATAATACCCTTTGATGGGTAAATGAGAGGTTGACATGCTTTCAAATCACAAATGCATCGATTATACTTGATATCACTATTACTGCTAATTGAGGCTTCTGAGACATGAATCAGTACAATGGGCTGACTTGCCAGATTTTTTTTTTTAATTCAGATGGTTCTTCAGAAAATTCCCCAACATCAACAAATTATTTACCATCTGAACAAATGCTCTGATGTGTTCCCTGTGCAAATGCATGGCCATGACTAATACTTTACTCAAAAATATTCTCTTCAGGGTTTTTAGCTGTATAAGACTGAATTAAGAGACAGGATAACAGAAGTATTTTACCATATAGTCTAGTGGGGGGTCAACATTTTGGGCAGGCATGCCACAAATTAAGCTCCGTGCCCTCCCCAAATGCCACTCCAGTCTTCTTCCTCTGCCTGATCTGCTATTCTTCTTGTTGTTCCCTTTCCCCCACTCTGCTTTATGCTCCCAGCCCTACTTGTCACTGTGCTCCATCCTCCACTCCTTATTTGTTCCATTCCACACCCTTTGCTACTTATGGCACTCATGCCACAGGTTGGCCACCCATGATCTAGTCTATTCTCCAAAATGTGTGATCAGTACCATTTACAGCAACAAATAAACTAAATGAAAATAAATAAATGGGGGGAGGTGTCATTATCCATCAAAATACTCTCTTGTCACTGGAAAGGAATCACTAACTAAATCCTTCTCTTTTTGCTTCCTTACAGACTTGAATAAACTCCTGGCAATCATCCAGAATCTGACTCCATGTTCCTACAGTATATCTGTAAAAGCTGATATAAATAATAACAACCTAGGTAATCTTTAAAGACATTTATTTAGTTAACTTATTGGAATAGCCATCCTTCTGCATGGGATTAAACAATAGTTGAAATTCTGCAATAAATATGTATTAGCTAAAAATTGTTCTTCAAGTGATTTTATATAAAATCATTCAAAATGCTCTCACTTTCTTACGTCCCAATTTTGTAACCTTTACACTGAGTTGTACTTTACTGCATATTTCCAGTACAGTGAATAGAATAATACATGCGAGTGAGGACTACTCAATTTGAACAAGGTCTGAAGAATCAATTATTCCCCATATTCACTAGATATTTATGGAAGGTTTTTTGTTTCTTGTTGTGCCCAATCCACCCTTGCTTTCCATGACTTTATCTTCTAGTCCTGAGGAAGTGTCCCCTGTGTCCTATCTTAAGGAGGTTGCTATGGAAGTGAGAGAGTAATACTAAAAGCCAACATTATTTTATCTGCTGATCTATGAAGAATCCTGTACCATCCATCTAGCTCATTATTTAACTCCTCAAAACTGGAGAAGAATTTTGCCTAGCTAGGCTTTCTAACACCTTCACTTGCTAGATAAGGCTCAGGATATTTCTTCCATATTCTTATTTGGTGACAACAGTGATGCATAAAGATATCCAAAGCCATAAATTATTGTGGCATACAGTATTAAAACTGACATCATTGGCAAGAAAAAACTTAACATTCTGATGCATCTTTTCTGGTCTTATTCTTCCCTTCCCTACAACAGGCTTATAAAGTGCAAGCAGCTGTGTACATCAAGCATTCTTGATGTGAAGATATGACTATGCCTACCTGCAAATAATGGGACTAGAGCCCTGGATTCACTGTCCCAACTCTTTCTTGTGAATGGCTTCATCCTTATTTGTTAACTCCTCTCATAAATCAAGGCCCTGAAGAGCTCTTTTCAACGTTTGGCTATAAAACCAGTAGTGTACTGGATGGAATGGGAAGTCAGAGTGTTCTGTTGTTCTGCTGTCTTTGGACATGCGTAGATGGAACAGGGGCCCTAAATTGAAGCAGTGGGTTTTTAAAAACACCGTTTCAATTTAGGTCCCTTTAATCCCCCGTGTTGTACACACACCCAAACTTACCTGCCTCTCCAGCGGTGAGGAGGGCAGGACAAGCTGCCGGCAGGTGGAGTGGTCCCTGGGCTACGGGGGCAGGTGGGGCTGGTGCTTCCCTCCATGGCAGCAGCGGCCCCCCCACAGGTGGCATCTGCCCACAGGCACCCAGCTTGGGTGGTCCTGGGGGGCACTGCAGCTGTAGAGGGAAGCACCAGGTCCCCATTCATTTCAGGAAGGCACTACTTTTCTTGGGCAGAGCCTGCTTTCCTGGGCTGCTGCCAGGCTGCCTGCATGGGCTTCCTCCAGAGCCCCTGAGCTGTACGGAGCCCGGTGCTTCTCTCCACAGCTGTAGGACAGCAAACTAAAACTCCTCAGAGGAGCTTTAGTTTGATGTACCCCAAGTCATTTAAGGCACATTACACTGCTAAATTTGCTACAGCAGCTGGAATTACTGTGCAACACGCTGCCAACTCATGCAAACACCAACACCATTAAAGCGGTGCAAAAGCATTTAACCCACTTTAAAGTGCCATGAACACATGCCCCTCATTTTGTCTACACATGGCCTTAGCTCTTAAAAAACATGCCCTAACAGATCTGACCAATCCCCCACAGTCTGGTATCCAATGTCAAATACTTCAAAAAGATTACTAACCAATTAAAATAGCCTGGACTGTAGCCTTTTCCATGAGAGGGACAAGGAAGTCTTCCCATTGTATAAGAAAAGGAAAGAGAAGTGGAGATATGAAGGGAGATAATATTGGCATGACAGAATGGAGAAAACAGAATGGGTTGGAACAACTGCAAATATTTTGAAGCTTGTCTATTGCTCTTAAAAAAAAAACTCCTACAAGTTAATTTTTCTCTTTTTGGTACACTTTGGCTGTGCTGAGGGGCTTTCATGTGGGCATGGGTGCCTGGTGCCTCTTGAGTCAGGGGAGACATGTGCCCCCCCTTGACACCAGTCAGCAACCAGCGAGAGGTCTCTCGGAGGCCAATGACACTGAGTGGGGTGGGGGGGCATCCCCCACAGCTGATCCAACTCACCAAAAAGTGGCCATGCCACTTCCAGAAGTCCCGCAGCCACTTCCAGAAGTAGTGGTGTGGCTGCTTTTGCTGGCAGCCCCACTCCCCAGCCAGTGCTCGCAGTGTGGGCACCAGCGCTCCTACCTGCCCCACTGCCTGCTGCTTAAATGGGGTAGACGGTCTGATGGGGTGCACCGATGCTTTCAGGGGGTGCACATGCATCCCCATGCACCCCCTATACATCACCACTGCATGTGAGAATCTAATGATACAGGTATAACATATCATAGACTACAGCATTTGGAGCCTGGTTTTAGCCTTCTCAACCCACGTGGTATCTTAAGGTGCTTGTACACATGATGGGGGTTAAGTCCTTAAGGTTGCATTCTATGCCCCCTAAATTGAAATCATGGGTTTTTAATTGAAATCCATTTCACTTTACGGGGTTTCCCATTTTTGTTACAGTGAGGGGCCTGATCCTTTTTTGTTTTGTTTTGTTTTGGCCAGGGACTGAGCTGCTGCCTGGATGAGCAGTCTCTGAGCTAGGGGTGGGGGGGCAGGAGGAGGGCAGTCCTTCCCTTCATGGTAGCAGTGCCCCCCAGGGCTGCCTGGGTAGGCTGATAGTAGGCCGGGTGCTGTCCCAGCTCAGAGGCAGCACCTGGCCTGATCCAACTCTTCCCTGACCACAAGCTGGGGCAGTGTCTGGCCTCCTAGCAGTCCACCTAGGTGGCCCTGGGGGGTACCGCCACCATGGAGAGAAAGACCAGGGCTCCCTGCAGTTCAGGGGCTGCTCAGACTGCTGACAGCTCACCCCCCAGCTTCGGGAGAGGTGGGCAGACTCTGCTAAAAAGCATTTTAAAAGGATCAGACCCCTCACTGCTTCTGCCTTCAGCAGGTGCCTTGAGGACCCTGATCCTTTTTGCTGTTAAGCCTGCCCACCACTCCCATGGCTGGAGAGCATGCTGACTAATAGTTACAACGCACTGTTGCAGACTAAACTACATCAGGATGGAGTTTAGTTTGCAATGATACAAACTCATTTTAAACCCCCAGAACTCCTGCACGTGTACAGTGTGATGCCATTAAGTCATACAAAGTGACATTTTGTCATCTATACATGGTAATGGTGTCACATGTACAAATGCCTTTAAGGACTCATCCAAAGTCACTTCAATCAGCAGTAAGACTTACTGACTTTTGTGCAGAAATGTAGATATTTTTATAGCACACAATTTTCTTCATATGTAGATATAATTTGGTATTATTGATACATTGATATAATAACCTCTCCAGGCATCTGGTTTCCACTTGTTGTATGGATAATCTCTTTTCATATTTATGAAATGTATGCATTGGCATCAAGGAGAGGACAATACATAGCTTAATCATTTAACATTAAAACGAGGGAATGCTTCTGAGAATTGCTTTTTACAACCTAGACCCTTTATGTGATACCAATTTTAGCTTTCAAGAACTATTTTTCAAAGTTGTTACTTTTATACTAAGCTTCTAACAAATACAGAAAGAACAAAATTAAAAAGAAAAGAAAAACAATAGATAAAAACAGATTTTAGTTTTTTAGCTTTACTCATGGAAGAGATCTATATGGATGTGGCAAAAGGTGCTGGTCCCTATTGAGACTCTGAGGCAGATGGGTAGGTTGGATCATCTCCACAAATGTAAGTAAAAGAAGAAGTGAGGGGAAATAAACTTTAATTCATCCTCTCGCAAGCTGGCTGACCTGCTCTGGTGACCTCACTTCTCCCTGTCATGGCCTGGAAAAATATGAAACTCATGCATTATTTCAACACATATTGCTCCCTGGAATAAATATCAGCAGCATATGAGAAAGGGAGAGAAAAATGTTTTAACTGCTACAGAACTATTAAGAGTATCTTTTATATTTCTAGTGGCCTTGGTAAAATGTGTTAGTAACATTGGCTGTAAGCGAAGAGTAATGCTGTGCTCATATGTATATGATTACTGTGCCTGTCTCTATTTCTCCACCGTTAGTGGAATTTACCCAGAAATTGTTAGATAAGTAGGTCTGGTACTTTCCTTATCACGACAGACCAATTTTTTTTTTAAAACAGCTTGCATGGCAGATATGGGAGGGTGGTATCTGATATCTGGTTTCAATTCTACCTTTACTCATCATTATTTCTTTCCAGACAGGATGGTCCAATCAAAAAAAGGAAGAAGCGTAAATAACCTCTGTCAGCATTTTACACAGAGTTTCTGGATAGTCAAGCAAATTATACCAAAATAGTAAAAACAAAAATAGCAGTAACAAAGACAAAAACAACACCCTGTTCACCCTGTTTCATTCAGCCTGTTACCATATGCCAGATACAGACATTACACTTTTACTCATATAAGTGATTGGAAACTGGTCTATACCCATAACAGAACAGAAGTTTGGCATCCACAGACTGGTTTAAAAATGGCAGAACCCCGTCTAACCCACCCCCAACCTTCTCCACCAAAGGACGAATGTGCATTCTGTTCACTACCAATCTAAGCTATGCCACTTACAGAAAATCACACGGATTCCCCCTCTGGCTTTTTTAATGTCTGTACCTAACCATAATTTAATTCCTACTTAAAAAGGGATAGAAGTAGATATGCACAGCAGTTATTGGGAAGCACCTTACATGTGTTGCTTCCCTTTTTACATGGTATAATTCCATACATCTGTCCATAATGAGAGAATTAAGGGGTTCCTTACCAACATTGGGTAGGCTGAGAGTAAGCATGCACGGAAAAGAAATGTCATGCGGTGACAGGCATTTGGGGTATGGGCTGAGGAGGGAGAGGAGGATCCACATAGT
>NW_017728995.1:14318104-14322879 GCF_001723915.1 Gavialis gangeticus
TGGGCGGGGGGCTGGACTCGATGATCTTCCGAGGTCCCTAATGTCTATGAAACCTATGAAATTGACAACACCTTAGATAATCACATTCTTGATACCACTATAGTAAGCCTCATTAATGAAAACAAAAATCTGAGTACCTGAGCAGTTGTTTGCTTGTCTGCCTCCTCCCACCCCCCAGTTTCCCCCTCTTACTAGAAAAATATCTTTGTTATAAGGTGGAGGAAAGAGATCTTGCAATGTTGCTCTAGTGTGATATAATAAGCAGTCGTTAAAGGTTTCGGGCTTTGCCTGAACAGACTTCAGGGCTGAGCTAGCTGGGAGAGAACATGATGACAACTTCTAATTTTATGCCATAACTAGGCTAAAGTTTTGTGCGTGCAATCAACTACAAACATGACAAGACTGCATTTCAGCATCTAGCTTCCAAATACATGGGACCAAAAAAAAACAAACCCACAAATCATAAGGCTAGATTGCTAGCTACCAACATTTTTACCTACAATTTTGACTTAATCTGCAGCTAATGGGAACATAATTATAGGCACGGAATTAAATGCCAGGTCAAGGTCCCTTTGAAATTCTCGCCTCAGCTAGTTTTTTTCCTTACTAAAAGTAAGTGAAATGTATGGGTGAGAGTAAAGTGAAATGTATGGGTGTCTATAAACATGCACCAAGGCTGCTCCAATGCACTGTACTTACAGTGCATCAAAGCAGACTTGATTAATCAAGTCTGCTGGAGTGTGGTAATTATTGTGCTCCAGCAGACTCCAGCATCACGTGCATCAGCATCCCCAAGCTGAAAAATGGTGGTGGTGGCGCTTTAACCAGACCTCATTCAATGAGCTTTAATTAAAGTGCTCCCACTGCCATTTTTCAGCATGGGGACACTGATATACATGATACTCCAGGTGCTTTAATTACAGTGCCCGCTCTCCCCCAGCTCCTGGAGTACAGGTATAAATGACCTATATTTTTTATTCCTCAACTCAACTGTGCTTGCGTCTTTTTCAAAGGCCTGAGGAAGGGGACTGTGGTACCCAGAAGCTTCATTATGTTTATACTAGCCATACAGTTGGTCCAATAAAATTCACAAGTATTTTTGCTTCTCACGTCAACATACACATCATTTAAGCATTATCATTCCTCATGTTAAATTTCTAATCCAGATTCCAGTTCAAAATTGTAGGATTATCTGGGGAACAGATTCCAGATTTTGAATATCACTTAAAATCAACTGCAGACTAAATTCATATTTTACTGCCTTGCCATACAAAATAAATAAATAAATAAATAAATGAAAGGGGAAAAAAAGAAAGGGCGGGGAAGGAGAAAAGAAAAGGAAATGTGTTGAGTTTGTTTATTTTGGAGAAGCAGTGTCTATGAAAGGAGAATTTTACCTAGATTAACACTTATTACCAGTAGGCATTTACACTAAATGGCAATCTAATTAGGCCCCAGGTGTAAAATTACTGTTATACGAAGTTATAGTTTAATTAAACTAATTGCTACCCATAGACCCATGTTTTCAAGGCTACATCTGAAAAAATGTATGGGCAACACATGTTTAAGAGCAGCAGGTACTGAAGATGTTTTAATGTCTTCAACCATAAGGCATCTGCCCTGCACTATTCACCCCAAGCTCTCTCCATTTTATACTTCTGATTCTTTTACCTTTCTCTCATCTCATTCCATCTGTCTTTTCTTTTCCTTCCTTCCATTCTCTCTCTTTCTTTTCATCAACACCTATTTATATGCTCAATCTAACCCTGCCTTGGTTATTCTTTCCCTCTTCTATATTTGTTTACTCAAAATCTTTTTTTTTCACTTTTTCTGTTGTCATACTCACTGATTTTTATTTCATCACCCCATTAGAACCATTATGGATTAGGAACCCAACACTGATATTCTCCTTTCTTTTGGGACTGATGGGCTAAGGGAGAAGTCCTGTTTTGTTCTTTATATTTTCCCTACAGCTCTGAGATGGAGGCCACATCACAATCTTCACCTCAATGCCTGAGCATGATTCAGGGATCTCTTCCTGCTTCACTGTGTGGGTGGCAGACTCTCTGCCAGGCTTCAGGCAGAGCAAGAAACCATCATTATGATTTCCTCATTCTCCTGCTGTGAGACTGCAATATCCTTATAAATTAATGGAATATTATTATTGTCATTTTACATGTGCAGAACAGAGAGGTAACCCTCAAATTCTCAAAGGTATTTTGGTGCTTGCATCCTTTGCAAAATAACCTTTGAGAATCTAGGTCAAAGTGATTTGCAGAAAGGCTTGCAAAAACCTATGGCATAGCCAAGAACAGAACCTGCATCTCTTGAATCTAAGTCCAGTGTATTAATCACAAAACCATCTTTCTTTTCTGTTTCTCTCTCCTTTCTCTCTTTTGGGAAGGAGAGATCTCTCAGCTATTGAAATGTGTGTTGCATTTGTGTTACCTAGTATCATTGTATATACAGCACCGACTTGCCAAAAATCAAGACAAATTTTTAAATTATGTTTTCAGCTTCTAGCCTGTTCGTTTGTTTGCTTCTTCTCGGTGATATTCGGATTATTTCTTAAATTAAACTTTGATTTAACATGTAATGGTGTCTGAGCATTTTTAGCAATGGTTTGAACTGTTTCATATAGAAAAGACAATATCTAAGAACTCAGTCTAAATTTCAGTGCATATGGGGAAAAATGTTCACCTTTTATTTGTGTTGGCAATAATGTTAGGCCAATGTAAACAATTTGTATCCCTGTCCCATTTCAGACAAATGGATGAACCAATATTCCTGTTTTTGATTTTGAAATTCGATGACAGCTTGTCAGCTTGCAAGCCAGAATCTCAGATGATTGTCAAATGCGCATCTCCAGTTATTGGCTTTTTTCATGATGTACTAGATCCAAAAATTCCTAAATAGCTAAATAGAGGTTTCCATTTCTGCTTCCTAACAGGTGGACCTCAGTGCTGATTCTAAACTATGGAGATTTTTAAGACTCCCTAGTAAAGTGTGATCTAAGTATCTATAGTAAAAAGGGGTTGGAGAGCTGTTGGAGTTCTGATATATAGTAAACACTGTATTTGGTACATGTGGCCATTTTTTTGCAGGAACTCTATGAAAAAAGCATGAGCATGATTGCCACACATTTTAGTGTCTCTAAAAATGAATCAAGTGGAAAAAGGAAGTGGAATTTAGGGTGTCCACCACAAAGATGTGCAAAGGTAAAATAACAATTTTTGTATAAAATGTATATTTAAAATTCCCCCTTCTTCTTATCTTTTTTTTTTCCTGGCAGACATTAGAAAAGAGTGGCATCTTAGTCTGAAATATATCATATGTGCTCATCCTGATAGGACATCCTTTCCCCTAACTCACTGACTGAAGATTTTCACTGACTGAAGATTAATGTCTTGCCCAAGGGAAATTATATGGATACTTTTCCTTCTAACCTTCACATCCTTTTTTCCTAATTACAGCTGGTAGCTGCATCATATCCCAGGCTCCTAAACTGATTTTTTTTAGCCCTCACTCTTCCTCTACCTTTAGTTTTCTGCAAAGCTATGGGACTTCTTCCTGTGCATTGTCACAGTCTGCCCGTTTGTTTCTCAAATCACTGCTAGAGCTAGTTACATATTTTCTGCTGCCATATTTTGTTTTGTTTTGCTTTTTTCCCTAGTGGGAAATGCTATTTCATAGACTTTCTGCAGGAACATGTCAATTCATTTAGTAAAGAAAATGAAGGTAAATGTTTCTACAAGGTTCAATGGAACATTTGATGTTTTCCATTTCAAAATATCTTTTCATTTTCAAATGAATATAGTATAATGTATATTATAAAATGAAAGCCAAAATGAAAGAATGAAACATTTGTGTTTTATCTAAGTGGTACAGTAAATGGTACAGAAAATGTTGCTTATTGGAATTTTTTTTGGGGGGGGGGTATATTCCAAATTGACGTGAAAATAAAAGTTTGAAATGTGGCAACTTCTTACTCAAAATTACAAATGTTGAATGCTTTTGCCAATTTCTAAAAGCTTTGTGTATACCTTATCGTTATGCCTTGAAAGAAAAACTGGAAGTCCTTGCCAGCAGGCGGAGACATGTAAGGGAGCCCACCCCAGCCCGAGCCCTGGAACAAAATGTAAGCAAGGCAAGGGCCCCTAAGGGGACACCTGCGTGTCTATAGACAAATGCCATGAGCCTGGGTAATAAACAGGAGAAATTTGTTCTCCTCCTAAATGTAAATAACTATGATGTCATTGGGATAATGGAGACCTGGTGGGACTCCACCCATGACTGGACCACAGGTACAGACGGCTATACCCTGTACAGGAGGGATCGAGTGGACAAAAGGGGCGGGGGCATAGCTCTCTACGTCAAGAAAAGCTACGTGTCCCTGCAAGCTGACATTGGCACCCACGGTGGATGACTTGAGACTCTCTGTGTTAAAATCTGTGGGGAACACGGTGCAGGGGATACTCTGGTGGGGGTCTACTACAGAACCCCTACCCAGAGTCAGGACCTCGACCAGGAGTTCACCAGGGAATTGGCTGAGGCCACACGATCCTGGTGTATGGTTGTCATGGGAGACTTTAACTACCCAGACATCTCGTGGGAGGAGCGCTCAGCCAAATCTGAGCAGTCACAAAGTTTTCTGTCATGTATGGATGACCTCTATCTGACGCAGGAAGTCTACGGGCTGACAAGAGGTAAAGTGCTGCTCGACTTCATACTGGCAACCGGGGATGACCTAATTGGCAACCTAACAATCGAAGGGA
>NW_017728995.1:14323464-14323747 GCF_001723915.1 Gavialis gangeticus
CAGATGAAAGGGACTTGGGGGTCATGGTTGACCACAAGACGAACATGAGCCTTCAGTGTGATGCTGCGGCTAGTAAAGTGAGCAAAACACTAGCTTGCATCCATAGAGGCTTCTCAAGCAGATCCTGGGATGTCATTCTCCCACCTTGTACTCAGCCTTGGTGGGGTCGCAGCTGGAGTAATGCATCCAGTTTTGGGCTCTGCAATTCAAAAAGGATGTGGAGAAGCTTGAGAGGGTGCAGAGGAGAGTCACGTGCATGATCAGAGGTCAGGAAAACAGATAT
>NW_017728995.1:14323814-14328561 GCF_001723915.1 Gavialis gangeticus
CCCCAAGGGATGACAAGATGGAACGGTCACAAACTCTACTGTGACCGGTTCAGGCTGGACATAAGAAAGAACTTCTTCACTGTCCGGGCCCCCAAGGTTTGGAACAGACTGCCACCTGAGGCGTTTCAAGCACCCACTTTGAACACCTTCAAAACACATTTGGATGCTTGTCTTGCTGGGATCCTATGACCCCTGCTGACTTCCTGCCCCTGGGGCAGGGGGCTGGACTCGATGATCCTCCGGGGTCCCTTCCAGCCCAAATATCTATGAAATCTATGAAATTTGGAGTGCTGCATCCAGTTCTGGGTGCTGCACTTCAAGAGGGATGTGGATAACCTTGAGAGAGTCCAGAGAAGGGCCACTCATATGGTTAGGGGCCTGGAGGTAAGGGCCTACGAGGACAGGCTGAGGGACATGGATCTCTTCAGCCTTCACAAGAGCAGGCTGAGAGGGGATCTTGTGGCCATTTACAAATTCATCAGTGGGGGGCAGCAAAAAATTGGAGATGCTCTGTTTACCAGGGAACCCCTTGGAATAGGCAGGAACAAAGGCCACAAACTGACAGAAGAAGATTTAGGTTGGACATCAAGAAGAACTTCTTTATGTTGACAGAATCTGGAACAGGCTTCCAAGGGAGGTGGACTCCCTACCTTGGGAGTTTTTAAGAGGAGACTGGACAAGCACCTGGCTGGGGTCATATGACCCCAGAGCTCTTTTCTGCCCGGGGCAGGGGGTCAGACTTGATGATCTATTGAGGTTCCTTCTGACCCTAACAACAACTATGAAACTATGAATATGATATGACTGGAAAAATAGAGACTTGGTGGGATAGCTTGCATGACTGGAGTACTGCCATGGATGGGTGCAAAATATTCAGGAAGGACGGGGGGGGCAGAAGAGGAAGACTAGTTGCTCCTTATGTAAAAGAGCCATTTGAGTACTCAGAGCTCCAGTATGAAATTGGAGAGAGGCCTGTTGAAAGTCTCTGGGTTAGGGTCAGAGGGGAGAGCAACAAGGGTGATATGCTATGGTGGGGGTCTGCTATAAGTCACCAGGACAGAAGGATTAGGTGCATGAGGCTTTTTTTCAGACAACCAGCAGAAGTTTCCTGATCACATGCCCTGGTTCTCATGGGGACCTCAATCACCTTGATATCTGCTGGGAGGGCAACACAGCAGTGCGCAGGCAAGTTTTTGGAAAGTGTTGGGGACAACTTCCTGGTGCAAGTGTTGGAGAGGCCAATTAGGGGATGTGCTCTTCTTGACCTGCTGCTCACAAACAGGGAAGAACAGTGGATATCAACTTAGACAGCAGCAACCACGAGATGATTGAGTTCAGGATCCTGAAGAAACAAAGGAAGGAGAGGAGCAGAATAAAGACCCTGGACTTCAAAAAAGCAGACTTTCACTCACTTCATGAATTGATGGGAAAGATCCCTTGGAAGGCTAGTCTGAAGGGGAAAGGAGTCCAGGAGAGTTGGTTGTATTTTAAAGAAACCTTGCTGAGAGCACAGGAATCATTCTGATGCACAGGATGACTAGTAAGCGTGGCAGAACACCAGCTTGGCTTAGCAGGGAATGCTTCAGTGAGCTAAAACACGAAAAGGAAGCTTACAAGAAGTGGAAACTTGGAGAAATGACTTGGGAGAAGCATAAGGGTACTGCTCAAGCATGAAGGTATGAAATCAGCAAGGTCAAAGTGCAACTGGAGTTTCTAGAGGGTAGAGCTAGGATTCAGACAGAACCAACTGGAGGATTGGACCAAAATAAATCTGATGAGGTTCAATAAGGATAGGTGCAAAGTCCTGTGCTTATAATGGAACAATCCCATGCACCGGTACAGGCTGGGGACTGACTGGCTAAGCAGGAGCTGTGTAGAAAAGGACCTGGGGGTTGCAGTAGACAATAAGCTGAATAAGAACCGACAGTGTGTCCTTGTTGTGAAGAAGGCTAATGGCATACTGGGCTGCATTGGTTGGATTGTTGCCAGCAGATTGAGGGAGGTGATTATTTCTCTCCATTCAGCACTGTTGAGGCCACATCTGTAGTACTGTATCTAGTTTTGGCCCCCTACTACAAAAAGGATGTAGGAGAGGAGACAAGGAAGACAAATTGGAGAGTCCAACAGAGGGCAAGAAAAGTGGTTAGGAGGCTAGGGCACATGACTTATGAGGACAGGCTGAGGGAATTAGGTTTATTTAGTATAGAGAAGAGAAGACTGAGAGGAGATTTAACAGCAGCCTTCAACTACCTGAAGGGTGGTTCCAAAGGATGGAGCTGGACTGTTCTCAGTGGTGGCAGATGACAGAACAAGGAGCAATGTTCTCAAGTGTCAGCAAAGGAAGTTTAAGTTAGATACTAGGAAAAGAAATTCTCATGAGAAAGGTAATATAGCACTGGAACAAGCTACTCAGAGGTTGTGGAATCTCTCTATCCTTGGAGGATTTTAAGACCCAGCTAGAAAAAACCTTGGCTGGGATGATATAGTTGGGGATGGTCCTGCTTTGAGCCGGGGGATGGACTAGATGACCCCTTCCAACCCTAATTTTCTATGATTCTATGTCTTGTCTTCATTACTTTGACATTTCCATTTCTGTCCATAGGGCTTCTGGACAGCTGTGGGGGTTGACAGTCCTAGGGTTCCTGAGACCTGGGTTATCTCTATGTAGGTCTGACATCAAGGTTTGCAATTCAAGAATGACTCTCAGCAGGGCTGCCAACTCAAGCACTTTTTACTGACAAACTTGTTATGACATACGTTTTTAATGACAAACATTTTGCATGATATAAATGTAATCCTTCTGCCAGACCCTGGACAAGGGATGAGTTCAAATCATAACACTAATCTTAGTAAAAAAATGTCGTTATAATTTGGTAACAAAAATATACACCAAAAACACCAAGGCAAGCCTATAATAATCAAGCAAAGTACTTTGGAGTGTTAGGGCAATCAAAGCCACAAAAATTCCCTTAAAACAATGGGAAATATTTCAAGATTTGGCTTTTTAGTACAAATTGAAAAGATTTGTTTCATTACTTGTAAAACTGGTAGAGAGACAAGTTTTGTCATTTTCTTTTTAAGGGAGAATTTTTCCACAACACCTCAAAAATATTATTGTTGTATATACCTCTACTTTCTTTCTTTGGTTTTTTTCTCATCTGATTTGTCTGTCTCCTTGTCAGTTTTCCTTCACTCATGTCTAAAAAAAATGCACTGACTAAACATAACGAATAAAGTAATGCAAAAGGCATAACATGGCAGCTACTGATTTGGGACACCATATCTTTTTCCACGATAAATAAAGCTTCATCTTACTAGGAGTTAGCAGAGCATTCTGCTGACTATGATTGATAGTACCAGTTAGTGTCACTCATTTACTTCCAAAAGCTTTCTGAAGAGCATCAAAAGTACAGAAGAAATATGAGACTAACATTAAAACTGTCTGTCATCATGGTCCTCATTTAAAATGAAACATGGAGGGAGAACTTCCAAGTTAAGTTCACCAAAACCTAAAATAGCATTATCTATACCTACATCCTTGTTCAAAATTAGATATACTGATCATGATGTTAATGACCATTTTATACCAATAGAACCAGTGACACAGAACCAGCAAACAGGGGAGTTTGCGTAGGTCTCCTGCTTGGCAGATAAGCAGGAAGCTGTTGTTGCTTGGGGCCAGGGTTTGTGAGCGCTGGTGAGTGATAGGCTTGTTATGAGTCCTCTCTTCCAACAGTTCAGTTGTCATTTTACGCTTTACTTGTTTACAAAGCAGGAATAAAATAAGCGGAACTTTCCCCCAAACATTCAAACTTTCTTGGAGAATAAACACATATAATAATGCCTCCTCCAAATTGCACATTTTGGAAAACAGGTATTGTCAAAATTATACTTCTGAAACTAGAAAATCCCTGAATGAACTACAGTATTTGAATGAAGGAATTTTACTTATTGTTGAAAGTTCTATCAGATGAACTCCAAATTATCTTCTTAGAGGTTCAAATGACTAATGCGATAGTAGTCTACAGGTGATAGGGCAAAATATGAAGAAAGTAAGGTTTTGACTTCCACTCACTTGAATCTTATTGTCAATATAGTAATATTTACCTTTCTCTGTACTGTAAAGACTATTAGAATTTAGCCTGCTGCTGAGGCCATGTTGTTGAACCAGAAGCCATTCATAAGTATCTGAACTTTTTGCCTCAATATATTGAATTCACTTTATTCAAGCAAAAAGGTAGTTGGAAAATGTAACCATTAATCTGTCAGCAAACTTCTTGTAAAAGAACAGCTGATACAGTAAGCCATATAGACAAAGGCAGTATAAAGGCCAATAACTGGCCATGTTTTCAAGAGGGACAAAAGCACTGCTTATTGGAATAATCAGAGGCTCTTGCAAACAGTGTGTTTATTAGACCAATTTATCGTTTTCTACCTCTAGGGTTTCCTTGTGCATTCTTACACAATTCAATGCACCAACTGGCATTTACTACTTTGTGAAAGGAGATTTCTTAAGGGCCAGTTTACGGCCTACTTTTCCTTTCAAGTGCTCAAGGGTTTGGAAGCTACAAGCGCCACGCAGAGTTGCTTTGAAATGACATGCCTACACAAGGCAGAAACTAGAATATTTTTCAGAAAGTGCTGAGTGAGTAAACTGTACCAAACTTTATTCCTTCTCCCTGACTTCAGACTAATATGGCTAATACCTCTCTACTTGCACACCCCCACCTTGTATCACTCCTCATGC
>NW_017728995.1:14333561-14337650 GCF_001723915.1 Gavialis gangeticus
TTTATTCCTTTTACCTGCTCTAGAAGTAAGTAGCATATGCTTTTCTCATGTAGGACTGATTGTGGTAGTTCCTTATCTGCGTTGCCAATTCAGTGGGCCTTGTTTCAGGCTGGGGAGATTCCTGCAGTACTGTACTATTTTTTCTTCCTGAGACTTGTTCACTTTGTGGAAAAGAATTTTTAAGACTTCATCCTAACCCAGTATATAAGACAAAAACAAGCAGGATTTTGATCTTAAGCATCAAGCAAAGATTTCTATGGAAAAAGCACAGCAACAGAGACAATATCAGTAAAATGAGGTAGTTCTATGATCGTGGTAGTAAAGAATAAACTAGATATTGAAACATTTTTTACACCTGTAAAATAGTGTCTTAAAGCCAAACCCTACTGAATTTGCTGTCCATGCATACAACTGCCTCCTTTGTTGTTGCATGGAAGGAACAAGAATGATATCTAATCTAACAATAAGTGAAGAGGCCACTTTGTTAAATCTGGACATTGGTACAGAATGATGTATTCTGTTTGAACTGTTATAATGAGGCATCATAAATGTAGACAGTCATTTCTATTTTCACATGAAGCAATTACCAAATGTGCACTGAATTCATAATTTTTAATTCAAGCCACATTTTTTTCTGGCTAATGATATAGTAAATACATTTTTTCTAAACACAAGGTAACTCTTAGTTTTAGCAAAGCTGGATTAAGGAGTCAGGATTAAGATGACATTTAGATTTTGATCAGGTTAAGATTTGAGATTCAGCCTGGAAATGTGTGTGTTACAGTTTAGACAGGTTGAATATGATTTCCAGGAAAATTTTCCTCAAAAGGAAAAAAAAAATGTACAAAAATCAACTGTTTTCATTTTTCTCATTGCTTTGGGTCAAACTATACTGGAAAATTATATACCCTATGAATGCATCTACATGTGCAATTAATGAGAAGCAATAAACTCTGGAGCAGTTTGAGCTGGAGTAAACTGCTCCTGGATGTAGCAGCTACACATACTTCTGGAACAGCAGCAATTTGAGCTGGAATAGAGCAGGCTCCCAGTGGATTAGGCTGACTGGGTGCAATTTACTCCCCTGGTCACCATCTACAAGTGTGTTTCAGCACGATGAAGTACTCCACCATAAATAATACCATCCCTGACAATACTATTTTAGTATTATCTTGCAGCAGATTTAATTTACTGCGCCCTAATATCAGTACACATGTAGATGGTGATGCTTTACTGCAGAACTAATTAGCCTAATCTGAAGTAAAGTGCATGTAGAGCTGCTTCTTGTGTTTTTAATGTATGTGGTGAGTAGTTATCAATGGGCAGGGATTCACAAAAGATCATTCTAAGTGGGTGCCTTTGTTGACAGATTAATGAAAGAAACCATGTACTAAACTAGCATTTTTTCTCTTTTCAAAAGAAGGGTGAAGCATGCTAGCACAGAAATATTGGGAAGCCTGCAATAGTGCTGTTTACATTGCATCCTTGGCTAAACAACAAATGTAAATTTCTAGGGTAGGAAATCTAGTAACATTCAAAAACATCAGGACAACAGTATCTAGTTACTGGGAAAAATGTGGGCTATTTCTGTAATATTGCATGATAATTATATAAACCTCAGTTTGCCCACATCCTGTTACACTGTGACCTATTGTGAACTAACAAATTTATTTATTCCCTGAGACAGAAGAGTCAGAGTTAACAGTTCATCATGTTAGGTTGGCATGGATAAATTATCAGTTACTGTTCACATATGAGTGGAGTTGCTTTAAAGATGCAATGAATGGACATTACCTTTTAATGGTGGACAGCCAGGGAGGAGCTAGGGACAGAAGGTACATATAAACCAGTTTAAGTGATCAGAAACCGACTGCCCCACACAGTCGGTGCCAGTTCTGCCTGTCCTGCTCCTGCCCACAGCACACACCCCCTGCCAGGAAGAGGTTTCACTCCTGGGAAACCATGACAGGGGCTGCTACCCCATGAGAGTCACTTCCCCCTCTCGCTGCTCCAATGGCAGAAGCGGGGGTGCAGCCAGATGCCAGCTGGCATAGCCCCCTTAGGTGAAGGAGGCAGGGAGGGGAGTATCTGGTGGAGGGGGTTTATTCCACTGCTCACCCCACAAAGGCAGCAATCAGTAGAGGTAGTGGTTGGGGCTGGCAACCCTGGCTGCGGTCCTCTGGGGGCAAAGGGAGAAAAAACTCCCCACCCTGCCCCCTTTGCCTCAGGGGGTCACGCCAGCTGGTATCTGGCCATGCTCCTGCCCCTGAAGCAGTACGGGGGGAGTGCCAGGCAGACCTTGGCTCAGGTCCATGCCGGTGGGACAGGGAAATTAAACCCCCTTCCTGGCAAGTTCACTTCAGGCTACTGCCAGGGCTGGCCATGCCCCACCCCTCAGCACAGCTTCTATGCAGCCGAGGGCATGCTCCTTGCCTTCTGGCCTGAGCCACTGCAGGCATGCGCCTGCATTTCCTGACTTAAAAAGTGAATGTCTATTCAGTTGCAAATTGGTTCAATTGAGGCAGGTCAGACTAACTTGCAACGATTGAATCAGTTCAGGCTGTAGCTTTCTGAAAGTCTGTCCCTAGCCAGGAAGAATATGTGCAAACAGTGTGAGTGCTTCTAGAAATAATGAACAATGGACACAGGACAAAGTAAAAAAAAATATATTCTGTGTTGAAATTCTGTGCATATTGGGCCAGAAGGGCAAATAATGATGCCAACATCAGTGCATGTAGTCTTGTAAACTTTGCTTTCTATCCACCATAAAGATCTCTACAACCTTTTGCTAATATCACATCTCCCAAAGTGCAAACATATCTAAATACAATTTCAACATCTTTTTTAATTCATTGAAAGAGACATGGTGAGAAAAAAAGCATATTGAAGGCATAATGCCCACCTATCTCTGAATAGTGGAGCTAAGAGCTTCTCATGGATACCTATGGTATAGTGCTAAAGGGGTACATTTTCTCTTGAAATGTATAAAAGTCAGATGAACTTACAGCAACGAGTAAGATTCCTTCATTCAAATAATGTAGCTCATTCAGGTATTTTCCAGTTTCAGAAACATAATTTTGGGGATAGCTGTTTTCCCTGTGGACCCATGACAACTACCTAAAATCAGATACCTAACTCTTTAATTTGTACTATATTGGGTTTTGTCCATTTTGAGCTTTATGACCAAATATACAATTTACGTTTCTGCCTCTTGATGACTTATCCATATTTCAATCCTTTCTTTCATATAAAAATGCCTAAATATTTTAACTGAATTCAGTTTCAAAAAATTTGAAAACTGAATCAGATTCCTTGAATGAAAGATTATCAGTCTTCAAAGTACTGGAAGCCTTCAAGACAGCTGCCAGCCCCATTTCATTCAGCAAGAAACAAAAGAATCAAGGGTTTCATATACATCACCAGAGAACATTTTGAAGTAATCATTTGTCTCTCTTACCACTTTTGTTCTTATGTAGCATCAGGGAAACAGCTCCCATAGGGTTTTGAACCTTTGATCTTTAATATGAACATGCTTCTAGTGGTCATATCTGGATGAAAAATCTAGATTACTAATGTCACAGCATGGGCTCAGAAAGACTCCATGAGGAATGTGAAGTAATGGGCCAGAGCACTGAAGGATAAATGTAATAGTCTATTCTTCTGAGGGAAGTCAAGTCATTTCAAAATGACTTCCAAGTGAAGACAAAAATATTTCCTCAGCTTTTGTTAAGGTTTACCATCTCTCTACCCATGCAGGCTTCTTTTTCCCCCCTCATTTTTTGGTACTAGCACACATTAGAATACGCCCTCAATAAGAACTGTGCTGGACAGTACTTCTGATCTTCATCTTTTACCAGATTTTCTTCTTTTGTACTGCAGGCATCAATGGCTAAGGCATTTTTTTCCACAGATACTAACCTTTTGATTGCCCTTGGATTTACTATAAAAGCTCTTACGTGTCTTTATAAATCTCTACTGTATATTCAGACATGACAGAAAGAGGGTAGTTAATTCTTATTTTGACAATCAACATATATTTTTTTCTCTACTATATATAAACTATGGAGAATGCACTCCTGGATATATGTC
>NW_017728995.1:14342650-14349674 GCF_001723915.1 Gavialis gangeticus
CACAGATACTAACCTTTTGATTGCCCTTGGATTTACTATAAAAGCTCTTACGTGTCTTTATAAATCTCTACTGTATATTCAGACATGACAGAAAGAGGGTAGTTAATTCTTATTTTGACAATCAACATATATTTTTTTCTCTACTATATATAAACTATGGAGAATGCACTCCTGGATATATGTCCAGTGAGAAGATTTATGCTCTTGTTTATGAAGAGAGTGGCTTTTAATCTGTTAATTTAGTAAAGAACACACTGATCTGATCATTTTGTTGATATTTAGGATTGTGTGGATGTATTAGCTACCATAAATAGTCATGTTTTCAATATTTGTGGCAGAATCAGATAGTGAGTATTTGCTGTTTGCTGTGGAAACCACTTGAAATTCTATCTGCCAGCTAATCTAATTATAGTCCAAAATGATAATCAGACTAGATGACCACACAACAGGCTGGCAGTCTTTCATAAACTTAAACTTGCATACACCTTATGTTATTTAATTTTAACTTGTACTATGCCCTTATCACTGTAATTTCATATTTAGTCAGGCACTGAAAAACAATAGAATAGAGATTGTAGTTCATGGTTAAGACCATATCCATTAAAAAAGAATAGAATGAAATATTGTACTGAAAATCCTGTTTCCAAACAGAGCTTATTTCTAGCCAAATACATGTATTTATTTAAATAGGAAAGATCAACAATGTTATGATCATGGTGAAAAATACATGCTCATGGGAAGGTTTATAAAAACTGCAGAATCTCAAAGATTTCCAGCTCAGTCTTTCTTTCTGAGGGCTGCATCTCCACCGATTGGATCTGCCCTTTCTGCATGAATGGTTACTAAGTTTTAGCTGCTTTCACTGCATAGGCTTTATTTCAGGAATCAATTGTCCAAAATGCATGGGAGTAAAAAATAACATGACTAAATGCTCCAAATACAATGATCAAATGTATTCCTGTTTCTGCAATACATCCTATTGCTAAAAATGCCTCATTGCAAGTGATCCAATTCCCTAAAATACATATAGAGCACTGTCATTAAACTGCTAATAAAAACAAAAGGATTTTTTTATACAAGGAGCCCTTATATTAATGTTTCAATAATATAAAAAGACTAAAATACTAGAATAGCATTTGAAGACCACATTTTTCAACACATTGTATGTAACATTAATTCTTAAAATAGCCCTTAACTGTATGCAAAAAAAATGAAATACATTACAGACTCTATATAGTCTGAAACTATAGAGTTCTTACTTATATTAATTTTCCATTCATTAAGCTAAATTATAGCTTTGACACAAAAAAAATGTTAATGGAATGATACATTTAAGGATAAATTGTTAGTTCACCTCAGGACATAAGAAAACAAAGTAAAAAGTAGGACTATTAAATGTATTTTTCCAAATCAATTATTACTGTCTTTTTAAATACCCATTGAAGAAATTATCCAGTTAAAAGAATGATATGGAGAGAGAAAGATGGGGTAAACTTCCTGAATAGAAATAGATCTCTAATTAAGCAATATGAGCAAAATGGAAGGCTCAACCGATTACAGATGACAGAGTGGGCAAGTTATGAAAAGCAAAGAGAACAGGTTATTGAAATAGAGCAATCTGAGTAATTGGTAAAGTGGTCATGAGCTAGCTATATGCTTGATAAAATGATCACCTGTCAATTCACACATCTAGGAACAAAGAAGGAAGGCCATACTTTAAAAATGGGGGACTCTTTTGGGAGAGTGACTCTGAAAAACTTTGGGAATTCTGGCAAGTAATCAGCTGGACTTTTGCTCAAAAAGGTCAAAAGATAATGTGATAGTTGGATATATAAAAAGGATAATATTGAGTAGGAGTAGGGAGTTATATAGGACTCCTGTATATAATACAGATGTGCCTTTTTGCTGGGCCTATTTTTGCTGCCCATAACAAAAAAAAAGGGCACTGATAAATTGGAGACAGTGAATACAACAATACTTAAAGGACTAGAAAGCATGCCTTATAGTGAAACTTCATTGATTGAGCTCCTTGAATCTTCAACAAAGAAAAGGTTAAAGGTTTATTTGAGCACAGTCTGTAAGCACTTACACAAGGAACACAATTTTTATAATGGGCTCCTCAGTTGATGAGACAAAGATATCAAAAGGCTCAATGGCTGAATCTGAAACTAGACAAATTCAGCTTCCAAGTAGCTGAACATTTTTTATAGTAAAGACAATTAACATGTGGAATAACATACCAAGGGTTGTGGTGGATTATCCTTCAATGGAGATATTCAATAGAAGATTTTAAATCGGGATCAACAGCCTTTTGCTGGTGTGGGCAGGAGCTCACAACCCAGATGCTGTCATAGGCTGGAAGTATCCATCCCTTCCCCACACTCGGAGTGGCTGTCTGCTAGATTCCCTGCCCCTCTGAAGCAAGGGTAAGCAGCAGGCTTCACAGCAGAAGGAAATGCTATGGAGTGGAGGGGCAGCACAGTGGACTCAGACCTCTGCTCTCTGGAGCAGACTTCTTTGTGGGCTGGGGCTGGCCTCGGGACTGTAAGTTGAGGACCCCTGTTTAAAATCGGTATTAGGAGTTTTTCTAAAAGATGTATTCTATTTAGAAAATACATTCAGGGAATATCCCATGGCCTGTATTGCACAGGAGACAACAGTCAATGATCCTTATGGGTTGCCTCTCAAATTTCAATCTACAGACCTATTAATGTATGAATGAAGAACCAGTGGCATACTGTGGGTCTCCAGCACCTGGGGGCCAATACTTGCATTTGAGGCCCTCCCCCCCCACAGGTGGGGGGGGGCGGATCCCCCAGTGCCAGTGGTGGAAACAGAAGTGCTGGCAGCAGAACTGGAAGTGCCGCCAGGGGAGCAAGTACCCCCTGGCAGGCCCAACAGGTGCCCCTCCCCCGGCCATCACCCAGGGGCATAGTTCCCTCTGCCCCCCCCCCCGCATTGGTACACCACTGCGAAGTACAGGTGGGGGTTCATACATAGTTGATGGAAATCAGTGGGAATCTTCTATTGACCTAATAAATTTTGTATCAGGATTTTTTTTCATTGAAAAAAATATTCATCTGAGAATTCAAATTTAATATAAGCATTCAAAAACAAATAAAATACTTCTAAATGGGTTATACATTGAATGTTTAACTGAACATTATCTTGGGTACTTTTATTTGCAATATGGATTTTTTTCTCCCTGAAGTAAAGTAAATGAGTGGAATAACCAGAAGGCAAGGCTTCAGTCTCAATATTCCACTAGAATTGTAATATTAAACCTAACTCTGTATGGACCTGGTAATAGCCATGTAGCATATGTATGATAGTGTAAAGCATCCCCAAATGTGAAGGATATTTATTGGTTTCAATACAAGTCTTACATTATTACAGCAACAGAGAATCCCTACATAATAAAAGGGCTCTCTCTTCTACTTCAGGTCCCTATGAGCTTGAGTAGAAAGGGTTTGATTTCAAATGCCAAAGTCCCATTTAGTGCCCCGTATTAAGTTAATGTATTTGAGTTTTGTATCAGCTAAGGTAAATTTTACTCTGAGGGGGAGTCCCAGTGTGTTCAACAGAAGATTTGCCATCAACTTCAGTGATCACCAGATTGCATTTATACAAGAGAAGTGAATATAGAAAAAAATAGGACTGGAAGGGACCTCCCAAGTCATTGTGTGTATATCCCTACTACTGCAGGCAAGCACATCATATAAGCCCTTTCATGAACTAATCAACCTCCATTTAAAAAAAAATGGTTTGGATTTTTTTGTTCCCATTACTAATGGAAGTCTGTTCCAGAACTGCAGATATTATTTTTTTATATTTGAAATTGTTGCCTTCACTTACATCTGCTACCACAGCAAAAATGTTTTGTGTATGCCTGGATAGGTGGCAGATGACTAACAACTTTAAAGGGTACACAGTGTTTTCTTAAGTTCAGTTTGTACAGTCAGATACATTTCAATGATTTATTTTACTGAGACACTGTTTTTAATCAGTAATGAGATAACAGAAATTCTGGCTAACTGGACAATTAATCATAGCTTTCACTAGGATACAAGTCATGGCCAACAGGTTCATCCTTTTTAGTTTAGGCATGTGGAATAAAAGGAACTAGCCAAACATAAACTTACCCCGTTTTTGCAAAGCTCGCCCAGTATCTCAATATGGATCTACTCAACATTTCTTCAGCTTTGGTATAATTAACTCTTCTTTCTAGAGGCAACCCAAATACGAACTCAATCTCATAACCATGCATTGCTCCCATCCACTTTGGCCAGGCAAGTTTTGAAGACTGATGTTCGAAGAAGTATAAAAAGGCATTGTTTCCTAACTGAACAAACTTTTTTGTGAACTCTACTATAGGACATATGAAACTGTAATCTCCAACAACATCATCCATGGCATCACGATAAAGTTCAGGCTTCTGCTCATCTTCCAGGTCTGTGTAGTGAAAAATGATTGATTCTATGGCAAGTTCACTTGCTTCTGGAAAGAACAGCCTTAAACCTGCTTGAAATTCTGTCCTATTAATCAAGCTATCGTTATCTTTGCTGAAACCAGGTGCCCCATACACTAGAAAAGCTGACCCTTCATCTTTGTTAACTCCCAATAAGATCTGTGTTTGTTTAAGAATGCCACGTTGCATCAATGTTTCTGGCATGTCTGTAAGAAAATCACCATCGACTGTTGGACAGAAAGATACTTTTACAATATAGTTGTGTGTTGAAATGAAAACTTCACCCTCAAGTATGTCCTCAGGATCCTTGTTTTGGAGACAGAGAATTATATCGGTCTCATTGTTGGCAGAACAGTGGAGAAGTTCAGCGAAGGTCAAAGTTCCATTCCTCGCCTCAGAACATGTTATTGCGCCCCATGGGGCATTAGCAGAGCCGCTCTGCATGATGGCTCTTGTGAAGAGGGGATGGCTTTTAGGGGAAAGGAGATGGTAGTTGACACAAGCAGCTCCAGCACTCTCTCCAAATAAAGTCACACTTTTTGGATTGCCACCAAACGCTGCTATATTCTCTTGAACCCACTGAAGTGCTAACCTTTGATCAAATAATCCCGCATTTCCTGGAGCTTCCTCATTTCCTGGTAAAGCCAAAAATCCTAATGCACCTACTCGGTAGTTCATTGAAACTACGATGACTCGTTCAACCCGGGCCAGAAACTTGCCATCATAGACAGGCAAAGAAGATGTCCCTGATTGAAAGCTACCTCCATAGATCCATACCATGACAGTTGCATTTTTGGTTCTGGGAGAAGGAACCCATACATTAAGGTATAAGCAGTCTTCACTAAGATTAGTTTTTGGATTCCACATCTCTGATCCAGGGAACCCAGGGAACGTTTTGTCTATATTCTGATAACAAGAATTTGCATGTTTTGTGGCATCCCAAGTCTCTGACCATTTCTCACGGGGTTCTGGTTTTTTGAATCTCAGTCTACCAATTGGTGGCTTTCCATATGGAATTCCAAGAAAGGCTGTCACAGTTCCCCCAAGTACGGGCAAGTTGATCCCTCTTATTTTTCCTTTCTTAGTAGTAACTATAGTGTCATCTTCAGGCACTGCCTTTGTGACGAACATATGCAGAAGAAAAAAACAGGCTACATATCTGGAGTAGACACCTCTTCCATTGTTCCACATCATAATTCCTGCAATAGAAAAGAGATAAACATATAGAAGCATGCCTACGTATATTCCAATCTTGCTGCAAGCAAGAAGAATGCCAGAAGGTTCCAACGGTAATGGAATTGGTGTGCTTCTCCTGCAGAGAGCATGCTAGCCTTTGAACAGGCTTTAGAACGAGTTGTCATTGGCCATGCTTGCTGCTTAACCTGAATCAGCGGCAAAAATTCTTGCCCCATTTACTGCCACCAATTTCTAACAATCAATCATTTTAATAGTGTAAAGATTGCACTTGGATGATAATCCTGGTCTCTCTTGTATGGTCATTGCTAATTAGAGTTGGGACCCTATTGTAATTAGCATTACAATTGCCTCTTTCTGATTTAAGCTGAAAACTGGAAATGCTCTAAAACAGGCTTGTACAGAATGACATGAGGGTTACTGAGGGTTAGATGGGGTTGGTCTGATGAAGCAGTGTGTGTAGTGAGACTCTGACTATGTAAAGGATTATCCATATACCCCATGCAGCATGGGACTTGGACTAATAACTACATTTATTAGTTACCATCATGTTCCTACAGAGCTTACACTCATATTGCTGAGCCAAGGAAACATGCCTGTTCCTTTCCCACACACAAATAATTCTTGGACAAAACATATTTCATCTGTATTACCACATAATGTTTAGTTGTTAGGCTTTTTCCTATTTGTTTTAATTGATAGGTACCATTAACCATTCATCCCTGGGATTATTACATAACAAAAGTGTTGTGCAAGACATAATGGCTGATTACAATTTTTTTAGTCAGTGGTTACTTTGGTTATTCATATAACAAAGTAAATAGAGGGAACTATTAACCATGTATCTTACAAATAGTTAAAAAAGAAACAAACCCCAAACCCCCAAAAACCTAGTCATAAGGATATCAAGACACTTTTGCTGCTAAATCTATTGGCTGAATTCAACTCACATTCAGGTTTTTCCACAAGTAAAAGGACATTTCAAAACATTTCCTTCACTGTGTACTCAATCTTAACTGGCACCCCTGTCATTTAGACTAGATTTTCCCCTAATTTTGGAGGTGACTAATTTTCAGGAATATGTTTTTCTTCCTGTAGGGACCTCTCTAAACAACCTGTCTATACTCTATTGTAGATATTGACCCACTATCTATATTTGATTATAGTCTTCAAGTGGTGTCCAAATGGGTTTGAAATACAATAGTTATAGGGTAAAACAACATGGCCATAAACTCAACAACGCATTGAAGTGTCACACTTTTCTAGTCACACTTCCTTGCTATTGGAGGTGCTTCTCATAACTACATGCACATACTGTGCATCCACTGGCATGTTTTTAGCACTCATTATGCCTAAATAAAA
>NW_017728995.1:14349685-14376829 GCF_001723915.1 Gavialis gangeticus
CACTGGCATGTTTTTAGCACTCATTATGCCTAAATAAAAAATTCCTTGCAAAATCTTGTGTCTGTGAAATTATGAATAATTGAATCTACTTTATAGCTACCATTGCCTATAACAACAGGTGTTGTAGTTATCATTTGGAATGTACATTTATTTGGTTTAGTTTCTGCAGTGCCTAGCCTTGCAGTGGCAACCATAATAGGGCCAAATCCTTGGCTGGGACCAGTGTAGGACCTCTAGAATAAATAAAAAACAATGATTGTTTTAAGACTTTAACACTTAAGAATGTGCTTAAGGTTAAGCATATGAACAGTGTCAGTGATCCTAGTCCTTAAAGTAGAAAGTACTAAACTTTTCTTATAACAGTTTTTCTTCTTGACAGCAGCAAATCAGTAAAAGGACAGTCTGTTTCTGTGGAGACACTCAACAAAGGTTCCTTTTTTTATTACTGTCCTGTTGTACTTAGTATACTCAGTACTGCCACTTTAAAACAGTCTATCCATCATTAAGGAGCAGTACTTTTCTTCTTAAAAGGAGCGAAGCTAATTTCTGTGGAAAGTACAGATACGTGCCTAATCTAAGATCATTCTGCTTGTTGTTTATTGTTGGAAAGCTGGAGGAATATAGAAAAAAATAGAAAAAAAATTGCTTCAAGTAGTTCTTGTCCATGAGATAGCATTGATGGAACACAAAGAGAGAGAAAACTTATCAAACGACTTCATTGTAACTGTCAAAAGCATGAACAAATACAAATCAATGGTATACTGATAAACTTTCAAGGAAAAAAAAATTAATACCATCTCTTATGGTAAACTTCTAAGGGTGAATTTAAGTGTTACAGAGCTTTTACTCAATACTAGCTGAGCTGGAAAATTTACTTGATCAGAATCAAACATGCATACATACATGTACACAGCTTTACAGAGGTGAGCAACCCTGACTGATAGGAACTATTCACATGTGCAAGTGCAGCCTATGCGTAAGTGTTGGCAAAATCTGAGCCCTAGTGCTCCAAGCTGCAGTAATTACTCAAGCCAAGCTCCCTGTTGCAGACCTGGATTCTAGTTTTGGTTATTATTGATTTTTTTTTCACTGTAAGTAAATAATTTGATCTCTTTGTACATCAGTTTCTCGCCCACTAAACGGGTATAATGATCACTACCCAGCTTGGAAAAGCACTCCAAAGAGCTGCCTATAAAAAAATTCTACAGAAGAATGAAAGTTTAAGCAAGGGTCAAACTCTGGCTTTATTGCTTTGAAATGAATTCATGCGAATCAATCAGGAGATGGCATCGTTATTGGGCTAAGAAACTAACAGCATATAAAGTCAGTAATCATCTAATATACAGTAGTTCAGGGTAAGAATGGCAATTTTAAAAACTAGTCTGAAATTGCCACTGAAAGCAAATATTGAACACAGAATTTCTACGTGCAACCTTGGAGGACTGAAAAAAAAAGATTAGAATAATGATTTCAAATACTGTCAATGTAAGGAAAAGAAAACTGAGAATGTAATAAAAATGAGATGTTAATATTATTAACATCAGGAGTTTGGTGTGTAAAAGCTTTAGACTTTAAGACTTACATTATTTAACGTTCTCATGTTAGTTACAATATCTACTAATGGAGCCACAAGGAGAAGCAGCAAATACAAATCAGAAACCCTGAACTTCTGACCCATATTTCTAAAATACTGTAACTAGTAATGTAAATATGGAGCACATAATATAAGGAAAAATCAATGTTGCACCTTTTATGTGGCTCTAAAATAATTTTTTCATCAACTCCATAAGAAATCAGAAGTCAGTCAGTCAAACTTGGAGACACGCACATACAAAACTTTTACACTCTAAAATGTAACACAAAATTAGTTTCAAATTACTGATCCAGCTAACAGCGACAAAACCAGCAAGTGACAGAAAAGTATTACTACATTTGGTATGTGTAGGAAAATACTGTATGTCATAGGGGTTTTAATTCTGCATTAAAACAAACTCAGAGATATAAAACATATTAAGCTAAACCAACATGACTGGATTATAACTACAAGAGTAATAAAGGTCAGAAGATTGCTTTAGCCTGTCAACCCTTACCAAATAGAGATATATAGTTTAACATATTTGCATACTTGGAAAAGTTGCTTCTTTATTAGTTTTACCCAATAAAAGTTAACTTTTGTATTCTATTTCAGCAAGGAAATGCAATTTATTTCTATTGTTTCCTCTTCCAGCAAATCTTTACCCAAACAAGACATCTGTACACAACACTATGTAACCTTTATTTAAATGGAAAAGATAGCTGAATTAATAAATGATTTCTAGCTTGGTTTAATTTACTTTAGCCTTGGTTCCCTTAAATAATGTCAGGGTCTCGTACTTACATGTTCCTCCTTACATGTTCCATCAATTCCATCTACAGAGTGTGTATACCCAGCAGTGCAACAAATGGACAGAATATAACATTTTAAAAGATCACAGACCTTATATACATCAAGCTAAACGGTAACTTATACTGTCAGACAGAGACATGTAAACAGAGAAGCACTTACCCCAGTTTCGATTACAACAAGTACAAAGTTTGTAAGAGTCAAGATCTATGAATACTTCAGTGAGATGCAGTATGCAGCTGCTGCTTTAAGCCTGCAAATTGGACAGTACTGACATTATAATCAACTGCTTCTGACACAAAGCTCGCGAGAGTTGGTCTCAGCAACTTGATCTGTAGGCAGCCGTTCTTTAGTATCAGACATCTGTGCAAAGGCTAATAGTAAAGTTGTAGAAATGCTTCAGAGTTCGCTGGGTTTGGAGCAATCAAGGATTAGGTTTTATCAGCAAGGGATAATAAAATGATCTTTAACACAGGGCTGCAATTCTGTAACATGTTAGGCTGTAAAAATAACAACAAAATCATAAATAACTGACCTTTGCTTTTATATGTCCTTCTGTCTTCCATGACAAGCCATTTCTACCTTCCTTTTTTGTCATTTGTAATTTTCAAGATTTGTGCATGCTTCTGGGGAAAATATGTAAAATAACTTAAACTACTATTTTTCCCTGAGGTTATTATTTCTAGCTATCATCAGAAGGAGAGAAAATGAGAGCAATGCAGATACACCATCAAGTAACAAGAATCAATTGTATGATCTGAAGTTTGAAGCTTCAGTGTCAATTATGTTGGGGCATGGTGGGAGAATAGTTAAGATCTCTTACTCGGGCTCCAGTGTCACAAGTTCATGCCTTGTTGCGTGCTAAAAGTTGCATATGTCTTAGCTGTAAATGGCTACATGGTCATTCATGCTATGGAGGAAATGTTGACTGGATACAACACTTACCACATTACACTCTTGTGTGGTCGGCTATAGAAACTGGCCGGCATACCTTAACTATGGTAGCCCAATGGCCATTTGGCTTTATTTCTTGCTATGCATAGCTGTGGCTTGTATTTCCAATTGTTGGTTTTAAAATGTTTACATGTATGACCTTTCTGTACATATTCCCTATTTCCTCAACTTGAAGAAATAAGATATCATCAGAACTTGTAACTGGGCAGTAATTAACATGGACTAATGTGCTCTTTGGATGACTCTGGACTGACACATTCTTCTTCTAATGTATGTTGTTACAGCATTCATGAAGAGTTTTCAGCTTAAATCAGAAAGAGACAAGGAGTAGAAAGAAGCAAGCATCTTATGGGGTCACTCAAGAAACCTATGCCAGTCAAGAAGTGAACCCAGACAGATAATCAGTCCAGAGCTTGCCCCGCCTTCCTACCACACCCAGCTTTCTCTGGCACTACAGTAAAGGAAGACAACAAACTTTTTCCTCTCCTCATATGATCAGCCTCACCTCTCCCTACTCCCTACATGAACAGCATGAAATTTTATTTTGGCTGGGAGATGAAGCAATAACTTTCACTAGATATAATAATCAAACTCTAGTTCAACTACCCAAAAGCAATATTAATTGTTAATGTATGAAGCAAAAGGAAAGCAGAAATAAAAGGTTAAATATAAAGTGCATAGAACTTAACTTGGAAATTGGTATAAAATTCAAGAAGCTAACATTAAATGGGGATTGGTGCAGTAAAGAAGCTTGCACTAAAAACGTAATATAATTTCTCTTAGGATATTTAAGAGATATCCTTTAGGCTCACATGTCTGTTAGGAATTCCTTGCAACATGCCTCTGTGAGAGTGTGTCACTAGGCCAAATCCAAAGCCCAGTTAGAGGTCCCCATGGCTTTAGCGTGAAAGTGTCAAACATACATACTAGTTTGGGATTAAAGTTTCTTGGCCTAGATGCTGAGCTCAGTTACACAAGTACAAATCCTTAGTGATTCAATAGATTTTAACTAGAAAAACTTGTGAGCAGCCTCTAACTCCCTATTATTTAAGTATCATGAAATATAATTACCTACTTGAAAGTAAGATTAAGTTACTGGGGGCCTGTGATTAACTTAAACCAGGAAGGGGTCTGGGGCAGAAGTTCCACAAATTGGCTTGATCCAAATCAGTTAAGTCTGATACTACATTCAACAAGATTTATCTTAAATCAGTTTCAGCCGTGTTGAAACTGGTTTATGTGCACTGAACTTATGTTCTGTTACAGGCTTAAACCAGTTTCCGATCACCTAAACTAGTTTATGGTGTAACTTCTGTCCCTAGCCAAAAGGAACAAACACACCAACCTTACAGAAACTAATAATGTTGTCTGTTTCCTATTTTAACTTGAAAACAAGTCTTCTAGGATAGCCTAAAAATTACAACAAACATCCATCATGCAGACTGACTAAATTCAAGGTGTCAGGGTTTTTATGGGAGGTATAATAAAATGTACTGGTTTGATTTGTGGATCTTTCATCATGTGTAGGTAGTTGGAGGGCACCACTATGGTTGTTTTACTGACCTCATCCATGTGCCTTTCTATGGGCTAGCATTTGAGATATGGCACAATAAGTGGTACATCAGGATGGACAATCCAGGATGTGTTTAAGGTATTAGTTATAGGTGCTTTTCTGTTTTGTTTTGTTTTGTTCTGTTCTGTTCTGTTTTGTTCTGGTGGTTGAAGACATTTTTAGAAATTATTCGTATCTTTTGAATCAACTTAAGGGGGGGGGTTTCTGCTTAAAATTAACAGAGAAATGAAAGTCATCATTATGAACTATGAAAAAAATCCCATGTGTGTTAAAACTTAAGAGTGAATACTAGCATAAAAGTTGTAAACACCTTCAGTAAGGTTAGAGATATTGGATATACTGGCTGTTTTTCACAGTATTCATTTAGGACTACTGAAGGAAAATATACAAAATAGCAGAGATACTGATGATGATATGCAATATCTTACAACGAGAGAGGAGCAACTGTTACAGTATAGTCACTTTGCTTTCTTCCGCAATGAAACTAAAGAGTATCTTGGAAAACACAGATTGTTTGCTTGGCCTCAGTTCAAGTGAACATACATGAGAGTGTCATTAAAAATAGGTTTGTATTGCACTTGAATAAATAATCTCTGAATGGTGCCATAGATATATATTACTACTACTACTACTACTACTACTACTACTACGTAATTATCTAAAAAATACAGAATGATCATGATTAGGTTTTATAATTGGCTCCCTTTTGGTTAGAAAATGTTAAAATGCACACATACATACACATTTATTGGATAAATATAGTCCGAAAAAATCCTTTTAAATTTATGCCAATATATCTGTATTATCTATTTGTTTAATGTATGGCTTGCTACAATGTCCAGCACCCATGCTTTGTATGGCAATGTATATGTTAGTACAAAAATGCATTCTACATTAATTTAGAAATGTGGTAGCAGAGTATTTTATAATCTAGGCGGAAAAGTACATCTATGCCCAACCATAAGATAATTGGTTTGCTAAACACTAAGGAAACTATCTGAAGTTTACAAGGAGCTTAGAGAAAACACTATTGAACTACAAAGTATTATTATGTTTATAAGCAATTTTAGTAAATTAAATGTGTGGGGGGTTTTTTGTTGTTGTTTTTCTTCCTTTCTTTTTTTTTTTTTGCATGAGTAGCCTAGATTCAGTACCTATTGAGATACACTGATGAAATCAGGAATAACCCAGAGCAGCCTGAACTCTATTGTAAGCCATAATAAGTGATAGGCCTAGTTATTTTATAAACAGTTTGATTGACCTCCTACAACCTCAGACAGGCAAGAGTATTTCACTCTCAAATGGAGTATGCTGAACTTTGAGGATCTCACTTTTATCAGCTCTTTTCTTTTCATATGGTTCCTTGAACCAAGGCTGCTTTTTGACTACTGGACATCAGTACTCTCCTCCCAGAAAGGATTCATTCTTGTTCTAATCCATTGACAAACAGCCTGCTATTTCACCATCACAAAGAAAGTGAGCGAAAAAGTCACATTTTATCTGACTTTTGTGTCAATATGTCTAAGACAAAACCTTTATTATAAGCAGGAATCAGCACAGCTACAGAAAGTAAAAACTTTACCACTGAAAAATATTTCAGCTGTTTGTTAAGGTTAACAGGATGAGAATCATTTACTAAGATTTTTCAAGCAGCCTTCAATATTGCACCCTTGTAAAGACTCCAAAAGAGCCATTTACAAAGTGCTATTTTAATAAGAGTGATGTAGCCATGACAGTCCAGAAATTATGCAATAGAGCAGGATTTCTTAGGGTGATATCTTTTATTGGAACAACTAGAATCAGACAAGCTTTCAAATGCAAGACAGCTGACAAAATGTTTTGCATTCAAAACCTTGCCTAACTACCCCAACTACATAGATTGTCTAATAAAAGATATCATCCTAAGGTATCCTTGCCTATTTTAGTAAGAACCATGTAGGAAACTAACATTCTCTCTCCATGCTTGAAACACACAGTAAAACATAACTGATTATGTGAAAAATTGACATTGGTATGAACTAACAAACAGGTCATATTTCAATTCCTTAGGCTCTCATAATGTCTTTTGTGGTATTTGTTTGCTACCCTTACATGTTGTACTGCATTCAAGAACTCGCATATAATTTAACACCTCTACATCTGCAACAATACCAGAAAATGAAACTGCAAATAAAAATTCACTAGAAAAGAATTTAAATGTTGTAATGGTTACTGTAGTCCAGTGTTTGGACCAGTCTGAGACTGTGATTATTTTGGTCATTCATAAAAGTTATTCTTTTGCTGGTGGCAATTCCTAAAAAAAGATTAAATTTAAGAGGACAGCCAACAGTGGGGAAACAGATGGAATAACAAATAAAGTAAATTGACTGTAAATCTCAGATTTAAAAAAAACAAAGCTTGAAAAGTTCCCTAGAGAATTATTTCTATAAACTGACTTCAGAAGTGCTCAGTGAAGATGAAGCAGTCTGTCAATGGTCAGTGGTCACAGGGTCTTCATGTCAAAGAGAACGTGACACCGACCATACATGGTGCATCCAGCACACAGTAAAAACGTTCTGAATTTTCTCAAATGTTTCTGAACTGTGAATCAGCCAAACATTTTTTAGATTTCTGAAAATCTGGGCATGGCAGCCAGGGTGCACAGTCAATGAGGTTTTTTTCTGTTTATACTGTAACTACCCAAATACCCCCCAGTAATCTACTACAATTCAAAGAGCACCCCCCAACACTGACCCCACATCCCTCATTGTCCCCTACTACCCACATTTAAACCAACAAAAAGCATCATCAAACAGTTACAGCCTATACTCAAAAAGGATCATGTGCTGAGAGAAATATTCCTACCCCACCTGTTCTTAGCTTTCAGACAACCCCCTAACCTTCCCCAATTCATCGTCAGAAGCAAATTCCCTACCAGTTAAAAGATGGAAAATGGGACATACCCATTTTAACAATAAATACAAAAGCTATGAATTAATCTCCATTGCCACCCACAATGAAACCCTTAGAATCCACAGATCCTACACCTCTACCCCAGGCTGTAGCACATATCCTCCAGTGTACCATATGCCCTCATAGAGACTTTGTGGGTGAAATGAGGCAACCTATGTACCAGGGTGAAAGAGCACAGGAAAAGGATACGGGTCTTAAAGAAATGCATACAGATAGGACAACACTTTTCACAGAGAAACCACTTAATTTCTGATCTCAGAATCCTTACACTCAAGGAAAATTTACAAAATATCTTCAGAAGGTGGACCTGGAAACAAAAAAAATCACAACTTTATTGGACATCAAAAACTAAGAGCTAAACATAGAAACTGAGTTTATGACTTTACAGTCTACCTGCTAATCTCTATGTACTCCATATGTGATAAAGACCCTTTTCCTTCTTGGTCTTCCACTTATCAAATTATTCTTTCTATTGCATTTCTCTGGTCTTTTAGCGAATCCCGATAAGGTCTGTTTGATTTTTTTTCACAGCCCTGCTCCATTCCTTTAAGAGGACTAGTTTTTTTAAACATATGGAGTTTTACCCCAGCTGTTGCTCTGTTATACAGCTCAAGTTGTGCCTGCTTCTTTCCCATATCTGAAAAGGGTACCTTGTGCCTGAAAACTAGTCTAAAATCTCTCCCAACTATGTAGTTGGTCCAATAAAAGATATCACTCCTCAAAATCCTTGCCTCTCACATATTTCCTGTACTACCACAGCTAGAACATCACACCAACACTTTGAAACTGTTATCTATTTATAAACAATATGGAGGAACTAAAATTGGTATAACCATTAATTATTCTTAATTTTTTCTTCTTATTTGTTTAGTTATAGGGTGCTATCATTTTCACCTTATTACACTTATTACCTTAATTAAAAACAGCTATAATTTTATCTTTATTCGTACAAGTGTAGGCTGTTATTTCACAAAAAAACTCTAAACAAATAAACCTTAGGGAAATCCATGCAAATTAAAAATATACCGTTAGTTGAAAGATATATTTCTTCTTATTATTCATCTAGTAAGTTTATTTACTGTTAGCTCCCTATGGTATTCTTAAAACAATTCTATTTTTTCTGACTTATATAGGACTTGCTTCTAGAAACAGAATGTAAAAAATAATAATAATGTATACCCCAACCAACTTGCATAATATTATATTTCCAGTTATTTGGTTTACAAGAAAACAGGCAAAATTAAGTGTCAGCACATTTTTTAAATGCTGTGCTTATGTGTCGAAGATAATCAAATTATGGTTTAGATTCCAATGAGTTTTGCTGAAGAATTAAATTCATTGGATACATGGCACAGAATGCATGGCACTCACCAAAATAATTTTGGGACCTGTCACAGGCCAGCTGGGCACTGTGAGTATATCAATTTAGTTGCAGACTGACTGAGCACTGCAACTTTATTAGCCACTGGGTTATTTGGTTCGGGATTGAGAAGGTGATGTTGGAAAGGAAAGAAATGACAAGTTTCACTTACAAAAAAAAATGAATTTTACTTATGACAACAAAAGATATAGTTTGCATATATAATAGTTAATAAAAAGGTTAAGTTAATAACCAGACAACAAAACAATACAGACTAAAATTGACAGTGATAATAAAACTGATAAAGAAATTAACTAAGAGTTCTCACTTGGTTAATAACTTATCGGTAGTCCCTCCGTTAGAAGATGCACGGCAAGTTGAATCAGCGAAGTCAGACGTCTCTGAACTGGGCTGCTTGAAGGATACCAGTGGAAGCCCCTCAGTCAGGATCTGGTCTCACTCTCACAGGGAGTCAGAGATATCCATGGGGTATGGGACAGCAATGACTCTTCTGTTCCGTCCTTCCTGAGGATTACTGTGACGTGTGTGTTCTTTTATATTCTAATTATGCTAATTTTTTAGTTATATAGCCATTCATAATATTGCTTTATAGCTGTTATCCTATGGGGTTAAAAGGTGTTAGAAATTATTATAATAAGTTACTGCCCAAGCTGGGGTTTATCCAATAAGCAAATTGCAACACAACATCTTCAGGTTTAAAATTAACATTACCCTGCCTAAATCCAGCCCCTTCAAAACTCTCTGACTGTGCTTTTTTGAGCTGTTCTTTTTGAAATGTACTAGATAAGCTGGGCAGTTGAATCCAGTTTTTATCATTATCCAAGCTAAATTCTGAGCGAGAAAGAACTATTAGGTCAGCTAATTTCACAGCTAGAGCTTTGTCTTTGAGGCCTAGTCAGTTCCACAAACAGTTACAAGTTACACTTGCGGGTTACAAAAATACAAGCTGCATATTAGACAAAAGTTCCAAATGCCTCCAAGAAGCACATATTTATTGCTTATTAATTTCTTTGGTTCTGGCCATCACAGGGACCCTTTACAAATACTACAAAAAATGTATGCATAAGCACCTATTAGCTATCTTTAAACTAGCCACCTTGAGTACCAGTAGCTGCCTAGCTATTACAGCTAGAAGCTCTGAGTGCACCTTGAGATGCTGAAGAACTGCAAATTGCCTGTTTTATGTCACTGGAGTAGACTGAAGTTACTCTAATAGGCTGGGTAGCACAGCCTAGCTTTAACCCTCACCTGAAGTGGTATAACTCTGCGATGCTCACAAGGCACTTAGCAGGAGTTAACAAGCTTTAATGTGCAGACACTTGCATGTTAAGTGTCCTTAGTATGCTGTAACTTTTAACTTCACCCTGATTATGTTTGGCTTTACAGGAAACTGTGGCTCATTCACCATCTACGGGGAATGCAAATAATGGCAAACTATCTAGTGGTGACCAGTTAAGAGGGGCTTATTATGGAAGAGGGGAAAGGGGCATACTGGCATGGGAAAGGAACAACAGTGAATTAAACTAGAAAGACATTATCTTGTAGGCAAATATATAAAGCAGTGCTTACTATAGTAGATTGAGCCTTGAGCTGAGAATCAAGAGCTCTTTCCGAGTCCTGATTCTGGTTGTCATGAGGTGCTTTTGGCCAAGTCACCTATACAGCTCTCTGTGTCTTCACTTACTCAACAGTAAAAGAATGATAACAGTTCTTAATGACAAACCTCATAGGGCTGCTGTAAGTTTTAAGCACTTAGAGCATTTATATACATGCTCTGGGAGTGGGGGGAGGGAGGGGGGGCAGTTTAATTACAGCAACTCCAAGAGCTGCTCTAATTAAAGCACCCAGAGCATCTCATGTATCAGCGACCCTGAGCTGAAAAATGGCAGTGGGGGTGCTTTAACTAAAGCTTGTTAAATGACCACCATTTTTCAGCATGGGGATGCTGATACACATGACACTGGAGTCTGCTGGAGTTATTACCATGCTTCAACAGACTCAATTAATCGAGTCTCCTCTGACACTGTAATTAGAGTGGGTCAGAGCAGCTTCATTGCATATATATAAGTACCCACAGTTTCTCTACAGAACACTGAAAATGTAAAGTAAAATATAAATGCTTCATCTCCATCTACCAAGGGATCGGTTTAAGTTAACTTCTGTCCAGGTTTCAAATGATTTCTATACTGAGACAGTAGATAAACAGCATTTATCATATTTCATTGGGAAAACATATTCCCGAGTGATATTAGGTTTTTAATGGTATTAGAGAGAAATTACAAAGAGGGTGGAGATGGGCTTCTGTCTGTGGCTGTAGGGAACAGGCCTAGGAGCAATAGCCTCAAGCAGCAGCAGGGGAAGTTTAGGTTGGAGACAAGGAGGAACTGTCTGACTATGATGGTGGCCAAGCATTGGAACAGACTATGTATAAAACTGTGGAATCTCCATCTTTGGAAGTTTTAAAGAGCAGGTTAGACAGACATTTGGCTGGGATAATAATGAGCAGGGTCTGGGCTGGGTGACCTCCCTATTTTCTTCCAGCCCTACTTTCCTATGATCCTGTGATGCTACATGAATCATCTTATAGATTTAGGGAAGATCAGAAAAATAATAGAAGTGAATCATTTCAAAATAATCAATTACAAATTCATGCAAGGCCTAAAGAGTAGCATCATGACCATCTGTACTCCCTGTTGTCTTCACCATGGTGGCAGCATGCTCCATAGCCAGAACTTGCAAATACACTTTGCCAGCTCTCCTTACGTGTACACTCCAAATGCAGAAATGTGGTGATGCAGCTGCTCCAAGGTTAACCCCTGTGGCTGCTCTCAAGCATGCCAGAAATGGAGGTAATTAACTGCATGAAACAATTCAGAATGGCTTCACTGGTGTATTTTTAGGAGTGAAGGATGTGAGGAGAAGAGGGCTGGTAAGGTATACCCAAGAGCATCCCTGCTGAAACACTGGAATACCATGGTATAATGGTGACATACTTTTTACAGAAAAAAGAAGATAAACCGGATCAATGCAACACTGTCTATTCCTGTCACAACCAACAGATAGTTCTGTAGTGACTTGTGATGACACTGACAAATTATTAAGAGATAGTATTAAACAAAATATTTATCCAAAGTCATGAAGTCTGCAATGAGATCAACTAGGAACATTTAAGTTATAAATATAAGTCTGAAATTTGATTTATATATGGTCTAGTCATTAGTGAAACTTAGGTGCTATTGGAGATAGCTGGTTATTCTTATCTCAGTACTATTAGGTAACACACACACACACACACACACACACGAGAATAGTTTGAGATGCTGCAAGAGGCACATGCAGGAATGAGAAAATGTTTCCTGTGCTGCAAATTTGCAGTTCAGGGGCAAAATTAGACCCCTGGATATCCAGGGGTCAAAAAAAAAAACCACGACAGAAAAAAGGGCCTCTGTGTTTGGCCTTTTCCCAGGTGCTGAAGCATGCTGCCTGCAGTGACCAGGACCTGGGCTCCATGCCAGGTAAGTGGGGGGGGGGACCTGAAGGAGGGGAGAGACTACTGAGGGTGCAAGGGACAATGGGGGAGCAGCTCAGGAGGGGTGGGTCCAACGGCCGCACCTGCCACATGGCTCTAGCTCACCCCACAGCTGGGTGCAGCCCTCCACTCACCTTCCTGCTCAGCTCCAGCCCCACACTTGGCCCGCGCCCGGCTCCAGCCCTCCCACTCTGTCTGGGGCTGGGTGCAGCCCCCTGCTCACCACCCTGCTCAGCTGCAGCCTCCTCGCTTGGCTCCAGCTCCTGATCAGCCCACGCCCAGCTGCACCCTGTTCACTCACCCCCCCTCCCGGCCTGGCTGCAGCCCCCCTGCATGCTCCCTGCTTGGCTGCAGGCCCCTTGAGTGTCCCCTGTCTGCTTGCAGTCCCCTATGTGCCCACCACCCACCTACAACCCCCCCTCCATACTCCCCACCCAGCTGCAGCCCCCCTGCATGCCCTCCACCTGGCTGCAGACCCCCACATGCTCCCTACCCAGCTTCAATCTCCCCCGCAGCTTACCAGGAACAGCAGCTGTATTGTTGGCCTTGTGGCACAGTCCCCCTGCACAGCGGAGGGCAGCACGGCTTGGCTTCAGCCACCAGGTATCCACATGGCCTCTGTCACAGCATGCTGCTCCAACCTGGCTTGGTGCAGCACAGCGTGGGGCCGTGTGTTTTCAGGCACCTTCAGGCTGTCACTTGGGGCTCTGCACCACTTGTGGGAACCACGAGCCACACCAGCATGGGTCTTGCATGCACAGAAGCAGCCTGGCTGGAGGACACAAGTGTCATGCATGCAGGACTTGGGTCCATATGCCTGGCAGTTCCTGCAAGTGGGACAACCCCAGGTGACAGCCTGAAGCTTCCAAAAAGTAGATGGCTCCACGCTGCACTGAGCTGGGCCACAGCAGTCCACTGTGGCAGAGGCCATGTGGATACATGATGGCTGGGGCCGAGCTGCGCTGCCCTCTGCCCTGCAGGGGAACTGTGCCATGAGGCCAAGAGCATGACTGCTGTTGCTGATAAGCTGTGGTGGGTTGGAGCTGGACAAGGGGAAAGCAAGGAGGCTGTAATTGAGCAGGGATGCGAGCAGGGGCTTGCACCTGGCTGTGGGCCAAGCAGGGGGCTGGAACCAGGCACAGGCTGAGCGGAGGACTATAACCAAGGCTGGAGGTGAGCAGGGGGCTGAACCCAGCCAGGAGGCGAGCAGGGGGCTGCACAGGGCAAGCAGAGAGGTGTGAAGCCATTCAAGGGGGTGGCCAGCAGATCCACTTCTCCTGAGCTGCCCCCCATGATTCCCCTGCACCCTTAGTAGTTCTCCCCCCACCATTCCTCCACCTCCCCACTTCCCCTACTTACTGGGCACAGAGCCCAGGTCCCAGTCACTGTGACCCCTGTGGGGAGCATGTGTATAAGTATATATATTTATATAGTAGTCTTCTGTTTTAATTGTGGAGGAACATGGATTTTGGGGTATCTTAAAGAGTGAATTTGGGATTTTTTTTCAGAGATTTTGCAGATTTTAAATAGGGAACACCAGAATTCCTGCTAGGGAGGCAAGTGGCAGGACCCAGACAGAAGACCCTGCTCAGGGCTGGCACCTGGGACCCCGCTGGAGGTGGCTGACCTCCTGGTCACTTGGGGCCAGGAGGATATGTTTTGATAGTTCAAAGCAGGCCACAACATGGGAACATCTTCCGGTGATAGCTACCCAGATGGCCGGGCAGGGGCAGACATGGCTGTAGTGCTGCACAAAGGCAACTGTGTAGCCACAGCCCACTGGCAGCTGGCCCAGAGAGGCAGGTGCCTCTATTGGCTATGTAGTCTCCATCCAGGTCTGGCAGGCGTGCAGCCTTAGGACCACATGATGTTGCAGATGGCAAAAGTTCACTGGTAGGCACCAGCCCCCACTGCCAGACTGCTGCATTGGGTGTAGGGTACAGGGAATTTTCAGGGCTTCTTCAGCAGTCCAGCTGGCACAAGGGGTAGTGTCCCCAGAGTGGCTGATCCCCAGAAGCTCCTGAGAGCAAGTAAACCTGAGCTACTTGCCAGGGCACCTTTGTATATTGATGGGGCCAGCACAGGGCAGTTTTTTATTGCTGGGACCAAAACAGGTGCATGCCCCGGGCTTTAGCTCCCCCCGGCTGCAGATCTGGGAGGAGGCAGGCAGCATTATTTTGCCCCAAGTGGCACAATTTGCCCCACAACAAAGTGCATGTCCAGGCATGTGCGCGGAGGCAAAAAGCACCGTCTCAAATTTTCACTGCTTCTATTTGAGTTGCTGCAAGTACACAAGTGTGGATGTGCCCACAGTGGCCATCCCAGTGGAGGTGATGTTTCATGAGCTTTGCTTTAATGCTGGTTATGTTAGCTACAGAGAGGATAGTTGGGGCGATGGCACAGCCCTGCTTAACACCAGTAAGGACAGTAAATGGGTCTGTCTGATCTACTGCAAAGGACTGTGGCAGTCATCCCATCATGGAGTAGCCTGAGGATACTGAGGAACTTCGGTGGACAACCAAACCTAGGCTTCACATTTGATGGAGTTGAAAGCCTTGGTTAGGTCGATGAATGCCATAAACAGCCCCTGGTGTTGCCCCCTGTGCTTCTGGATCTGTCATGCAACAAAAGTCAGGTCAATGGTACCCGGAGATGGTCTAAAGCCACACTGGCATTCTCAAAGGACATCTTCAGCAAGGGGGAGGAGGCAATTCAGAAGCGTGTGAGTAAGAGTCTTCCTAGCAATGGAGAGAAGAACAATGCCTCAGTAGTTCCCACATGTTGACCTGTCCCATTTCTTGAAGATGGTCACAATGTTAGCATTCTTTAAGTCAGGTGGGGCTTCCTCATTAACCCATACTTTGATGAGAACTTAGTGAAACTTTTGGCTAATGCGGCTCCACCAGCTTTAAAGACCTCTTCAGGGATGCGATCTGGTCCTGGCACCGTATTGTTCTTGGTCTGATTGATGGCACACCAGACTTCCTTGAAGAATGAGGGATCAGAAAGAGGCTCTATTACTGGGTGTTGAGGGATGGACTTGATGGTAGCAGCTGATACTTCAAAACATAGTTGAGGAGAGTCTTGAAGTGCTCCTTTCAGCATTGCTTGATGGATTCATGGTCCGCAAGAAGGGTGGAGCCGTTCTGGGATCACAAGGTGGTTGGGCCATTGGAACATGGCCTGTGGCTGGCTTTTATTGCTTGAAAGAAGCTTCTCATGTCATGTTGGTCAGCAAAACTCTGTATCTCCACGGCCTTTGCTTGCTAACTAATAAGACACAGAGTTCATGCTGGATTTCTAACATCACGTGAGCTTTGCAAACATTCATTCATTAGGACAAAACTTAATTTTTTTCTTTTTTTTTTAGCTCCTTTAATTTAAAACAGATTCCACTTCTCCTAAAAAACACGATGCTATTTCAATGTTATAATGTTATTAGAAGCTCTGAGATGTCCTGTTCTTTCATCTTGTTTCTGCCAATAAGAAAATAATGCTTTAACATTTTAAAGTGCCGGCAACTAAGGCTTATATAATCGAAAGGGCTTGGATATCTGAGGATAGAGGTGCTGCAGCACACTTCTGTAACATGGTACAAAAAGCAACTTCCCAGTGTGAGCGTCTTTCAAACAGAAGGCAGTATCATTCTGTGGATGTGCAAGTGGTGTGTAATCATGAACATCTCAGTATAAACATCTGTGCAAATTTCCCAGAAACACACTAGGATTCCAGCATATTGGGCAATTCATCACAGTACCATCTGTTTGAAAAACAGAGTTGTCAGAGCAGGTGGCTTATTGGTAGTGTACAATAAACTCCTTCAGGTTATTCTATATGTCTCTATATTAAATGCAGAACATCAAATTTAAAATGGCTGTTAAAATAATATGAAAACAAGAATACAAATTAACCTGCTAAGGGCGTTTGCATTATTGACTCAGAAAAGTCCTTAAAACACTCATTGTTTCTAGATACTGCAACACATTTTGTGTGTAAATGAAGAGGAGAGAGCTATTCATTAGTAATTTTCATGTGGCCTGCCTTGACTATTGAAAATAGAAGTCAGCATTTGGGGTTCAGAGCTGTGTTTGCTTAAAGATGCCAAAAGCAGCAAGGAGGGGCTACTATGCAATCCACTGTAATAAGTGCTGTAGTGACAGCAAAGCCTGGAACATCAACTCCCGAGTCAAACAGCCAAACCCTCAGTGCACATGGGAAAAGCATGCAGGAGACTGCACCTAGCTATGCCTATGTCACAGAAACACATTGCAGTGACTGGCTTGCACTGCAGCAAGAGACAAATAGACAACCATTTGTCAGCATTTTTACCTAGTTTATACTTCACAGCTCAAAAGCCTCTTGTGTGAAAATGAGTTTTGAAAAAGTTAATTTTTTAAGGCCATTTCAGGCACAAATGGGAATGGATAAGGGTTACATTACAAAAACATTCTTCTAACTTTCCAGTCCATGGATAAAGCTATGCCGCTGACATCTACCTCAGATTTGAAATGCACAATGCAAAGTGAGGAAAGGCAAATGCATCCTGCCTTTGACTCTATTGGACACAGTTGTACTTGCATCAACTGCAAACTGCTCTCCTCAGTGAGAAGACATTTAATAGTATTTCGATTTACCTTTGTGAGCTGCACACTGATAACTGCCTTGAGCTTGCTGCCTCCCTTATACCTTACAACAAGACGTTCTGATATTTAACAGACTGATCTCAGCTTCAGGGAAAAAAAATATAGATAGACATCTCTTGAACATATGCAAACCAACATATAGAAAATAATTTTACTAATAAACATTAAGAACAAGTAAAACCACCAATAAGGAAAACAATAACAGTAAAAAAAGGCAACCACTCTAAAAATATTATCAGGTAAGTAGTACACGAAATATGAAGAGTATGAAAAGGATTTGAGCCAGATGGGTGACTCATAAATTTAGTATGCGTCTGGCAGCTCCCCTAAGATGAGGTTGGAATGCAGCATCATGCACAAATGGAAATAACACAAAAGCCCATCTCTTCCAATGAACTTAGGAATTGTTCTCCCCACACTTTCTTCTTGTTGTTTTCTTGGCTTTGGTATCATTATGCAAGTGATTTAAATATTAAAGCTAACTCTGCTACAGACCACCCATCAGGGAACCCACTATTGCTGACACCAGCCTCATAGTTCCTGCAAGGAAACATAGGAAGAGGGAACTATTAAATAGAAAACGGGCCATCTACAAGCAACCTTAGGACAATTTAAACTATGGGAATGTTGGGCTAGGCTGGGCGAGCTACTTGGTTGAACCACCATCTGCAAACAAACATCACCCACCTCTTCCTCTACCTCTGCTCCCTGGCAAAATCACTCCTCCAGAAAGTAGGGTTTACAAGAAAGTTTCTTGCTGTTTGGGGGATCTGAGACCTGCCATACTTCCAGACTTATCATGCTTCCACAGACCTTCCAAATGACTAAGATGGACTAAGGCAATGTTGGTCTTTAAGCACCTGAGCTACCATCAAATTGGTGAAGATTACCCCTCCTAAACCATGGTTTTCAGGGGATTTCTTCATACTTCCCACCAAATCTTAGGAATTTTTCTGTGAAATTTTCAACTGTGAAAAGGCTGCTGAACAGAGGAAAGGACATGAATCTTGTCCATATGGGATCCCGATCTTGAACCACTCATTTTTTGGATAACTTAGAAAAATCATTATAACATGTTTTCATATAAAATGGACTCAGATTCAATATTTCTTCAAATACAGATGAACAATCTGACAGGGATAACAGTGCCTGGGGTAAAAGTGAGCTCCTAGCACAGAAACAGCAGCTTGCATTTGCCATGGCAACCATCATTCTACATGCCAGGTATAACATTCATTTGCCATTTTGTGGTGGTTCAGACACCAGCCATTCTGCTGCCCTTTGTCCCCAGAGGGCTATATTACCAAGAGGATAATTTGCAAAGTTATTATTTAATTTAACATAATCAGATTTCACTGTTTTACTGAGAGAAAAATGCCACTCCCCCAAAAAGCTCAAGCACAGTATGCTCTACTTTCTGCTTGTAGATGTTTATTATTTTCCAGTCATGGACAGAATACCTGTGTTAGGGGCTGTACTAATATAAAAAATATATGATGGTCCCTGAGCCAGAGAGCTTGCTTTCTAGGGCAAGATACAGTGGATGCATCTACACGTGCCCCTATGAAACCGTTGTTATTGTACTGTTATTGTCCTTTTGGAAGTACTAAATGATGGCGCAGTAACAGCCCATACTGTGCCATGCTGGTGGCACAGTTATTGTTAGCTGCTACATCACTGTAGCAACACGCTATACCAAGGGAGTGCGTTGCTATGGCAATGTAGTCATGGCATCATGATTTTTGCCAGAAGATGTTATGTTGCCATAGTGCACTGCTACAGCGACGTAGTATTGCATGTAGACGCACCCAGTAAGTAGAACCTGACGAAGAGATGGCCTAGAAGATGGCACAGAGTGCACTCTCAACCAGTCTGCAGATGACACCAAGCTGGACGGAGTAGTAGATATGTTGGAGAGTAGGGCTAAGGTTTAGGAAGAACTAGACTAATTGGAGAACTGGACCAAAAGAAATCTTGCGAGGTTCAACAAGGACAAGTGTAAAGTCCTGCACTTAGGATGGAACAATCCCATGAACTGGGGACCAAGTGGCTAAGAAGAAGCCCTGCAGACTGCAGAAAAGGACCTGGGGGTTACAGTGGACAATAACCGGTGGGCAGGAGGGTGTTCAGACCAAATTTCAGCTACCTGAAGGGTGGTTACAAAGGGCATGGAGCTAGACTGTTCTCAATGGTGACACATGACAGAACAAGGAGCAATAATTTAAAGTGGCAGCAATGGAAGTTTAGGTTAGATATTAGGAAAAACTTTCTTACAGGGCATGTCTAAACATGTGCATCTACTGCACAGTAACTGAAATTGTGTGTGTACGCCTGTATCTACATGTGCACACCTATACTGTGAAGTAAATATGGCAACTTACACTGACTTGAGCATAAATTTACACCTGATTAATTACTGCTAAGTAACACACATATAGATGCCTTACTGTGCTGTAACAGTGTGTGGGTGGACTGACTTGGGACTAACTTTAGTCCCAAATCAGTCCACACATAGTGTTAATGTGCTTAAATGTCTGCAGGTGTAGATGCCGGCCTATTCCCACTTACTGCTCAGTAACTTACTGTGCAGTAAAATTTAAGTCGGTGTAAATACATGTATAGACACACCCACAAGGAGGGTAGTAAAGCACTGAAACAGGCTACTCAGAGAGGTTATAGAATCTCTAACCTTGAAGATTTTTAAGACCTGGCTAGATAGAGTCTTGGATGGGTTGACTTAGTTGGGGATGGTCCTGCTTTGAGCAGGAGGTTGGACTCCTGAGGTCCCTTCCAACCCTACTTTTCTATGCTTCTATGATTCTTACTTGGGAAATCAAGGAAACAACACAACAGTATCATTCAGCATAAGCAGGCATCTCAGTTCACTAGATGCCTTACAGTATGAAGGCACTACTGTGGTGAAGAAGAGATTTGAAGGAAGATAAGGATATAGCTTTGTGGATGTTTAAAGGGAGTTTTGTCAACATGCAAAGTGAAGCACAAGGATGCTTGCATGAAAATGCATGAATTAAGAGATGAAGGCAGGCAACACTGGCACAGGAAATCAACATCTTGCTAGCATATGAGAGATGGTAGCGTGGGGCTAGCTTGTGAAGACAAGTAGCCCATGTTTGGTTTCCAAATGAAATCTTATCTTGACGATACCTCAAAAATGTGCTCAAATGAAGCATAGTGTAGGTGACCTCAACTCCCCTAGTACAAACTTCTGGCATTGTATGCCATATATCACTGTATAATATAGAGCTGTTAACACAGGGATTTTTAACAGCATGTATTGTGTCAGTAGTTACTACGGGGCTGTTAACAAGTAGGTCTTTGGAACTGTCATGATGCACTGTGCCAGTGTGTGCTATAGAATCATTAGCATGCCTATCTTTGACAGGACGCCTTTTAAGAGCTTCTTCCTAGGACAGCTGTGACAATATATCATGTCAATGCATTGCATACTATAGTGCTATTAAGTAGCAGACCTTTAATGCAATACACAGTATCCTGACAATGCATGTTATTAGACAACCCTTAATCACTGGATCCCAGATACTGATATACCAACTGTAACAGATCTGAAGTGACAATTAAGATGTATAATGTGCAAGTGTGATAACTATATTTTTAACAGTATATTATGAAGCCAATAGGCAGATATTAACAAAATCTCACTAAATGAAGGGAAAATTTTGCATTATCGTAAGTCAGGTTCCATAGGATTCAATATATGATAAAAATCAAATGGACTCTTGTTAGTTCTGATATATAAACTGATTCTTATTTAAAAACTTGTAATTACCCCCAGTTTTCCAAAAATAAAGCAGGGTATTCCAATGCACATTCATGGCAAACTGCTTGTATCCATTTAACGTAGGAAGCAAAATTTGTTATTGCAGTTACAGATATGTAAATGAACCAAAGTGTCTGTTTTTTTTCTTCTTACACTATGGAGAGGCCAAAATAATCTGAGTCAAAATTTGCAACAATGTGAATAAAATCTGGCTGAAAACATTCAGCAATCAGTTGAATTTCCATGATGGAACTGTTATTCCTATAAGAAAGATGTTTATTCTTCTCCTGAATTCTCTGTAAATGCTGATGCAGTGTAAACGTTTGCAGATCTTAGATAATACAGCACCTATATCGTACCTTACATCAGCTGGCAAAGATCAGTGTCTCTCATCAGAGCATGAAAACTCATTTCACTCTTATTCACTGAGTGGGTGTTTGATGTGGAAAGTCAATTATCAACATTTGTCCTAATTGACAGATGTCCCAAAATGGTATATTAAATTATTTCTGCAGATTCGTTTTACATAATGTAACAATACCAAATAATGTTGGAAAGTAGGAGGGGGAGGAGAATAGAGAATTGATCATGTCAGTGATAATGAAGGCCATACTCCTCCAGACACTGGAAGAAAGTTAAGGAAGTAAGTGCTGATTGAATCATCAGGCTTAACCTGAAAGAGTTTTAAACTGTCAGTCCAATAATTAGCACTGGCATTTGGAGTATGAGAGAAGCAAAAAGCAAGATATTTAGTAATATCTCTAGGGCACGTCTACACATGATGCTACAGCACCGTAGCGATGCGCTATGGCGACGTAGCATTCACGGGCATTTATACATGACCAGCAGCTACTTCACTGTAACAACGCACTCCCCTGGTATAGCATGCCACTACAGCAAAGTAGCTGCTAAAAATAATCATGTGCTATGTGTACAGTGCAGTACAGGATGTACTGCAAAAGGAAGTACTAAATCATGGAGCAGTAACAATGTTGCCATAGCGACACATGTAAATGTACCTCTAGTGATGAATAATAACTATTTGTGTTAAAAAGAAAACATATTAAGCCTTATCTTGGTAAACCTAAAGTCAATGTGTGCACCAGTAATTTTTACTGAGAACACTAATGCAAAGATCTTTTTTTCTGGAGCTACTGACAAGTGCTAATAGATGAGGAGATACAAAAAGTGCTGCATACAGCACATTTAATTTCACATGGATTTAATTTTGAGAAGCTTGCTGTGTTGAAATTGTTTAGTGTCCTTTGTACAAGAGAGAAACTTTTCACATTTCTTCCAATTGTTTTCAACAAGGATAATGAAATTGTATCAACTCACATCTCCATGGTTAACCTTTCTCTTGGCTTTGCTGCTCATGAGAATATTGTTAACATCTTATATATGAGTACATTTCTTCTATGATGCCCTCATTCAGAAGTGCAACCATTTTCAAGAAGGACACCTAAGAACATGTTATGTTTAAGCATATATTTAAATCCCACCAAAATAATTGCACATGTTTAGGTGATTAACTGATATCTATTTACTTACAAATCAGAATAAGTGTTTCTCCTTCACGGGAGCTTTAGAGCTTCATTCTTCATCCACTGAGGTCAATAGCAAAGTTCGTATTGACATTGGTACTGAAGGATCAGGATTTAAGTCCATAAAAAGATTGAGCAATAGGAAATGAATGTTACCATTTCTTAATGCCACCTTTCTTTGAGATTCTATATATAAACAGTGTCACTTTTCTACTACATGAAACATACCCTAGCATGGGCAGTCTTTTTCATGTCTAGTGTTGATAAACATCTCTAAAAAAGTCATTTTGCACATGTACCAGTCCAGCCCGCACTGAAATTAATAGAAGTATTTCCATTGACTTCAGTGGAAAGAATACTGGGATTAGATGTGTGCTAGGAGATGAAATCTTGTGTCCTTATATATGGGAGTAGTAGTAGCAATACTTGTAAAATTAAGATGAGCCAAACTTATCCTACTACGTTATCAATAAGTATTTATCGAAAATTAACCATAGTTGGCAGGAATGTCATTCAGCTACCACCTTACTTGCCAGTTGCATTGATAATAAAAACATAGCCCATTCTTCAATGCAAAGCAAAATAAAGAATGCAATTAATTTTATTTGAAAAGTCTGTGTGAGCACATTTGGCACTGGTTTCCTTTCACTATCACATCACAAGATACACTCTAAGCAGTGTCACATACCCTGAAGACACAGAAGAAAGAGGATAAATATTATTTTCTGGGTTTGCATATTCAGTGTATGCAAAAGGATTATATGCTTCGCTCAGCTTTAACACAGTAGAAAAAGCAAGTATGATAAACTTGTTTTTACTGCTTTGCACTTTTTTACATAGTGCACTTTCTAACCTATTGCAGGCATTGTGTTAAAGTTAAGCAACTTTGGGCTATCATTTAGGAACAAAGCTTAGCTCCTAACTTACCACACGATACAGCTCACTGCAACTACATCTTCAGGTTTTGGAGTCATAGATCTTAGAAAGGAAAAGGCACAATTTATCAATTATTTTGCATATCCTCCAACTTTATAAAACTGGCTTTAATATCACAATATTTGTTAGGTTTCTTTATTTATTAAGCTAAATGGGTACCCTGCAAATGAGAGAAAAACAGCTTCAGTTGCCTGCAAGCAATTAGATGGTTTCTGTCAAAGGGAAGTCCTGTATTTTCCTGAGCAGACACTCATGCACCACCAGGTTGTGCTGTTGCCCTTATGCAGTACATGTGCAGCTGAACTGTGCTACTATGCTCATTTTGTGGTTGTTTCTCATTTAGGAGGAGTCTCAAGGTGTTAGGAAACCAGAAAAAGAACAAGCCTTTCAGTTCCATTTTCTTCTCGGTTTTACACCTCAATATTTCTTAGTGGTCTTTGGCTTGCTTTGTGAACTACCAGCAGTGTTTGCAGGCCAAGAAATTCTAGTTCAAAATAAATAACCCATCTGCAGAAGCACAGAATGCAAGCGCTGCAAAGCTGATCTGTGGATTGATGTTACATTTAGTGCAATTTCCAGCAAATCATCCTTTAAGGTTCATTGCTGCCGCTGACCTCCATTACTGCTTTTTGCCTTACTTTTTTTTTTTCTTGGAAATGGTCCTTTCAAAGCTTTTTGAAGTCTTGTACTACATGCAAAATCTGAAGCACTCCATGGGTTGGACGTGAACATAACCTCAAACATTTAGATCAGGAGGATCAAATCATTTTCCTCTCTACATTCTAATGATTAGTAAATCTTTGTTATGATATTCTGCAGCAATACTGTTTGCAATGCCCATTTTTCACCCTAATACATTTCTGGCACATGTTACTAAGAAATCATTTTTTTCAGCATACTTAAGCACTATCTCTTTTCTGTTTTCTTGAAGTCCGTAGTGCTATTTGTTGACTTGCTGATCTTGAATCTGATTGTTCCAAGCTCTTACAGCCATTGCTTATTAAAGCCTCTGGGTAGATTCCTGCTGTGCTGTCTACGGAAACATCAAGAAAAAACAACCAGAGGAGTCCACTGTTCACCTCAAGAACCAGTCCAACTCAAAAGTATTTTTCCAGGCTTTCTGGTTAGTGCAAAGGATGATAGTGGAGGATTAGTGAGCTATTTAAACTGATACAAAGCCATCTAGGATCTCTGACCAGGCAGGCTACTCCATCCCATAAAGCAATAAATGCAATAGTGCAGTAGAAACTAGGGAGGGACTCAGGACTAAACCTTGTTATTTTCATCACAACATTTAATTTTTTAGAGGTGCCCAGTGTTTGAAAGTTTCTGACAAAAGAGACAGGTAATTAGTCCTCCTGACTCACTGAGCTGGAATAATTCTAAGTCGATCATTTCACACTCATTTTACTATCAGGAAGACAAACTGCAAACTTCGATCATCAGATTACCTGTTCTATAAATCTACATAGAATAGTGCTGTGTAATCTTAAAGGGTTATTTAAGCAAGCTACAACTTCTTCCTTCCCTGGTAAGCTTTTGCCTCTGTTATCTCCCAGCTTTACACATTTTTTTTCCATCTACCTAGATGTAACAACCATTGCCAGCTCGCTGGTGGTGACAGTAGGTAAGACTACTGGAATGCTCTTCTACGTTCTCTTGAAATGAAGGGTTTGCTGTTACTGATAGAGTAATAAGAAATAAGGCACAGCCCCTTTCATTGACAGTCAAACCAGCTGGATCTCATAAAGGCACCCAATGCTGGGAGACACAATAAGATGAGAGAAAGGAGCATATACTTTAGCTGCCTGGCTGCCAACAGGAAGAGAACAGGGAGTAAACCTTCCACTCCTGGGAAGATGGTACTCAACTCTGGTACCATTCTTTCCTCAATGGTAGAGGCATGTGCTGGGTTCATCTCTTTCCCAGAATGCACTCCTCCCACTTCTGCTGCCCCCCGCCCTCCAAAACCAGATTCTTAGGTTTTATAAAGCAACAGAGCTCCACTGAAGTTACAGAGCTATGCTTATTGTGCCAAATAGTCAGAGTGTGAATTGTAGGACAGAAACTTTGAGAAAAGCATTAAAGCATTCAATATGATGGGGATAAATCAGTAGTTTTTACAAGGTTAAAAAGCAGGCCGCGCTAACCTGTTCTACATCTATAAAACAGTTAACAGAATAGAAAGGGGAAGATAATTTATTTAAACTTTTAAAAGTCTTGTGATAAAATCCCTCAGAAGAGGCTATTATGGAAACTTGATAACCACAAGATAAAAGGTGAATTCCTGTCATGGATTAAAAGCTAGTTAAGAGATAGAGAAAACAAAGGATAAGAAAAAATAGCTAATTCTCAGCATGAAAAGAGGTTAATAGTGTAGTGCCCCCAGACTTGCTACTAGGACTGATCTTTGTCACTTTAAAAGAGACATGCTATGAAAAGTAGCACTAACTTACTTAGCAGACCATCTGTATTTCTGTAGTCAGAATGGCTTGTTTCAGGTCACACACAAAACTGTTTGCATTCCCTTTACTTGTGATAGCACGTTATGCCTGCAAAGGTTTGGGGAAAATAAGTTCAATCCTTCTCTGATTTATGTATCAGCTCAATTGTTTCACATGTAGAGTCTGAATCACTAATGATGTCACACAATTTGGAATAAAGGCAGCTTTTCTTTCAAGTCTTTCAGTCAATCTGCACCACTCCAAGTCACATAAACTACAGTGTTCCTTTTAAACTGGAAACATGGTGTCTGAGTAAATCATTCCCATTAAATCCAATTGAATGATATTAAGCGAAGAAGGGATCCTTTACGTCCTATATAAGCCCTTTTTTGAAGGCATAAGCAGTACACGGAATTGTGCTGACTTTCTTCTCAGGTCTGAATTTTGTCCACTGCAAACCTCCAATAAAAGTAGGCAATTGAGGAAAATTATGGGAAATGAAACTTGATGCAAACACTAGCAGATTCCAAAGTAGTTATTACCAAGACCTAGGCAATGACCTCAGTGTAGATCTTTGCCCGATCTGCAAAAGCAGCCAAAAAGTGAGTACAGGGGTACAGTAGCCATCCGTAGTAAATTGATAAAGCTTCATACCAAAAAAGGAGACATTTTCTGTATATCGCATCCATGTTTCTTCTCTAGTACAACTGTTACTTCTTTTAGTATCTTTGACATCTACAGCAGATGTCATTGTCTGGTGTAAGTGCACCTGTCACCTTTCCCCTACACCCCGTTTATTAAATTCTCCAAACTAGAACTGGTTGGAAGATGTAATATTTAGTTGAGGGATTAGTGGAAAAATTTAATTATTGTTCATTTTGTGTGGCAAAAAAATGTTTTTCAACTAAAAACTTCTGATTTTTTTTAATCTCAAATTTACAGTATTTTTTTCTGTGGGGAAAAAAATTCTCATGTTTTCTTTAAAATTATTTTCCTCTGGAAAATG
>NW_017728995.1:14381829-14386564 GCF_001723915.1 Gavialis gangeticus
CAGCCTGTCAGCCTTGAAGGATGTGTTTAGTTTTAGTCACTTATAACTTCATAGACGCAACAAAGCTAGGAAATGCCCAGAAAAAGTTCAAACAAATGTGCTTAGAAGCATGCAGCCTTTCAGTCAATAAGAAATTTAAAAGACCAGATCTATTTTTATTAGATTCTGCCACCTTTACTTTACTGCTGACTTTCAGCTTCTGCTACCTTAATTTCTTACATGCTCAGAAATAGTCTCATAACTGGCCAGATTCATGGGGAATGTAAAGTGGTATAGGTGTATTAACTTCAGATGTACTAAGCTAATTTATACCAGCTGAGACTATGACTCAGTTATTACTTGTGCATACACTAACTAGGATTAAAAAAAAAAAATCACAAGGATAATAAATACTTACTAAGGAGGGTAAGAGTTATCAAGTGTTAGAAGCTGAAGACCTTACCAGGGAGTCAGTTGGATGATCAGGATGTAAAAGGGGAACTAAAGACAGGGCAGTTTCTGAGAAACTAAATGCATTCTTTGCATTTGTCTTCTCTTCACTATGGAAGATGTTTGGGAAATTCCTTCATCAGATCCACTCCTCTCTAGGGACAAGTCGGTGAAACTGATGCAAACTGAGGTTTCAGCAGATGAGTTTGTAGCAGAAATTGATAAACTAAACAATGGCAAATACCCAGAACCTGATGATAGACAAGAGTCTTTGGGTAAATCTGATATATTTTATTAGACCAACTCAGTAGCTGGAAAAAAAAATCTTCTTTGCAAGCTTTTGGGCACAAACACCCTTCATCAGGCTGAGGAAGCAGCTACAGTTGGTGTGTACTCTTCCTGGATGGAATAAATAGTGAAAAAGCCAAAGGCTGGGATGCATGCAAGAAAACCAGTCAGTGGCAATGGAGTCAGTGGGTGAGGGACAGGTTTGGGAGAAGGAATGAATGTAGATGGTAAATACTGAAGAGGTACCTAGAGAGTCAGATGTTAGGTACGTTATGATGTGTCATAAATCCAATGTCTATATTTAATCCATGATTTTTTGTATCCAGGAGGTTGATGATGTGAAGTTTGTAGGCTTGTTTGTGAAAGGTGTTTTGTAAATGCACTTTGACGATTAGAACTGAGAGATTGGAGAGAGAGTGGTTTTCTTGTGAGAAATGTGCCCGCATTGTGTCTGGATCCAGTTGGTGTGTTTTTGGCTATAGGGAGTTTGCTTCTGGTGATGAGGTTGGTGAGGTTCAGTGCTTGTTTAAAGGCTAGGATGGGTGATTCTGGAAAGATCTCTTTAAGAATTGGGTCTTCTTTTATTATGGGTTGCAATGATTTGAGGATTTTCCATATCGGTTGATGTTTCACAACCAGTGGTATGGGATTCATGGGGGGTATGGGATTCTTCTGTACTGCAGTAATTCTTCACGTCGTATTCGAGTGGCTCTTTAAAAAATGCAACCTCTCTCTCTGGAGGAGTGTCCTTGTGTGAAAATTGTTTTGAGATTTGTGAGGTGACAATCACGGATGTTCTCCTCAGTGCAAATTTGGTGGTATCAGAGGGCTTGGCTGTGTACATTACAGCTTTCTTGGTGTGTTGAGGGTGATTGCTTGTTTTGTGCAGATATGTATGTTGGTCCATGGGTTTCTTGTATATCACAGTCTGTATTTTACCTTTCTGGATAGTGATCATCATGTCTAAAAAGGAGAAGTTGGTGCTGGAGTATTCAAGAGCTAGACAGATGGAGGGGTGATGATTGTTGAATTTCTGATGGAACTCAATCAGAGATTACAGGTTTTCAGTTCAAATGATGAAGATTTCATCAATATATCTTAAGTATAGCAAGGGTGCAGTCCTTGAGGAATTCTTCCAGGTGGCTCACCAAGTGATTTCTTGATGGCATTCATCCTAAGATCTTGAATGATCTCAGATATGAAATTGCTGAGCTTTTAACTGTAGCATGTAACCTGCCACTAAAAACAACCTTGGTACCATAGGAGTGGAAGTTTTCCAGTGTGGCTCCAATATTAAAAAAGACTCTAGAGAAAATGCAGGGTACTACAAGGCAGCAAGACTTACTTCTGTCCTGGAAAATTGATAGAAAAAAATAATTATAATAAAAATGTTCAGCACATGAATGAACATGACTTTCTGGGGAGGAATCAACATGGCTTTGTCAAAGAAGAACCATGAGTCGCTAATGTACTAGAGTTCTCTGAGGGTGTCAATCAGCAAGTGAATCAGGGTGATCTAGTTGGCATAGTATAGTTGGACTTCCAAAAAGCCTTTAATAAGGTCTCCCATCAGAGGCTCTTAACTAAGTTAGGTAGTCAAAAGTTTACAGGGAACGTCTACTCATGGGTTAGAAATTGACTCTAAGATAGAAAGCAAGAGTATAAATGGTCAGTTTTCAGGATGGAAAGAAGTAAACAGCAGGGTTCCCCACGGATTTATGTTGAGACCAGTGCTGTTTAACATATTCATAAATGATCTGGAAAAAGGTGGCCATAATAATTTGGTGAGTAGCAAGGTGGCCATATTTGCTGATGACACAAAATTATTCAAAGTGGTAAAGGCCAAGGTAGACTATGAGGAATTACGGAAGGATCTACCACAATTGAGTGAATGTGCAACTGAATGGCAGGTGCAATTCAATGTAGCTAAGTGATGCACCTAGGAAAAAATAACCTGAACTCTACCTACATTATGAGCTCTACATTACCAGTTACCACACAGGAAAGAGATCTGGGAATCATTGTGGACAGTGTCCTAAAACATCAGCTCAGTGCTCAGCAGCCATCTAAAAGGCAAACAAAATGTTTTGGGATTATTAGGGAATTGCAAACAAAAATGCATGGTACATACACACCATGAATAATGAGCCCAGTTCTGGTCTGTACACCTCAAAAAAGGATATAAAAGAACTAGAGAAGTTCCATGGAATCTCAACAAGGATGAGGAGGGGCTTCCATATGAGCAGTATGGAAGAGCTTCCATGTGAGGAGAGACTAAAGAGGCTAGGTCTATTCAGTTGAGGCCTATTCAGAGTTTCTAGGGGGAGGCGGATTGGGAGTGGGGCATGAAAAGGGTTTACAAAATACAAAATGGTGAAGAGGAAGTAAATAGGGGTTTATTATTTACTCTGTCACAATGCAACAAGGGGGTTACAAAGTAAAACTAGTAGGCAGTAAGTTTAAAACTTACAAAAGGAAGTTTTGTTCCACACAGCACGTAATTATAAGTGTGGAACTCATTGCCACCAGATGTTGTAAAAGCTGAGAGTTTAGCCAGATTCAAAAAGAGATTGGACATGGTCTTGGAGGAAAGGTGCATCAGTAGCTATTGTTCATGGAAGTTAAGGATACAGCCTCCAAATTAGAGTGTTTTTAGACCTTAGAACTTCTTAGACCTGGAGGCTGCCAATGAGAGGGGAACAGTTGGAAAAAATCTTGATCTAAGCCAGTTCACTCTCCCTTTCAATATCCAGTCTCTGCCACTGTGTACTATAGGGTACTGGACCTACAGTCCAACCCAGTAAATAGCAATTTTTATGTTCTTATGAGTCAAACAGAAATGTATCCTGATGGCATGATGTACTTCATGCATACTGAAGAGGAGAGGAGTGTGTGCATGTGTATTTTGCAGTGGCAATTAATGAAGAAATTATATAAAATAAGAAAAGCCTTTGTTCAGTTCTGGTATGCCACACCCTATATCTATATGGTATGGATTTCCAGTTTTGTACTTTGCATTATGAAGAGCAACATATAATGTAGGTCGTATCAAATGCCTAATTTTTCTAAAAATAGAACTGGAAGACTTCCCAGACCACACAATACATCTGCTCTTTTGAGAATAACAAAATTGAAGTTAGTAATTACATTCTATTAAACATTTACATGGCAAATGCAAAGCATTTTCCTCTTCCCACGCTATAATGCTAACACTCAGAAGTTGGACATGATGTTTTCTGTGAAACAATTGATGTTGGACTCCTTAAAAGCTGATTTTAGCATGGAATAGAACATAAAGCAGTTTACTCATTTTGAGGGAGAAGTCCAAGAAACAAAGAATTCTTTCAGTATTCTATAAAGAATTTTTAGTTTGCTGTTTTCCTTTTTTAAAAAAAAAAAGAAAATATTCTCGATAAGATTGACAGTATATTTTCTTTATTAAAATGCTTTAAGGACTAACATGTGAGTGAATTCTTACAAATGCACCTGTTTATGCTGCCAAAGTTTTGATGCAACAATTAGAGTAGAGGTATTCTGTTAAATCATGCTGTAAGGCAAACTGTTTCCAAACTCTGTATTGTGTGAAAATGTAGAAAATGGGATTCAGTTCTCTGGCTGATATATTGAGAGGTCTCATAAAATACAGTGTGATGGAAGAGTGTTACTTTTAACCAAAAAAAATGTTTTTCTGTTAAAAAAACTGAAAGAAAATATTTTATTTTAGGGACTTAGAACAAAGGTTTGGGAGTGACTTCATGGGTCATCAGGTCTAATCCCCAAGTGCTGAGACAAGAACATTATATAGTCCCTTTCAGAAATGTATCAAACTCCATCTTAGAAGTAGTTATGTCTCTTGTAGTTGTTATGCTCTGTTCATTGTAGAAAGTTATTTCAGATCTTCACTGCTCTGCTAATTAGAAACCTCTTTTTAATTTCTAGCTTAAACTTATTTCACAACCAGGTTCTACCCATTTGTTCTTATGCCAGCATTGTCTTTTAGCTTCAATAGCTCTTCTTC
>NW_017728995.1:14391564-14399715 GCF_001723915.1 Gavialis gangeticus
CTCTGCTAATTAGAAACCTCTTTTTAATTTCTAGCTTAAACTTATTTCACAACCAGGTTCTACCCATTTGTTCTTATGCCAGCATTGTCTTTTAGCTTCAATAGCTCTTCTTCCTCCCTTGTGTTTACTGCTCCAATATTTGTATAATGCCCCTTAGCTTTTGTTTTGCCAAGCTAAGTAAGCCTTTTAGTTTCCTCTTGTAAAATATGCTTTCCAGTCCACTTGATCATCCACATAACCCTTATTTGTACTAATTACAGTTTGAATTAATCTTCCCTAAATATATTAATACCTATCTCTATAGGAAACCAGAAGTGTACACGGTATTAGAGATAGCAGTGTAATAATGCCATGCAATATGTCCTAACCTCTTCCTGAAATACCTTGCCTGAAATGTCCTAGGATTTTGCTCTTCTTCCAGTTTATACAAGACATTCGTATTAGGCCCTAAATTAATTATCTTGTACTTTGCATTATTCTGATATAACATTTTAAAAGAAATAAATGTTCATAATGCTTTGGAATGAAAACATACAACGGAAATACTGCTTTTGGATCAAACCACTCTTTTCCTTTTCAGCCGGCCTGGGGTTGACCATCCTCAACTCCCACAAGATCAACTAAAAGATGTGTAGATGAGTTTTATCAGTATTATTTTATCTGAAAAAGAAGCTCTATCACAGTAGCTCATAAGCTGCCAATGTGTATTTACCTTACATATTCCTAAGCACACCCAAGGTGTTCAGTGCTTTCTTTATATAAAGAACCCAACATCTTACGATTCCTAAGGCAGGAGATATGCCCCATCCAGATATTTAGAAGTCATAGACCTCATAGCATTTTAAATACTCTTTCTTTATTATGGTTGTGAAGGTTCATAATGGTAGCAATATGTTGTGAGTGTTGTTCTAGTTAAAGAAGGAAACCTTTCAAAAAACAGGAAGGTTCCTAAAATTTCAGAAATCTGTACTGAAAACTCAGCCACAACCAAATACTCTGTTACAAAATCACAAGAGGGTACTTTCTGACCAGAGAGATTGCCCTTAGAGCAGAACTGGGCATGAGACCAGACTCATGACAGTCTAATGTAGCAGTGCTCAGCCCTCCTCCAAAAAATAATTAGTACAAAAGGCATTATGAGGATATATTAGAGGAAGTTCAGGTTTTGGTGGGGTGTAATATAGTTTTAAAATGAGAAGGATGCCTGTGCTCTGCCTAGCTCCTAGTGCCATTCACCCAAGAAATGTGGATCGAGTGTGGAGCAAACTTCTCTTCCCATGCAAAGTAGCGCATCAGTTCAGGGATAGTTTCTGTTGTCAGTCTGTTTTCCTCTCATGCTAGTTTAACACTGGTGTCATCCCCCTTTCTTTAACAGAGTTGTTTCAGAGGTGTAGGTCTGTTGTTCTGGACTAACACAAATCACACCAGGTGCTTATACCTAAAGAGCAGAAATTCAGAACAGGAAAGTTTTAAGGGCAATTCTGCTTTCAGTTATACTGATATAAATTTGGACCGTTTACACAGAAGGCAATGCAATTTATACCAACATGAAACAGGTCTGAAAGGTGTCACATTTAAAGGATAGGACAACCATCAGAAGACAAAAATCAAGAGAATGTGCATTAGGCAAAAACCCTAAGAAAACAAAGAAAGAGAGAAAACATAGTGGTAAGAGTTAGTAATATGTCAGAAGATCAGGTCCATCTGAGAGAGATCATCTGTAACAGGAAGCCAAATTTAATCAAAGTTAGGGCTTATTTAGGGATCTAGAAGAAAAGTTAGTGTATGGTAAATCAAGGGTGTGTGGTAAATCACCATTTGTGATTTGGAAAGAGAGAAGCAGATATACACCTGAGAGTGCTATATGCAAGGAGGGCTGGAAATGTAAGTGGTACATACGTGATTTACAGAATTGTAAAGATTAAATGATGTTTGTCACCTAATGGGAAGATTGCCTTAGTCAAAAAAATATCGTCAGTTTCTAGTTCTACAAGAAACAGAGAACTGCTTTATGCAAAGATTTATGAGGATCAAAGACCAGATTTGTCTGATGTGGGTGGGAGTGGAAGGTGGCCAGTGGCTCTGCCTGAAAAACCAATCAAACAAGTATCTGATGTGAACAGCAGAAAGCAGGTGTTTAATAACCTGAAGCACATAACTCTTACCTAACCACAAGAGCCAAAACGATGCCAGACCACTAATTAAATAACCATCCACCCATGACCGCACATTTTAGTGGGGCATTTTAATTTTCTACAAATTGCTCAAATTTGAATGCGTTTGTGTGATCATTTCATTGTGCTTGCTATGTCTTCAGACATACACCAGGGCTGTAGACTGTGGCACCTGGGCCCGTATCATCATTCTAATCATTTTCACCAACTATAGGCTATAAACTATGTATATTAAAGTTCTTCATTTTTATCATCTCATGAATCAAGAAGTGAAAAACTACAATAAGTTAAAAGGTAACGATCAAGAGCCACTACTGTAGTTACATGGGTAAATAGTCTGTGACATGATTGGTGAATGGTATTGTTCAAATGGATTTTTAACAGGAAGTCAGGCTTTCATACATTAGTATAGGTTAATAAACACGGTTACATAAAGGTTAGCCTAGTCTGTAGCACACTTCAGTCTCAGGCTGCCGGATATCCCTTGTGGATGCCTATACAATACTGTTTGGGTTTTCTTTTTTTTACAGCAAAGCCTAACACAGCTGTAAATTGCTTTGGGGGGTTGATGGAAGAGGGGGTAAAATATTGGAAGAGGGGGAATAAGCTGAATGCATCACAGGAGGGGTCAAAAAAACTCAAGAAGAAAAAATGGCTTTTCCATGAATTTTCATCTCCTAGCAGTAAAGTGTCAGGAACATGAATTAATAACTATAATTAGTAACTGTGAAAGCTCCAGGACACCAAGCAGAGCCTTGATGAGCTGTGACTAAAGATTAGCAGTAACCAACCTCTACCTCACACACAAAGGATTTAAACACATCCTCAACACAATTCCCACCCCCTACTAAATGTAAATGAAGACTAATATGCAAGCACAACATAAAGGGCACCATAATATTAAATTATGGTAAGCTCAAGAGCCCATGATGTGCTAATTTGGTGGAACACATGCAGTTCAAAGAAGAATAAGCTGGAAATATCAATAGCACTGCTAACCAATATATGCGAGTGGAATAGTAGGAAATCAACTGACAAGTGTTTGTTCTATTCCTTTTGTTTATAACATGCACCATACAAGGAACATTTGACAGCATTATTAGCTGGAGAGAAATAGCTGCAGCATGGAGTATAATTTTAAGTGCAAAAATGATAGCTTGATATTGTTGATAGCTGAAAGAAAAAAAAATCCAAATAAAAGCTAAGGGATGCAAAGTGCTATTATTTGACACTTAAAATAGCCTCAAACTAATTCCACTTTAACTTCTTATTAACACAGTACTCAAATGAAGAAAAAGGACAAGTTTAGATCCTCTTCTAAAGTATATGTCCTTTATCTTTAGTCAGAGAAGCTTTTATCTCAGGTTGTTAAACTGAATGCTAGCTCTACATTGAAACATAACGGTGCCATCTTAAGAGCCATTGCTTTTCTTTGACCTTGGTATCTTTAAAGGCCAAATCTTTAAATCTCTTTGCCTTTTGCAACATTGCCAGTTTCCATGCTAATTTCTGTTTTTTACTGCCCCGATACACGTGACATTAGGTACTAGGCAGCTCAGCTGATTTTCTCTCTTTCACAAGGTGTTCCAGGATCCCTAGGTATTCCCAAACTCTAACTGGTAAACAGGGTATAAGGCTTTTCAAGTCCACTCATCTGCCACTAGAACCAAAGGCAGGCACTCTAATGCCTACCATCAGATTTAAATGCTCCCCCTCCAGAGGCCATAATACTTAGGGATTTCTGCCCTGCACTTCATTCCCCTGGTACACCATCCTGCATATCCAATTCTAGGGAGAAAGTGGTATAGAAGGGGAAACATTAAGGGGAGAACTATAATTGCTTACTTTGGCTTTATGCTGTTTGGAGGTTTCCCCACAATAAGTAGATCACCAGATTCCCAGTTAGATAGCTTTTTCTCATCTTCTTCATACTGTTCATAGAATAGGGCAGGATCTGCCCTCATGGGCTTTCAAATCTTTAGTGTAAATTGGCCCATACCACAAAACCACCCCCAGTTTGGCATGATCTGTCCTTTGCTTAGGGCACTTTAAAGTTAGGCAGTAATATTTAAGTTAGTGACAGTCTTGGAACTGATGGCTGTGGGCTCTGCGTTCAGGCCCTCAATGAAGAAGGCCTCAAATCAGTCCTCAATTACACTGTAATGAAGGGGGAAGATTATTCAGCTCCTATTCCTGCTGTCTGTGGCTGCAGCTGGTGCTTTCTTAGCACTTTAAATGCTCAATATTAAGAAAAAAGAAATGACAATGTTATCTTCTCACTTGTTTCTTTAGGCCTCCTACTCCCAGCTCCCAATTGACACCCACATCTGTGCTTTTAGCTTGGATTTACAGAAACAGATTATTAAGCAAAAGAATGAGCACCAACCTCTCCTGCTGCTCTTTCTAGCCTGACTGCCTCTCGATTACACTGGAATAAAACGGTTTTCTCCAAACCAGGAGCATACCAGAGGGCTGAACGAGTACTATCAGCAATTTCCGTTTTACCTGGCACAGATATCATGGCAAAGAACCTGGTAAGTCAAGTCAGGTGACCAGTAACATACTATTTTTATTCAATGAACTGCGTGGCTCTGTCAAAGTTTAGAAAGAAATTCAAACAGTTGTGTTCATGTAACTTTCTCTCCTGCCAAAAACATTTCTTTGCTGTGTTACTTTACAATTGTCATCAATATATGGAGGGCTGGGGGTTAGAATAATTTATTTTCAAGTTTCTTTCTAGCTCCATAGAAGGCAGGGTAGGTATATATTTTTAAATGTTGCTCAGTTTTACTGTTTTAATGTTGCGCCTTTTTGACCTGGCTAATCAGTTAAACCCAATTTTCTAGAATGCTGCTTTTTGATATTTGCCTTTTGTTAGGAATAGAAAAGTGGTCCTGGCACTGGACTGGAAATCAGATTTCCAAGATTTATTTCTATTGTCTAGCATTTTCCTATTGATTGATTTTTGTCAGGTCCATCCTCTCTTGATGAAACATCTAAGTTTTGTACCAAAACTGCTTTTTGGGAAGCAAGAGAGTGATTCCTATAGGATGTATTTGTTGTTTTGCTGACCTCCCTGCCCTCAAAACCAACAGAAAAACAACTGGTTTTCAAGTGATTTGTTTTCGGTTTTCTAATGAAAATTACTCTTTGAAGAATGCAATGAACTTTCTTGTATACATTTTCTTTTCATTTTGCCTTATTGGGTAGGGTTGTGACTGCAGCCCCTTTGCATCCAGTGCATGGGCTTTTTTAAAATCTAATTCCTTTCTGAGTCCCTCTCCTTTCCCCCGCCTGCTCCCCATCCCCCAGCTAAATGTTGCCTCTATACTGGTATTACTGGGTCCAGCAGGGGGATTCACTGCAAGATGCAGAGACACTAACCCTTTGAGACATTCTCCATCCCTATGGGAAGAAAGAGAAGTACAGAACGCATGAGTACAAAGTGAATATTACATACCTGGATACATTTTATGAAGGTGTTGTGGGATTTAATTCAATATTAATAATGTGTTGAGAACATTAGGCAAAGTGAAAAACATTTTTATTATATTAACAGCAGTGAATGAGAATGATATAAAAAGCAACAAGTAAAGTTATTTTGACACCCCCCTTTTATGACTTCAGTAGACTCTCACATGCTTTTTGCCAGGTCCATATTATTTTCTGCCAATATATGATCTGATGCAGAGAAATAACAGGACTTCATTGTGTGAATAAACTTCAGAGACTAGCACATAAATAGCTTCAAATGAGTAGTTACTCAAGAGTCTGGCTGTCCTTTGATGTGGTACTTTGAAATACTGCAATTTTGACACAGAACAGAAAGGCAGGGCAATTAATGGATAATTGCAATATTAAATACAGGAGAAGATCAGAACGGTAAAGCCACTGTAAGGCAATGCTGAAGACTGTCATGTCCAGAGTGAGTTTTCAGATGTAGACATAACCTCTTGCCCAGATTCTCAGTGACAAATAAGGATTGAGAGGCAAAAGTAAATTAGTAGGTTCAGTCACCAGTTCAGGAAAAAATCAGTATCAGGTCCAACTCTGTTCCCTATTGCTACAGGGCACAATTTACCCTATTTTCTCAAATGCCACACACCTCCAAGTAAGACATGCACTTTGTTTTTGGAAGGTTTTTCCCAGAGTAATGGCCAACTGTGTGACATATAGTAAGTCATCTTAGAAACAGAGTATCCAGGAAGCATGGCATCCCTAGAAAGTCTAGGTGAAGTAGTAGGGACTTCTTGGGGAAGCAGAATAGCAACATAACTAGCTCTTGACCTTTGCAAGAAGCAAGACTGTTACTTCTTTACTGTAAACAGTTCTTTATGTAAGTTCCTATCAATAATAAAGTGTTGTTTCCATACCATAAACTTCATCAAAATACTGCAGACTGCATGCAGCAACTCACTTGCCCTGGGCCAACTCATTTGCTGCTTCAGGACTCCAGAAGTAGCAACTGTGAGAGGGTTAATGCTGGACCCTGCTTTTGCTGCTGGCTGAACCAGAAAGAAGTGAGCTATTTTTGCAACTTATAGAAGACAGCATCTCCCTCACTCTACTTTAGTGAAGAAAAATCAGCTTCCCTGCTTAAAACATACACCCCAATTCTGGAGGGCTCAACTGGGAGTGGAGGGAGGTGCATGTGGTATATGGTGTTATTCACAAACAAAATCTGAGAAAATAACAACATAAAGAAGCCCCCATGTAGTCTCTGGGGACTCACTTTGGGTGCTAGTTCATAGAGAAGCCTGTTCTGACAAATCTTCACTGCAATTGATGCTAGCTAGATTAAAGCTCCTTTGGTTACGCCTGTGTATTATAAAATCATGCCTGCAGTTACACATACCGATGGTGGAATTCTCTTATGCATCTCTATCTGGTTCCCTCATTCTCTTCTCAAAACCTGACCATGTTAATTCATGGAAATCACTACACTACATTGGAACTGTTGCAAGTGTCTCCATAGCATCCAAAGGGAATCTTGCACTTGAAGAAGTTTGATTTTAAGACCTTGAAATAATATTCGATAAAAAATATAATCTTGTCAGTTTCTATAATATAATTATGCTTGAAAGTTAAGGGGCACTATAGCTAAATCACAGACCTTAATGAAGTTGATAGATGTATTAAGTGCATTTCTTTATGGTAAATAGAAGGCGTATTTGATTGTCCTTTTATATAGGTAAAGTTGGACTAGTCAATGGGCTATGTAATGAGAATCAGTGGCTGAACCATGTGACCTGAAGAGGCTCCTTGGAACTGATTTGAACATGCAAGTTTTCTGAAGTGCTCGCTAGCATATGCCAGAAAATCTAACATCGAAATATTTAAATCTTGAATATATTTCTGCACATATTGACTTTGACAGGAAAACATACACACACATACACACAACAAAACCACACTTTCACTACTTATTAGGGCTTCCAGGCCAGGTACAGATATTACACATAAACTGGTAAAAGTGATCAGAAACCAGTCTAAACCTGCAACAGAACAGAAGTTCAGCAGACAGACTTGTTTAAAAATGACAGAACCCAGTCTAAGATAGACTTGGATCATTGTCGTATCTAACTTAAGTGAATTAAGTTAAATTAGTTTATAGAACTTCTGTACCTCCCTCCCGATTCAAGTTAGGTCATTGTCCTCCAGCATCTCATGCTGCTTTGCAGGTTCCTGTAGGTCAGGGGCATTGCAGGCCCCTCACAAGATAGTGTGCTGGAACTTGGCCTGCTATGTCCCCAGCCTTTTGCCTTCCTGCCTTTGACCAGCTGTCATCAGCAGCCAGGACAGGGCATGTGTGTGTGTACTGGTGTGTGTGTACTGGTGTGTGTGTATATATATAATGTAGATAGCAAAATATATATAAATATATGTAAAATTTATACCCTGATAAGGACAGCTGGGAGGATTTATCCAGTAATGTTTGTCAGTTATCTAACGGACGGCATTAGGTACCCAAATTTTA
>NW_017728995.1:14399726-14427278 GCF_001723915.1 Gavialis gangeticus
GGGGGGGGGGGGGGGGGAGGGAAGGTGCTGGGAGGAGCAACTCCTGGCATCTGTGTTCCTGCACAACAAAGCAGCAAGGGGATGTGGGGCTCCTTCCCCCGTGCCTGAAAAACAGAACAGAAGTTAGCCCTTTGGTGGGGGGGAGACACATAGGCTGCATGTACTGTCCAAGGACAGCAGATTGGGGACACTCCTGCACACCTCCCAGCAGGCTGCCTGGCACAGGGGGAGCAGTCCCCCTTTCCCTTGTTGCTCTGTCATTTAGGGACACAGATACAACCACAGCCAGGCAGGAGAGAGTGCTGGTGTCTGTGTCTGGGGGGATGGGATGAGGCTGTGTGGTGGGGACCTCTGTTGCACCCACCCTATTGCAGCTGCTGCTGAGAGCTGATGTGGCCTGAGCCAGCACAGCTGAGAGAGGCCCGCTCTAATCTCCCACCCACCATGGCTGACAACATGGCTGGCAGGAGGCAGGGCTGGGGTGAGGGGACATGGTAGCCAGTCAGGGGTGGCCTGCTGCTGGCGGGGCTCAGCATTCGCTGGTAGCTTGTTGGAAGGTCTGTGGGAATTCCCCCAGCCTGCTGGCCTCAGCCAGTGTAGGTGGCCTGCATGCCCCCACAACCAAAGGGTGAACTTATGTTGTGTTCACTCCTAAACTAACCTATCTGCTTAGAGAAACCCACACAAGTTAGCTTCAATCTCCCTAAGGCTTTTTGAGTATCTGTACCTAGCCCCAGTGAAAATATTGCTCCATGTGCTGACTATGCAGCAATTATTAATGAAATCTATTCACAGAACTTTGTTCACATCATGCTTTTCTATACCGATATTTTGGCATGATCCAATCATTCATATAAAGGAAAGATTGTTTTTATTCAATAAGAAATAGCCATGCTCATTTTATCTCCAGTGAAAACAAAATCAGTCTTTGAAAAGAAAACAAAGAAACTGGGAAGTATGTAAATGTATTCCCTCTTTTAAGAATGGATTATTAAAAATGCATGGGAACCCTGAATGGCTTCTTTTGGATATAGTGGCAGCACATTTTTCTAGTCCCTCTCCCTGCTCCTACCCTACTTTAGTTCTCCCCTTTATATGACTTCTACTATCCTGAATTTCACATCATACAGCTTCCAAACCTGTTTTTGCTCTGATTCTGGACTTGATTTTGCTCTCACATCTGTGGGAATCTGACGTCATTTCAATGGCAATAAAGAATTTAAAATGTGAAACTAGAAGGTAAAATTCACTTTAAGGTACATTAGCCTACATTTAAGGTGCATTAGAGTGTGTGTCTACATGTGCATGCCCTTAATGCATTTAAAAAATGGCAAATTTAGGCTATTTGCACCTACATGTTATATCTGCAAATTCAGGTATCAAATTTAGGTGTGAAAAGTTAAAGTGCATTAATAAACATGTAGATGTGTTAAGGGTGTTAATGCTGTGTGTGAACTGATTTAGGATTAACTTTAGTTGGAAATCAGTCCACACGCAACATTAATGTGTTTTAACACCTGCATGCATAGATGCCTGCCTATACCCCTTAATGTGCATTAAGATAATGCTCCTTAAAAATTTAGGTGCATTTAAATGCACATGTAGACATACAGTCCTACTATAAAGGCTTCAGATTGGAAGCAAAAACAAATTGGGGGGAAATGGCAGACTGTAAATTAATTGCATTTACTTTCCCAGTCACGAGCACTAAATTTTGCTTTTAAAATAAGAAAGAATTCTTCTTATTTGTCCTCTCATGTGTATTTTAGTGATACATTCATCTTGGATTAATTCTGCTGGCATGTGGCTTTGCATAGTCCCCTGTGAAGTTAGTTAAAATAGAAAAGCACACTATTTTGGTGTCTGAAATGGCTGCACAAGTGGTACTTATATACAGCATTTAACAGGTTATCGATGTTCTATAGGGCATAGCTATTTAAGTAGCCTAATAACAGCGGTTGATCGTAGAACTGTTCTAGGCATGGCAATCATTCTTTTCCAAAATGACACCTTTGATGCTAAAGAAGAAGAATATGTGTGGTTTTTAGGACAATAGCTAGAATTTGGGGGCTATAAATATAGTTTATAAGGGAAGAGGCTAGAGAGGAATGGTCAGAGAAGATGAACCTAAGACGAGACGACAAGAAGTTCCATGTCTTGTGAAGTATAGCATTGCTATCAGGATGCACTGGCATGGAAACTAAATGAGTCAGACCATTTGAGGCTCATAGTGACAAAACTCCTTGTCCTAATGAGTCTATTGGGCGATCAGTATGAATATATAAGTCCCAAAACACTATAATGTGGTGTGATTTAAGCCTGAGTGCAGCAGCAGTGTCTGAAAATTCTGAAATGAATTCAGGATTTAGTCTATGGGGATGATAAACTACTGTAATATTAATCATAGTGAGTGATGTACAGAGAACGATACATGATCAAAGGACATCTAATGTGTATTTGCAGTATTCATTTTTTTTAAAGGCAGATAATCCTGATAAAAAAAATCTATGCCACTTTTATGTCTCCCAATGTAGGCTTAAAAATATGTGCAGTCTATACAGAAATCACCTTAAAAAGGAAATTAGACATCTTTGGAAAGGTGTACAGTATCAGAGCACAATGAAGCCCAGTGTTAATGCAGGATTACTTGCCAGATTTCAATATCTAGAATTCAGTCTAGTTTTGAAAATGCCAAATGATAGGACTTCCATCTCTTTCCCTGGAAGATTATTTTACAGCTTTCCATGATTTTGGACTAAGTGTTTTTCCTCTTAAAATTTTATCCCTTAGCTCTTTCAATTAAATCCCAACGTAATACATTAAATACTTGTCTCCATTTTTAGGCCTAGACTTACAACCTTAAACACTTGAAAGCTGTTTTGTGTTGTGACCTTATCCATCATTTAGTCATTTATCCATGCTATATCTATTTAACTTTTCATTTTCCCTCTTAAATCAATTCCTAAGGAACCCTGACCAAAGTTTTTGGCTCTTCTTTGAACTTCTTCCAATTAATATCTTTCTGGGAACATCCTGGCAGTGTCCCAGATCACATCATATTAGAGACTTATATAGAGAAAATATTCCTATCCTCATCTTACTTTTTGCATTTTCCCATTGACATCAATCAACCAAATCTTCTTGACTTCATCAGGCATTTGATTACAAACTTGCATTGTACTTTTTATAATAGTGCTTGACAACCTAAAGACTCATTTTCTGTCCATTATCACTTCTGGGTTTTGCATAATTTCTCTTAGTTCCCAGGGCCCTTTTTCCCCACTTAGTTTTAACGCTTTCATTTTTTCCCCATGCCATTTGCATTAGCATATTCTTTTTTCACCTTATTGAATCTTGTTTAGTCACATCATGTCCACATTTTTTATTCCTTCAAATCCCTCAGTGTTACTCATTTCTTTGTCCTTGCTCGTATTTCCAACTCCTCTTGAATTGTATAGTCTGTGAATTATACAAACATCTAAAATTTCTCCCTTTTCCAGATCATAAATAAAGACGTAATATGAGCTCAGACCAAACACTGACACAACAGTACCTCATTAGACAAGTTCCTACCAACTTGACCTTTATTTATTTATTTGCTGTCTTTTAGCCAACTTTCAGTTCTCATGAAACTGTCCCCAGCCAAAGCAAGTTGAACTGATTTTTTAAATAAAGATTCTATAAAAAACAATATCTACTATAGTCCAAACATTTGACAGATCTTTCACTGTTTTTTGGCATGGTTTCTTTTTTGTTGCTGTTGAGGGATTTTGTGTTTTGTTTTGTTTTTTGGCCACTAAGGGCTCAGTGTTGGAAATGCTACACACACAGGTCTGCCAGGGATGTAAACAAATATTCCATATGTAAAACACTTTTAGAATCAGGACATTGTCTTGTAAAATTTCCAAACAAACAAAACAACATCACAATCAAGTGTGTTTGGCAAGATGCAGAATTGATTCTAGGAGCACCATCGGATGCTGGGTGATCAGAGATTCTTTTGGGGGATGACAAAAAGATGTAAGAAAATGATTTTGGATGGCTGTGTTGTGGATGAAGAAACTCTCTTGTTTTCTTGAGTACTCATGTGTTTAAGAAAGCAGGATTTTTTAACATTCTTTGCAAACATACACACACACACTGATACCACTATCAGTTTTTTCCTCATAAGTAGAACAACCTCCAAATTCTTATGGCTTGCAACTTGGCTCGAGAGGGGTAACAGTCACCAACAAATTATACAAAGTGTCCAGAGGGCTGCAAGGGCTACTATTAAGTAGTCATATAGAAAACAGAAAGGAACAGGGCACAGGCATAGGCACAGACAAGGGCCAGCCATGTTCTTTCCTTTTAATAAATTGTTGCATTGATCGGCTGAGTCACAAGTAAAGGCATGGAATAGGCTTTGCAGATCAAATACATTTCATTCCCACTTTGTAGCAGGTCTGAGTTCCAGGGGATGGGACATGCTGGTCCTTCCTTTGGCCCCTTTTTTGGCCTTTAGATCTGTTGGCCCCTCTTTGGGCCTCAGGACCCTGCTGGTTCCATTACACTATTCCTGGCCACTCATTAGGCCACTGGACCCTGCCGGTCCCACTCTCAGCCCCTGTTGGGCTGCTGGCTCTCTCTAAGTGCGCCTTGCCTTCCCTTGAAGGCTCCAAGCTAAACTGCTAATATAACTTAATAGTAAGCACCTGGCCTCTGACCGGGACTTGGGCCTTCTCTTAGATTTAACATAAATCAGGGACACCTACCCGTATAACCAAGCCCTGGTATGTCCCAGGTACCTTCCTTTGTTTCCTGTGCTGCGGAGTGGACTGCCAGATTTTGGTGGTCCTCAAGTCCTTCCTCAAAGCCACTAAGACCCTCAGCACTGGCGATGGCCTCCTTGCAAACAAAGCGGGTCCTATTCAATTTGGATTCAGATTTGGCCAGAATCAGGGACAGTGATTTGATTAATTGATTCTGATCAGTGTCCCTGATTTGATTCAGCCAAATATGAATCTGCAGATTCGATGCTGATTCAGAGAATCAGCAATTTGGACATAGACACAGCTTTTTAAAAAATTTTCTACATACCTTTAGGTAGTAGGCGTGGCTCATGATCACTATGATGCTGGGGTGCATGGAGTGTTCCACAGGTGGCGAACCCAGAAGTGGACCCAAAGTACTTCTTGTCCACTTCCTGGTCTGCCAGGGAGCACACTGCACCCCCGCCCCGAGATTGGCAATCAGCTGCAGGGGGACTCCAGGTACCCCCCCCAACCCAGAAGGCACCAGTCACTCAGCTGGGGTCATGGGGGAGGGGGGGGGCATTGTGTTCACCGGCAGACCCGGAAGTGGACAAGAAATGCTTCTGGTCCACTTCCAGATCTGCTGCTGAGCACACTGGGGAGCTCCTCATACTTCTGTGGGATGCACCATAAACCCCAGCATCGCGGCACTCATGGGCCCCTGCTACCTAGAGGCTTGTAGAAAAAACATTTAAATCTGTCTCTATGTCTGAATCTCTGAATCTTTCCAAATCTTTTCAATTGGATTTGGAAAGATTAAAAAGAGTCCTCCGATTCAGTTCGGATTTGGAAATTCAGCCACCTAATTGGGCCAAATAGCCACCAAATTGAATCAGGGACCAGAGCTTTGCACAGCCCAATTAGCCAGGTGATCCCTGTAGTGAGGGAACTTCAGAGCCAAATGAAGAGCTTCCAGGGGATCAGTGTTCCTGGTTGGGGCAAGCCACTGTCACCAGACATGCAGGCACTGGTGAGGTGGCTGAAAGAGGGCATTAGGTAATGGCTTGATCCCTTGTGTTTCACTAATATATTAAACAATAGGAGATCATAACTAGGCTACCCTTTAGCCTTGTGTCCTGAAAGAGGTCTCTGTCTTTGGCTAAGTTCAGACATTCAGGAGGGTTAAGGGAGATTAGACTGCATTAAAAATGCTCACCCAATCTAAGGTAAATCATGATATGGGGGCTAGGAGAGGGTTTGGAGGGATACGGGATGTAGGTACACTCTGTGGAAGCAACTGGGAGGAATAGAGGTGCAGGTGGCATATGCAGGGAGTTGCTGGGGTATTTGAAGGTTTGGCAGGGTCAGAGAGGCTCTCAGCATCTGTCAGGGAGGGGTTTGGGTGGGGGAGACTAAGGGCTAGTGAACCTATCCCTCATCAATCCTGTCTGTACCCTGACTAATACTACTTCCTTGGCTTCCACCATCTTAATACTGATAAAACTGGCACTCAGAGTGGCTTGTGGAAAAGGTGGTTGGGGCAGGGGGTCTGTCTCATCCAAGAAAATAGAGGGCAGGAAAAGCACAGCCCTTGGGCTGGGGTGAGCATCTAGGTTTTCCCAGCCCTGGGGCTATGCAGGTAACTGTACTGAAGTTTGATTCACCAGTCAAACCTAGATTGATTAAGTTTGAGTGTACACTGTTCCAGGTCTGTTTTAGACTGGGTTCCACAATTTTTTAGACCAGTCTGTGAGTGTGGAACTTCTGTACAGTTACAGATTTAGATTGATTGCCAATCACTGAGACTAAGTGTAAGCTCTGCACCTGGGTGAACTAAGTTAGATTGTGTGCCCATTTTTAATCCAATCTAACCTCCCTCTCACCCCACTTAGCCTTTGAGCTGGGAGAAAAGTATTTAAATACTTAAGTATTTAAATCATGTGGGTACATCTCATCTCCCCATGTAATTAATGTGGCTGAATAAAGTCTGGTGCAGTTTGTGCCGGAGTGCATTGCTCCCAGGCATTGCAATTTTTTAAAATATTTCTTCCCATGGCCAAATTAGCCAAAACTAGTTCCAAATCCAGGTGTCCAGAACCATAAATGGCCCTGTGTAACAGGGGGGCCTTCTGTTGGCCGATCTACCAACACCCTGCCCACCTGTTCTGGGCCAACGACCCGCCTTCTCATCTGCCACACTTTGTTGTTATCTAATTAGGATGTTAATTAGGTGGGAGGCTACCCATTTCTTGCCCAGATGCCAGAGGGCACTATCTGCGGTTCTGCTCCTCACCTACACCGCAGCCCAAGCCTCACGGATGGCATCCACTGTTGTTAACATCACCAGCCCCACTCTGGGCCTGAGAATCCTCCAATCCAGACCCCTACTGGATCCCTCTACTCAGATGGCCTACTCCACCTTCATTCGGGGCTGCCTAGCTCCCTGATATGTTCCCCCTTATGGGTGTGGTCCCCCAGGACCTTTGGCTATATGGGCCCTGGCCTCATCTCCTGGCCAGTTGGAACCCCAGGCCCTCAGCTCTGGGCATCCCTTGTGGTGGGTCCCCAGCTCTTTGACCCTTCTGGTCCTGGACCCAGCATTGACCAGTCAAGGGATTTCAAGTCAGGCTTATGAGTCTATAGCCCTCTCTCTCTCTTGGGTCCACCTTCATGACCCTTCTATGGGGTATCCCAGCTGGCTGTCAGAGCTAGAGTTATTAAGGCACCCCAACCTGCCTTTCACCAGGGTGGAAACTGGCCTGGCATTTTCTGGGGGCTCCTGCACCACAGAGCCCCACCAGGCCACCCACTCCTGGCAGGGTGTAGTTTTAGGTTATGCCCAGGACCAGGAGCCTCCAAACCATGCCCTACAGCTCCTGCCCTTACCTCCAGGTGTTCAAAGCAGCCTTGCAGCCAAGCGATGTTACTGCCTGGCTTGCCAGCAGCAAACTGCTCTGTTTATATAGGTGGCCAGAGATGTAAAATGGCTACCACAGTCAAGTACCTGCTGGCTGCTTGGCTGAGTCCTTAAAGTCGCAGGCACCAAAAGTGCCCTGTCACACCCTACTACCAGCAAACACCCTCCACCTGCAGCTGGAGCTTCAGATGTTTCCAAAAACTTTGGTGGGCATCCTACTTGCAGGCCAAACCCCAGGGGCTTGGGTTTTGCATGCTTCTGAGCTTTCTTTGCCCTTAGCCATATGGCCCATGGAGCAAGCAAGGGAGGAAACTCCCATTTCCATAAACTGGGCTTGAAGCCACTGCACCTTGGTGAGTACTGAACCACGCCAGAAGAACAGTTCTCCTGGGGCATGCTTCAGGAAAACTGCCTTCTTGGACACAGATACATGATATTTCCCTTGCCAGGTTAAGAAGCCACTATGCTTGTCCTGAGCCTTCAAGAGGCCATGCACCCAGGACCACAGCATGCTGAGTTGGGGTGAAACATCCCCGGCTGGCAGGGGGCCCTGAGGGAGAGCCTGACCACCTAGGGCTACTTCAGCCTAGCTCAACATGCTGCAGAGGGGCTGGGTGGGGTAGGAGAGTGCTTCAGTACAGGGCTACCCTGCACTGGAGGATCCTCATGTCTCAGCCAGCCCTGTCAACATCTACACATGCACTGCAGCAAAGTAAATAACACCACTGTAGGATAGAACTTGTGTCTGGTGGTATCCTACGGGAAAGTTAATTAGCATACTCCACCCTAATAGCACCACATGTAGATGGTGATGTTTTACTGCTTAGCTAATTAGTCGATTCCATAGTAAACATCTCATGTAGATATGCCCAGTTATACAAAAACATTTTGGTAATGGCATCTTCTAACAGGACAACCTGCCTCTCCTTCTGCCCTCCTCCATTTAATAACAAGAATATAAATGAAATTATAGATTTAAGATTATAAAAAGTATATACATCCCACTTTTCGCAACTAATGGATATTATACACCTGAATACCTCATTAGTGAAAAACCAAATTTTCTAAAGATGTTCATGCCCAATATTTCCCACAGTTAGGTAACCCTTTTCACTTGCTGAAAGCAGCTAGGAAGGGGTTGTATTTACACTTAACCATCTCAGAAACTCATATAAAGTACTTGATGTTTCCAACTGTCTGTATGATTGAAGAGACAGCAGGTGAATATAAACCAGAATGTGGGTCATTTATGAACAAGTCAACAGTAAAAATGAAGATCTCCAGTTCTTTAAATGGTTTTCAAATTATGTCACCATGGAGTAGTAATGGTCAGCAAAACACTTCCCATGCCTCTACAATCTATCCAAGGTATTGTCAGAGTAAAGCAACCAATAACCTGTGGTTAGTGAAAGATATGGTGGCAGTAAATACTTTCTCATTCACTCATGACAGGAAATACAGTAGGATTGTGGATGTTTATGGCTGTGCAAGCTGGGAATTTACATTAATTGGTTCAGAATTATGATTTTTTTCAAAAATAATCACATCTGAATCTATGTAAGATTTAAAGAAGCCTTTGAATAAGAAAAAAAATGGAAATTAAATAACCCTGATGGCTTTTTTTTTACTGCAAACATATTTTAAGACTCGACAGCAGTTGCAGCGTTCCCCTAATTTTTGCTATAAAAGGGAAGTAAAACAACAGTTTATTGTAGCAATACTTCATAGTGCCCTACTTCTGTAAATTGTCTTTAAGCTCTAGGGTAAAGACGGAACATTCATGTTTTTAAATTGGATACAAAAGCAGTTTCTATGCTGTAGCTGCTGTAGTATAAATTACTACACACAGACCATCAGATATGTCTAAACATACTGCTGCTCAGCAAATTGCAAACATATTTTGGCTTGCTTTACCTGCGCTATAGCTGCCTCTCCTGTTAAATACTTTCTGTTGGGAAGGTACGGTGCAGACCATTAAAATGTCTTCTACACAAGCACCAAACCATGTTAATTGACCCAAATTTTAAAAATGTTTCAAAAAGGTTTAATTCAGTTTAAGCAGAAATAGACTGGCCAGTGTGAATGAATTTAAGCCAGCTCTTGTACAGCATGAAGAAACAAACATAACACTCAGATTACTGAAACAACAAAACCTCATTCAGTTTCCATTGGAGACCTAATGTGTGTCACTCACAAATAAACAGGTGACACCTCCAAATTTTGGAAGAAATGGGAGATGAGAAACTCAGCCACCACTTTTTTTCCAGGAAGGTCTCTGATAGGTGACAGCTACAGTAAGTGTTGTAGCCAGGCAGGGGCAAGCAGGGTGAATGCCCTGGGTGCCGAAGCCAAGGGGCATCAACAGGTGCTGCCCCACTGGGGTGGGGCAATGGATGGAGCAGCTTGCAGCTCATTTGGGGGGGGTGCACAGATGGGGGGAGGGCAGCTCCTGCCACTGTGTGCATCCCTGAGCAAGCATGGCGGGGGGGATTCCCCCCAGATGTGTGTGTGGGGCAAGGGCAGGCTGCCTGTGCTGGCTTTGCCCTGGGCACCAAACTTCCTTACCACAGCCATGGCTACAGTAGGTTGAGATGACCAAACCCCAGAATATAGCATGACCAGAACTAGCAGGCATATTGCCACCTGACAACAGTTTTGTTGATATCCCAAGTGAGACCTATAAGAAGAACCATGAGGCTACACAGGGAAACTCAAATACTGAACATTGCTAGGAAGCTGCTCATGTCTTTGCAATTCTGAATTATATGAATGTCCGTTATTTTCGCTAGGAAAGAACCTGTGAGGAGCTGTACCTTTTGAAGACTCCTGAAAAAAAGCATTTTGCTTGGTTATTCACTTGTGCAAGGGCTTATGCTCAGTAACTGGAACTCAGACACTGAATGAAGCAAACCTTTGAGCAATTAATTAACAGCAAAGCACCCCCCTTACCCCCCGCTTCTAGATGCTCTTCTTTCTCTCGTATGCCTCTAGGTTTGCAACCACATATTATGCTCATTTATTATAGAAGGTCACAGAAAAAGAAATACACAAAAAAGTGTAATTGTTTGGATTCTAGGGTCCTATTACACTATATGGATGTTTCAAAGCAAATGTATGAATAGCTGGTGAAGGGGAACAGTTGTCACAGGTCCTAGTTCTGCAGTCCTTACACCTGCAAAGGCTCCTACTGAAACAAGGAACAGAATACTTGTTTAAGTATTTCTGTATTTGGAAGAAGTTGGTGCAACCCTTTACTAACTGAAAAATGAATAATATAATATAATATTTTAGGAAAAGTTAGACATGAGAAACGTAAAAGCAAATTAAACCTTGTCATGGATGAGAAAACATTACTTGCACATAAGTATGAATTTAGAAATTAGCAACAGCAACAGATGCTGCAGTGAAAAAAAAATCTTCAAAGCTACTTTTCAATTTCACCTCAAAATTACTGTAAAACGTAGAATAATTACCGTTAAATTAAATTGAGTTTTGCAGTAAGACGTGTAAACAGATAATTAAAGCGGATTAATTTCCCCTTGTCTTTTCTCAAATTAGTGAGCAGTAAAGTTCAATTGATGGCAACCATTCCAAATTTAAACTTTTGAGAGAATTGCATCATATTAATATTTGGTGTTTAAACACTTGGGTAGATGTTTCTTATATTTTTAGTCCAAAATAAATGTTATGAAACCCCTACTTCATTGTAATTGGGAAAAAGTAGTTTTCTTTATTATTGTCTTTTTGCCTCCAAAGGAACTGACAAACATATCTGCCATCTATTTCAATTCAGAAGAGACTGAAATCTGGATGCAGTGAAAAAAAACCCAACTCTTGTATTTATTGTGGTAGCAAGCAGTTTCCTTAGCTAGAGCAAGTCGCAGCTAGCCAAGTTAAAAAATATAAATTTTAGCCTCCACAAAATTATAGCCGGCAACAAAATTATCATCATCCATTTCTGGCTAGTAAGGAATCTCCAGGATTGTACTCATCAGGTTCAGACCAGATTATTGCAATTCACCTCATTGTCCTACTGGCTAAACATGGTGTATAGGGCAGTCAACTACCCTAAGAAGAACCTGATTTTTGTTTGCCTGGGTTTGTTGATAACATATTGTTCATCTGGTTGTCTCTTTTGTATTCCTGAATTCTTTTGAGTGTACCCCAAACTTAGATATCTTTGATATTCAAAAGAAAGAAAAGCAAAAATCCCTCCCTAAAACTATGAAAATTGGATACGAGAATACATTTCTTTGCTCCACTCCACTATTGCTTTACTTTTTACTATAATATTTTCAGTTAAAATAAAGGTGTTGAGGGTTGATGATAGTTTTTTTTCAGATATAGGGTTTTTTGTTTGTTTGATTTTTTGCTTATTTTAATGATTTTATAATAGTAATTTATTTTGGATTGGAAAAAAATCCTGTCCATCTAGATAACCATCTACGTGACCCCTGAAAGAGTGTTTCAAACTTTGTTAACAAGTATCATTCTTCATATCCTGGGTCTTTTTTTATTTTTCCATCTGATTTTGCCTACTGTTTTAATATTGAAAAGGTAGTTCTTAATTAACCTAATTCAGATACATCAAGACTTTTGAGCCCCCAAAATTAGCATCCCATCCATTTACTGGAATCACTTTTTCAATCTAGGTTGAAGTAGGCAGCAAGTCTGACATTTTTTCATAGACTTTTTGCCATATGCTCTACTCTTATAGCCAAATGATAATTTGGCCAGAACCATCCTAGCGCTGGATTTAATGTTGTTTTCTATACAAACCGAGTATAGGCGAGTTTCAAAAGCACCAAATGTACTCCATTCTAATTATTATTATCATTATTATAGTGGTTATGGCTAAATTATCATTTGGAAAACAAAGAAGGGAATAGGGACAGGAATAGGAACAAATTTTATATTCCTGTGCAAGTATTAGAGGAACCTTGAGCCTGAGTTTACAGAAGTAAAATGATTTCATAGATTTCCTAGGGTCGGAAGGGACTGAGTAGATCATCGAGTCCAGCCCCTGCCCCAGGCAGGAAAGAGCGCTGGGGTTATGTAACCCCCAGCCAGGTGCTTATCCAGTCTCTTTTTGAACAACTCCAAGGTAGGGGAGAGCATCACCTCCCTTGGAAGCCCTTTCCATATTTTGTCAACTCTTACCGTAAAGAATTTCTTCCTGATGTCTAACCTAAATCAAATCTCCTTCAGTTTGTGGCCATTATTTCTAGTAACCCCAGGGAACACCCTAGTAAACAAAGTATCCCCTATTCCCTGCTGACCACCCCCCCCCGATGATCTTGTAGACAGCCATAAGGTTACTTTTCAGCCTTCTCTTGGGGAGGCTGAAGAGATTCAGGTCCCTCAGTCTGTTTTCATAGGATCTTACCTGCAGGCCGTCAACCCTACGAGTGTTACAAAAAATGATGTCAAGTTCAGTGTGACCCTATCAAGTAAAAGGCTTGTAGGAAGGGACGAGCCATCTTTTTTCCATTTCCTTGCCTGTGCTGGCAATGGGGTTAAGGTACAATTTACTGAAGACATAAACTGATAGAAATAGTACTACCTCTTCAAGCAGAAAGGGAACTGAGGCTTAGAAACATGTTTCCAAGATGTCTTTCAGTGCTTCTTTTGGTATGATGCAAGATACCTACCAACCTTAGCTCCATACCTAAAAACATCACAAAATAGCCTGGGAATTCTAAGCACCTGTTCAACATTTAAGTCTCAAAGGGAGGCTGCTCCAATGCACTGTAATTATAATGTGTCATAGCAGACTTGATTAATCGTGTCTGCCCAAGCATGGTAATTACTGCACTCCAGTAGACTCCAGTGCCATGTGTATTAGTGTCCCCATGCTGAAAAATGGTAGCAGGGGTGCTTTAAACTAAACCTCATTCAATGAGCTTTAGTTCAAAGAGATTCACCACCATTTTTCAGCATGGGGACACTGATACATGTCATGCTGTGGGCACTTTTAATTAGCGCGGCTCTTAGAGCTGCACAATTTAAGAGCACCCCCACACATACACGCCTCCCAGGGCATATCTCTAAATGCCCAAAGATTTCAAAGATCCTCTTGTCCAAAACAAAATCAATAGGGAACTGTATATGCTGGGCCCTCTGTATATGCTGTTGTGCTGACTTCTTAAAAAAATCATTTTCATACAAAAGAAAACAATATCTCTCATCAAGAAGCATTTTCTTTTATTTTGATTTCTGCAGCTATTCTTTTTCACTACAAAATTGTTTAATAAAATAACTATTCTAAGTCCCTAAAGGAGACTGACAAAATTATAGTTTCTATAAAGAGTGTTACAATAAAAAACTCTGAGATAGATTAATCTATTTCGAATGCTGTACAAGAAATATGGGAATTATTGGCAGCACAATCTGTAGATTAATCTTTCCCCACAAGAGACTCATGCAGGGTAGAATTACATGCTTAGGTTCCTTATGTTCTACTTATGTTAAGAAAACTAAGTTGAAAATAGTATATACATTTTCCATTGTACCTTATATTTATTTTACATTAATAGCACAATTTCTCCTGACTTTTTGGAAGCGCTAGGAGACAAACGTACGTTTGCAGTGTTAGAGTGGTCATATGAAAATATCCCATTGCTCTTTGGATGATAATATGATAGTGGATATTACTAATTTAACCATTTTCTTTCTTCAAAAATTATGTCTCTAGATATCTTTCCGCATATCCCTATAATGACCCAGTAGCAAATACTTACTGTTATCAAACCCAGACTGGCAAGAGTGAAATAGGACACAGAACACAAAAGAGGAATATGAACCCAGCAGAATCAAATGATTATGGAAAATGCAAGTAAATCTTCTCAAGAGCAAATTTATGATTCCTATATATTTGCCAATGATAGATATAAGGAATATCTATCATTGAACTGCATATTACAATTCAGTCAGAAAGCAGTATCCCGTGCTCAGGAACTTGATGATCATCAAGTCCCAGCCCTGCAAACACATTCATAAATCCAGATGCATTTTCCTGTGACATTAAATTGGAGTCTCTGTTGATGTAAGAGTTTGCATGTTCTGATCCTTTAGAACAACAGTTGTTTTCACCATCATTTTCAATGTTTTTATATTATTTAATGGACACCATCCAAAAGCATACAGAATGATTAATTTCCTTATAGACTTTTTATTGGGTTCTCACTATTATATCCAAGTACTTGAAAGATAATAATTTGTTTATCATCACAAAACCTTTGGTTACTCAGGATGCATCTACATGCAGTTGACTAATTCACTCTGCAGTAAAGCATCAAAATCTACACCTGTGCTGGGACAGTACAATCCTATGGTAGAGTAAATAAGTGTGATCAAATGCTCGGGTAGATGAGGGGGTAGAAATTGGGCCTGGTCAGCCCAGGCAGCAGGGAGCCAGTCCCCTGCCTCTGCCTAGCCATATGGCTCCACACATTCAGCACTTTCATGCACCAGCCCACCCCTCCACCGCCCAGTGCTGCCACCTGGAGCCTGGGGTTGAACCCCTGAGCATGCTGCCAGCCTGGGTCTACTCCACCCCAGCTCAAAGTGGTGCTGTCCTGGGTGAACATGTAGACATTGCGCTTGGGAGTAGTAAACTCCTGAGCACATTTCCCCAGAGTTTGTTGCTTCACCTTAATTGCACAGGTAGATACACCCTCAGAGATGAAACCACTAAGGGTGTGTGAAATGGGCTGTATTCAATTCAGATTCAGATTGAACCCAAATCAGGGACAGTGATTCGATTCATTGATTCGGATCACTGTCCCGATTTGATTTGGCCGAATCAGAATCTAAAGATTCTATGCTGACTTGGAGAGTCAGTGATTCGGCCACACACACAGCTTTAAATGTTTTTTTCTACATACCTTGAGGTATCAGGCATGGCTCGTGAATGCTGTGATGGTGGGATGGATGGACCATCACACAAGAGCGCCTGGGGGGCCCCCGTGTGCTCGGTGGCAAGCCCGGAAGCGGACCGGAAGTACTTCTGGTCCACTTCTGGGTCTGCCACCAAGTGCACTGGGTCCCCACAACCACCTGTGCCCACTGGGCTCAGTGATTGGCTGTGGGGGGACCCTGGGTGCCCCCTGCCAAGACCCAAGAGGCACCACTCACCAAGCCCCACCTGCATGCTCCCTGAAAGACCAAAAAGTGCATCTGAAGTGCTTCTGGTCCACTTCTGGGTCTGTGGCTGAGTGCACTGGTGATCCCCCTGCCTTCCTGTGGGACGCTCCATCTGTCCCAGCATCTCAGCATTCACAAACCTCCTGGTACCTGTAGAAAAACATTTAAACTTGTGTCTACGTCTAAATTGTCAAACCTTTCTGAATCTCTCCGATTCAATCTGGAGAGATTAAAGGGTCACCCGATGTGATTCGGATTTGGAGAATCGGCCACCAAATCAGGCCAAATCTCTGCAGAATCAAATCAGTGACCGAAGCTTCACACAGCCCTATATACCACCCTGTTAAAACTGGCAACTAATTTTTGAATTCCCAGTTTAAGAAGGCTGTAAATGCCAAGAGCAGAATTCCCATTGATTTCCTGGTTGCAGCTGTGAGTTTTTAGAACTTCAAGAAATAACATTTATGTCTGGGCACCTAGAAAAATAAGGGTCATGCAATGACCAACTGTGAACATTTTGGTTCTATCATCAACATCACATAGGAACTCAGGACTCAATCCACAAAAGGACTTAAGTGCTTAGTGCTAACCACCATTATAGTCACCTAACTAAAAATGTAGATATTCCCAACACCTTATTCAGCTTCTGCCTAACCCAAAAACTATTTAAATATTTTCTTTTAGCTCCAAAATCTCTATGTCTGACAGTATTGAGCAGCTGGGTGTCCAAGCCACGCCAGGTGTTTTCTTTTTCCTCTCCTAACTCCTATCTTGCTTGCAGGGCCTAATCAGGCATACTTATGGAACATACTGGGCCAGAATCCACAAACACAACCAAAGGAAGTAATGCCATCACCCCTATTTTATCTAGTGGACAGAACTCTCAACTAGAATATGGGATATCCACTCTGCTTCAAGTGTATTGAAATCCATATTCCCTTTCTCCAGGGTGAATGTTTTAACCAGAACAGCTTAGGATGCTGTGGGAAAGAGTATACATATGACCCTGTAACTTAATAACTTGGGAATTTCAAATTAGGATGAAGGGACTTAGATTGCAGGTCTGGTTTTATTACTATTTTAATGTAAATACCTGAACTGAAGGTTGTAGTGGACCTTTTAGAAGGGGCAGGATGTCAGTAAGTTTCAAACCTATTGGCTAGAAAACAAAGGAACATTGAGACTTGGGTGTAATTGGTTCAGTTAGTTTTCAGTAAGGGTTTTTTCCAAGTGCATCCACATCCTATCTCTGCCCTCTTCTGCTTTAATCTTCTCAAATCTTTGTTCCCTTCCTCATCTAGCTTTGCCTGCACTGTTTTGAGCTTCTGCCCTTGTCATCACCTTGCTCTTATTCTACTCCAGTCCCAGCTTTTGCTTCTGCTACCGCTACCAAAGTCCTATCTCAGGAAAGTGTCACCCATCTGCCAATAATTGATAACTGAGGTACTTCAATAACATATGTATTCAGTATTAGTAATCTAGAGAATCTTGCTTAGTTTTGCACTCAGTTTTTCCTGCACTTGAAGCTGTGATTAATAATAATCTTATGATCAGTCCTGGTTCTCCTCTTCCTCCAATTATATATAAAGTAAGGTAACTGGTTGTCAGCTACCTTACCAATTAAGACTACCTGCTGATTAAAAACTACTTTACAGTGACATTAAGCTATAAAGCACCAGCAAAAAAAATCATGATCCCAAGATGTGCGCTGTCATCCCCCATAGATTTGCATTTAATTAAATGAGAAAACAGCAGGACCATTGTTGTTCACAGTGAAGAATCCCAGAGCCATTCTATGAATGGTGCTCTGTTATTGCAAGTGATGAGCTTAAATTTGAATATTGTTCTGTCATTAAGGCAACCACTCAGTTCACATTATGAATAGTATCAAAGATGCTACACTGTAGCTATGAAAAAATGAGGCCTCAGCTGTGTACTAACTGCATCCTAAGCAGATAGTCATTTGATCGCAGCATCATTTCTGTTATTTATTTATGAATTTAGCCAGTCATTCAAAACATGGAAGCCTGATATTCATATTCTGAAAATGTGGCCTTTTTTTAAAAGAATCCTCAGCGTCTGTTGAGCATTGCTTAAATCAAGACCCTAAACTCTGGAATAATTTGCTTCAGAACCATATTTAAAGAACATTGTACACCCAAATAAACATTAAGTTCTTTAAATAGAGAGAGGAGAGATAAAATAACATTTCTCCTTAATCTCCAAAAATAAGTAGTTTATTCATATTGACTAAGTATAGACAGTTAAAAAGCCCAAGGCTGAATCAATTCAATCTTCACAGGTTAGTCTAAGCTGTATAGATTGAACTGATAAGCAAATGAACAGACATTCACTTTTGATTCTAGGAATGCAGCTGTATGCCTGCAGTGGACCAGGCCAGAAGCCAGGGGGTGCTAAAGCATGCATCCCTGCTCTGCTGGAGACAACAGCTGGGCCAAAGCTTGTCCACTCACCCTACAAGGGAGGTTTGCAGGGCAGGTGCAAAGCCTCCTGGGATGCTGGGGCACTGTGAGTTAACTTGAATCTGAAGGGGATCTGGGACAGAAATTCAAAAAAACTGATTTAATCTAAATCAGTTAAGTAAACCCATCCAGATTTATCTTAAACTGGTTTTAGCTATTTTGAAAGCAGTTTCTGTGCACTGAACTTCCGTTGTTACAGATGTGAACCAGTTTCTGATCACTTTTACCAATTTATATGTAATTTCTGTTCTTATAGATTTCATAGAAAAAAGATATGTCATTATAACAATTATCATCTCTTGTTAATCTATAGATATATAGGAGATCACAAAATTCTTGTTCCCTATATGGAAATCTTGTCTTCAGCATTTAAAATGTAAGTGAACTTTCTAGGTTCATCTCTAGTGTCCATTTCTAGTGTTCTTGTAAACATAGGACACTAGAAAATATGTTAGCATCTCAAAATGAATCTTATTCTCCTTGCTCTAAAGCAGAGGTGTCAAACTTGTTTGGGCCTGCAGGCCAGAGGAGTGGTGTAGGTCCCCAGGCCAGATGAATGCCACAGGATCAGCCCTGCAGGCCAGATTAGGCCCATCTGCCCCTGCCCCCCCACATTGCATGTGGGTCAACTAATGACTCAAAGCCAGCACCAGGGCTGGATGACGTGGCTCCATGGGCTGGATCTGACCCATGAGATCACATTTACAACACAGAGACCTCAATGAGTGAGGCTGAATAGCAGCAGCTTCTCTCCAAGAAGAGAAAAGCACAAAACAATCCCCACCCACTGGATTGTCTGATCTTATTAGACTATTTAGCTTCACTGAAAAGCAGTAGAAACTTTTTGTAGGAAGTTAGCATCCATGGACCATTTTTTTGTTTTCTAAACCTTAGACAAATATCAACCCTGTAATGTTCACAACATTCCTGTGAAGTCATTCAGAGTCATTTTCTGTTATAACTAAGGAAACTGAAGCACGGAGAGGAAGTGCTTTGCTCCAGCCTCTTCCGTGACCCACTACCAGAACATGGAATACAATGTAGTTCTTCCTGGTTTTTAGCCTAAACTGAAATCACCTGGCCCAGGTGATTTCTTGGAAGTAATAGAAGAAAAAACATATTTTTTACAAAAACGGTCTGGGTTGTAGGTTCCAAACTGAGTTCTCTAAGGATATATTTTAATATATTTTTTATACATTTTAGAATACTAGCATAGAAAAGGGAAGTTGTATTGTGTCTGTTCTATTACTTTTCATATTACTTCTACAAGGATACAATCAGTAGGATCTATGCTCCAAATTCCTTTGGTATTTTTAAATAACGTCTCAAAGTTTTATACAACATACAATGCCATCTCTTGTTTCTAAATTGGCACCTAAATTGTTTAATTATAAGCTAATGACTTGCTCTTAGTGATCTATGCTATAGTATCCAAAGGATTTTCAAGCTTTTTTTTTTTTCCAGCCACCCATCTTTCTGTTTTTCTTCTTTGAGAATCACATTTCTTCCAGATAGATACCCTTTTAGATCTAACTCTGTGTAGCTATGGTGACATCCAGAGATCAGCTTTGAGAATTACAAGTCCATTCTCCATGCATATTTTAAAGGATAAGTATAACTCCCTGTATTTCAAAACTTCATTAAAAATCTGCTAGACAGTCAGTACCACCAATATATGTGATCTATGCATACAGCATTCATTTAAGGGTGCATACAGTTTTCTTTAATTAATTAAACATTCCAGAAGAATAATTAGGTTTTCTAAATATGTTTCTCTTAAAATGAAAGGAATTATGTTCCCTTCCTCAGATAACATACATAGAATGATGCTCAGAATCACTATTAGTCTGCTAGTATGAATATATAAACAGAATGTAATGAAATAATTGATATATTGAATTGAAGTATCCATAAAGTTATGAAAAATTTAAAAATTACATCTACACTTGATGCTGAGATGCTTTTTAGCTTTTAATACCTAACTTCCGGTGCTCTGATGGCTTTTCTTACACATTGCTGTAACAACAGCTACCACTGCAATCATGATATGCATATTTTAAGTTTCTTTTGGTGCATTTATCATCTCTTGCAATCATTTTACTTACATGTTTTATTCATTTCATATTTTACTTCCGAATACTACATAATACCATTGTAAGTTCCACAATATGTTTCCTGTATCAATGATGTCTTTATTTTGATCTGTCTCTGTCATTCAGCTGAATGGAGATCATTAGTGGCCTCCTTAAGATGACCTAAAATACCATTATATTTTTCCTGTCAAGCCGTTATGTTCACTGGATGGATGCCAGATGCTTCTGAGAAGAAAGTTCACCAAAATGCTCCGTGGCCTCCACATCTTCCATTTCTGTCTGCCATGTAAGCTTTACGTGCTTCGAATGATGCCAGTTTACTTACCATATCTTCCACGTGAGTGCATAGGTTTTGTCCATTAAAATCAAGTACAACGTGCTTTTTGTTTGCATTCCAGTAGATCAGCCATGTGGCAACTTGTACAGTATTTACTCACTCCGCTGCATCTATCACATTCCTACTGGAAAAGCCACTTAAATTATTTGTAACAAGTCCAGTTTAATGCTTCTCTTCCAAGTGTCAAGCTGTGTACCACACAATTTTGTAATACAAGAACAGGTACTAAGCACATCAAAATGCAGGAGTGAAGTTCAGTTATTCATCTATAAAATGACTGCTCTGCAACATAAAACACCATCACAATGACATGACTCACTGGAAGTACAATAGTTCTCTTCCTCTAAAAATCCTTCTCTACTCAATCTCCATTTTAATTCTCAGTGAATGCATTTGAATAAATAAAAGTTAAGTCTTCCTCTGTTTCCTCCCAAACTGCCCCCTCCCCCACCCATCATGTCTCATTCAATGCAAACAAATAATTCTGCTACTAAATATTATACATGACTGTCTTTTCTTGCTTCCATGTTCTTCCTAAGAATAATTTCTACCTTAGGCTCACAAGTGAGAAAACTTAAGTTCCCTTTGAATATATTCAAGCTGATCAGGCACTTGCCAATCCATCTGGGGGCTGGACTTGAGGATCTTCAAGGTTTCCTCCAGCCCTAATGTCTATGAAATAATGTCTATGAAATTTCATGACAAATTCTGAAATTTCAAAATTAGTTTTTAGTTTTGTCATAAATCATTGGATTTCAGAATTTCCCATGAAAGAAATTCATTGCAGGTCAGCAGGAATATTGTTTTTGATAAAACTTAAATGTTTCATATACATTCTGACTATTTTATCTAGGCTATTTTATGCTTTTATTTTATCTTATATGTCAATCTGTTGTATTTTATTATAATTTGATAAAGTATAGCTCTGTGATAAACTAGTCAATACATACCATAACATAAGAATACAGGAATAGAAGACACCCTGCTGAGTCCAGTTCCCTGCATTCACACAGTCAAGCATTTATCCATAAACTCCAGTCAAGTACCTCACACACACACCATAGCCATAAGGTGCACTGTGAAAACAAAATAAAAAGCACCTACAGTGTTCCACAAGTCAAAGACCAAGGGGCACCAGGACACCACTAATATCATGTCATTACAATGGTAGAGCAGTTATAGGGTTACTACATACTCACATGATCCCGGAGGATCAGAGAACCACACCTGTAACCATAAGTGGGGGCAAAAGCCCCCACAGTCTTTGGCAATCTGATTTAGGGGGAGGAGGGGAATCCTTATTGACCTCAAATTCAGTGATTGTTATGATCTTAAAAACAAGACTAAGACTCTCTAAGCCAGGTAGCTGAGAGTTTCCTAAGCATCCGCACACTCTAATCAAAACTTCCAGCTCTACCTGTAGCACCATACCTAACACTTCACAAGAAGGTGGGAAAAACCAAAGTAATCAATAAAGCATTCATGCTGTGGAAAAATCCTTCTGGGCCCCTAGCACAATGGAAAAAAGGCCTGAGCATGGGGCTATCAAGCATATTCAGCCTAAGACAGTGCCTTTCAAACCTACTATGGGAACAGTAATACTTGAGTCACATATACCATATGAGCCAACTACTGATCCAAAGACATGTCCTTTCATGCTTCCCTCTACTCTGTTTTGAAGCAGTTCAGATTCTTTTCCCAGCTTCCTTGTTTGGAAGTTCACTCCAAAACTTTACTTCTGTTATTAAAACCTTCTAATTTTCCATTTAAATTTGTTCATAGCAACTGTGAAGTCCTTACAGCTCACAGGCAAAGTCAGGTCCCAGACTAGTGCACCGGGCAGCACAGTTTGGGAAGAAGGTGAGCAGCTCTCAATGGTGAAAGAACAGGTTAGGGACTGTTTGGAAAAGCTGGACATGTACAAGCCCATGCAGCCAGATGCAATGCATCCAAGGGTGCTGAGGGAGTTGAGTGATGTGATTGCAGAGCTGCTGGCCATTATCTTTGAAAACTCATGGTGACTGGGGGAGGTCCCAGATGACTGGAAAGGGCAAATATAGTGCCCATCTTTAAGAAAAGAAAGAAGGAGGATCCAGGAAAGTATAGACCCCATTTCTAAGCATTTGGATGAGAAGAAGCTGATTAGGAATAGTCAGTGTGGATTCATCAAGGGTAAGTCATGGTTGACGAACCTGATTGTCTTTTATAATGAGATAACTGGCTCTGTGGATGTGGGGAAAGTAGTGGCCATGATATACATTGACTTTAGCAAGCCTTTTGATACTGTCTTCCATAGCATTCTTGCAAGCCAGCTGAGAAGCTATGGGGTGGATGAATGCATTGTAAGGTGGATAGAAAGCTGGCTGGATTGCTGGTCTCAAAGGGTAGCAATCAATGGCTCAATGGCTAGCTAGCAGCCAATATCAAGTGGAGTGCCCCAGGGGTCAGTCCTGGGGCAGGTTTTGTTCAATATCTTCATTAACCATCTGGAACATGGGATCGATTGCACCTTCAGCAAGTTCACGGATGACACCAAGCTGGGGCAGTGTAGTAGATACGCTGGAGGATAGAGCTAGGATTCAGAGTGACCTAGACAAGTTGGAGGAATGGGCCAAAAAAAAATCTCACAAGGTTCAACAAGGAAAAGGGCAAAGTCCTGCACTTAGGATGGAACAACCCCATGCACCAGTAGAGGCTGGGGGCTGACTGGCTGGGCAGAAACTCTGCAGAAAAGGTTCTGGGGGTTACAGTGGACAATAACCTGAATATGAGCCAGCAGTGGGCCCCTGATGCCAAGAAGGCTAATGGCATAGTGGGCTCCATTAGTAGGAGCATAGCTAGCAGATCAAGGGAAGTAATTATTCCACTCTATTCTGCACTGGTGAGGTCATATTTGGAATATTGTGCTCAGTTTTGGGTCCCCCACTGATAGAAAGGATATGGACAAATTGGAGACAATCCAGCAGAGAGCAACCAGAATGGTTCAGGGGCTGGGGCACATTACTTATGAGGAGAGGCTAAGGGAACTGGGTTTATTAGTCTACAGAAGAGAGCACCAAGAGGGGATTTGATAGCAGCCTTTAACTACCTGAAGAGTGGTTCAAAAGAGGATGGAGCTAGAATTTTCAGTGGTGACAGATGACAGAATAAGAAGCAATGGTTTCAAGTTGCAGGAAGGGAGGTTTAGGTTGGGTATTAGGAAAAAACGTTCTCACTAGCAAGGTAGTGAAGCACTGGAATGGGTTACCTAGAGAGGTGGTGGAATCTCCATCCTTGGAGGTTTTTAAGGCCTGGTGTGACAAAGCCCTGGCTGGGATGATCTAGTTGGGGATGGTCCTGCTTTGAGCAGGGGGTTGGACTAGATGACCTCTTGAGTCCCTTCTAGTCCTAATTTTCTATGTTTCTATTCCAATATTCGTCTTTAACTTAAATAGTTCTTGTTCCTTTCTGAGATTAACCCAATTAATGTTTTCATACCAAAATAATCAGATCTCTTCCTTAACTTCATTTGCTAAGCTAAACAAATCAAGCTCTCTTAATCTTACTGCTATACTCTTAACAACAAAGTGGCCCTTCTTTGTACTTTTACCATTTTAAATTAATTGTTTTTTTGTGACAAGAGCTGTACACAATATTCTGTATGAGGTCTTACTAGTGTTTTGTGCACTGCTTCAAGTACTTCCCTTTTTGTACTGAGCATACCTTGCCTAATGCAACATAGCATTCTAGCATTGTATACTGAAATGTTTAATTTCATATTTTTTCCTGGTACATAGTGCAGTCTAATTTGATGTGTTCTGGCAGATCATGTTGGTTCCAATGAATCAGCAATTTTTGGCAGGAAAACATACTACTGGAAAAAAATTGACCAATGCTATACCATATGGATAGTTTCAAAATGAGAGGTGAGCAAAACCAGAATTTCTACTGTGTTGAAAGGAATATTTCCAAATTGGGTTTTTTTGCCTCAGATAGGGACAGAGTTGAAATATTATTTTTCTTTGCTGGGAGGGGTTAAGGGAAGAGGAATATCATTCTAATGCCATACGTATGATCTATCACACTACCACTTTTGGGAACAGAGTTGTAGTCCAACTAAAGATTCACATACCACTCCAATGAGGCAATATGGCAATATGATATGACTTAAAACAAAACACTATGGGTCAGTTCAGCAACCCAAATATCTTTCAATCTGGATAAAATATATATCCTAAATTAAATTTTGTGTCAAGAATTATTTTGGCCGGGAACTTCTGACTTTTATGCAAAATCACTGAGTGCCAAAATAGAAAGTTGGACACACTGCTTGGAAACAGCAGGCATGGTGGAAGAAAATAAGAGGTGGTTAAGATTTCTTTTGTCTCACAATTCCTTATCTTATGTTTGAATGGCTTATTATTGTATTAAAGTCCAACAATGATTAAAAGCATAAGGCTGCATTATCCTTGGCAATAATTTAGTTCCCTTGTTCGGAAAAATGTGCTTGGCCTATGATCACTCCTTTTCTTTATTTAGAAGCAATGTCATCATCTTATAAAACACACAAACTGTCCTATTAAGCATACATTATACCAATTTCCTCACTGGGACAGCTCTGCAAGTTATGCACAATGGAACCACTGGTTGAAATGTAATGTAAATTTGATGATTTGGTCTTCAATGCAATGCATTTACAAGGCAACAATCAAACCCAGCAATGATCACCACAACTAGTTAGAAGGGGCTGATGCTATCAAAAATTGATTACATTGATTTTTTCTGACATAATGGTAGTCCTCATATGTCTAAACTTGTATATAAAGTTGAAAGGAATGAGCCTCTAATACAGGCTTAACAGTCTTTGGAGAGGAACCCTAGAAACAGGTAAGCTCACAAAGTGACAAGCTGGAAATAGTGTTTTGGTGTAGATGAAAATATAACCCTGGAAAACATTAGTTTTGACTGACTACCACTTTGGTTGGAGTGTATTGAGAAAAGAGTAGGAATTCGAGCTGCTTAAAAATAAAGTCTAGGATGTCAGTATTATTAACTTCCCTGCCTGTTTTCAGTAGGAACACACTTGAGAATTATTTCAAATTGAAAAGTAACCAAACTAGTTGTTCCATACATGCATTGTCAGCCCCAAATCTTCAAAAATGACGTGAATGCTTTAAAAATCATGATAGTATTAAAAATAATCAATGTTTTTATTTGACATCTGCCTTTTTTACCTTGGAATACAGAAAGGGTACTTCTTCAAGCTATCTTTCTTAGCCATGAAGGCCAGAAATTTACTTTTAAATATTAATTTTGAGATTATTCTAAATTAGCATGATACCAGGAGCCATCAGATACCATGGCACTCATTATATGTCCATAAAAACAGGCATGCTGAAGACAGTACCCAGCAAAGCTATACCAGCAAATCAGACCTTGTAGTAAAACCCCCAGTTTTTCTTTTTTTCTATTGCATTAGCTCCCCTTCCCCAACCATTTCTGACTTTTTCTCTCCCTCTCTATTCCCTACAGATAAGTATAAGTGAGCTAAAATTTAGGATAAGCTTTAAATATTTTTATTTTGGTAGCAAGTTTTTGGTTTTGGATATCCACTGTTTTGTATTCTATTACTATTAGGTTTGTATTGATTTTTGTGTTGTATATTGAATTATTATCATTTTTGTATTGATTTTTATTGTTTCATATGGATATTGTAAGGTTTAGGCCTGTGTTTATAAGTGAACCAAAGTCATGTCAAGTTTCCATTTTATATGTCAAGTCTCTATCTTGTGTCTTCTGCCTGGGCATCCCCTGTGTGTCACAACTGTTTGAGTCACATATCCCACCCATGTAAATTGGTTCCCCGATGAATGAGAATGACTGGACATGATTGAAATACAATGGTCCAGCACCTCGCATTGATTCATCCAGGAACCACGGACCTCACCCAGAAACAGAGACAAGACCAGCATTTGAAAAACAAAAGACCCTGCAGAACCAGCAACTCCACCATTGTACCCTACCATTACAGGCACCCAACATTGCACATCCCTGCATGGAGCACACATGCTCAGTATGCCAGGGGCTGACCCTTGCCTGAGCATGCCTCCTGTCACTAGGGTCATGCAAGGTCTGCCCCTATAAAAAGGGGCAGTGAAGACAGACCCAGTGGGACGCCCTCTCCATCTGGACCAGCACCATGCCACACCACATATCCACCCACAGACCCTGCCAGCGACCCCCCTCTGGACAACATCTACTGGACAAGGACCCCTTTCCAGCCTGGATAGGTAGATATTACCTGCACACCTCCTCCTACAATTTGGACTCTATCTCTCTCTCATCCTGGACTTCAGTGGACTTCAGCCACTGCACCAATCCTCTCTAACCCCTGCTGCCATCGTGTGTGTGTGTGCGCGTGTGCGTGTGCGCGCTCAAGGGAACCAATAAGATATTGTGTCAACATCTCCCCTCTTCAATAAAACCACTGTCATTTGCAACCCCAAGTTGAGTCATGTTTTACTAAATCCCAGTCCCTTCCTTATCTTAAATTCCAGCCTCATTCTCTCTCTCTCTCAGCTGTAGTTCCCACCCTCTCTGCACCCAATCTTCTCCCAATTCCATCTCTCCTTTTCTGCCACCTCTCAGCCTCCCCTTGCTTTCCTGCTGTCTCTGCTGCCTGCTGCTTTTCCTGTGATTTTCTGCTGCCCATCTCTCTGTTTTCAGGCTTCCCCCCAGCTTTTCAGCTCTTATTAGCTGTCCTGCAGTTCTCTCCAGCTTCCAGCACCTACTGCCACTCCCTGCAACTTCTCTAGCTGCCCTGGAGCTATCCTCTGGCTCCCCACATCCAAAGCCCCTCTTTAAC
>NW_017728995.1:14427587-14448084 GCF_001723915.1 Gavialis gangeticus
TATATATATATGGCATTGTGTGCATGATATACGAATTAGTGATCTGTGTCTAACTTTTGGGGTGTATAGTGTATGTGCCTGAGGTGGTAGTGTGAGTGTGTATGCCTAATAGAGTTGTATGCACCTAGTGAGTGTGTGCTTAATTGATTTTTATGTGTGCATATGAAATTGTACACCACACCCTCCTGTCTAACAACGCAATATTGAGATCCTGAGCATTGGCCTGACCCCTCAGGGCAACAACCTTCCTATACTGAACTACAAAGTGTAGATGCTCAGCTTAGTAAAAAGCTGCTGCATTATGGAGCCAATATGCCTGAAGCCAGATCCATCCCATGGAATCATTGACTCCTGTAACCTCTTATCTGAGTTTAAGTGGACCAGGACAGTGCTACCTTTGACCACATTTAGAAATTGATTTGTCTCTATTCACATAGATGGACATGTGTACAGCACATGCAATTTTCTACACACACTGTTCAGTCTTAAATACATTATTAATCCTCATTTTATGCAGTGGAAGTTGATTAGGCCCTAAGTACTGCATTCAGTATTCCTCACAATAAGATATAATGCTTATCAACAGCTCTCTGTGTAAGTATTTTTCCTAAAACTCACATGTATTTAGTTGTAAAATTCCTGATTTTTTCAAAGGTGGCTTCTACGGAATGAAGTACACCTTTGCATATATGCATCTTTGAATTATTATCACCTGTGCACACAGGTTACAGAATCCAGAATCTAGAATCCATTGTTTGCTTATAGAAAGCCATTTGCTATGAATAAAGTTTGGTTTTGTTAAAAAAGGCCAATAGGCATGACTAATATATGACTACTACTGCTTAGATCATCTATAGCACTTTTCATCCAGAAATATCACACTATTTCACAAAGACTATTGCCATTGTTTTACACACAGAGGAAGCAAGGCATAGAAAAAGACAGGGTCCAAGGTCACTTGCAGGACTCAGGCAAAAGCAACCCAAGTGCCAGTCCACTGCTCTCTCCATATTGTGTAGCAAACTGCATGTTATCTTAAGGTTACTGAGAAGTAAACTCCACAAATGCGATAAGTACATCAAAATAAGTGAAAATTACTGCCATTCTTACTCACATATTAGGAACAGATTTGAGAGTTATGTAGAGAGGTGTTTAGGGAGTGTTTTTATTCTTAAAGGGTTCTATTTTGCAGAATTTTTCAGACTATAAAAGTTGGGGGGAACACCTATTCTTTTTTCAGCTTCAGCTATCATTAAATTTGGCGGGGTGGGTAGGTGCTGAACAAAAAACATTCCATGCCGACTTTTTTTTTTTTTAATCTTAAAACATTACAAACAAAATCAAATCGACAAGATTTGTCCGCAATTTTCCTGTATTTTTTTATTTTCCTACTAGATTCATTTCACTGTATTTCATGCACAGTTTCATTGATTCTATTTCAGAACATGGTATTTAATTTCCATAGCATTTCTAGCTGTTACATTACCGATGCTTTGCAAACCACTTATATTATTTGCTCAGGATACCTAACATGTAAGTATTCATTGGAATCCTTATTGAAAATGAAATTCTAGAATGGTATTTTTATTATAAGTAGCATTTTTCATCAGTTTATTCATTATGCCAAATAAGTAGAGGCATTCAGTTCACTTCTATTACACTTTCTTTATTTCCATAAGGCATTAAAACTGGAGGTGAGATGTGACTTGAAGTTTAGGGGAATTGAAAATTGTATATACACAGACTTCCATCTTATGGTCATTGTTCTGAACCTGGCTAATGACCAATAATTATGGCAGCTTGACAACTGTTTGATGATTTAAGTGGACTGAGTTTATGGATTTACTCCACTTTCTAGTGAAAACCAGTATCCACATCAACCTACCACTTCTTCCCAAAAAAGAAAATAAAATAACCCCGATCATAATTAACACCTTTATTCAGAAATCTCAGCAGAGGTGCCAAGAATGAATGGCATGGAGATTCACCTCAGATATTTCACAAATGCTCTGCCACCACTTAACCCCTACATGTTGGATTCCCTTTGGATTATCTATGCCATACAGGGCTGAATAGCTTCACACAGCTTTCAGAAATCCTGTCAATGTCAAAAATAGGTTCAACATCTTGCTCCACCACACAATTCCACTGGCAAAATTGCTTAATATTTCTGTGCAGCAGTTCCTCATCTGTAAATTATGAATTGTATCACGGCAATGGCACAATCTGATTATGGTACTGTCACTCGTGGATGGGTCATTTTCAACCTGGAGGGATGTGAGCAGTGGGGTTCCGCAGGGCTCGATCCTCGGGCCCTCACTGTTCAACATCTTCATCAGTGACTTGGACGAGGGGGTAAAAAGCACCCTGTTCAAATTTGCTGATGACACTAAGATGTGGGGGGATGTGGGCATGCTAGAAGGAAGGAATAGGCTACAATCGGACCTAGACAGGTTACAGGGGTGGGTGGACAAGAATAGGATGGGATTTAACACTGACAAGTACAAAGTGATGCGCCTGGGGAGGAAGAATCAGCACCATACCTACAGGTTGGGGAACTCCCTTCTCGTCAGCACAGAGGCGGAAAAGGATCTTGGAGTCATCATTGATGCCAAGATAAATATGGGCAGGCAGTGTGGGGATGAAGTCAGGAAGGCCAACTGCACCTTGTCGTGCATCCACAGATGCATCTCAAGCAGGTCCAAGGAGGTGATCCTCCCCCTCTATGCGACACTGGTCAGGCCGCAGCTGGAGTACTGCATCCAGTTCTGGGTGCCACACTTCAAGAGGGAAGTGGACAACATGGATAGGGTCCAGAGGAGAGCCACTCGCATGATCAGGGGACAGCAGGGCAGGCCCTACAAGGAGAGGCTATGGGACCTGAACCCGTTCAGTCTCCACAAGAGAAGGGTGACGGGGGATCTAGTGGCCTGTTACAAACTAGTCAGAGGGGACCAGCAGGCATTGGGGCAGTCCCTGCTTCCCAGAGCACTACCAGGAGTGACTTCGTCCATGCACAGTACCCTGCAGGATAGTGTTGTTAAGGGTGTCGGGCCATTCTTAATTACCTGACAAAAATTCATTGATGACTATCCAAAGGAGTAAAATTACTCGCTTGAATAAGAATTACTGCATCAAGCCATAAGAAAAGAAATGGAAAGAGAAAATTGCAGTTTAAAATGCGACATGAATATTATATCAACACTACCTCCTGGGATTTTCTTATGTAAACAATGACAATGTAATTAAGATAGGTATATGAAGAAGTAATCTCAATAATAAAAATTAGCATTTAAATATCACACATATCACAACACTTAACTTTGCATACTGTGCAAAAGAAACTTGTTAAATGAAAAAGCATTTCATTCTAAAACATTGGGTCTGTTTTGCAGGAGATCGGGTTCTCTAATCATTTTCACTTTTTGGCCCTCTCTAGAGTTGATTTTTAACAGACTTAATCATTTAGCAACCTTCTTACCTAAGTAAGACAAAATTCCTGCAAAAAATTAAAATTAATGACATAGTTGCATTTCTTTAACCCTTTATGTTGAGTAGTTTTAGCATATAGTTGCATGTTTTGATATGGAATGCAAATGGCAATCCATACCAGCAATAGGTAAAATGCCTAAAATGCCAGTGTGAAGATGTGACACTGTAGCCCCAGAAAGAGGGCACACTCTTGGGAAGGGAGGCTGCTGGGTCAAGTTCTGGCTGCCGGGACTGATTATGCATTTTAGACAGACTGGCAGGAGCCAGGACTTCCAACTCCAACAAGGAACTTTACTGGGCTAAAGAATCATGTTTTCGTTCTGGCTACTAAGCCAAATTCAACAGGAGAACTAGACAGCTGCTGTAATCTGTTGCTTTGGGAGGGTTAAGGAGCAATCCTGAAGTGTCGAAGACCTGGACTTCAATCCACCCAGACTGAGGGCCAATGTTTCCCACTTCTGAGAAATCTTTCACCTACAGGACACCCTACAGGATGTGGTCAAATGATAGACAGCCTCATTTCTTCTTCCTCCCATGTTCTGAATTTCATGCTGTCAGCATCAGTCACTTAATAGTGCACAGTGGCTTCTAATGGGATTATGGCCTTAAGCATGGGTATTGATCTGCATTGCAACAGAACTTGGGCTGCCGTTAACATCTATGGGTAGGTCCCCACATGCAGGCGCGTGTGATATGTGGTGCCACAAACCTCACATGGTGAATGTTCAAATGTGCCCCAAGCTGCACATTTGTAGGATGGGGCCAAAATTTGCTACCAGGATTTCCTGATAGCCAAAAAAACCACTGGAGAAAATAGCAGTGCAAGGGATATGCAAAAAGTATGCACTGACATACACGGAGGCCAGGCTGTCCAGAGCAATGCTCTGGCTGTCAGCCAAGCCTTTGTGCTGCCCAAGCTGTGCCTTTGCTGCTCCTGGCTGTTGGTTTAGAAATGATATTTAAAGGTCTGTTTTTTGGGGAATTGGCTTATAGGTATAGGTACATGCAATATAATGGTTGAGAATGGGCACCAGGGATTAAATGATTTCTAAGAAGCCTGGGTCTCACACACAGAGTTTCTCACAGCCCTGAAAGCAGACAGGCTGTCTTACACTACAAGGCCAATGGATGGACACAGCCAGAGAATTGAGGGGGCATATACCATACTATCTAACACAACAAGGCCAACAAGGCTGGGAACCAGGGGAATACATACCATACTGTCCCATAACACAAGATAAAGTGACACCAGCAACAAGGCCCCAGAGCAGGATGAGCGCCTGAGTCCCGGTTTCGGGGGGAACAGATCAAATTAGGAGAAGGCCTAGAAGGCTACATGGACGTGTGATCACAGAGTGACTACCAACCAGAGATAGCCATGGATAAAGAGTCATCAGGAGGGAAGGAGAATACAAAACAGAGACCTGAGAATAACATGTCTACCCATGTCTCCCCCCCAAATCTGGTAGGAGGTCTCTGGGTCCTAAATCCAGAGCCAACACCAGGCACCAGGTAATACTGCTGGGACCAGCAGCAGCGCTGGCCCCAGTCTCCAGCTCTCCATGGGTGAAGACCTCAGAGGAGATGGGCAAGGACAGTTTGCCTGTTGCCGGACAATTTGTCCCATAGCAAGCACATGTGCAGGGGTGTGCACTGTGGCAATTTGTGCCACTGCAAGCACATGCCCCTGCCTGTCTGGACACAGCCTATAAGGCTTAATTCTGAACATAAACAGTATTCTAAGCCTGGCAGAGCAAGTTCCCAAGACACGTTTTCTCCCTCTGGATACCTTGCCATTTGAAATGTGAAGGGGGTCACATGACATGACAGTTTCCATTGAGTAATATTGCCTGCTGTTTGCTGGAAGCAACATCTGCCAGGGGCCAGAACATTTGGTTCCAATCTCAGAATTCTTTCTACTTCCCAATCTAGCCTTTCATTTAAACAGGCTGCACAGGCATGTTTTATGCCTCACAATTCTGCATTAAGCTCTCTTTTGTGCAAATATTAATAGCTTTTAGCTGTTCAAGATTTTTAACTACAGAAAGCATACTCCATTTCATTGTTGCAATAATCCGTATTACTCACATCTAACCAAATACCTTACACTCTTTTAGAACTTTATAAACAACATTAATCATAGAGACCACATAGATTACGGGCTGGAAACACTAAAGACTGTCAGCCATGTACTATTTCATATTATTAAAGAGTGCATGATGGTTATACTATTTATTCTGATGGACAAGAAAAACCTGTCTGCAAACCAGAGTGCTTTCTTGCCTATCTTTTTTCATGCTTTTAAAGAAAAGGAGTAAAAGCAACCTTTATTGTGTATTCTGAACTTACTAAGTTATATGGAAGAAACTTTATAGACTTCTCCTTTTTATGATTTCTTATTCAAAATTCTGAAAACACAAAATAAATTTTAATTTGCCATGTAAAAAAGAGAATAAATATTTTTATAGATATTGCTAGGTATCTAAAAGGTTTTTAGTTTATGAGCTATATTTTTTATAATTATGAAAGATGATAACTTTTACATGAATATAACGAACAGCCCCATAACAATTTCTATAACATCACAATGTTCTGTACAAAAGTCTGCTCATAAGTTGCTGTAGAATATTTCACTGATTTTCCTTACATTTTTTTCAGTCAATATGACAAATTACTGCTTTGCAGCGATACAAGTTAAATACTCATCAGTAACTCCATTTTCAGTGACAGGTCTTGTATACCAACATAAAAGGCCACCACCTCCTTTACAAAAGGTAAAGCACAGGCTGAATCTCTATTATCTGCACCTCTACTGGAAATAAAAGACTTGATTATAACACATAAAGCAGCACTACTCTGGCAGCACAAAGGAGCCATAAGTTGAGCATCCTGAAAATATCCTGAAAATATTCACAATGTTTTGGTTCCCCTGGCCTCTGTAGTGCTTGTGTAAAAATTCCTGTGTGTCCTATTTCTTGGTAGAGGGGGGAGGTTCTGGGTTAGCACTGCATTATGGCTATTCACAGACTACATAAGGGGCCATTATTTGGAGAAGCTCTAACACTGCTCCAACATACACAAAAGATTGAGGGCCTTTTTACACGGTACTTTTAGGTGGCTCCTAGAACTCTTAATCCCTTGACTGGCTGTATGTAAACACCTTTAAGTGGCTTAAAGCCCTCGCTATGCAGGTCTAAGTTATACTACTCTAGGGCAGGATCATCTTGGATCCACGTAACCTGGGTCCTATTCCACTGAAGTGTGATCACTCTCCACAGCTCTGCCTCTCGAGTTGAAGTCCTCTAGTGTCTCAAGATGTAGTGGTCCCTCCCTCACATGGTGTTTCTGCTTGTAGTTGAAGACAGTGATAGCTTGAGGTGGGTTGGGACTGGCAGAGAGTTGTGGGGAGGGGGTTGGGGCATGGGAAAGCCAGAGCCGGTACACCAGGATGCTGCTGCAGGGTGGGCAGGGCATGGCCAAGCACAAAAGAAAGAGGAAAGTTGCATGAGATGGTGCTGAGGATGCAGATGGCACTGCTCAAGAGGGGCTCTGGCACTGGCTCTGCTGCCCACCCCAGCGAGCCACTGACACTACCTGACCTGGGAGCACTACACCACAACACCCCACTGGTTTCCTCCCACAACACCATGCCATGTCTGGTAGGAGCATTTAGCATCCCTGGTGGCAGTAGAGGTGGGCAGGATGAAGAGGAGGGGAAGGTCACTGCCTCATTGTGGTGAGCCACCGGCATGCTGCCTGCACCTGCACCGGGCTCCAGGGAAGGCAGGTCATACTTACAGTTACATGTTCCCACCACCCCGCTTCCCCCTCAACCCATCTCTCACAACCGCTGCCTGTAGAGCAGGGATAGAAACCTGCCCTGGCTCACCAGCCCTGCTCAGCAGGCCTCTAGTGGCAAGTCACAGCTGTGCAGGTAAGAGACAGAGAAGGTTTTTAGCCTTAAGATGTGGCTACTTCAAACTCCAAGCCAGCACTCAGCCGATCAACATTTGTGCAGCTTACAGCATAAGGTACAGCAAGGCCCTGAGTAAAGTACAATACAACTTGAGGAAATGGCTCACTTCATGTCTATGGTGTGTTGAAACTGTTACAGTAGCTGAGGTTCAAACTTAGAGAACACCAATGGGGTTTTGATTTTTTCCTCACGCCATCCCTACACCAAACTGTAGGAGTAGGGTAACTGAGAAATAAAACTATACATTTTTGTTTCTTGACATTGCAGCAGAGATTTCTTGTGTGGACAAAAATTGTTTTTTTAACTTTCAGCAAAGTTATAGAGTCCAGACAGAACATTCAGTGAGAATAATGTAGCACTGCAACATATGTTAAAGACTCTACATTAGAACAGGAAACAACACCAGAATACTTTACAAAAAAAGTCTTTGCAAGAATTAAGAAGCTACAACTTCAGCTAAATTAATTGTGATGAATAACACATAAATTAGTCTTAAAAAATGTAAACAGCAGCACGATGTATACGTTTGTGTATATATTATATATGTTGTTATATATATAAATATATTTATACAGAGAGAGATAGTTACACACACACACATCATGCTGCCATTTGTTTAATTTACTTATATATATTTATATATGTAAAGTTGTTTACACACATATTATACACAGACACAAATCATGCTATTGTTTATTTTTTCCATATCTATGTATCTGTGTGTGCATGTGCATGAGTGTAAGAGAGAGAGTGAGAGAGGAATAGTGGTTATCAACTTCAATTCTACAGGTACCCCAGATGTACCCCAGATGTATGCTATTGTGTTTGGAAACATTTAATTTGTAACCAAATAAAAGATTTTGAACGCAATTTTTGAAGTGTAAAGTACTATTAATTTATAGCTAATGCTTCCTCTTGGATTTGTAGATTTGCAAAATTTGGACCAGCTCATGATCTTGAGTTTGGTGATAAACTTCTATAGAAACTTTTTGATCTTCTACTTGTTCTGCCTTCTTCCAAAACATACTTCATATTGGCAGGTCTGTTGCATAATGGTGGATTGACAAAATAGTGTGTGTTTTCTGACTATTGGCATCAGTCCATTTCAGATCACTTTTTTCATTGTTTTCATCAATATATTTTTCAGATGCATTTTTCATTTAGTTCTACATAACTATTGGCATCAATCCATTTCAGATTGCACCCTAAGCCTCAGATATGTAGTGTGGCAGCTTTATGCTATTCCCTATTCTTCATGTATTTTAGGATTATAAATTGCTGAACTCTGATGGCCATAGTGGCATAAGTAAAACAATATTTTTATCTTTGCTGTAGCTGTTTAGGTTTTTTTTTTTTTTTGAAAGTTATGAAAATCTTTACTGGTCCTTTAGTAAATCACATCCTGGAACAAACTGAACAAATATTGTGTGGCACTGTCTTCCAATTCTTTCTGAGATTATTAAAACTGCTAATTATTTGCATAGCTTTTACAATGGAACTCAAGAATTTCTAGTATATCTAGGAATAAAGTTTGAACCAAAGTAAGTTGAATTACAGTACAGTTATAAGAAATTAAAGAACTGTAATGAATTGGGGAAAAAATAAAAGATTACTAAGTAAAGCTTATGACAGTGATTCTCAACTAGGGTGCCATGGCACCCTGGGGTGCCTTGAGATCCTTGCAAGGGTGCTATGGAGTGCCACAGAATGTTAGTACTGTTAGGTATGCCAACATGAATCACAAGATTAACCCAGGGATTTTGAATAGGAATCCATAGTGTTTCATAGATTTCAAAGATTTCATAGACATTAAGGCTGTAAGGGACTTATGAGATCATCTGGTCCAGCCCCCTGCCCAGATGACCCCAGCAAGATGATCATCCAAACACATCTTGAACGTATCGATAGTAAGTGTTTGCACCACTTCTGGGGGGAGACTATTCCAGGCTCTGGAGACTTGGACAGTAAAAAAGTTTTTCCTTATGTACAGTCTAAAACGGTCTGCCCGGAGTTTGTGACAGTTGGACCTTGTTTTCCCTAGGGGAGCCCTGGCGAACAGATGTTATCCCAGATCCTGATGCACACCCCTTATATACTCAAGCTACCACCAAGTCCCCCCTGAGACTATGCTTTCCCAAGCTGAATAGTCCCGTGCCCCTCAGCCTCTCCTCATAAGGCCTGCTCTCTTGACCTCTGGTCATTCATATGGCTCTCCTCTGGACTCTCTCAAGGTTCTTCACATCCTTTTTAAGGTGTGAAGCTCAGAACTGGTTGCAATACTCCAGCTGCAGCCTCACCACAGCTGAATAAACCAGGAGAATGATATCTTGGGTCTTGTTTGAGATGCATCTGTAAATGCAAGACAGGGTTTTATTTGCTTTGCCAGCTGCAGCAGCACATTGGTGGCTTATATTCATATTGTGGTCAATTGTGACCCCCAAATCTCTTTTGGACATAGTGCTAGTGAGTGAAGCACTGCCAAGCCTATAGGTATGATGTGGATTCTTTCTCCTGGGGTGGAGCACCTTGCATTCCTCTATGTTGAAGGACATCAGCTTATATCCACCCACCTTGAGAGCCTATCCAGGTCAGCCTGAATTTCCAGCCTATCCTCCAGGGTAACCGTGCTTCCCCATAGTTTGGTGTCATCCGTAAACTTAGCCAGTCCGCTTCTGACACCCGAATCCAGATCATTAATGAATATATTAGAGTGCTGGTCCCAGTACTGAATCCTGAGGGATGCCACTGGTTACCATATACCAAGCTGACTTGGTTCCATCAACGATCACTCTCTGGGTCTGACCATAGAGCCAGTTCCCCAGCCATCAGACCATAAGGTTGTCAAAGCTGCAGTTCCCCAACTTTGCCATGAGGAAAGGCTTTTTTGAAATCCAAGTAAATGACATCAATCTCTTCCTCTCATCATAGAAGGACATGAGGTTGGTCAGGCATGGCATACCCATAATGAAGCTGTATTAGCTGTCTCAGAATGGCACCTTCTGTCAGGATTCTTTGATAATTTTTTCCAAGATCTTCCCAGGGATTGAGGTCAAGCTGACTGGCCTGTAGTTCCCTGGATCTTCCTTTCTTCCTTTCTTGAAGATAGGCACCACACTGGCCCTCTTCCAGTCTTCAAGAACCTCTCCTGAGTGCCAGGAGTTCTCAGATATCCATACCAATGATTGAGCTAGGATGTCAGCTAACTCTTTTAGTATTCTTGGGTGCATTTCATCAGGGCCCTCTGACTTATGGATGTCCAGCCTCTCAAGGTGTTTCCTCACAAGGTCTTTGCCAAATGTAGGTGTATGGTCACTTGTAACCTGGTAGTCCTGTGTTCTGTCAGGCAAGGTGAAAAACAGATACAAAGTAATCATTGAGGAGATTAGCTTTTTCCTGGGTGTTGATTGTCATCATTCCCATTTGATTCAGCAGAGATCCAGTGTTGCCCTTATTTTTCTTTTGACTTCCTAGATATCTGAAGAAGGATTTTTTATTGTTCTTGATTCCCACGGCCAGCTTGAGCTCAGTTTCGGCCTCGGCTTTTCTGGTACGCTCCCTACAGGTGCAGGCCAGTGACACATAATCCTTCTTAGAGGTATTTCCCATCTTCCAACCTTTATAGACTTCTGTTTTAAGATTACAGAGGTCCATGAGTTCCCTATTTAGCCAAGGGGGTTTCCCAGCCCTTTTACTACCTTTTGTGTGGGTCAAAACAGACTTCCCTTGTGCTTTTAGCATCGCGCCTTTAAGGAGTGACCACTCATCTTGGACGCTCTTCCCTATCAGATCATGATCTTTTGGGCCTTGACAACCAACCTCCTGAGCTTGTGAAAGTCAGCTTAGTTGACTAAAATTGAGGATTTCCGCATTGCTGACTGATTTGCCAGCTTTGTGATGGATAAGGAAGGTGATCAACTTGTGATCACTATCACTGAACTTCCCTTCAATCCCCAGGTCACTCACTAGATCATCCCCTTTGGCCAGAACCAGAACTTGCAGCACTTAGTTTTGGGTCAACCCAGTGCATGGTTGCCACGGGTGATTTTAACCACCCTGACATCTCATGGGAGAAGCATTCAGCCAAATCTGATTGGTCACATAGCTTCTTTACCTGCATTGACAAACTCTATCTGACGTTAAAAACGGTCTGACCTGTTGTGGTCTTTCTGAGTTCTTTGCAATGGAAGAATTGTTCTATTATTTTCTGTAGCCAAAAATTAGTGAAAATGAAGAATTGTTATTTTTTGAGGGGCAATTCAAGTCTTAAAAGGTTTATGACTGATTTATGATATAACTGATGCTTCAAACACACAGCTACTATCTTGATGTATGAAAGGTGATGAACAAATAGCAATAATTATCAAGTGTATGTTTTGGTGGAAAGTTACCAGGAACTATATTGCATGTTTAAAGTCAATGGCAGAAAAGGAGGGAAATAACAAAAAGACCTCTCAAAAAAACAAGATCTGATTTCCAAATCTCTGTCATTGCCCTGTAGTTTTCCTTTTTTGTTTTAGTGTTCCTATATTCGCTTCTGAAAAAATGTGGGTACTTTCTTCATTTATACAGTAACTAACCCTTCCATAAAACTCTTCCCTTTTGATAAATGCCCCACTTCTACAACATTTGGTAATTATATCAAAAATACAAAAATGAATTAGTCCCTATTATCCCTTCTCCTTGTTTGATAATCAAAGCAGTGTCTTAGGTGTCAAGATTGACATTTGAAGAATTAGCAAGATCTTGCTATTCCTTTTCCAAGAATGGAGCCAAACTTTAAAAGTAAATGGCTAACTTCTAGAAAGGTGAAAAAAGGTAGAAAAAAACATTCTGCAAAATCTTCAGTGTCAGCCATAGTAATAAGTGTGAGCTATGAGACATTTTGAGGCTCTATTCATTATCTGAAGCACCTGAAAGACTATTACAGTATGAAATGGACAGTTTACCTCCTCTGGTTTTTGTTAGTCCTTCATATCATGAATGCCATCAAAACAACTCCTGGAATATGACTTGATAAGTTAAAAGTATCTACAGAACATGCACATCAATGTTATGCATGACCTTTCCTGCTTCTTTCTAAGGCAGAGATATTGTTTTCAGGTAGATATTTTTTAAGTCCTTTTATTCCCATTTTTTTCTAATAATAGATATGTCTCTTCCCTTTATGCCTGTAAGGAACTGGCAATATCTTGGGGAAACTGGGTATGTCTGCATGTGTGCATTTGCTGCACAGTAACTGAAATGAATGCACATTATGGGTGCATATAGATGCACATCATCTATATGCACACATCCATACTGTGCAGTAGATGGCCTCTTATGCTGACTTGAGTGTAAATCTGATACCTGCATTATGCTTGATTAGTTACTGCACAGTAATGCACGTGTAGATGCCTACATATGTAGGTAAACACTGTGTGTATGGACTGATTTGGGACTCACTTTAGTCTGAAATCAGTCCACACACAACGTTAATGTACTTTAACACCTACATGTGTAGATGCTGTCCTATTCCCACTTACTGTGTAGTAACTTACTGTGTAGACATGCCCACTAAGTAGCAGAGTTAAAAAAAATTATGATCAATTTGCAGTTCTTGCTCCCTGGCTTCTGTTTTCTCCACAAGAGTTCCTCCTATGTAAATTACTAAATTATTTCAAATGAGATGCCCTTGGCTTGATAGTATTAAGTGAACAAATACGGCTTGCATTGATCCTCATCTATCAGCTACTACAAAGTCTGGGGCTATTGGATTTTGGTGTCTCACTGATCAAACTGCAAACTGCTTGCTTTTTGTAACAACTGCTAAAACTACTGAACTATGGACTTTAGTATAGGTGTAAAGTTCACCTCCTACATATTTATAATCCATCTCTGAGTAAACTTTTCTCTGTTGACACATATTTGTCTTGCATACCAAATACTAGTGCATATTTATACATTTGTACTGTGTACTCAAGTGGTTTAACATTCACATTTATTTAGTATGTGCAGATAAACATTCAAAATTCAGGTGGCATCTAATCTTCCATACTGTACATTCATATTCAGACTGCAGCATACTTTTGTGCACCTGCAGGGTCATAAACCAGTTCACGTCAGAAGTTAAAATACCAAGTTCTGCCTTCATTTCTGTCTTGGCTTCCTTATTGCATTTCTTGAGATTAAATAACTATGGTCAGATGCAATCCCAGGAAATATTTGTTATTTAAGGCTATGCCAACGTAAATTAATAAGATTGCCCTTTCAAAGCATGTTAATTGATCATAACTATTATGCTGCTGTGACACAGGCAGGTACTGTAACCTAAAAGTGATGGGACTTTTCCTGGTCTGGCAGGAAAAAGGGCAGAGTCTTCTTTAAGGACCACCATCCTTCAGGAACAGGGAACATGCTCCTACGAAAAGGGGAGTGGGCAGGCAAGTCAGCAAGAATGGTGTAACCCATTCAGCTCTTGTACAGCCTGAATCCAATTCTCACATGTGGGTTAACAACTCTTAACCCCAGGAATATGACAGTGGATGCTGTACAAGTTGTCTTCTTTGAGACTAGGAAGGACTTTTTTCCTCACTGTCAGACTGGTTCTCAACAACCAGCTGATGTATTAGAATGGTATGACTGGTTTGTCTGTTTCTGCGCTCGAAACAAACCAAGTCCCTAGTCAAATGGAAGGAAAAAGTCTTTTGTTTAAACATTGCCCCTCTCAGATGGGATGGCAGCACCATCAGGCAACCCCCACAGGACAAATCAAATAGTAGTCTCACCTTTAGTGAGGTTTTGGCAGGTTACAGTCCCTTAAATTGTTTGTAGCTCAAGTCAAACCTCTCTAGAAGTAGCTATAATTCTCTCAAGGCCAGCCATCGACTAATTGAGCTGTCTTCCCTTATTCTTTCCATACCCGAGACAAATGGCAGAAACAGCAGGTGGGTTTTATTGACTCCACATCACCTCTTTAATCTTTTGGTGGCCATTGTGAGATCTATATACCCTATCATACAACCCTACCCCCTCTAGATGGGAGATATAACCACCCTGTGGTTATATCCACATCCTCCCCCAGAATATATGAGGGAAGGCAAAGAGCTTCTTAGGCTGCACAAGTTCAAATGGCTATAAACTGGGTTATGGATAAAGTTAGCTTGGACATTAGAAGATTTCTGACTGTCAAAAATATCTTCCAAGCAAAAAGCGGGAAGCAAGGAAATAGTTTCTTTCCGCTCCTATAGACATGCAGCGAGGCTGCTCCAGTATGCTGCAAATCCAGTACATCAGAGCTAATTGAGTCTGCTGGAGCACAGAAATAAATGCACTCCAGCAGCCTCCAATGTCATTTATAGCAGCGTCCCCATGCTGGAAAATGTTGGCAGGGCACTTTGAACTAAAGCTCACCAAACGAGCCTTAGTTTAAACTGCCCTGCTGTCATTTTTCAGCGTGAGGATGCTGATACACGTAATGCTTGGGCACTTTTAATCAGCTTGGCTCACTAATTAAAGCACCCCCTCCACACACCTCCCAGAGCACATCTATAAATACCCTTTAAGACTCAACTGGATACATTTTTGGAAGAGATGGTATGACAGGGAGTTCTGGCACACCAATTTGTATGAATGATGTGGAAACATTTCCAGTACCCCAGCTGAGGTAAAACATTGCAGTTGTGGTATGGAAGGCATCTGGTAATCCCTTGTCTCAGGGCTTCGGCTGGTTACCGGTCAGAGCCAGAAAGAATTTTTTTGGTTTTCATGCATGGTACTGTCTTTTGGAGTGGGGAGATTTGGGGAGGGTTTGCCTTCCTCTTAGGTACTGGGATGTTGGCCATAGCTAAGTCAGGAAGTTTTTTTGACTGGAGAACTAGAATAGTACTGCTGGTACAAGGAAAAAAATCAAGCAAACAGGACCCTGAATAGAGGATGAATAGAGGTCACTTTGGCATGGACTGCGGGGGGACGGGGTGGAGTGAGGAGGGGTGGCCTTTCTCTGCAGCATAGCAAGGTTGTTTTGATAGGATCTTCCGACCATATATTAACCACTTCTCTGTTATCACAGTAATAGAGTATTGGCACTGCCTTTCTCTCTCCTGCTTTTACCTATGCAATGTTACATGGTTTTTCTTGATGTTTTCAATGTTGTTCCTTGTAGCTGTGGGTTAATAATTGCTGGTGAATGCAGGGAACTGTACTCGATGGTCCAGGAATCCCCTTTAAAGCTACTGACTTAACTTTTGAAGAGACTTCCAGAATAATAATCATTTCATGAGACTGAGGCAGAATAATCTAACTGCAATCATGCTATACATTTTTCCTCTGAAAGCCTTTAACATGAGGAAGTGTGTGATTATTTTCATCATTAATTTCAGGGTTTCTACAAGAATTTAAAGAAATCAAAGGGATTAAAAATAACTCTGACTGTGAGTGACTAAAAGTTCTTCATTTGTACTCTCCTGACACTTGAATTCCTGTCAAACATCATTTTAAGTACCAGTCTAATTTTAAAATCAAAACTATAGGAAAAGTATCACTCAGGTCCTTTGCTATTAAGCTACCATATGAATGCAAAAGTTAACAATAAAAAAATATCAGATGTGGAAGCTGAGCTAACTTGAACTCAGAAACATTATTTCCAACGGTTTTGTATTTGTCTTGCTTATGTGTATTACTATTTTTAAATAATCCTTGTATTACTATTTTTATAATACTATTCCTTATAATCCTTAAAAGTGGTAGTGTTCTTTTTTTCTATGTTAGGAATCACCCGTAGTAACATTTGTCCTTACCAGCACAGGAAGATGCTAATTATGTACAGGTAAGGTATCAGAAGAGAAAATTCAGGAGGCAGTACTAACTTTCTACAACTTAAGGACAAAGCAAACAATGCCAGGGCATGGGTAATGTAAGGGCACTTCTCTCGCTTTGATATAGAGAAGCATTTTTTTCAAATGAGAAGCATTCTTTCAAACTAAAGTGTGGTATAAACCTTTAAAATTGATTGAATTCATTCATTCTCTTCAGATAAAACAAAAAATATGGAAAAAGTATGACAGCAATAAAGAAATATGTTGACAGAATTAGAGAAATAAAGGAACCTAATCTTAACAGACATTTTTGACAGAATTGCATATAATTTAACTCTAAATACTCACTATAGAGTCTATTTAAGAGAATGAAAATGCAGAATGCAATGAAAGGTATTTATTTTAAGCATAGTGCAAGGAAATTTATCATTTAGGACCATAGTTAAGGTAGCAAAACCTCATTGCACAATACTAAAAAAGCAAAAACAAGATTTCATAATGATGCTGAGAAAATTTAAATCCAAAATTTGATTTTCCACTTTGGACATATTATCTTCTCATGTCACCCATGGAAATGCTACAGAAATCACTAGGTACCCATAATATGTAACCCTGTGTGTGGTTGGTCATGTGACCTACTGTTAATATTTTTTAAATTGCATACCTGCATTAGATTTGCAGGTTTAAAAGGTTACAGGTCTGTTTGTGTCCATCCTCTGATTTGTGCCTTAAAAATTATATGTAAGTGGCCAAGGGAAGGCTTAGTCTTTGCATCGCTGGTCACATCTTTGTATCACATCCCCAATTTTGTTTTAGTTGGAAGGCACACATGGGCTGCGGGGCACGTCTGCGTGGTGAACTGGGAGGCAGAGCCTTGGGAGACTAGTAAAATCCTCACTAGTAACAGGCACCTGGAGCTGTCTTGCTAGTGAGGCTAGAGCTGAGACCCATAAAGGGGCATTTTCAGCAGTGACCCTGAGTGCTATGGCAGTGACAACCGAGTGGCAGCAATCCTGAGCAGCATTAGGCAGTGAACCCTAAAGGTGGCAGAGTGGTGGAGACCACAAGCACTGATTCAAGCACTGCTCCCTGAGCAGCAGGAGCAGTAGTGGTCCTAAGTGAAGTCAGGCAATGGACAGTGCTGGGCAGCACTCCCTGAGCAATGGGGGTGGCAATCCAAAGTGGCAGCAACCCCATGCAGCACTTAAGTACCAGCAACTCAGGGCATCAGGGACCCAGGTGGCACTCTGTAAAGCAGCAGGGACAGTAACTCTTGGAGCAGTGACACAATCCTGAGGGGCAGCAGGTGGCTGATGACAGGGTCTCCAGCCAGAAATCTGAGGGGAGACTTATATATTCACCCCCTCCAGACTGAACAAGGTGGGACTGCCAGGGTGCGGAGGTCTCAGATAGAAACTACTGACACCAAAAGACCCCCAGGGTCTGCTGTTGGTATGTTTGATATTTATGGTATTTTTATTTGTTATTTAGAGTGCTTTTTTGTTGACTGGAGTTGTCATGAACCCTATTATGGTTGGGGGGTATGTTATAAATGTATTCTTGTGTTTTCATGTACTGATAAAGCATGTGTAGTCTCAGATGACCTATATTATACTGTATCCATTTATGCTACTGTTATCACTATATGGATGATGTTAAACTGGCTATGTATATTTTGATGGTTTTGGATGAGGCTTAGCCAGGAAATTCAGGGAGTGGGTGGAACAGCTGATTATCACTTCCCACTGTGTTGGAGGGCCAGGACAATAGCAGACAGAAGGGATCGGGGTGGTATGGACACCCCTGCATATTGTCTTCCTGCAGCTGGGAAATCAGCTCCACAATAGGAAAAAGATCCAAGAGTAATGGCTCATTGAGCAATTCTATTTAGCCAAAGAGACAAGAGTTTTCTGAAGTGTCCTGATGACTCATGAGTACTAGAATAATGCTGATGGAGACAGGGGCGGGGGATACCCTTGGAGATTGTGGGGGGGCAGGTAGGTTATAATTTTGTCCTCGAATCTCCAGCTTTGAGGGGTTCTCTGATCCTTATTATCAGGACTGGTGGAGTGGGCAGGGATACTGATGTCTGGACCTCTGACAAGGATGCCCATGTAGCCAGACAAGAGGTGAAGAATCGGTACTTGTTTTGCTTTTGTCTCCAAACCCGCAGCTTGTTTTGTTTGCATAACTCTTGTCTCCCCTGTAATAAATCCTGTTGTTTGTCTCCTTTGCTAATTGCCTTTGAAAAGAGTGATTTCCAGGTGAGTGATATTCCAAGGCTACCCTTTCCATGGAAAGGGGGAGCTATAATTTTTTATCAGCTCAAAAATGGGACTGGCAGAAAATCCCTCACTGCAGTTGCAGGGGCCAGTGTAAGGGTCATCTAAGTGAGGCTTGTTGGGATAGGGAGCTGTCTTGGGGCAAACTCAGTCTGTTCTTTGGTGCAAGTGGCAATGCACAGAGGAGAAACCCCAGGCTCTGGAAGTGCCCTGTATATGAGTTTGTGACAGGGGTGTTATTTGATATTTTGGGGTGTTGAGTTATTTGGGGTATTTGATATTTTGAGTATGTCATTGTTGGGGTGTTTCATAGTTGATGGGGAGGTTAGATAAGGCTTCATTGTGTTTATTTACCTTTAAAAAATTGTTATATTGGCCATAAAATTGCTTGTGAATATGGAAGTTATTCTTTTAGGACCCTAGTTAGGTAGATTTTTCCCAGGGTTTGGGGTGGGGGCTCGAAGCAACCCCCTGCCTCAATTTGAAGCCTGCCCTTATACTGCCAGTGGAGCAGATATATTACATTTTATTTATTGGGAAGAACAATGTTCGCTGCAGTGAATTTAAGTAGATGCACTAAAGACTATCTGACATGAGAAAAAAAAGATATGGACAGAGTTATGGCTAGCCTAAAAAAGAAAAAAAATCAGTGAAAGAGTCCGGCATATTTTCCATAACATTTTTTGTGGGGGAAAAAAGTTCTAGTCAGTGATAGTGGGTCCCAGATCTTTTACAAAAACCCAGCCCTCTTCCAGATTTAAATCCTATCTGAACAAAATGCCACTTATAAAATAATGTCACTTCATTACCTAATTAATCTAAGGCAGGGGTAGGCAAAATGGTGAATCCGGCCAGTGGCTGGACTCCATTTCTCAGCAGCCCCTTCCCTCATTGCTGCAGCTGGTTGCCATGGAGACCCCAACAGTGGTGTTGCCATGACAGCATGGGGCCAGGGTTTCTGTGGAGACTGGCCCCAGCAGTCATAGCCCGGCACGCAGCTGGGCAGGGAGTTGCTCTGTGGCTGGGGCTGGGATCTTGCAGTGGTGAGAGCATGGTTCAGAGTTGGGGCGGGGCCACGATCTGTTGCCCGCACAGCCCTGCCTGGGGTGTGCCGACAGCAGATCACAGCTGTGCCCCGCCTCTGGACCACATGGTTACCACTGCAAGATCCCAGCCTCAGAACAGCTCCCTGCCCAGCTGTATGCCCTACCAGTGCTGCTGGGGCTGGTCTCCATGGAAACCCTGTCCCTGTGCTGTCACAGGACCACTGCAGCCCAGCGATAGGCAGGGGCTTCTGGGAAATGGAGTGTGCTGCAGACCGGATCCAGCCTGTGGGCTGGACTTTGCCCCCCTCCCTCCCCAAAGATTCTGAGGGGAGAGGGAAGCTGGAGCAGTTGTAGAATTGGAAAAGCTGTTGGATAAAAATTTTAGGCACTGAAAAAGTATATCTAAAGAAGAGGCACTTTGTGCCCAAAAGCTCATCCAACACATCTTTCAACTATATAGCTGGTTCAATAAAAGATATCACAAAATATCCTGTGCCTCTTGTCCATTTCCTGGCTACAACAACACTCTGACCCTCTAGTGTAGCAAAACCTCCAGGTTTTTTGGGGGTTTTTTTTATATTTATTTTAAAATGCTTTCCCTTCCCTTCCCCAACCATTTCTGACTTTTTCTCTCCCTCTCTATTCCCTATAGATAAGTATAAGTAAGTGAGATGTAGGATAAGCTTTAACATTTTTATTTTGGTAGCAAGTTTTTTGTTTTGGATAGCCACTGTTTTATATTGTATTATTTTGAGGTTTGCATTGATTCTTACTGTTGTATATTGTATTATTATCATTTTTTGTATTGATTTTTATTGTTTCATATAGATATTGTATGGTTTAGGCCTGTGTTAGTAAGTGAACCAAAGCCATGTCAAGTTTTCATTTTGTATGTCAAGCCTCCATCTT
>NW_017728995.1:14453084-14453389 GCF_001723915.1 Gavialis gangeticus
TTGGTTCCCAGATGAATGAGAGTGATTGGGAATGATAGAAATACAATGGTAGCAGGCCTCTACTGAATGGCTTGTAATGGCTGGGTCATCACCTCGCATTGATTCATCCAGGAACCATGACCTCACCCAGGAACAGAGACAAGACCAGCATTTGAAAGACAAAAGACCCTGCAGAACCAGTAACTCTACCTTTATACCCCACCATTACAGACACCTGAAACTGCACTTCTCTGCATGGAGCACACATGCTCAGTACACCAGGGGCTGACTCTTGCCTGGGCATGCCTCCTGTCACTAGGGTCACA
>NW_017728995.1:14453438-14467069 GCF_001723915.1 Gavialis gangeticus
CTGCATGGAGCACACATGCTCAGTACACCAGGGGCTGACCCTTGCCTGGGCATGCCTCCTGTCACTAGGGTCACAAAAGGTCTGCCCCTATAAAAAGGGGCAGTGAAGACAGATCTAGTGGGATGCCCTATCTGGACCAGAACCATGCCACACCACCTGTCCACCCAGAGGCCCTGCCAGTTACCACCCTCTGGACAACACCTACTGGACAAGGATCCCTTTCCAGCCTGGGATAGGTAGATATTACCTGCATACCTCCTCCTACAATTTGGACTCTCTCTCTGTCTCTCTCTCTCGTCCTGGACTTCAGCGGACTTCAGCCCCTGCACCAAGTCTCTCTAAACCCTGTTGCCATGGTGTGTGTGGGTGTGTGTGGGTGCAAGGGAACCAATAAGACATTGGGTCACCATCTCCTCTGTTCAATAAAAGCACTGTCATTTGCAACCCTGAGTTGGGTCATGTTTTACTGAATCCCAGTCCCTTCTCTATCTTAAATTCCACCCTTTCTCTCTTTCAGCTCCAGCCCCACTCTCTCTGCTATTTTCCTGATCTCCGCCAAGTTCCATCTCCCTTTTTCTGCCACCTCTCAGCCTCTCCTTGCTTTCATGCTGTCCCTGCTGCCTTTCAGCCTCCCGTGCCATCTACTGCCTTTTCCCTGTGACTTTCTGCTGCCTTTCTCGGCTTTCCCACTGCCCTGCCACCTTTCAGTCTCTCCTGCCACTTTTTCTGTGATCTTCTGCTGTCCGTCTCTGTTTTTAGGCTTCCCCTGCACCTTCTGTAGTCCCCCTACCTCCTGCAGCTTCCCAGTTCCTTGTGGCTGTCCTGCAGTTTTCTCCAGCAGCTGGACCCTTTCTCCAGCTCCCAGCACCTACTGCCACTCCCTGCAACTTCTCTAGCTTCCCCGGATCCATCCTCTGGCTCCCCACACCCACTTCCCCTCTTTAACACCCACACTTTCCCTTAGTCCCATTTTCCCTCTCCCCACCTACCTTTTCAGCTCCCCTGTAGCTCTGGCTCCAGTCCCAGCCTCTGTGCCAGCATCGCTCCCCTGTTCTGTAGGTTTTGGGTGTTGTCTTTTAATCAATTAAAATCAGTTAACCTAAAGTTACCCCCAAGCCTCAGTTCTTCAGCCCAGGCCCCTCTAGTCTACCAATTCTAATCCTGGCCCTGGTGACTTTCACTCCCAGCAACTTTCACTGCTTACACTTTTACTTTCTTACCTTAACCTTTCCTCAGGTATCCCAAGTACACCAAGCACATACATACATACATACATACACACACACACATCACAACACCCAACTTAGGAACTCACTTGTGTGTATGCGTAGGTGGGTGGTATGTGTGTGAATTAGTGACTACATATATATAGGTATCATTGTGTGTGTGGGGTTTATGAATTAGCGATCCACATACATGTATTGGATGTGCAGGTGTTGGTAACTGATTCTGTCTAAATTTGGTGTGTGTAGCATGTATGGACTTAAACTGGTGATAGGTGTGCATGAACCTAGACTGGTTATTTTGAACGTGTGTGTATCTGAGTGTATATATATATATGGCATTGTGTGCATGATATACAAATTAGTGATCTGTGTGTAACTTTTGGGGTGTATAGAGTATGTGCTTGAATTGGTGATAGTATGCATGTGCCTAGGCTGTTTTGGATATGTATGTGCCTGAGCTGGTAATGTGTGTGTGCATGCAGCTAACTGATTTGTGTGTTTGTATATGTGCAATTGTATACCATGGCCTCCTGTCTAACAGCCAATATTGAGATCCTGAGTATTCGCCTGACCCCTTAGGGCAACACTAGTTAATCTCATCCAAGCTGCAGTGTTGTTGGTTGTAGCCATGTTGATCTAAGGACATAGGGAGACTAATAGGCATTGGAAGACTAACATCAGCAGAGTCTCCCAATGCCTGAAGAAGGGTGTTTGTGTCCGAAAGCTTGCAAAGAACTTTTTTCCAACTCTTTAGGTGGTATAATAAAGATATCACATCTACTCAACAAAACTTGCCTCTCATCTAAGCAACATTTAAGGTATTGATCCTGCAAAATTGAATATTTCTATCAACTTAGCTATCTATTTTTGCACACACGTTAGTGCAGGAAAAAATCACTACAATTAGACATCAAATAATGATATACGTGTTTAAATAAGACAACAAAAATTTACTATAATGAACTCCAATCCAGTTTCTGTGGCACTATACAGTATATAGACTATAGATAACAGAAAATACATGTGTTGCCTTTCATACTCATCCTAGATATTCGTTGGACTCATTTCCTAGCTAGAAATTAAAACACTACCATCTGCAAGGAGCACAGAATATGTTTAATAAAATCACACTATTTAATGATAATTTCTATGAGATGGGAGCTGCAAATTATCCATCAGTTTGAATGGCAGGTTCTTATTTCCCTCAGCTATCAGGAACATTTTATTTATGTGTTAATATTATTTTGTTAGGTAGAAAACTACAATATATTTTAATCACATATGCCATAATATTTAAATTATGATTAGAACACCTGGATTGCATAAAATTTGAGTGATACAAAGCAAGCAAGGAAAAACAGTCCACTACCCAAAAGCGGTGCTTAAAAGTGAACTTCACTCCAGAAGAATACTTTAACAGCCCTAAGGCCAGCTGTAAAAGCCGTTATGTTATGGTCCATTTATAGAGTGATTTCATTTCATGTGCTTTACTCAAGCAAACATCATCTGGACTTCGCTTTTCCAAGCACACTTTGTAATTCCAAAGTCTTCCCTGTCCACTATGATATTACAGCTATTATTTTGCTGTTCAAGTGGAGAGAACTTAAAATGAAGGCAATTGGGTGAGAAATATCACCAAAAGCAACTACAAACTTCCAAGCTAGATTCTCAGCTTGTATGAACTAGCACCCCAACGTTTAAGTCAGTTGAGCTTTTCTGAATTTCACTAGCTGAGTATAGGGCCCTCCTACTTTGGGAGCATATCAGAACTGTCTCCTTCCTAGTGTTCTTCTACAGGCCTCAAGGAATTGAGAGACATATTACTTGGATATGCCTTCCTCCAAAAAGGCACACCTCATGCATTAAATATATAGAACTTCCAATAAAAAGCAGTCACTAAAAATAGTACATTAAAGCAGATCTTTTTCTGAAGATACCTTGGAGATGCAAACGCAGCAAATTAAATACCTTGTTTTTAACTTTTTTATTCAGAATTACAGTCCTAGACATTACTTACACAAATAAGTCTTCTTCAAGTGAGTAGTCCCATTGCATTTATTGGGCATTTTGCCAATTGGGTATGGTAGGATTGGAGCCCAAATAATACTCAATTAAACAACAATAGATTTATAGGAAAAAACATGTAGCAATAAATTCCAGTGGGAATTCGATCCTTTAAAAGCAGAGGTGACCAATCCACTGCATGCATACTACAAGTGGCAAGGGCAGCCTCTGTATGTAGCACATGGCAGACTGGGAGGAAGGGGCACAGGCAGCACAGCAGTAGACAGGGCAGTAAATGAAAAAATTGCAGCAGATCAGACAGGGGAAGGGGATTGCTATGGCACTAAGGGAGGGCCCAGGACTAATTTGCAGCATGCACTGTCCCTCACCACAGGGGCCTTGACCTAGCCCTCGCCTCTTCCCTCCCCCATCGACTGACCTGCTGGCTGGGGCACATGCACGTATGCAGGCACTCAGCCACCCACCCCCACCTCAGATCAACTCCAAGAGGCTCTGAGATCTACCAGTGGATCAAATCCACTGGTTGGTGACCACTGCTCTATGTGAAATTACAAATGAAAATCAGTTCCTAGGTATTGGTACTCCCTGCTAGATCACTGGCATCCTACTGTATCCTACTTCCAAATAACTACTACATGTGTTGTTGTAGACACTGCACACTTTGCTACAGATACTTCCTTCTTATTTTTCTTGTCCCTTCTGTGCATAGCATTTCTGAAGTAATAGTTCATTTCCTGTGATGAAGGGATAAACAGATTTTTTTTCTTGATGCTGTTCACAACACTAGCTTGATCCACAGTCCACTGAGGTTAATGAGAATCTTTTAATTGATGACAGTGTACTTTGGATTACATCTGACCCATAATGCAGCAGGTCAATTACTGGTAGGTGGTTCCTGGAGTAGAGTACTATGGATAAGAGCTTGATGAGCTGCATTATCCTTTGTTTTGTAAACAGACCATTGTATCAGCGTAGCCTAAAAGGGAAATATTCCATATCTTGGATGCTGGTACAGGATGTTGGCTAGACCTGAGATAGCACACCCATCTTCTGTTCACTTTACCCTTGGAATTCATAATGTACTGTTCCTTCAAACCTCAGCAGCACACATTCCCCTTCTCTTCAAGTGTCTCTTTGTATTATGCAAATTGCTCAGGTTGCAAATATGTGCAGAAGAGTCAGACTCAACAAGGTAGCTCTTGCTTCATGCTATATTATACTCGCTATGATCTTTAGCACTTGTGATTTCTATCATCATTTCTCTGAGGGGTTTTTTTTGACAGTGTGTTCAGTAAAACAGAGGAGGAAAGGCTAGATTGCTAAATGACACATAAAATACTAAGCCCTGGCCACTTTATACCCCACTGCCTCCATCTCCCTTACCCATATACATATATAATATATATTCTATTAATTGTTATATGGGATTGAGATTTTGCAGCTTTGTAGCATGTTGCAAATGGGTCAGTGATAGGTGTTATATTTATACAGTAGTGATACATTTAAGATGGCACTTCCCATTTATACTCTCTTTTTCCATGTCTTAAATCCTTCATGTCATCTCAGAATAGGTGCTTCTTCATAGAACTCAGGACAGTTTTGCAGGATTCAGTCATGACATTTAGGCATAATAGGCAGCACCTTTCAGAGGTGTACTTTTTTGGGGAAGTTTGGTGTTAGGAAGATGTAGGAAGATAAGAAAGTTGTAGTAGCCTAACACTCCACTAAGCCTGTCAAAATACCTAAGTGCAACCCTAAATAATCACTAGCTCCGTCAGGAATTTTTCCCTGTAGGTTTAGATTCTCAAGTTCTTCTAAATGCACTACAGACAACAACAGCTTAAATATCACTTGCCTTATGCTAAAAATTATGCAAAATGTTATATTTTTTCCTTTAGTTTCCATTTGGATCCCCTGTCATAACACATTTTTCTGACACTGCTGAGCTGAACTGAGTCTGGACTGGATCCAAAACATATCCAAGTCAAGGACTGGATTTTTGACATTGGGAAAACCTATACCTGCTCAGGGTTTGATTCTGCAATGCTTCCTTACAGAATAATCACTACGTCAGATGAGCTGTCCCTTTCATTTAATAAGGTATGTGGCTAGAGATAGCAGATATTTTTTTGCTAAATTCCTTCAAGGCTATTTTAGACTCATGTTGCAAATACTGTCCTTAATATCAATAGTAGCTATTGCAGTAGCAGGTTGAGAAATATCTACATTATCTTTTGAACACTCCAAGGTTCTCAGATATACATAGAAATCCAAACCACTTTTTTCTCATTCTCACAGTTTCATCTTCATGGCATTTGTTGATGCTGCTCTTTTGACTTTGTCAGAGAATTTGTCAATGATGCACCCAAGCTTCACTGTTAATTAAAATAACTGGAAACATCTATCCCTGTCAGGAGGACAAGGCTTCCTTAACTCAAAAAGATCTTTTTGCTCTGGCCCTTTTCACACAGCAATGAATGTTCAGCTAAATATCCCAGGACTTATTTCTCTAGTAGATGAGCATCTGATAGTCTCATCCATGCCTATATTTATGCACAATGTAATGATCACAGAGTCTGCCATGGTTAACCACAGTAGAAGTTATCTGTTCAACCGAGGACATATGTGCACTTGCAGAGTTGCGTGGGGAATCTTTCACAGTGCCAGTTTCTGGCCATTGGTATTTATTCTCACAATACACACTTACAGCACGTATGTGTGTATATATACACACACACAAACACACATACACAAATAAGCTAGAAACTGAATAAAAGTAAAGTTGTGGCCATATATTTTCAACATTTTGATGCCTCATTCTTAGTCTAAGCCAGAGATGTTCAACTCCCTGCCTGCTGGCCAGTTCTGGCCCACAGAGCTGTGACATCTGTTCTGCAGGGATAATCACAGGTCCAAACATTTGGCAGTGGAGAAGCAGCAACAGCATGAATTGCTGCTCCCCTGCAACCAAATTTCTGGAACCATGGGGAGACCTGTGGGCACTGGACAGATAATATAGCTGCACATGCGTGGTTGGGCATGCAGGGCCAGGATGGGTCAAGACTAGATCCAGATGTGCAGAGCCTGATCACAGCATGAGTGGGGGGGATCTGAGGGATGAGAGGTGGGAATTGGATGTGCAGATCCCTATCTAGGCATCATAAGGCAGGATCTGGCTGCATGGTGCCTAATCTGGGCAGTGCAAGGAAGGATCCAAAAGCACAGGGCCTAATTCAAGTGGTAAAAGGAAGCATCTGGGTGGCTCCAGGTATGTAGGACCCAAATCAGACAGCCAAGGCTAGATGCAGGCACGTGGGGTTTAACTTCATGTGGGATCTGAGCTGTAGGCCAGCCTCATACCACTCACCCTGCCCATAGGACCAAAAGGTTGCGCATCATTGGTTTAAGTGCATCAGGAAGAAATGATATTACCTGGATTACAAGTGAACTGGTAAGTTGGTTACTGATAAAAGAATCAAGGGACAGGTCTACAACCTGTCCTTTTATTGCCCAAAATGCAAAAACAAATGTTTATGGATAATTCTGTAATATCAAAATACAAATGTGTCTCAAGTGTGTTGAGTAAATAAATAGACCTTATATACACCTGAAACAATTTTGATTGCATAATACAGTGCATTAGCTCGTTTTAAAAAGTGATCTTCTGCTTTTGCCAGTGCAAATTAATGACATTGGCAAGTTCATGTGTACTTATGTTTTTGAATGCTGCAATCACATAATTCCATGAGTCATCTTTTTGTCTTTATTTTTATCTCACTATCCATTACCATAATATCTGACAACAACTTTCCACTTGAGTGGAAACAAAACGATCTTTGGTACACTTCAATGAGTCTTTCATTCTTTTCTAATTTGAGGGTATACGTTATCTTGAAAATGGTTATTGGGCTATTTTGAAAATGCTGGCCTTTATCTCAACCCCAGTGACAATGACTTTACTTACAGTACCATTGTCTAGCCACTTTGTAGGGTTTCCTACACATATTCCAGTATATTAATGAATATCAAATGTTACTGAGGTGTGCTCAATTAAGCGAGGCTGACTGATTAATTGTAGTGATGGTTCCTCTACCAGTTTATGAATGACAGAAGAAGAAAATTAAAAGCAACAAGTGTTCTAATAACATCAGCTATTTCACTTTGGGGTAAACACAAAGATGGATGCATTTGTGCTGGTCCAAAAAACAGTGAAGTGTTGAATTTCACCCCCCAAAGATCTTTCTTGAGAAGCCAGAAGAGCTATTTTTCATACTGTCTGATAAGGAAGTTGACTGTGCTGATCTATTAATTGAATACTGAAGAAAAACAGACGAAAACAAAACAACCGAATAGCAATAAGACTGTAAGAGTTGGCAAACAATTATATCATTTTTGACACCAGATGACACTAACTGAAACTGTAATGATCTATCCTTTCTGATCCTTTTAAATTTGTGCACACTTTCATGAGTTATCTTCTTGATCCCCTTTTCAGAAGCTGCAGGCTTACCATCAAATCTACCCATGGAAACACCCGGACAGGTTCACTATAATGGGCTTTCCTCCTTAAACTGCTTCTATGCTACGTTTTCTTTTTTTCCTATTTAGTTTGTTAAACACCTTTATTGGCAGAAATAAAATTAAAATTCACCAGATTTACTATATATGGTCTCCCTTTCGTAAATGCATGCTGACTCTTCTTAATTAAATCATAACTTTTTAGGTGCTTCCCTAGCTCCCTCTGACTAGTATCTCTACTGCAGTTTTTACTTCTAAAGTCAATCTTTTAAGCCTGGATTTTCCCTACATACTCTGTTTTGGAAAAAAAATAACCCAAATATAATATCCATTTTATTGCATTACCTTCCCACCAGTTTGCTGTTACTACCTGTGAGTCCCCAAAGATTTGAGGGCCTAAAATTCAAAGACTGTTTCCAGCTTGCAAAATTAATTAATTGCAAGGAGAATTTATATTATTCAGGCCATGTACAGACATTCAATTTCTACCAGGACAGGAGAGTCACTGCTCTTCTGGTGGAAACCACAAGTGTACAGGCATTCAAGATTTTTCTCCTGGAGCAAAAATGGCAGTTCCAAGAAGAAAAATAAATCACCCTTAACTCAATAGAAGTACTTACCAAGAGAGTTTGTCCCAGGTAATAGAACATCTGTACACTTGCCCTTCTGATAGAAGCTGAAGGACAGTCCTTTAGTATCCCAGAGTGCATTGCCCCCAGCCCTACTCATGGGTCCTGAGAAACAGTGTGTCACTTTTACTGCCCATGTGAGCAGATAGCAAGATATGCCCCCTGAGTGCTCTGGTGCCTTTTTTTTCCATCTCCACACTGCACTCCAAGGCTGCAGAAGATTACAGGCTGCTGAGTAGTCTGGGTAGGGAGTGACAACAGGGATCCATTGCAGGTTGCTTCTGCTACAATAGACAGACAGCAGATGCAGTCTGGATCTTCTGTTTCAAAGGCTCATAGCAGGGAAGGAGAAAGCAGGAACTGGGGGGAGCTCCTCAAGAGGTATGGTCCCATCAGGCAGCTAGCCAGTTACGACTGTCCTGTGCACTTGGCTGCTAGCAGTGGTTTCCAGGGTACCAAGACAGCCTACAACATGCTAGGGTGCACGGATAGGAGTATTCTGGCTATAACCAATCAGCTGCCCAGTTTCTGAGCTCCACATCAGCCATACCTCTCTAATGTCTGTATAGTGCTCTGCTGATAGGTGTTTCTGTCAGTAAAACAAAACTTGGAGAATTTTTCTAATCATATGAACTTGTGGACACAGCCTCAACTCACTGCCTGACAGCACCCATACATCAGGTATATTATCTTAATGCCTAAGTCCTTTTTTTTCTATTCATACATATAATTTCAGTGGAAAACTGGAAACAAAAATATTTAACTAAAAGAATAAAGTCACATATTTAAAATCAAGCTGAATTTCTCCCTTGTCCATTGTCTTTCTTCTACAGATAACATTACTGATCTCAGTAGGACCAGTTATTAGAAAGGTATTACTCAATTTTAGTAAGGATATCAAGTTTTGATTCAGATTCAAGAAAGCTACCCTATTTCAATAAAGCCGTGAATGCGTATTTAACCATAAGCACATTCTTACATCTCATCAAACTTGATTGGTGTAAGTGTGTGCTTAAAAATTAAGTTGGTACATAACTGCTTAGGAAAATTGGGGGCTAGGTTCATCTTCAGTTTTGCTTAAATCACACACAGCTTTATTAGTGAACATACTTCAAGAAGATAGGGAAAAACAGGTATTCAAAATAATGTTTCTTTGCAATTAAGTGTTACCCATACAGCATGTAGAACACATCACTAGCTTGCATTTTTCAATTTAACGTACATGTTTGACCTGCTAAGAGCCTACAAATAAAGCTAAACATTCTGTTGTTTCAGTTAGATTTTCTAGCTCTCTAAGTCAAGAAAAATAGATATATGTTCAAGAAAGTTCAGTAAGTAACTCTGAGGCAGAACTCCTTTTGGACCTCATTGGGGCGGAGGGGGGCAGGGCAGTTCTATAACACTGACAGCACATGAGTTTGTGGGCATTTTGAGAAACTAGATGTCCCACCACCAAAATGGAGTGGATGAACCAATTCTTGCAGTTAATCATAAAAATGACAATAAAAAAAAAATCTTCTACAGACTTCTGAGAGAGTTTGATCAGGATTTAAGCCCCAGCCATTAAGAATACTGTTAAGACATATTTGTAAGCAAAGCTACTTGTTAACTCAGTATACCAATAATAAAACAGTTACAGGGCTCTGTGTCTCCTCTCACATCTTTGTAAACTGGGGTTAAATCCACAGGACTGAATAAAGTTAGGCCAGTGTGTCAGAAGGGAAACAGGCTCAATATGTCCTTGACTACAATGTTTCTAAGTTTGCTTCTTTTTCTATCCCACCTCCAACAACAGTAGTGTTATCTCATGTTAATATTAGATATGTATTGTTATTCTAATAACTAATTATAGGATTCATAATGCTAATGATGGCAATTTAGTTTGTAATCCCATCTGTTCACTTTACCAGAGCTGTTTATTTTCTTTCCTGCTTTCAAAATATTCTTGATTTGTAATTAATCATGCATTTTGACTTTTTTTTTTAATTAGACATTTGCTGGTTTTTTGGAAAATAAAAAAATCAGAAGGGAATAAACAGGAGTTGGCATGGTACCCCAAAGGCAGAACAGCTGGATTCCTAGCCCCTTTTCACTTGGTCGATAACACGAAAAAGAAAATCCCAGTACAAATTACCATTGCAATAATTGGAACAATTTATTTCAAAGAGAATGTAACCCAATCCTTTTCTCTCCCAGAATGTTTTAAAATGGTAATCAGGGGAAGGGATGTTTCTTTCTCTCACATCCATTAATGTCAAGGTGAACTTTGCACCAGTTGTATTTAAGTACAGTGATGCAAATTCTCAGCCATTGGAACTTTACATAATATTATTCTTGCCAGAGGAGTGACACCTCTTTACACAGGTTGAGGAACTGACTCATTCACTTCTGAAAAAAGTATGTGTTAGGAAAAGGCTGTAGTTTGGCACAGAATAGCTGGAGAAGAATCCCACCAAAGGACAAATACTGTGGACGTATACAAACGACATACCTAAATCTATCTGCTAAGTATACAAACCATGTTATAACACATGCAGAATAAAGAACATGAAAGCTAGTTCCACTGTTCCTAAACTGTACCATCTATGATTCATGATGATCTCCAGTGTTAAAGACAAATTAGGTGAGCATAGTTGCTACAACAAGGTGGGTTTTTTCCTGCTTCTTATGTATGTCACTGTCTGTAACATTGGGCAGATAATTATTCAGGTCTCTGCTATTTTCTGTTATGACCAATTATGAAAACCAATATGATCTTATTTGGTCTGGCTAGAATTTCTTACTTCACTGCTTCTCCAAAGGGGCAGTTAGATACAAGTGCAAACATTCTTGATGTGAAGATATGACCTTGCCTACCTGCAAATAATGGGACTCACTGTCTCTCTCATCCTTTCCTCTTCCTCTCCATTTTTTTTCTTTGAGAAGAAGAAAATATAAGCAAAATTTTGTGCAAAATTATGTGCCTTTTCTAAGAGCTATAACATTTCAGAGAAGTAAAGTGACTGAAGCATAGCTAAAAGCAATATGACTTACACCCATGTCCTTCTGGGAGAACTGGGGTTCCTGTTCATTTCAATAAGAATCTGTGCTACTTTCAAGTGCTTTCAAGACTCAATCCTGCACATTTTAATTCTGGCTAATATGGGAATCCTTCCTAAAAAAGATCATTCATAAGAGATTCCCCTGAAGTAAAGATGTTGCTAATATTAACGTGTTCTATTTTCAAGCTACATAATCAGTTTATCCTGTAGGCAATTATTATTCTTGCATCCTCTTGACAATTCTAAGTATAATTCCGTTAAAAAACAACACCCCCCCCCGACTAAAAACACTGCAGCCATAAAAGTTTGTCCATCCCTTCCTTGAGAGAAATATTAGTTTGATTCATGTCCAAGGAAAAAACATCCACAATTTTCTATGGGATGAGGATTTCACTGGTTTAAGGGGCTCTTTCAATACAGGAGGATGAATATGTGTATATTTTACAGCAGGAAATGTCTTTGAAATCCTGGTGTGACAGAAATTATTCAAATCTAATGATCTAAGTCTTGCAGCTGATAGTATCTTTCAGTCAGAAGAAAAAGACATTCCAGGTATACTTGGTTGGTTGAGGGGAGGAAGGCTGAGGAAGGATGGCCCAGTGGAAGAGGCAATTGCCTAGGACCTGCAAGACACAGAGTAAATTCCCTGCCCTGTTGTTGACAGTCTGTGTGACCTTGAACAAGCATATTAGGACCAGTTACCATTTTACATCTTAAGCAGTTAAGTGTGATCCTATTCAACCTTTCTTAAGTCCTGAAAGACTGTTCAAATGAAAGGTAGGTGTCTCCTGAGTGGCAGGGTCCTTTCTACCATTTTTGTGATTCAGTCAAAAGGTTAGGGTATTGAGAGATGTAATAATTTTATTGCTATGAAAGGAAACGGATACTAGCTGTTAAGATGCAACTATTTTGTCTTCATGAATCTTTAGTGGTACAAGTGTAGCAACTATAATTGCCAACTATCATTCTGCTTCATTCACCGATAAAATTGGGGTGATTCAGCTAATTTGTACCACTGCAGGATCATAGTCACCTAATATTTAGGTCATCACAGCTGCTACCTGTTCCTGAGCAACAGTTCCCCCTCTGCTTCTAAAGTGGCTTTAATATGTTTGTCCATGCCTTTAGTCTATGGGCACCTATACATGTGCAGTGTGTAATTGCAGCACATTGGAGCAGACTCAATTAATCGAGTGTGCTGGAGTGTGGTAATTACTGCACTCCAGCAGACTCCAGCATCATGTGCATCAGCGTCCATGTGCTGAAAAATGGTGCTGGGAACACTTTAACTAAAGCTCACTTAATGAGCTTTAAAGTGCCCCCTCCACCATTTTTCAGTGCCGGTACACGAGATGACCCAGATGGCCCTCAGAGCCACTCTAATTAAAGCACTGCCCCACCCCCCCACCTGAAGCATATGTGTAAACACCCTATGGTATACCCCTAGGGTGTCTTTACACAAGTGCTGGGATGGGAGGGGGCATTAATTGGAGCAGCTTTGAGATCCTCTCTAATTACAGTACCCACAGCATGACATGTACTCAGCATTCTGTGCTACAAAAGAGAGGCAGGGGGCACTTTAAATTGCCCCACTGCCATTTTGAAGCATGGGGATGCTGAATACACATGATGCAGAGGCTGCTGGAACATGCTAATTAGCATACTTCAGCAGACTTGATTAATCAAGTCTGTTCCAACTTGTGCTAATTAGCACACATCAGAGCAGATGTCCTGCATGTGTATAGGTGCCCTTGGTTTCCTGCTGTGGGATCCATAAAGGAGAAGTGTTTGTCATGGATTCTACCAGGTTACTTGAAGTCTGAAATTCCTGTAATACCATTGATAGCAACAGTAAATTGATATGATGGACATGACATCAAGGCAGTTATCTGCATCATGGAGGGAATCTCCACTGATCTCCCAGGCTCCAAACTGGCTTATGCCTCTTAATCTCTTATATACATATTGAAATAAATTAGAGATAACCAAGAGCACTTATTCTTTATTTCTTCATGTATTTGCCAGGTGATATTTCTTTTCTGTTTTAAAAATATAGTATGGTATAACGAGCCTTACACTGATGCTTTTTAAATTATATATACACACACATATAATCATACACACATAACCCATACCCTCCCCCAGACCCCACATCCACCCACATACAGAACCACAGCCCCTCACAAACCCCA
>NW_017728995.1:14472069-14478202 GCF_001723915.1 Gavialis gangeticus
CACACATATAATCATACACACACACACACACACACACACACACACACACACACACTTACACTGATGCTATTTATCTACACACATATATATACATACACACATTGATGTTATATATATGTACGCACACATTGATGCTATATCTATCTATCTATCAAATAGATTTTTATCTATAGATAGATAGCATCAATGTAAGGCTTTTATTTATTAAAATATATTTTATTTATTAAATATATATATGTCCCCGTTATTCATTAATTGCCATTTTTTAAACATGTTTCAAAATAAATAGAATATGGAATAGGGTTGGGTACTTTTGAGTTGTTTTTTCTCCATTTATGCTTCCCCTTTATACTAAAATGGATGCACTTTTAATTAACTGTTTTAGCTTATATTAAATTTGCTTTGTAATCAGTGCAACCATTATTCTGGAGATTGGGAATACCTCTACAAGGTGGATCTCTCAGTATGTGATTCTACTTCTGCCGAATTCTAAATGGATCCATTTTATCTGGTTAATTAAACTTCACCATCTGCAAAGAGGACATTGGAGGTTTTCTCTTGTAATCTCTGCATGTAGCATTCTTTGTTATGTTATCTTTCCAGGATTGTGTGCGTGTGAAAACTTTATAAGGTTTAATTATTTTCATGATAGTAAGAGACACTATAGCATTGGTGATTATGGTGCAAACAAGTAATCTGTTTTTGAAGAAAAGACGGAAAAAAGATAATTTTAAATAAAATATCTGAAGACAAAACAAAAATATAAAGACTCTATTCAGATATTTAGCTTATGTACTAATCAGAAATTTGTTTTCTTGTACCGACAAGTAGGGTGATGACTTTATTATACATTCTTGTGTTTCAATGTGAGATCAAAGCAAAAAGATTGCTATTTACCACAGATCTATTCTCCATGGTGAAAATGCGAGACATCAAATAAATCTAATTTGTTTTCAGCTAACATATACAGGAAAGGTCTCAGCTCATTGCAATTACATACACGTAACTCAAACTGAATTCAGGAGGAGTTTTGTCTGCACAAGTAAAGCATGCTCATGCCTGTAATATGCATAGTTAATGCCCAATCCCATAAGCTGCTAAGCATCTGCTGTGAGACATTAAGGACTGGAGGAGTTGAGGGTGCTCAGTTTGATTAGAAAAGCTAAGCACCTAATATGAACAACTTCCAAATCATTGAACAAATTGGGCTGAGGCCACTAGTAACCCTGACTTATTTATTTATTTGTCTAGACAAGAAATAACCATGGTCCTCGTCTTGTACAAACCATCATATTTTTCCCCTCTCGGAATTGCCAGTCAGGATTTCCAAATGCTAAGTGTTAAAGCTTAGAGTCGAGAAATTCTGACTATCATCACCAAGGGATTAAACAGAGATTTATTCAGGTAACTCAGAACAAATATTACTCTATGCAGTTTAAAACAAGCCATGCAACTAAATTATCTGGCTTTCCCTGAATAGTAAAACAGTCTTCATACATACTGCCCCTCCTAGTGTAGGACTTCACTGTGGGTTCATCTACACAACACATTTACTGCAGTTGCCTAATTAGCTCCACTGTAAAAGTCTCAGTGTCTACACATGTGGACCTTTTAGGCTGCAGGAAACTAATCAGTTCCTCAGCACCTTAGTACTGGTATTTACAAGTACTAGTATACCCTGCTACAGAGTTTTTTCATGCACAGCAAAACACATGTAGATGCCGACCTACACTGAAGCACCCTTGTGCCCTAGCCAGCCCCTCCGCAGCATGTTGAGTCAGGTCAGAGCAGCCCCAGGCTGGCAGGCTGACCTCCCAGGCCCCCAGGCAGCTGGGGATGCTCCAGCGTGGCTCAGCATGCTGTAGTCTGGGGCACATATGTAAACATGGCACCTGGGAGCAATGAAATTTGGTGCAATATATGCCAGAGTTTATTGCTGCACATTAATATGCACACATAGATGTGCCCTGTAAGAGTATCCTTATTCGGTACAGGTTTTTTTAGTTTGTTTGCTTTGTTTTGCATTGTACGATGGAAATTTGTGTGGAAATTTGCATAGATACCTGAGAATTAATATATTTTAACAAATTGCCTATGAAGTCAAGAAACTGAGTTATAGTCTTTCCAAGTTCCTTCCACACTATTCAGTTTGAATGTGATATATTTATATAGCTGCTACTTAGCTACTGATAATGCATCTCTATCTACCTTCAGATTGATTCAGTGACTGTTTTCCATATTTAGAGGCCAGACTGAGAAAGGATTTTGAGAAAAAATAGTACCTCCTCTGGCATGCCAATGTAGAGATTGGGAGATTCTCAGCTATATGAGATCATAAGAAATAATGAGAGATTAAGTGAATTGTAGAACCAGCTGACATCCCCCAAAATGAGCTGAAATGGAAGAGAACAGATCTGTCAAGATCAATTTTTTTCTCCCTTCTTCCAGGAAAAACTGGAAAAATACAACAGAGGTCACTGGCCCTGCTCTCTGTCACTGGCCTCTCTTTCTTTTTCTTTTTTTTTTCCATGAGAAACTGTTGTGGATTAGTATTGCAGTAGCTTCTGAGAAACATTTACAGAGGAGAGGAAGAAGTAGGGTTTTTGCTGGGTGCCAGTCAGGATCAGGTCTCTGATTGCACGTATTCTCCACCTCCTTCCAGCTCTTCCTGGTCATGAAGCAGTTATGGAGCTGCCCATACTTTTTTCCATGTGGCCTGTCTTCTGGGTGAGTATATACACTATGGAGCCTCCAGTAAATTTGGGGTGAGAGGATCAGCATTTGGCTCAATTTGAAAACAAGGTACAGTAATTGGATTGCAAAATGCATGGCTCATTTAATCTAGAAAACCAACTTCTTGTTTAATTACTTATGCTAATTCTTCACAATACACAACAGTACACCTGTAAAAATCATTATATCTCAGTAATACAAAAGCTCACAGAAACACCCTGATAGCAAATTTTTGGTGAAAATCTCAGAAGAGAAAGAGAAAAACAGTCTTTTGTGTGAATAATAATTTGTGAGGATTAACAAAGTACAGATTAGTAAGGGTCTGCTGCATTCAAGACAGAGTTTAGGGTGACTTATTTACTGTTAGCATTACTTGTCCTAGGCTTACTGGATTTAACTAAAGAGATGGCTAAATAATAGAAAAATGTGTTTGATTGAAGAATTTTTCAATGAATATAATTTGCAGTGAATTAACCAGTCTTATTTGTTACCTATCAGTGTAAGCAGAAGTAGCAAATATTCAATAACAATGGCAGGTTTAGGCATTGTGTTCAAACCCAGATGAATGATTTGGTACACCTGGCTTGAACTTAGAGTTTCATCATTAAAGCTTTGTCTTGACTTCTGCCTTAACATTACAATACATTTATTTTTGAAAAATAATGTTTGAGAGAAAAGGTAGGCAAGAGAAGAACATTGTCAACATTTTACAGTGCAGTGACATAAAGGCTAGGGACAGAAGGTACACATAACCAGTTTAAGTGATCAAAAATCAGTTTAAACCTGTAACAGAACAGGGGCTCTTGTACACATGACGAAATTTGCCATTTCTTGTGTTTCAGTGGCATTATGATTTGCACGAGGGTTTTTCTGACATTTTTAAAGTCTTCTTTGCATTTTAAAGTAAAACACAGCCCGATGTAGCTTAGTTTGGGTCACCATGAATTAAAATATCGTGTCCATGGATTCATCACATGCAAACAGAAATACACTCAAAGATGTACAATAAGCCCCTTTGTCCACCAGATGGCACTGCAACTTTTGTGTAGTTCACCCCTTTGTCTATCAGATCTCACTTCAAATTGCAGATGGATGGGAAAGAAGTTAGCTGCCCTGTTTCAATAACTTGGTTTAATGTGTTTCTTCAGAGGCCAGGTGTTGCTTGCCATTTGTTGCGGTCCACCCAGCCCAACATGAATCAATGTTTGGTTTCCTGTACAGACACCTGTGCTCCCACCCCCACACTCATTTTCCCAGCCATGCCCTGGCCAGGGTGACAATGGCATCATCACCTCAATCTGCCTCTGCCCTTGCCCCTGACTGAATGCAGTCCATAGCCTCCGCTTTTTTTTTCTTATGTTGGCTGCCACACCATTTGTGATTGCACAAGGTCACCCTACATTCAGGCCCATAACAGCAGATGAGATGCCCTTACAGCAACTGGCGCCCACCCGCTCATAGTACTGAGTACTTGTACCAGTCATGATTGTACAGTCTCACCCCACAGTAAAGGCCACACAATAGCAGCAGGCAGCCAGCCCTTACATCATTAGGGTTACCATATTTCCATTTTTCAAGTTGATTGTACAACCATCTTCCCCTGAGTCCCTGATGGATAAAAAAAAGCAAGTGTTACCTAATATTTTTGCCAGCTACACTGTAACCTCTTCAAGCTAAGAAGGTTAACTTATTCTTCATTTTTCTTCCTTTTCCTGCATTTATATTTTTCCTTTCACTTATGCTTTTTCATTCTTTCCTCTCATATACTTTATAAGGCTAGGGACAGAAATTGTGCACAAACCAGTATAATTGATCAGAAACCAGCTCAAATTTGTAACACAGCAGAAGTTCAGTGCACATAACAGACTTCCAAAATGACCAAAACTGGTTTAAGATAGATTTCAAGGATTTCATAGATATTAGGGCTGGAAGGGACCTTGAGGGATCATTGGGTCCAGTCCCCTGCCCAAGATAAATCTGACTGAATGTAGTATCAGACTTAATTCATTTAGGTCAAAACAAATTAAGGAACTTCTGCCCTAGACCCCTTCCTGGTTTAAGTTAACTCACCATCCCCCAGCATCCCAGGATGCTTTGCAACCCTATGCTAGTCTGGGCCATCTGCTCCAGCAGAGCAGGGTTGGCCCTGCTTCTTTGCTCCTTAGCTGGAGCACTATCACTGCTCTGGCTGGCTGAGAAGGGGGTGGGTGTGGGAAGTGCTGTTCAGGAGGGTAACTGGGGTCTGCCTGGCAGGGATGCAGCAGCGTCTGCCAGGCTTTTACTCACTGGGGTGTGGGGAGCATGGCCAGACCTCAGCCAGAACACTGAGGCAGAGGGGAGGGAAGCAGGTTTAAACCCTCTTCCCTCCCTTCTCCCACTGGCATGGGACCCCAGCTGGAGCCTGCTTGGCAGGGTGCAGCAGCCTCTGCCAGGCTTTCCTCCCCACCATTGCCCCCTTCACCTCAGGCTGCCAGCCTGGGGCTGGTGTCTGGCCATACCCCTGCCCCCGCCATTTGAGTGGTGAGTGGGAGAGAAAAAAGTCTGGCAGAGGCTGCTGCACCCCTTCCAGACAGACCCTGTTTGGGGTCCTGTGCTGGTGGGTGAGGGGGAGGAGGGGGGGTTTAACCCCCACTCCTTTCCTCCCCTTTGCCTTAGGCTGCCAGTCTCAGGCCAGGATCTGGCCTTGCCCCTGCCACTACCCCCACTGCTTGAGCAGGGGGGAAAAGCCTGGCAGAAGCTGATGCATGCCTGCCAGGCAGACCCCCACTGGGGTCCTATGCTGGTTGGAAAGGGGGTTTAACCCCCCCCTTCACCTCAGCATGCTGGCCAGGGGCTGGGGGCTGGTCATGCCCCCTGCCACAGTCACTTGAGCAACAAGTAATGAAAATCTTGGCAGGGGCTGCTTCCCCACCTCGGCTCCAGGCATACCCTAGCTGGGGACCATGCAAGCCAAGGTGGGGGTTTAAATCCCTTCCCAGCCTCAGTGGTCTTCCAGGGCCTGGCCATGCCCCCACCTCAGCTTGAGCAGGGAGTGGGGAAAAGCCTGTAGGGCTTCTCACCCATCTTTCCTCCGGTCTTCTGGCCACTGCCAAAGAGAAGAGATGGCTTTCTCTAGCTCCCCCATCTTCTAGCCTGAGCCACTGCAACCATATGGCTGCATTTCTAGAATCAAAAGTGAACGTGTATTCACTTGCTTCTCTTTTCAAACTATGCGGTTTAGACTAACCTGCAATGATTGAATTGATTCAGGCTCAGGCTTTTTGAATGTCTGTACCTAGCCAAAAAGATAGAGGTTGGGTTTGGAGAAGGTGGTAATCCACTTTTATCTGCAAATATTTTCAAAGATATCCCTGAACTTCTGGGATGGGGAGCCAGAAAATAATACTCTATTGACAATGAG
>NW_017728995.1:14483202-14484271 GCF_001723915.1 Gavialis gangeticus
CTAGCCAAAAAGATAGAGGTTGGGTTTGGAGAAGGTGGTAATCCACTTTTATCTGCAAATATTTTCAAAGATATCCCTGAACTTCTGGGATGGGGAGCCAGAAAATAATACTCTATTGACAATGAGAGCATATGTGAAGTCATAAACTGGAGTCCTAATACAATGACATTGTGTCTACTCAACTCGGATTATGACTAAAGTCTTGACAGCTGAGGAGAAAACCCAGAAAGCTGTCAGGTTGACTGTCAATTGAAGGGTACAGGAGAATTTTGACAGTCAAATTATATTGGATAGTGAACTCATTCTGAGGATTGCCAGACACTCATCTTCTGATCACCCCCTTGTCTTCTCACCTTCCACTTGCCTGACCTGCTGGGCTCCCAACACTGTGCAAATAATTACCCATTTTTCCTTTTGTCTACTTTGATTATAAGCTTGAGACTCACCTCCATCTGTACTGAGGCACAACATTAGACTCTAACTGGATTTGTGCATGTTTCTTACACAAATCCTGAAGAACTTGAGACCTAGATGGAAGTTCATCGGGGTGCTTCTAGAGGAGTGTGCATGTGCCTCTTGCCCCATCTCAAACCCCTTTGCGATAGGGCAAGAGGCATGTGCAGGAACAAAAAAATGTTCCCCACATTGCAAGTTTGCAGTACGGGGAGAAAATCGTACCCCCGGATATCCAGGGGTCTAAAAAAACTGAAGCTTAAAAAAATGGGGCAGGGCATGGTCCCAGACCATGCCATGAGACAACTGGAGGCTGGGTCCTCCACTGACACAGTCTGGCTGCCAGAGCATCTCTGTCATTGACCCCTCATCCTGGTGCTGAAATACGCAGTCTGCCCATGCAGGGAAGGCAGCTGCTTCAGCACCAGGGCTCCAGCACCATAAGTAAGGGGTCAGGGTGCTGGAGGAGGGGGGAGGAGACTATGGGGGGACCTCCACTGGCCCCATCCACTCCCCCAGCCCTCCGATCCCTGCCAGACTGCTGCAGCGGGTAGAGGGTGAAGGGAACTCTCAGAGCTGCTTTAGCAGTCCAGCTGGCACAAGGGGTAGTGTCCCC
>NW_017728995.1:14484941-14489546 GCF_001723915.1 Gavialis gangeticus
CCAGGCAGGGTTATTTTGTCCCAAGTGGCACAATTTGCTTCACAACAAAGTACATGTCTGAGCACGTGCACTGAGGCCTATAACCTTAGCCCAAATTTGTACTGCTTCTATTTGAGCTGCTGCAAACACACGTGCTTGTGTGTGTGAAAGGGTTTGAAAGAACTCACCAAAATGTTTCTGTCTTCAACTGCGCCACAGTAGCCACTGAGATTCAAACTCACACATAATGTAGAAAGCAGAGGAATTATAGGAAAATCCGAGTAGTGAATTACAGATCCCAGAATAACTATGAAGTACACAAATCTGGCAGGAGAGACACTGGTTGGACTTTACCGTTTTACATAAATCTTGGAGAGAGAGAGAGTTGATTTATCTTTCAGGCAGAGTTCTTAAGGCAAAATATTTCTTCCCCACAGTTCATGGGTAAGCATTTCAGTACCTTGATCCTCTATTGTTGTCAATTAATTATAGGGTAGGCACTGTTGAAGTTTGGTTTTCTCTCAACGGTTTTCCAGTTGTAGGTAATCTTTGTCATAAGTATAGAAGTCTCAGACATTCTAAAAAGCAGCTTACACATATTTTTTCATTTTGACATGGTTTATGGCACATGTCGTTACTGAATTGCATTTAAGCTTTCAGTGACAGCATTTCATTGTTCAATTACATTTTTAGACATCTCTTCTAATTGTAAATATTTCAGCACTTCAGTCTCCTATGTTTGCTGTTTTTTCCTAGTGGTTGCAGGAACTAGAACTTAGTAAAACAACATATCTGTTTGTACAGAAATCAGACAATCCACGTTATTGACTAGTTTTGTAGACCTTTTTTCTATTTTCTAAAGGTGACCTTAGCACTGTACTCATGACATGGAAGACTGATACTTCTGGAAAATGAAAACATTAATATTAATCTAAGGGACAATGTATTCTGCTGGTGATATTAGTACTGCAAGTTTTCAGATGAAATGAAGCTGGAGGGTAGGGCTATGATTCAGAAAAAATAACATGTTTTGTGTTTTCTTAAATAACCCACCTGTACCCTGAGATAATAAGTGGATGCATTTTCAAAATCTAAAAATGTAAATCCCCAAACTGTAACTATAGCATAAATATGTAAATACCTGTGTTTTTCATTGACCATTGTCTACATTTCTGAGTATGGAGAATAGCTAGATTTCCTTAGCACTAGAGCTTTGCTTAGCACACAAGGGAATTGGAGAAGGGAAGAGTACCTACAGGCTGTCTCCATCCCAGTTAATTTTATATTTGGTCATTAGCAGTCTGGGCTGATTTTTACTGGTGACCCGGTTCTCCTCTCATTTATACAAGTGAGACGAGAATTAGACCTTACATCTCTTACCTGTCCTTGGAGTAACTGAATTTTCTCCTTCCAACATTAGTTAGTTTTCTACGTAGTATGGAAATTCTTTTAATGAACTAATTCTTTCTAAGGTAAATCATTTGTTTTATGGAAAGAAGCTGCTTAACACCTCCTTGAGCAATTTGAACTAATGCTGTAGAGAAGTAAATTGAGGCAATATGCATCTGTTACCGTCTTAGAGGCCTACAGAAATGCTGAGCAGAATCATGAGACCTTTTGTGTCAGCCGCACAAATGAAGAGGTTCAATGAAGCTGGTATCAAACAGATCATCCCTTTCATTTACCTGATGAAGCCAAACAAAAAGCCTCTTGCAAAATCTCTTTGAGACTGTTAATGATGCTGGTATAGTGTATTTGTCAGCCAGCAGGTTGAAAATGAATCCTCTCTTAAGGCACAGCGTATACACTAAAGATTTAACAAAATATTTCTTTGTTACATTATAAGACCCTTGACTGAAGAGCATCATTACTAATGTTCTCTTTAGGGCTGACTCTATGGTGCAAGAAAAAAGCATTATTGCTAATAAAGTCTGAGATAAATGAAAAACAGAATGAAAGCAAGACAAAAAAAAAAAAAAGACTTCCTACTAGAATCATATTGCCAGCCACCAAAAAGGTGCCAAGTCTGGTGAGCAGCACAACACCTGCTTCATAAGACATAACAATAATACTACAGCAAAGATTAGGACAGGGAATTGTGGAAGAATAATGAATCCAATTGCATCTGAGAGAAAAAAAAGAAAAAAGAAGCTTTCTTTTTCATTCTTATTAGTTGGTCCTGTGTAGTAGGGAGATATTTTGAAAGGCTGGATGTGGGTGACTGAGTTCCCTTGTATGTTGCTTTTAATAAGCTCCACAGTACAGAATTTCCAAATCATTAATAGGTTCCTATTATGGAAGATGGACACTACAAGTAAAATATCAATTAGCTTTTGAAATAAAATACATTTGCCTCTCTGATTGTTTGTTTAACATATCGACATTGTCTTACTGGTGCTTAAATTAATGTAACACTTTATAACCTATTAATTGTGACAAAGAAATATACACAAAACAAAACAAACCATCTACAGTAGTTTGATTTGCAAGTGCTCTGGAGCGAACTCCTCAGCAGTGGCAATGGTGCTAGCTATTATGTTTGCCTTTGATCTGATTTTTGGATCAGCATTTGTTGGTGATGTGAACGCAGCAGACTCTTTTGTCGCATGTGTTAAAACTTGGGTTTAGGAGTATATAGGCCACACACACTATTTAAAGCTGTGTTTCAGGTCCTGCCAGTGGGCACATCTACATGAGATGCTTTACTGTGCAGCTGACTAACTGACTGCACAGTAAAGCATCACTGTCTATGTATGCAGACGCTTACTGCACAGTTAGTCAACTACAGGGTTAATTTGTTACATGCAAATGCAGGTAGAAAATTAGCTGTGCCATAGCGACTGCAGTAGTCCACGTGTAGACAGCCAACCTGGAGCAAATTTGCTTGCTGCTGGAGCAGGGGGACATTGTCTCAGGCTGTGCAGTTGGAGTCCGTCCAGGCAGCTCCCGGGTACAGGGAGAAATGTTTTAATTGGGAAGTTAGGGTCAGGAGCTCCCTGAACCGGGAGAGTTCCCTGCTGAGCCCGGAGCTGGATGGGACCTGCCCCAGAAAAGGACAGGTCATGGTCAGTCCTGGGCTTCACTGGGAGGCCCCGCTGGGCACAGGGCTTGTCTCCATCTGCATGGGGTGGGAGAGCTCTATAGCAGCAGTTCTCCCACTCTGTGCACATCTGGACCCCTCCTAATGTGTATGGGGTCAGGAGACAGTATTTTTTTTACTGTGCAGTAAATCTACTTTGACTTAATAGCATGTGTAGACACAGCCACTGTCTACCAATTTAGAAGGTTATAGTCTTAAATGACAACATTATAGTTGAGTCTTTCCTCTTCCCTATCATAAGGGACTAATGTTCAGGTGTCTATTTTTTGCTTAGTGTCTGTTTCATTTGCAGAACATATTGGCATCATAAACATAATTTCCTTAAAATTAAGTATCTTGCCAGTTCACAAAAGAAATAAGAAGTATTATGTGTTAAACAATTATTTAAAAAGTGGATGGCAAAAAGAAATTGCTTCTAATAACACTGCAAGACTAGTTGAAGTGCATGGACAAGACTGCATCTTTTGAGAAGCTAATATACTAAATGAAAGTTTGCTAAATTTCTACAGCGATGGAAGGATTTACTACTAATAGTAAATACAACAAATGAGGACATAAATTAAATCTGTGCCCATGGCTGATTCCAGGTTCCAGGCTTCTTTTCTTGTGTGATTTCTCATTTTTCTTTCCTCTTATACTAGCGCTTTCACACTACATTGTTTCTTTTCAAATGACTAGTAAATTTTGTATATTTTAATGGCAATAACTGATATTGCAAAATCCAAGTCCTCCTTTCTTAACATTTTTAAAACTTGGACATCCTTATCGGTATAAATTGCCACTCCAGACACCTCACTCCAACTATCCCTATTTATACTAGCTGAGAATTTGACCTTCTGTTTTTAAGTGTGTGCATGTGCGTATGCATGCATGCATGCTTGTGTGTGTGTGTTTACGTGCACACTGTTTTTTTCCAGTTACCTTACTTCAAATGGTCTTTAGAGTAAAACAGTAGATCTCTGCCTAAGCACTTGGACAGCCCAAGGCTAGTAATATTGGAATCTAATTGACAATTGTATTGTTTGTGGTTGGATTTTTCAAAGAAACTAAAAGAATGAGCCACCCAGATTCCAGGTGGGCAGCAGCAGCCAACACTGTCTAGTGTGGCAAGTGGGGGGGCTGCAGCTGCTGCCACCAGTGGGCAAGCCCAGAGCCAGTGCAGAGCCCGGGCTGGCAGCGAGGCCGTGTTAGAAGCTGCTGCTGAGCACGGGGAAAAGCAGTCCCTCGCTCACCTCATGGCCAGCGCCCTGTGCTGTAGCCACTTGCAGCCTGCATGGTGCTGCCTATGCCTGCTCCGGACAGCCCCACATGGGCTGTGAGCACCTGCAGCAGGGAGCGCTGGCCATGCGGCGGGTGAGGGGCTGCTTTTCCCCGTGCTCAACACCAGCTTCTTCCCTGCTGGCAAGCAGGGGCTCAGGGCTGTGTGCTGCCCCCTACCTGTATCACCCAGATTACCCCTTCTCCCTGCTGGTGCATCCCAGCCCAGTTCCACAGACCCCTGCCAGCCTGTGCCCCACTTTGGGCCC
>NW_017728995.1:14489557-14496318 GCF_001723915.1 Gavialis gangeticus
CCAGCCTGTGCCCCACTTTGGGCCCCACTGGTGCTGGCCCTAGGACATTGGTCCCAAGACATTGTTACACTGGTCCCAAGGTGGTGAGCAGGGGGCAGGTCACCTGTCAAGAGATGGGGCTACCCACATGGCTCTTGACAGCCTGTCAAAACTGGGTAAGCGGCCCTCCACCTAAAATAATTGCCCACCCCAGCCTACGTGTATACTCTTACCCTGTTATAAAAGAAAGCTAATCCAGGAGGTAATGGTTTCCAGAAAGAAAGAATTTTCTATCATTTACCAGAATATGACATCATTCACAGGATAGTTACTACAGAGTGGCTGTCCCGCCCAGTCCCTGTCAGTACAGTGCTTGCCTTATGTTAACTAGCAGGCCCACACCCTGTGCTTTATTTTTTGTTTTCTTTCATTTAACCACAGAAAACCATCCATATTATTAATGCTATTGCTACTTTAGATAGTGTTGATAATGAAAAAAAGTGATAAAGCAATTCTTACTTCAAGAAGTTCAGTGAGAGTCATAGACCAAAGAACAAATGCTTTACTCTGTGAAACAGAACAAAAGAAGATTAAAGATGAGTTACAACTGTCAAAATGGCAGGGAATGTTTCAGTAAGAAACCTATAATGAGAATATGCACTCAGCTGAACAGAAAACTTATGGAAAAGTCTTCAGAATTTAATAGAAAATGATAGACACTTAAAGGTAGTTTAAAGCAGGTCTGTGCATTAAGCCTAGAAAAAGAGGCGCACATTTTGAATAAACTGTATATTAAATTTATTTATTTTGCAACGTGGTAGATTATCCGTCACTTAAAGCCTTTAATTAGATGCATTTATAAAAGATATACTGTAACTTGACCAGTAGTTATTTGGCACAGCAACCAATTAATAAAACAGTGTGGTCTAGAGGATGCAGGAAATGAGACACAAATATCAAGAATATACCTTGAGCCAGAAAATGAGTTTATTCATTTATGAGAAAATCCTGTCCATATTGTAGAATTAAGTTTGACAGCTCAAAACTGAGATATACCTCATGCGTTAATAAATTCTATGGAACTACTCCATAAATGAAGATCAAGGCAACAAATAATTGAGTATAATAAAGAGAGTGTATGAAGAGTATAAGAGTGTGTGATAATGGTGCATTGTGAGAAAGACAGAATCTCGAATAAAACAGGTAGCCAGTAAGCCATGATAAAAGATAATATGACAAAGCAGTAAATACTGACAGGGCCAATATCCAGCAAAAACATCTCAGTGAACATGACAAATAATCAACACTTTCCAGATATTTACCATGCACTAAGAAGCAAAGTAGAGCAATAAATGAACGAGGTGACAACTTAAGGGAGAGAGTCTCTGGAGTAGATGGCATCGCATTGTGAGAATAAATGATGAAAGATGACATGTAGGAGAATAATTAACAAACCAGTTCATGACATTTATTAGTAAATACCACGATTCTTCAAAAGAACTAAGAGCACCAAAGAAATTAAGATCCATCAACCTCAGTTAGCAATGGATGAAGGTTGTTTATCTTTTACAAAAGTATTAAAAAAAAATCAAATGTTAATATTAATCCAACCACAAAAATGGCCAGGCTTCATTTTTTGCTATTCTGCTGTGTCTTTATGTGGAGGAAAACAACGAACATTGATATTTGCTGTGGTAGCTATTAAATGAGAAATACTTGACCCGCATATAAATGGAGAGGTTTTATATTGTTAATTCAGATTTGATTTTTAAGGAGTTTGCATAACAACAAAGCTCACTCACACATCTCAGCCTACCCAAAGCAAGGTAAGTTTTATTAATTATCTTATCCAGCTCAAGCTGGATCAAAATGGATAATCAAGTAATGGTGTGGGACTTATACCTTTAAAAACACTCTGTCTACAATAGTTGAAGCTCCTGAGTCCATGCAAACCTCTTCCCCTTAATCAACTTCATAGTAGTTTGGGAAGGGGAGAGGAAGCTGGATGATATGGCACATTGTGCCTTTTGAATTTCTGAATACTAATTCTGTAAATACTGGGTTTTATTCTAACAGGTGAACTTCCAGATCAGACTGTGCAAGCAAGGATGAAGGTAGTTCTGGCCCCCATACCTCAAAAACAATACGGAAGAATGAGAGAAGGTACGGAGCAGGGCAGCAAGGCTCATTAGTTGTATGGAGGGGTGATCATATGAGGAGAGACTAAGGAAGCTAGGCTTATTCTGTTTAGAAAAAGAGATGTTTGAGCAGGGTTGCACAAAAAAGGGTTATAAATTACTAAATGGTAGAGAGAAAGCAGATAGGGATTTGTTTTTTAATTTACTGTCTCTCTCAATACAAGAACTAGGGGTCTCAAAAATGAAACTAGTAGGTAGGAAATTTTAAACTAGCAAAAGGAAGTTCTTCTTCACCTAGCATATAATTAAAGCGTGGAACTTATTGCCACCAGACATTGTGGAAGCTGACGGTTTAGCCAGATTTAGCCGGATTCAAAAAGGGATTGGAAAAATGTGTGGAGGTGTCATTAGCTATTGAGCATGGGAGTTAGGGGTTCAGACCCTGAATTAAAACGTCCTAGACCTAAAACGCTGGTGGCTGCAAGTGAGCGGGAACAATGGAAAAAAAATTCTGGTCATACCCAGTTCACTCTCCCTTTCAGCATCCACTCACTGCCACTGTGTGATACAGGATACTGGGTATGATCTGACCCAGCGAATGGCAGTTCTGTCTTACACGCTGAAGGCATAGAAAAGATGAAAGATTGTCTTGCGGCCAAGGCAGACTGAACTTGGACTCAGAAATCTATGTTCAATTTACAATCCTTTCCCAGACGTCATAACTTGGAAAAAATAATTTGGAGCTTGATCTATTGAAGATCACGGGGATGTTTCACATACTTCAGCTGGACTTTGGATGCCATTCTTAATGCTTTTTACCTCACTTTCACTTGTGTAGAAGAGTTCTTACCTTGGAAGGTTTTTTTTTTGGTTTTTGTTATTTGGTAGGGTAGGGGTTGAAGATAAAAGTATACATCCTTGAGTTGTTATGCGAAGAGAAGAAAGTAATACCTAGACCCAGAGAAGAGAAGACAGTTGCTAGTTTCAAAATCTAAACTACCTACATAAAAGATCTTTGGGGGAAAATTAACAGAAAAAATTAGAACTTTAAAAAATATTACAGCCCATTTCAGTTGAGGGATTTCATTTAGATTCATGGGTATTATAACAAATGCACTATTACATCCTTTAATGAATGGATAGCAAAAGTGAATTTTCTATGTGGGATTTCTTTTAGTGGCTTTTAAGTGAGTTATAAAATACCTCAAGAAAATAAATGCACAGGTCCAGTTAGCATTTTGCATATGTCTTTTATTTTTGTAGTATTTCAGATGGCACACATTTTTAATTTGCATGTCTAAGTTTGCCCCCACAACACTGCGTGCAACCTCTACTTGTTTGGGTATTGGGTATTAGAGAATTCAGCATTCACTCTTGTTTGCTCAATTACTTGATTTATAGCTGCCAAGTGATTACATGGAGAATTCGACTGACAAGCCTTTCAAACGCCATTTTCATGTGTACAAGAATGGAACCCATCAGTAAACATAATCATCTACAGAAAAATAAATGAAAGCCCTACATATTTGTTTCCAGCCTCGGTTAACAATAATTTTTTTTAAAAAAAATCATGAAATTACAGTTTGATGGATCATTAATCTGAGATCTCCAAGAGGCACATAGCCTTTATCATGAGAAGTCAGTATAACAAATCTTCATATAAATACTTTTTTATTCATGAAAAAAGCAAAAACTGCACGTAGTAAGATTTGATCACTAATTTATGGGACAGGGCGTAAAAAGTAAAACACTGTTTACACACTGGCATGCTTGAGACAGTAGTACCATCAAACAAAGCAGAATCCAATTCATTACATCGTAAATTCATTCATAGTAATCCATTACATTTATTGGACCCATCCTGCAGCTTTTACTCAACCAAAACCCTCACTGAATTTTATAGGAGTTCACAGACTTTGGTCAGTCAGGATCCAGTGATATATGCCCATCTTCTATGCGTAGCTGTAATGCATACAGTTTTTTATATTCATTAAAATGCATGTAGTTTTTCATTTGTATTCACAGCAAAACTGATAATTAAAGAGCTGCTTTCCAATGTGTATATTTTAGACATATTTTCTATTTTCTAAAATTTTAACTTCCTATGGTCTCCAGAGTTTAGTAAGATCATAAAACTGGAGTAGCATTTCATGGAGTTCCTTTTAGTTCATATTGTGGTATTAAATATGATCTTTCCTGCAAGGGAAAGAAAATGATTGTTCTCTCTTATAAGCTGACTATATAAAATGTACTTCAATAAAATCCAAGAAATTAATATTCAATGATTTACAGTAAATCTCCCGAGTGCTGGAGGTTTGCTCTAGACAGCAAAAGCAAACACTTATGGGGTACATTATTATGATGGCTTATGCTAATTAAATAGAAGCAGAAATGCTTAATTTATGCTTTACCATCAAGTGCAAAGGGGAAAAAATTCTTTCTTGGTTCAAGCTTTATCTTGTTAAGAGGATTTACCTCCTTCCTTTCTACAATAAAGAGCTATTTTTGAGACTATACTGAGAAAGCAGAGACTTGCAGAGCTTTTCTGCCAGTTGCCATGACACTTTGGATCTCAACCTACGGTTCAATACAGTGGTTGCAATTAGGTTAATTAGAACATTATCTCAAAGTACACAGCTTTTGTAGAAAAGGGAGAAAACATTTGCACGAAATATGCTGCTTACTCACCAATAAATGATTATTTAAAAATATATTTTCTACTGATAATGAATAATTTATTCCTTCTAGGGAAATTTGACATTTAAATATTTTAGCGCAAAAAATATAGCCCACTGTAATAATACCATACAACAGTCAAGCCTTTGTTTGAGCTTTCATTGATTTTATTCTATAAAATAGCTAGGCAAAAATATCTGTTTTTAAGGAATAAAATCAGCTCTAAGTCATTGACTTTCTGTAAACTCAAAGGAAATGCTAACGGATTTGTACTAAAGGGTTAAAATTGTGCGATGGAATCCCTATTAAACAGAATCCCTACATTCAGTGTACCTATTATTTCTAGATCCTAGGTTATAGCTAGCTCTGTCTTTGTGCTACTAGTCTTTGTGCAAACAGAAAAGAAGCGATCCCAACTCTATAGAACTTACAATGCAACTGTGCAAGAGACAGATAGGCAGGAGGACAGAGGAAACAATGAGATAATAACCCTTATAACTAATGACTGACGGGCTATTTGTGCAGCTATTTATACTTTTATGTATTTATTTGGAGGCATAACAGTAAGGGCCAGTTCTGAAGGAGAATAATGCATTTATTTTGCACAGGTTTCCCAGAAGCTCTGCTTAAGCACAAGGAGCCAGCATCGAACAACACAAGGCGGCACCCATCAAGATCGGGGGGAGTTTTACCATTCTTGTTACTGTAAAATTTCATTCTTCTTCCTCTAACTTTTCCAAACTTATATACTCTATCTTTATTAAACTACTGATGTCAGGCCTTGCTCAAACATAATTCAACCCCATTAAAATGACCTTTGTTATGATTTACACTAGTGCCACTTTAGTCGCCCACAATTTGTGCCACAAAGAGCACGTAACTAAACTGCAAGAGTTTAAGCTAAAAACAAGAAGCAGGTGGAGTTTGGAAAGGGTCCAATACAGAGCAACAAAAATGATTAGGGACATGGGAGAAAGGATTTATGAGAAGAGGCTGAAAGAACCAGATTTATTCAGACTAGTGAGGAAGAAACTGAGGTGGGATTTGATAACAGTCTTCAAATACACGGAGAACGATTACAGAGGGAATGATGATGGATTTGCCTCTGTGACCACAGGGCACAGGACAAAGAGCAGTGGCCTCAAACTTCATCACGGAAAGTTTAGGTTGAAGATTAGGAAGAACTTTGACTATGAAGGTGGTCAAGCATTGCAACATGCTACCTAGAAAAATTGTGGCATCTCCATCTTTGGAAGTTTGCAATAACAGATTAGACGGACTCTTGGCTGTTGTGTTCGAGTCAGTGATGATCCTGCTGTGAGCAAGGGGCTGGACTAGCTGGATGTGTTAGGTTCCTTCCAACCGTATTTTCCTATGATCCTACTTGCAAAAGAAGTAATCCTTTGTCTTCTCTTGTTCCTGAGATGCTCTATTCATCCTTCAATTCACCTTCAACTTTTCTTTCTGTCTGTTTAGCCAACACCCTCCTTACTAAACTTGACCTAAAGGACAATGAAAAATGTAGTACCTCAGTACTAGTGTGTGTTATTAGTTACCTGTTCTTGCATGAATACCCTACAGTATAATTGCTTGTTATCTGTAATATTTCAGTTTCTACTTGTATGTACTTTAATATTAATGTGCATCTATAATGTATTTGGATGCCATGTTGGTCTGAGACAAAAAAAATGCAAAACTCCAGAACTCTCGGTTTAGAGATGATACCTTTTATTAGACCAACTAAGAAATCGCCAAAAAAAAAAGAAAAAAGATATTTTTCTGCAAGCTTTTGGACACACACGCTCTTCTCAGGCTCAGGAAAAATTAAAAATGGTAAACAGTAGGTAGAAAAACTTAATTTTTGCACAAAGGAAGCTGAAGGTGGAATTCTATTCCTGTGGGTCCTTGCGAGTGTCTTTGTGAGTTGCTCTTTGATGTGTAGATAAGGTAGGATTGCTTCTCTGGTGG
>NW_017728995.1:14501318-14503897 GCF_001723915.1 Gavialis gangeticus
AAATCGCCAAAAAAAAAAGAAAAAAGATATTTTTCTGCAAGCTTTTGGACACACACGCTCTTCTCAGGCTCAGGAAAAATTAAAAATGGTAAACAGTAGGTAGAAAAACTTAATTTTTGCACAAAGGAAGCTGAAGGTGGAATTCTATTCCTGTGGGTCCTTGCGAGTGTCTTTGTGAGTTGCTCTTTGATGTGTAGATAAGGTAGGATTGCTTCTCTGGTGGTGTCAGATGGCAGAAAGGCAGGGAGGTGGAGAAATCTTTCTTGTTGTTCAACAGTGTTTATCTCCTGTACAACAAGTGTTCACCCCAGGGGTGGCTGCAATACCCCCTGGTGGCCATTCTACCCTTGTCTAGTCTGTATCTCTTTGGGCACTTTTCCCTCCTTCTTGCCTGCTATGACTTGATGTTATTACCTTTTAGAAAATAGAAGGCTGCCCCAGGGCTTCCCAAGTGAAATCTTGCAGCTCACAAAGAGCAGGTGTCCATGCTCTTTGCCTTAAGGGTTAATTAAGTAGCTACAACTGCCCTTTACTCCATGCCCATGCCTGACAGATGTCATCAATCATATCAATCAACAACCCCTTTGGCCTTAGTCCCTGTGACTGGGCTGCCCTGCCCAGGCACTTTGCCTACCTTGGCTACTCCTGGGTATAATTTCCAGGCTTGCCTTCTCCACCCGGGTGCTTTGTCTTTCGTGGCTTCTCTTGAATGCAGCATCTCTGCTTGTACTCCCCTTCCAGGCACTTCACCTACATGAGCTACTCCAAGGTACTGCATCCTGCCCTATCAAGCTCTACCTCTGCCCCCTCCTGTTCTTTGAGGCCCTGGCCTTGATCCTTGGGCTCTATGCTCCTCCGCTCCAGGTCCATGACCTCAATCTCTGGGCTCCTTTGCCCTGTCTACGCCCCTCTATAAGGTACAGGCACCTGGCCCGAATCTCTGGCCTTCGGGTTGCTGGTGCCTATCTCTGCCCTGTTCCTGAGCTCCAGCCTTGCTCCCAGGCCTCTGGCTATATTCACTGGATGTTGGGACCTCCTCCACTCCTATGCACTAACCAAAAACCTCCAATGTGACACACCCAGCTCAGCTCTTACCCAGGAGTCCTGCTGCCCAGGAGCATTTCTCTCTATGGCTCTCAGGATTAGATTACTGGGCCAGTTGAGGCTCTGATTTTATATGCTGATAGCCCAGCCCCTTGCCAGCCAGGTTATTCCCCTGACTGCCACCTGAGCCTTCACTGCAGCCTCATCTCCTCTGAAAGGGACAGGCACACATTAAGCACCCTGTCTCAATCTATTTGTATCTGTTTATTTTTCCCTAGCCTGCAGCCTTCTTTCAGTTCTCTGGAACAGCCTCATTGGTTTGTATATATGACCACATATCACAATTTTTTTTTTATTACCTGTAAACTTTACCATTAATCATGTTTGCCTATATCCTATGTTTATTAATTGACTCTGTACATGCCTTTTGTTCTTTCCACTTAAAGGAATAGTATTTCTCACTTAGTATTCCTATCAACCTTCATTTCATTGCATCCATGTCTGTTACAAAGAGCATTGTGTCATCAGTAGAGGTTGTTCAAGAGGTATCAGCCAATGGAGATATCACCTCCTTCTTCCAATTTATCAAACCCTTTCAGGGTTTCATAATACACTGTGCATGCATTTTAAACTAGCCTGAGAATAGCAACCTTGTAGGATATAAAATTGTATTTTTTAAAGAAAAATAATTATTCCACAGTGGCAAGCTTGGCAGCATTGGATGGTCTCTCTTCTGATATTAGTCCATTTGGTTCACTCTCGTTCCTGGGCCAAATAAGCTTGTTAGGCTTACAACGAAAGGAATATTTAAAAAGAAAAAAATACTGTCAAAATGGCAATTAGAAGGGGAAAATAGAAATAGTAAGGAGAATATTCAAAAATGGTTCATTGCTTTATGACCTATTGCTTTTGCCTTGTGCATTTTTTGTGAGGACTGACTTCACAGGCAAAACCAGCCACTCTAAGAAAAAATTTCTTTTTTGCTTCTAAAGCTATTCACAAACCTCTCTCTGTGACAGTGTACAAGAGTCGTTAATAAAGGATGAGTTTGAATGCAAATATATCTTCATTAGGGGCTTGCTAGAGGTTTATTTTAAAAACTCACCAAAATCTTTAACACACAATAAATACATGGTGATATCATCATATAATCATTAAAACTTATTCCTCCTAAGCATGCTTCCTTGGGGGGGTGGGGATGATCTACATTTGTTTGTTTTACACATAAATGTCATAGAAATGAATAACCGGCAGTTATATGCATCTTTAAATACATGCAAACATTCCAACAGCTGCTATTATTTTTTTATGGGTTCATAACAAGTCTTAACTCATACCCAGTCAGAGGTCTCTGCTACACTTTCACATGAAAGAAGGATAGAAATAAATTATAGAGTTGTTGCAAATTTCAAGCACTAACTTTGTAGCTGGTTGGCTCTTTTTATAACTGGATAGTAATTTTTATGGTGTGATAATTACTTTACACACGTGGCCAGTCTAAATTTATTGTGTGCTTAGCCAGTTATATGTAATCG
>NW_017728995.1:14504522-14508036 GCF_001723915.1 Gavialis gangeticus
AGCCATTGAAGGGGCTGGGAGAGCAGGTGGGGGATGGGGCCTATTCAATTTGGAGATTTGGCTGATTCAGCAGCAGTCAAATTTCTGAATCAGATTCAGCTGAATCGATTCAAGACAGTGATTCAAATCACCAAATCAAATCACTGTCCCCAAAATTGGCTGAATCCTAATTGAATACTAGCCGCTTTGCACAGGCCTAATATCTATATCTATATAGATATCTATATAGATATACACACACCTCTCACACTTAGTAAATCAATCAATCTCTGCATAAACACAGTGGCAACTGTGGCTTTTTTTTCAATAAAGAACAGGAAAAGTTGAAGAGTTCTCCCTCCCTCCCCTGACTTTTTTGCCAAAAGTTTAATTGTTAAAACAGTCACCCTGGCTATGGAAGACATGGCTCCAGTTGTTACTTTAAAATAGCAATTTCTCAAATCAAGAGCTAGATGTTATAAAGGGGGATAAGGCAAAATGTGACATTTATTGATTATATGAGTTAGACATAGAGGTTCAGACACACCATGCATACAAACACACACAAATTATCATACACATCATTGTATACGGGCATACACATACACAAAACAACCATTCTATCTGCACATACACCAGATATAGTTACCAGCAATAGTTGCTCAATATTAGCCCGGGGTGGCCAACCCCCATCTTATTGAGTAGATGATGATGTTTTGAAGATAGCAGCTTGAAGCGGCATGAACAGATGCATCTGTGCTCTGATGAAACAGCAATAGAGAAAGACTCACCCAACCCGGCATCATTTGAGTCTTCTTTTTATAGGGTTTACCAGTCTTTGTTCAGCATTTTGGAGTTTTCCTATGCTTCGTTTGGGTTTTACCAGTTGTTTCACATCCATCTTCTGCTTATCTCAGCTCAAGGTCGTGCTAGTCATAAAAATGGGTCTCTCAGCCTTGAAGTGTCCTTGTTGCCCAGATGGCAGTATTCCTTCCCTCATTATCTCCTTTGTGCCCAAGGCTTCAAAGGGATTCTTCAGCCATCCATTAATTAGTGTATTGGCTGGTAATTTACACATCTGGCACCTTGTTGCTTACATAAACAGTTACTTCCTCTCTCCCTGTTTCTGTTTCTCATGCAAAACTCCCATTTACTCATTCACCCCTTCACCCATACCTGTCACATGCACAGGGCACACAAAGTTCATTTACTTATATCAAGCAATAGTTACTACAAAATAGAGTCAAGCAGTTACTCCTTAAAAAAAACAAGGATAAAGTTATTAAGCTATATTAAAGCATCCTAAACTAAATTCAATCCAGTGATTTTAGTCAACCTTATGCTACACAGTTCCTTCTTTTATCTGAGGAGATTCTGGCTCAGACTTCCCACCTTAAAGAACAGAGTGGGACCCAGATTTCCACTGTCCATACTGAGTGCTTTAACCATTAGAATGACAAAATTATGATCACTCTTATTCTTTATCTCTAGCCCAGTCACTTGATCATTCCACAGAAGGCGAGCCAGGAGAAATGAAGATGTAGAGAGCTTATAATACTTCCTATATGGCTCTCTGCTCAGTCTATATCAAAGAACAACAGGGAGTGTACCAAGGGGTGAGGGTGCTAAATTAGGAAAAAGTTTAGCAGTCCTGAAATTGCCTAATAGGGACTGTTTATAACTACCATAAGTTATGGTGTGCCCTGACACAATAGGCTCAAAATTCTAGGCTTAAAACTCTTTGCATGCTACTCCTTTGCTGAAGAGTGTTTGCCGGCCTTCTCCAAATCAAATGTGCAGCTTCACAGAACTGTGCATCGAGGAAGAGAAGGACAGAAGTTGGACCTATTTGTGCCAGTGCTAGAGAAGTGGAATTTGAGCAAGAAGAGGAAAATATGTACTGTTGGTCCTCTTTACTTGCTCTTTCATTTCTGTGTGATACATAGTGGTTGTGTCTACACATGCATTCAATCTGGGAGCAGTTCACTTGTGAGTAAAACTTCCTGGGCAGGGGTCATGTATGGAAGTGGGAGTAAATTTTCTGCTAATGACAGTAGACTGCTTTCACTTCCTGGGGCTCTGCAACCACCAGGGGGAGCTCTAGGTTCCCTGAGTGCTAGTCCAGCAACTGGCAGGGAGCAGCAGACCAGGTGACAGCTTTCTCCTGGTCAGGGCTGAGACATTGTTCCCTGCCCCTGGGGCACTGCCTACTGCTGGGGTGGGGACAATGTTCCCCTGCCCCACCAGCAGGGAGCTCCCAGCCCTGGCTCCCTGATTAGGGCAGGGGAGTTGGAAAGAGCTGCAGGGGAGGGGCATGTCCTGGAAGATCCTTATCTCCCAGCCTCCATTCCTGATCAGGATTTCGGAGCAGGGGGCTTGGAGCACAGTCCCTGCCTGAGCTTCAGTGGTGAAGCCTGCCCTGGCAGCAGGCTGCTTGCAGGGGCAGGGAGCAATCTTCCACCCCTTGGTGGCTGGCTGACTGGGAGCAGATTTGATCATTCCATGAAAGGGGAGACAGAAGAAATTAAGACATAGTGAGCTCGTAGATTTGCTCTCGGTCAGGCATCTAGATGAGCCTTACTGCATAGTTAGTAATTGTAAGTAAATTTGCTACTTGTAAATTTGCAACCTACAAATACTCACAATTAGCTAGGTTTACTGCACAGTAAGCATGTGCATGTGTACACACACAACCTTACACCACCTCTCAATTGCCAAAAATTACAGGGGTTCTTGTACATTACTAGATTCCCTGAACTGGTTTTCTACCATTATAATAGCTTTTTACAACATCCCCTCTTTACTCTGTGTGTGTGTGTGTGTGTGTGTGTGTGTGTGTGTGTGTCTGTCTGTCTGTCTGTCTGTCTTGAAATAGAGTAAGCAAACACAAAGCAAAATTAATAAAACTCTAAAATATCAACAATTCAGATTTCCTGGATCAGGATAGTTTTTATCATGAAAAAAGGAGACGTGATAAGAAAAATTGATGAAGTTCACAAGAGATTCATCTTTTGCTATTGATTTTACATAGAAGATATTCAGATTATCATGATGATGGGTTGTGAATGGATGCAGATATATTTACTTATATTTCAAGAGTATATGTACACATACTGATGTCGTGCAGGACCCCTGGCATGGCTTTACAAGCACTCGTGGTGCTCTGGTGTGGTGCCAGAGGACTGGAAGAGGGCCAACATGGTTCCCATCTTCAAAAAGAGGAAGAAGGAGGACCCGGGAAACTATAGGCCAGTTAGTCTTACCTCGATCCTGGGAAAGCTCTTTGAGAAAATTATTCTGGCACATGTCCACAAGGGGCCAGGAGGGGAGGTCATGATTAGGGCCAACCAACATGGGTTCATTAGTGGCAGGTCCTGTCAGACCAACCTGGTGGCCTTCTATAATCAGATCACCAAATCATTAGATGCAGGGGTAGCAGTGGACATAGGACTTCCGAAAGTCCAGGAAGACTTCGACACTGTCTCTCACCCTGTTCTCATTAAGAAACTGGGGGACTGTAGTGTCAACACCCACA
>NW_017728995.1:14508789-14511704 GCF_001723915.1 Gavialis gangeticus
GCTAGGATCTGGAACCAACTTCCAAGAGAAGTGGTGCTGGCTCCTACCCTGGGGGTCTTTAAGAGGAGGTTAGATGTACACCTTGCTGGGGTCGTTTGACCCCAGTACTCTTTCCTGCCATGGCAGGGGGTTGGACTAGATGATCTACTCAGGTCCCTTCTGACCCTAGAAACTATGAAACTATGATGTCAGTCACTAGCACAATGTTCTATTGCTAACAAAAATGATACATTTCAAAATCAGATGCTTTAAGGGTAAAAAAAAGTTTTAATATATGAAGTAAGCTCAGGAGATGAGGATGATGGTAGATATTGAAAAACCTCTGATGAAATTTTAAAACAATATAACTCTTTTAATTTTATCCTATAAACAAGTCAAATGTGATGAGCTATGTAATCGCTTTTTTATGGTAATTATATCTGTTTGCTTGGTCTTTTACCAGATCATTAAGCTACTTAGGTTGCTGGTGACTTACATTTTTTTTCTTGAAATGTTTGATTGCGTAGGAGTTTTGTGGTGATAAAGAGCTTTATAAACAGCTAAAAGGCAGCTATTTTTACAAGGCTTGAGTGTCTTCTGAATAAGAGTGGGGGTTTGTTCTTACAAATATTTTTGACAGCAACAGCTTATGCTCTGTTAAGAGATAGGAAAGTGACCAAGATTGAGCTCTCTAAAATGTTTACCTAATATTGAGAAAGGGAAATAATTTACATTTACCTTCATGTTATGAAGAAGAAAGGAGAACAGAGACAAGAAAGCATTTCACTTGCTCATTTTTTGGCATAAGTAGCACTGCAAATCATGTACTTATATATACCAGTATGTGGGAGATCAAGATTATAGGATCAGGCTCATGGTCAGGAATCAAAGGCAAATTCATCCGCTTTTCTCCTTTATTCTTCTTTAAAACTTTCTTTAACCATTAGATCATCTTGGTTCCTGCAGGGAAAGTAAAATGTACCCTTAATCACCAGTGCGGACTATCCATATCAAGGTCACGGTATCTTGCAGGCAACCTTCGCACTCGTTTGCACTCTCATAAATCAGGGTGGGAAGCACCAGACAGCAGACTTTGCCCCTTTTCTACCTCGTGAAATTTGTAGCCAATCCAGAGTAGAGTGGAGAAGTTGCACCAGGAAACTACAAGTACCTCTTACCTCCTCTCCCTCCACGCCCAGGATACAATGAATTACACTGGAACAGCACAGATGTACAATGATATTCACTTAAAGCAGCTTGTAAGTGTCTGCTTAGAAAGTGCCATGTCTAGGGGTCACTCTCATAACAAGGTCTTGGATTATCCTCTGTCCCCTAAAAATCTGAACTTGTTCAAAGTCCCACTAACTTCACTGATAATATTCACATACCTACACAGTGAAAATCTTTCTGAAATCCTAAATACTTCTGAAAAGCAGGTTTTCCTTTGAGATGCATCCAATTTCACAAACTGTCGTGTATTTGCAACAGATGCCTACATTGGATCTTCTACATTATATCCAACTTCTATGAGTCTTCATCTTTCAACTCTTACACACTGGGTGCATATACATGTTCATCAATGTACTTTTGCTACTGTGCATTAAATGTAATGCCGCTAATGTGAAATACAAAATAAATATGCGTTAGACTGTCGTAATGCACAGTATTGAAAATGGATTCTTTTTTAATGATGCTTAATGCATAGTAGCCTAATTTTGCTGCCCATTACTGCATTAGCCTAATTTTTGATGTGATGCTCTAATGCACAGTAAAATACACTACTGAGCATTAAAGCACACATGTAGATGCACCCACTAATCCTCTTCCTCTAATCTGTTACTCCAGATTTGTGTTGCAATTACCTTTGACTGGCCCTTGTGAAATTAAGGAGGATCTCCTGATATAATGGATGAGTTGCTCCACCCCTCCTCAATATAAATACAAATATGTAAAGAGGCACCACTGAGGTGCTAGTCAAATTGAAATTTTTAATGACTGGTTTAACCATTCTTGGGAGAAAATGTACATATACACACATTCAATTGTAAATGATTCCACTAAAAAATATAAAACGTTACATTCTCATACCTAATTTTTTTTTGATAGAATGAATTGAAAACTTCATCAATTTCCCTCCCATATATCATTTCAAGGAGTATGATTCAAGAAAAAATCAATCATGAAATCACCTGGCAGAGCAACATAATTGCCAACAGGTATGCAGAAACAATCAAATAAATTATGGACATGACCAGAAATTTATACACTTGCTTTGCCCATTTGAGTATACAACTTGGCTTTATGGGGAAAGTGTTTTCCAAGTTCTGAATGGTAGTGGGTGCATGAAAAACTTCAAACTTTTCTGTTCTAGCTTGGGTCCAATGACACCAATTACATCTCTCAGAAATTTAAATCTAATACTCTAAAAAGGATCTTTTCTAGACTTCAGCAAGGCCTTTGACACCGTCTCCCACCCCATCCTCATTAAAAAACTAGGCGACTGTGGCATTGATGCCTACACAGTCAGATGGATTGCAGATGGGCTTAAGGGTCGTACTCAGAGGGTGGTGGTGGATGGATCATATTTGACCTGAGGGGAAGCGGGCAGCACTCCACTCCCGAGGACCAGGGCTCGGTCCTTGGGCCTGCACTGTTCAATTTCTTCATCAGCAATTTGGACGACAGGGTGAAAAGCACCCTGTTTAAATTCACTGATGATACCAAAATTTGGGATGAGGTGAGCATGCTAGTAGGGAGGGAAAGATTGCAGCAAAATCTGGATAGGTTACAGGGGTGGGCTAACATAAACAGGATGCATTTCAATACTGACAAGTGCAGGGTGCTGCACTTGGGCAGTAGAAACCAGCAGCACACTTATAGAATGGGAAACTCCCTTCTTGAGAGCACGGAGGCAGAAAGGGATCTTGGAGTCATTA
>NW_017728995.1:14512172-14512671 GCF_001723915.1 Gavialis gangeticus
AGGGTGGCTAGGAGCTGGAACCAACTTCCAAGGGAAGTGGTGCTGGCTCCTACCCTGGGGGTCTTTAAGAAGAGGCTTGATGCCTACCTGGCTGGACTCATTTGAGTCCAGTTTTTCTCCCGCCCAGGTGGGGGGTTGGACTTGAAGATCTACAAGGTCCCTTCCGACCCTACTTCTATGATTCTATGATCCTGAATTTTCATCATCAGGTACTGTACAATCACAATAATATCATTTAACAAACCTGCTTATATTTTCTATCCTAATATCCTTGAAGCTTCTGAACGAATTGTATCCAAAACAATGTATGTAACAAACATTTACTACGTTGGCTGTATTTTGTCTGAAGGATCTTTCATTAAAAATCAATTTTTTAATGTGTATGCCTAAATCCCCACTGCCCTCCACTGTGTGGGGGACTTTGCCATGAGCCCACAGAAGTTTTGATGGATGCTGCAGCATCCAGTGAGTGGGGGCTTTTTTTTTTTTTATTTAAAGA
>NW_017728995.1:14517671-14531053 GCF_001723915.1 Gavialis gangeticus
GGGGGCTGGGAGAGTGGGCGGAGGGTGGGGGCACTCAGGTGAGCTAAGGGAGCAAGCAGGGGATGGGGCCTGGAGCAGGGACTGCTTGTATCTCTCAAGCTCTCTAAATCTTTTCTGAATCAATTCAGAGAGCTTTGAATTGATTCAGACCTTTTTATTGGTCTCCCAGTTTGATTCGGATTCAGAGATTCAGCTGCTGAATTGGGCCGAATCTCCTCCGAATCAAATCAGCACATAAAGCTTCACACAGCCCTGCTAAATACTAATGGCAGCATTTGTAAATTATAGCAACTTGATCACCTCGTATTACAGATTAACTAGACCAATTTAAATATGAACTTTTAGAGCAATATTTTTGATGGAGGACAATGGTAGCTCTTAAAACTAGTTATGGAAATGATGTTATGATATGTGAGCAGACATGGTTAAAAATCATGAATCAAAGCTCCTTTAAGCCAAATGCTCTTAAACTTCTCTAACCTTGGTTGAAAGAAGAAAAACTGAATATGAGATATCATAAAGAAAGAGAACTCTTACAGAGATCTAAGACAGTTATGGCCACTAGTAACGGGCGGGAAAGCCCTGAGAGAAGAAAATAAATCATAATTGTAGAGATTATGTCTATGTTATCTTCAAACAGAATAGAGTTGTGTCACTAAGATAATAGGTTGGCTATTTGTTGATTTATAACAAGTTATCCAAGTTCAAAGAAAACCTAAAGGTAGTAAAAGCCAACTCATGGCAAGAAAGATACCTTGTACAATTTGGATTAGTAAGAGAAACCTGTTGATCATTTGTATCTACTGGGGAAAAAAATCAATTAAAAAGAAAATATCAGAAAATTTTATAAAAGAAAGATTTGAGAACAAAAAGGAAGTGAAACACATTTTCATGCTTATTCTGGCTTAAAGTGAAACGCTTTGCATACCAGGCTGTATATACTTTACTGATCTTCTGTAATAAATAGGGAAAGGCAGAACAGTAAAGAGTACCAGTATAGAATTAACATTGTCATTGATATCAAGGAATTTGAATAAATTGGGTAGAATTTAAGAATAATGATTCAAACAGTGATAAGATAGTGAAATAACATGCAACAAAAAAAGACTAGCTGTATTATAAACAAGAGGATTAGCCTGCTTTATTATGAACTAATTTATCATATTGTAAACAAGGTAGTTTTGGCTTTATCAAAATTGATATACTAGTTAAATGACCTTTGCATACTCATTCAAATGGCTGAATCAGCACTTGAGCTTGTTGAATAAATCTGTGATTATTTGTTCAAAATAATAACTGGAAAGACCATTGTCTCCCATGCCTTCTTCACATAAAGCATTCCCTTTATGGCTTGCTATATATGAATATTCTAGGAAGTGTGGAATGTTTAAGATGAAAAATGAATCCTCCTACAAAGCAAATTTCGAATTAATGATTTAGGTAAATTGATGTCTGATTCCATAATGTGTACTCATGAAATAGGGGAACAAAACAATAGCATGAATTCTATGAAATCAATCAAGACTAAGGAGGAAAGACTAAAGGGTAAATATTCACCACTGATGGGTTTAGAGAAAAGAAAGCTAAATTCTAAAACAGGTCAAATACTTTCACTGACTCCCTAGAGTGAATGCAAGTGACATTCTAGTATTGTGCAGCCCAATTCCACTGTTCCTTCACTCCAAACTTTAGGGGTCCATAATGCTTTAGAAGTCATACCAGAGGTCTGAAACCCTTGATTTCTCTTTAGCAAACCTCTTGTAGCAGGCTGTACAACACAGGAGCTACAGTCCAGCTGCAACAAAGCAGAAATTGATTATGAAGCTGCCTCAGGAGTCCTGGCCAGCTGATGGTGATAATTAAGTAGCTTATAGGAGTTAAGAGGCTCCTGGAGAGGGCCAATCAGAGAGAGTGCGTCAGGGCCCTGTAAGCAACAGAGACAAAGGACTGCAAGGCTAGGGACAGACATTCAAAATGTCTAAGCCTGAATTGATTCAAGTTCTTGCAGGTTAGTCTAAACTGCATAGGTTGAACCAATTTGCAACTGAACAGATATTCATTTTTTATTACAGAAGTGCAGGCACATGTCTGCAATGGCTAGAAGCCAGGAGGCACTAGAGTGAACCCTCCTTTCCCTTCCTCAGAAGACACAGGGTTGGAGGGAAGCTAACCTGGGAGTGTGTCCAGGCCCCAGCAGGCTGCTATGTATGACTGGGGAGAGGTTTAAACCCCCACCCTGGCCAGCAGCGACACTAGTCAGTGTGGCGGAGAAAGAAAACAGCCCTTGCCAGGCTTGAGACCAGACAGTGGCCTGGGCAGCACCTCAGACAAAGTGGGGCAGGGAAGAGGCTCAGCTTTCCCCCACTCTGCTAATGTGGTAGAGTGCTGGTCAGCATAGCCCTGCCATTTACCAAAGGCTGGAACTGTGGGGCTGAGTTGGGCCTGCCTGCTAGTACTTCTGAGGGCAAATGTGAAGGGGCCAGCCTGGGCTGGGCTGGGCTGCAGGAGCTGGGCCCTTCCCAGTGGGATGTGGCACAGGCTTGGACCACAGGAACTATGTGGCTGGATTACTTCTGTCTTCCCATGCCCAGGCCAGGTGGGGATGTGTCACAGAGCCACAGCCAGCTGAGTGGGGTCTCCAGCTGCTGCTGCTGTTGCTCCTGCTACCCCTGTTACTACTGCACTGCTCTTGGTGGGTGGGAGGGGAGCTTCAGCCCAGAAACTTCTGCCCAGTGCATGGAGCACTAGCTGCAGCTCCCAGATGTCTTCCATCCACTCTGCCTGCCCAGCATGATAAGCAGCCCTAGTGGACAGGCAGTGCAGGTGAAAGGCATACAGGAGCTGGAGCCAGATCTCCATGAGCTATGTAGAAGCTACCAGGTTCAAGCTGAAGCCCATGCTGGGCTGCCCTTCATCTACTCTGTGCTGCCTCTGCTGCCCCATGGGGCAGCCCAGAGGTGGCAGTGATGGAAGCAGAGATACAGGGCAGCCCAGCACAGGCTCCTGGTGGCTGCAGCACTGGCAGCACAAGGGGGAGCGGCCCCTTTCCTCCTGTGCTGAGTAACAACTTTGTCCTGTGCTGCTGCTGCTGAGCCTGGGCAGGTGAGCCTAGAGCAGGCATGGGGTGCATAGGGTCGGGGCTGTGCATGCAGGTGCCTGCCAGTACCACAGGGCTGGGACTGGTAGAGCCAGCCCTGCTGTGTGCCCAAGGGGTGGCAGGACATGCCACAAGCAGGCAGTGAGGACCAAGTGCAGGGTGAGGCAGGTCGGGACTGTGCGCAGATTCTGGCTGAGCCAACTCAAGTGGAGGTGAGTCTGGAGCGGGCACAGGGTGGGAGTGGGTAGCATGCTGCTGTCAGTGGCAGGGAAGTGCCACAGGGCACACAGGCTCCAGACTGTTGTGCGGGGGGGAGGTTGCTGACTGGCTCAGGGGGGCACATAAGGGGTCCCATGCACACCACACCCTACCCACACACAATCACACATCCCACAAATACTGCACCTACCACACACCCCCACACCTGAACATCCTCCCCCACATGCACCCCCCTCCACACACATGCCTCTGGGGGAGCCCCACTCACTGCTACACACACACACACATACCCCACCACCACACAATCTCATGTGCACCCCACTCCCACCCCCACGCATTCCCCCAGCCACTCTCCTCTTCCAAACACTCCACAAGTCCCATACCCACTCAAACATATCTAGACCCCCCACACACACTCACACACCATCCCCTGAAAACTCCATACCCACCCCTCCATATCCCTCACCCCTCCACACTCCCCTACAATATATGAGTAAGACTTCATTTTGAGTTATTATGCAATCACCTCTATACATACACCACACAAACGCACATAAAATCAGGACAAAATATATTTTTAAATAAAATTAAAATATGTTATTGTCAATTTTTTATTTTTTAGTATATATATATTTTTTCCAGTTCCAAGATGTCAAGCCTTCTTCCCAAGAGAAGTACTTCTGGGGGAAAGGGGAGGAACTTCAGCTGCAAAAGGTCTGGGTTTAGGGGGTAGGACTTCTGATCCCAAGATGGCAACCAGGAGGCAGGGCTCCTGTGAAGGGGAGGAGCTACGCTTGTGGCTCTCAACACCTCACCAAAACTCTTCGAGCAGCCTTCCACCCAAACAGTTAGTATAAAAAGTACTAAATAAATGCACAGTAGCCCAAGTTACTGCAATAGCTCTGGCAAATGCTTTTTCTGTGACACTGTATGCAGTAGCCTAATACTACAGCACAGTAACATAGCATCATGGTTTTTGCCACATGATGCTAATGCACAGTAGTAGCAGCCTACTGTGTAGTCAGTATCTCATTTAAATGTGCCCAAGGAGTCCAAAGGTCCAGTGAGCGCTTCCATATTTTAATGGCTTCATTTATAAGCAACCAAAAGTTTTATGGAAGTTTTTGAAGGGTTGCATGCTTCACAACCTTCCTCCCTTCCTACCTCCCCTGCCCCCCTCCACCACCACCAAGTGCTATGAACATGCATTACATTTGTGCCTGGATAAAAGGCTTTCTCCTAGCACAAAGAGAGAGTAAACAGCCACTGAAGGGATTTATTGCAGAAGAGAATTAGCTTTTTCTTCAAGAAGTTAAATCGAATACCTATTAGGAAGATCTTCCTCCATACAATTTAACTTGAATGACGGTAAGCTTTCCTCAGGTGTGGAGGGCACCCAATATCCAGGAATCTTCTACTTTCCCTCTCCCCTTTACAGGAAGAGCAAGGAGTGAGCTGTCACAGGGAGCACTGTGGGCACCTTGCAGGGAAAGCCTCCCTCCACCCACTTCCTGCCCATTAGCTGGAGGGAAGGGTATTTTCCCACATGGGGAACCTCCCAGAATGGTTTCCCACTGCAGGAGAATGGCCCCCATCTATAACCAATCAGCTGATTGTGGGGGAACAGGGAATTCTTTGCAGGGAGACTTAAAAACTGGCCAGTGGGGAGCCTGGGCAGGGACGGCCTCCTTGCCCTATGTTTTTCAAATTATTCCATGTGCTGCCCAGCTGGGAAGTACACAGGATTATTTAAAAGCGGGGATGGAGGGATGGTCTGACTATTGACAAGCCTTCCCATTTCCCTGACAGGCTGTCAATTAATGAGCTGTCTTAAGGGCAGAAGTGGCCCAGGAAGTGGCTATCTGGAGTCCTCGGGCTGGAGAGTTCTGTGAAGATCTCCAGCCAGGCGGCTGGAGCGCATACATGTATGCTCCAGTTCCCAGACTGTTTTTCTACAGATAGGTATTTCTCTAAAATTCTTACCAGTAGAAACGAATGCCTGTCCATGGCCTGTGTTTCTTTTCTAATTTCTCACGGCATTTGGCTGATCCAGGGAAATCTATTAAGGAGAGGGTCAGTGCCTGTTTTGGATGAAAAGGATACAACTATCTTTGAACAAAGTAAAAGGAAAGACCCAAGTATACAGAGCGTTTTTTCAAGTTACAGCACTTTCTGCTTGTCATCTTCAAAAGAAAACAGGCAAAGTCTTTGATTTTTTTTTTATGCTGAGATACTAAACATAGCTCAGGTGAACCTCATGTGACACAGACAGCAAAGCAGACAATCAGCTCCACTATGCCTCTCGAAGTTGTATCGCCCTAGAAAGCATTACAACTTCTGCTTTGGTCTTATAATAAAGATTCCAAGTCCGCTTGAACAGCAAGATTTTAGTGCTGTCAAAGCAATTGGAGAAAGGGTCATCCGTGCTGCGAATGGTGACGAGGTGAATCTGCCTGAGAATGTCAAAGCTTGTTCGGGAAGCCTATTGACTTAGACAGATCCAAGGCAACAGAAGGACACTTTCAGGATCAGCTTTCCTGAAGGAACCTATCAAGGGCACAACAATTGTGAAGACAGAATGTGCCCTACTGTTTCACTGCCCTGCAGGAAGAAGCATGTGCTAAGAACTTCCCAAATTAAGGTTCATAAGTCTCATAGCTGTGACAAAAACTGTAATAACTTCCAAGATGCTTTCAGATTTTTACTGTGTGAAAAATGAGATCTGCTACACTGCAGAAATGATGGAGCTTGTGCATTGTCCCTATGACAAGAGACAGCCAATTAATACAATATCCAGTGACAAAGGGACTGATAAAAATGAGCAACAGAAGAAAGGACAGTCTGTTATTTCTGAAATTACCTTCACTTAACAGTTAAATGTGCCGATATATAGTTCATCCCTTTTTATCTTCCACAGTAGTTTCCATCAGAAAGTAGATACTGGCTAAGTTAACATGCAATGGTATGCAAGATGCAATGGATTTCCTTGGCACTTCCAATACCAGACTGTTAAAGAGAGCATGTGTGAGCTTATAACAGATAATGGGGAGAGAGAAAAGGCGGCCCTGGATAAAGACATAAGGAAATATAAGGGTTGCAATTCAGCTCCACAAGGTCAATTTTTACCATGTGCCCCTCATGACTGGGGAAGGGGAATGGGAGGATCTAACCACAAGAAATTCTCTGGCCTAGTTCCAGCTTGCCTTGGACTGTCACTCAGGGAACAAATGATGAGTAGAGATCCACAATTTCATATAAAGCCCTCCCCATCTTGCACGGCCAAATCAAAATGGAACTACTGACAACTTATTGCCAAGTGAATGAATGAGGGAAACAGCATTCAAATATGTATGACTGACTGAGAATCTCAGAGTATAATTTTTAAATTTGCTTAGTTCCCATTAATCTTAATGGAAATTTGGGGTGAGAGTCTGCAAGTGCCTATATGATATGGCAGCACAGATTCAGCTAAGTTCCAAATGTCAGAGTCTGTTAACTTCCAGTAGCATAAATTACTTTGAAAAAAATACACCATCTAACTCTTAAGGCAGCTTTGAAAACCTTAGCTGTATTGCAGAAGGCTTATTCATCCCATTGCCATGCTATAACATTATCTGATTTGTTAAAAAAGGGAATAGTCTGATAACTAACAAACACGTTTCTACTGAAAAGAAACTTTAAAAAGAAAATATTTTTTGCTCTTTGAACCTGAACATCATAAATATTTTTAGTCAACTTTTAAAAAATGAAGGCTTGTTGCCATCTCTATTTATGTCCTTAAATAATGAAAAAGGAAGAAAATAACTAAGTCCTCAGACAAATAGTTAATTTTGTGAAAATAAAAGTATAAGAAAAAAAAGGGTTGCAGTTGTTTGAATACAAAATATTCCAATATTGCAAAAGTAGTGATTTAAAACTACCTTTGTAAAGAAAAAAGATTATTAATGCAATACATTATGTAAGGTAACATTTGAATTTAAAATCAAAATAAGAACAAAATAAGATTATTTTGATTACATTTGCCAAAGACTCCTTTTTGGGTATAATCCTAATTAGACAGCACAATTTTTAAAATCTGACTTTTTTTCTATTGCACTAGTGATTTCAATAATGTCAGTGTTACAGTCCATGAGTGTTTTGAGAATTAATTAAAATGTCATGAAATAGTTCTTTCATTAGCATATTTGTGGTCATAAAAATAATTATAATTACTTCCTAAAGGTAGACGAGAGTTAAGTTTGATTGATGGAACTATTGAAAATGTGGAGAGTTCCAACATACTAAACAGCAGAAATTTAAGTGAAGTATTAAACATCTATTGTGCGGAAGTTATAATAATCCTAATAAGCTAAAAAAGAAAAAAGATTAGTATTCAAAAAGAATGAGCCTAAAATACCCATAGCTAATTATGGATGTGTTTTGGAATGTGTGTGTTATTTTAAGAGGAAGAATACAAGTTTAGAGAACTTGCAAACTCTTACATATTTATAAGTATTTGCAGCTTTAGTATAATCAAATCAGTCCTTTAAATCTTATTACCAGATGCTACACAGCTGGATGACCTGTTTTAACTGTTGCAGTTGTGAGAAAGTATTAATGTGTAATAGTTTTCAAATGGTAGCTAGAAATTTGCACTTTGCATAATACACCAAAAGATATGCAAATACAATGACATTAAAAGAAACATTGTAATTAGCATCAGAATGTAACCAAACTTCTTGTGTAACTATAAGTAACCTAATCTCATTAGAGTTTTGTTTGTATCAAAATATTCACTTTCTGTTTTGCTTAAAAGCACTGAAGTACAGTCATGCTATTTGCATAAATACAGGTGGGGCCAGGCCTTTCGCTGATATAAAGGACTGACTTGAATGGCAATCAATAGTGTTTCACCAAAATCAAGGATGTACATCAACTAAGGATCTGGCCTACAGACTCTGCAAGTCAGAACAAAAAAGACCAGGCACATTTAAGAGTATGTTGCGGAGAAGAAGAAACAAGGCAAGTACTTACCAGGAACCGGCAGGAGCCAGCGAAAGAGGGAAGAGTTCCCCGGGAGCCACAGTTCTGCAGCAGCAGCTCTGGTGCTAGAGTGACCCCAAAGGAAAAACAAGAAGGGTGGGGAGCTGGAAGCTGAGTGGCACAGAGAGTGCAGGAAGCCAAGGAGCAGGCTTCTGAGTCCCAAGACCCGGAAAGACAGGTGGGACAGCTGCAACAGTGGAGAGCCAGCAGTCAGCTGGTTACAAAGCTCTGAGGATCTCACTTAAGCCAGGAGATGTCAAGTGGAGCAGTGGGAGCAGCCACTGTGGTGAAAGACGCCTTCCAGGAGGAGACTGGCTGAGTCCAACTATCAGGTTATGGGCATTAAGTTACTTTTTGTTCTTTTTAGTTAGTTTGTGCTGTGGCCAGTGGTGTGCTGCACCAGGCAGACAAAACCAATCCTGACAAACAGAAATGGGGAAAATCCCCAAACTGAACAGTACACCCTAGAATCAAAGGCAGTCCAACCTGGACAGGCTTTATTTCTTTTTCACTGTATTGTTTTCTTTGATTTGAGTACTTTACTCGAGGGCTTAACCCTCGAGGTAGACTAACCACAGGACTCACCTGAGACTGGAGAATAAGTCCAGTAGTCCTCATTGGTTCCATTCAGTCTAGACAGCTGTCAAGATGAGCAAGCCTGAAACAGAAAGAAAAAGTCACCTGTTAAGATCAACATTGATGAATGGCAATGTAACATCTGGGTGGTGCTAGGGCAAGGTGAAGGGGAGGTCAGAGCCCCAAAAGAGATCTACATTGAGATATCATTGTTCCATGGTATTTAGAATTATCATCTCCCAGTTGAGATCATCTTTAAACACCAAGACATGGCAGACAAGAGTCAGGACCATTGCTATGGTATACAGGCAAGAAATCACAATACACAACTTTAACTGAGACTAAACTTACATATGTCTATTCTACTTCTTAACATTGTTAAAATTTCCCCATCACCCACAATTTGGAGCCAGCAATGTACAGGTAACTAGACCTGTGTTTTAAAAAGTTCTACTATGTCACATTCTCAATTTTCCATGCCTCAATTTTTTTTCCTTTCTAGCTGCATATTTTCCTCTGCCCCACACCCCTCTCTCCCACCCCTCTGCAGTCAGCGTTCATTCTGGTATATACCCATTTGTTTGGTCCTTTCTTTCCAAGAACCCCGCTCCATTTTCTGCTTTGCTCTGCTCAGTTCAGGTTCTGTCAGAAGCTGGACATGGAAAGGACTTTTGGGCCATTGAATCCACCCCCTGTGAACATAGGTGATGCATAGAGGGGGCACGTGCCCCCATGAGATTTGCTGTTCTCCACCACCCTTTGCCTCTGCCACCAGCTTCTGTGGATGGTTGCCCCTTGCCACGCTGCCACTGCTGCTGCCAGCTTCTGAAGATGGTTGCCGCTCACCCCCCCCCCACACACACACACTGCTGCTGACACTACCGCAGGCTTCTGCGGGCGGTCATTGCTCACCACTCTGCCACCACTCATGCCCCTAAACTGTGCGACCCCAGTCTAAGGAGGCACCAGTCACCCATGCCTATGAATCCCTATCAATCACCACTTTAAACCTTCAAACACAAACACAAGCACAATGCTCAAAACACCACCCCCAGAATATGGCATAGATAAAAGCAAGGGATACAAGGGCACTGCCACAGCAATTACATGGAAGTAATTTGTTTACATGTGCTCTGAAGATCCTAGAAAAAGAACCACTCTCATAAGTGAACTGCCCACTAGAAAATGCCAGTCTGATTTGGGGGAAACATCCTTCCCAACCTCAGTGAGCACCAGTGTACTCCAGGCAAAAAAACCTTCCTTTAACTATGTCCATTATCCCAATGCTTGAGTGGATGGTGAAAAGCATTTCCAGAAGCCAATAGCAAAAAAAAAAAAAAAGAAAAGAAAAATCCTTCCTTGTCCCTACTGACGACATATCACTAGTCCTAAATCATGGGATTTCCAGGCACCCGCTACACTACAAAAGTGTGATCTCTGTGTCCCAGAATTGAAATTCTTTTCCTGGGTCATCTGGGGTCAGGTAAGTGGTAGGGTTTTATTAAACATTAATGGGGAGGGACGATAAGTGGAGACCCTCTAATATAGCAACAAACATTAATAGCCATCTAGTCTTCAAATGCTTGAAGGGGAGTTACAAAGAGGATGGAAATAGACTAAATTTTCTTTGGTCATCGGAGACAGGACTAGAAGCAATGATACTCAGATTTCAGTCAGGGGAATATAGATTGGATATTAGGAAGCACTCTCTAACTATGAGAGTGGTTAAGCATTGTAACAGGCTACCCATAGAAGCTGTGGAATCTCCATCCTTGGAAGCTTTTAACAGTACATGACTGGGATGATTTAGGGACAATCCTGCCTTGAGCAGAGTTATGGACAGGAGTGCCTCCTGAAGTCCCTTTTAGCCCTAGTTTGCTATGATTTCATGATCTAATGAAAAGGAAATGAGGTTGTTGCTTGTCTCCACAGAGACAGCAGATCATATCAGCAGTCTATAGGGATGTGCCTTTTCCATACATCTCACACTGGTGTTTGCAAACCTGCCTCTGTGGTCAACCAAGAGCTGAAGGAGCAGGGACTTAATCCTTCTTGAGCAAACTAAGCCATAAATAGGCTCCACTGGTGTTAGGAAGCCAGCTATTAGCTATTATTCAAACACATAGGTAAAAATCACAGAACCAATCACCTCACAAAAAACTCCACCAACATCACATATTTGCAGCAGCCCAAGGTGTCCAGCTTCTGGAGGACATTTGAGAACCTTTTACCTTTGATCTGTTTTGTGTGTCCTCTGCCTAAAGAACTGAGGCAAGCTCCATCCAGAGCTTCATGAATAAGCTTCTTCATGTAGTGGTTCTGGAATCACAAGCAAGGTTAAGGAAATACACTGCAGTATAGACATAATTCTCTATTGGGTTGAGTTTCCAATAAAGAAAGCACCTATACTAAAATATTTACTTATCCAAAGTTATGCTGTAAACTGTGTTATCAAAGGTGTTACTTTTTAAGTTAATGGGGTTTCAGTGCGTGTGTGCAATTTTATTTAAAGAGACACTTTAAGGAATAATATTGTAGTAGGGGTACAGAGATACAGACTCTGGGCTGTACCATCCAGCAGAGCCACATCATTCAGCTAACAGTGTTGCCTGCCACAATGCAGCATGTACACGGAGCCCATCTGACATGGGCTGCGCATGGGGTGGATCTGGTCTGGAGTATGCTTCTCACATCCATGCCAGACCAGCCCTGTATCAGGGTCAGTTTGGATCAAACTCAAAGATGGGTCACCCATGCTGAGGCCAAAATACAGGGCCAGTCTGGAATGTGTACCACATGCAGTGACCACCTCAGACCACATGTCTTGTCGGGGCGGGACATGTTGTTAGTTCAGCCCTCTTCAATGAGTCTGAAGCCAGTCCAGATCAGGCCCACAGACCATATGGCAGATCCAATGCACAGGGCCAGTCTGGTACAAGTACCACACGTCCCAGATGTATGTGTGTACTGCGCACCCTGGACAGGCCCCATGTGGGACAGGAGCTGGCGCATGTACATGACAAACGTTACACATTGCCAGTACAGGGCACTTCCTATATATGCCTCTTGCACTGGACCAGCCCTGCTGGTTTAGTGCTTTCCTTAAGAAGGATGCTTTCCTGACCTCAGTAATGCTGCAAAGGGTCTTTTTGCATAACAGCAACTGCATAGAAAATTAAGCTTCCTATTCTTGAAGACCCAGTAAGAATTCAGTCTCCTTGTAATCCTCCTTCTCTGGACCAAGTGGGAACAAACGACAAAGAAAGGTACCATTCCATGATAGGAGAGAATACAAAATCCCAGCCCTCCCAAGAAAATTCAGAGACAGGTACAACCGAGCTGGAAGCTCCAGGTTTTAGATTAGTAATGCTAATAATTCCATTTCACCATATGGTTTCAAGTCCTGCAAACCTGTCCTGGCCAACTGCTCATTCGTAAGTTTGCCAACCTATTGTCAGGTGGAAGGGGATCACTTCCACATCATGATTCCAGGTAACATCTCTGACCGTCAAGAGATCCTTAAATTGACAAAAACACCAAAGTGCACAAAGATAAAAATATGGACACAGATTTTGTCATACAAAAGGAAAGTCACAGTTAGGTGGAGTCCACTGAGTCTAGCAGCCCTAGAAGCTGAAGGTTCATTTCTTCCTTTGCCCTTTCTGTCCACTTTCTCCAGTCATCTCAAGAAGATTCGAAATTAAATGGAGAGCAATTGAAGTAGTAAGAATGGTGAATTAAGGATGAGGGAGGAAGGAAGGAGGGAAGGCCTGGGAAATTTAATTAGTTAGAAAGTGTCTGCAGCACATATTTATGGCTGTACAGTCCCAGAAATGGGCTTGTAGCCGAGAGTAAAGTGTCATGGAGAACAGGCATTTTCTGTGGTTTCCTTGATAACATTATAAGTAGGTTACCTAGATCCCCTAATGTCCAGTATCTGTCTGATTATGACAACCTGTTCCTTACAAACGACATCTAACCTAAGCCCCCCTTTCTCTTGTTTCTGTGTCTTCCAAACCATGAAAGTTTTCCTCATTTGTTTCCGTGGGTCTTTTAGTGCAGTTAAGAATGAAAAGAATCATAAGATTCAGAGATAGACAGAACATATTAAGTCCCGTATCCTGTTGTCTTCAGATGTGGATTACTCTCCAGTATATTTTCTAGTACTCCATACCCAGTTTATTCTAAACCCTGCTAATTGTGTGGTTTTCTTTTCTTCTCTTGGAAGATTATTTCGGGGTTTAATAGAGCTCCTTATGCAGATTATTTTTTTCTTGCTTTGCAGCCAAAATGTGACTCTTTTTCATTGGATTATTTTACCAGCTCAGTTGAGTACTGGCTGATATGCTCTTGGTAGAATAGCACAAGAACACTAGCTAGCAGGAGACATGCTAAACACATCTACATGCTACACTGTTCTGTATATCCATGAGAAACGTTTCCAGATGGTGAGCTTCCCTTCCTCCCG
>NW_017728995.1:14536053-14561932 GCF_001723915.1 Gavialis gangeticus
AGGTCTGCACATAGAAGATTTGCTCTATCATGCCTTCTGGGACCATGTGAAGAATCACTGTATTGCTCTAAAGGCCAGCTTCAATCATAGAAAAACACCAATATCCAGTTCTTATATTTCCCGCCTCCCCCCCCAACTGCTAAGTTTTAAAAAAACTACTTTACAGAAGTCTTAGCTAAATTGAAAGTTTTCTATTAAGTCCTGTCGACTGACAGATTTTTTTCAAACTTGCAAATAATTCTGACTAAAAAAGCACTGAGTGGTAAGCCGAAGCAGGTGGGAGTGGGCACACACAGCTGTACATGCTGCTGCCATATATTTTGTTTTTTAACTTTTTTATTGATATTGATGCTCTGGCAATTGCTGTGCCAAGTTCTCTCAAATGCCATGTTTAGCCAACTGCCAGATTAAAGTATAAAGATTTTTATATTATATTTTAAAGAACATTTTTTTTTTTGTGGTGGGGGAGGGTTTAGAAAAGAACAGCAAACCCAGGTGGAGCCTCTTTACTGATAACCCCTCCTGTTAATTTAATTACCATCAAAATCATGACAGGAGAGTCAAGGGGAGGTCCAATTATACAGGCACTTGAGGAAAATAACATGGCTTATAAGTGGGAGTGTTACAGTGGTGAATTGATCAGGAACAGTAAAGGATCAGTGATCCGATCCAGGGTCTACAGTTATATCACATGCAGAGTTGTTGTGGCAGGCCCTTCAGGCCATCGGCCAGCTTTTAGATTTGCAACAACGGCAAGGTGCCCTGCAGCAAGAATGGCTGCAAAGGAACTGTTCCTTGTTCAAAATGCCATGGATGACCAAGGAAGATGAGCTGGAGGCTCATGTAGAATTGTTTGAATGAATGGCATTACCAGTGGGCTTGCATAGTAATTCTACTTCTGTTGAAATGGAAAATCAGGAATGTATTCAATTTTCAAGAAGTGCCTAAATATTTAAATAAGGTTGGAGTGTTCCTGTACTGTGCTGGCCCAGGAAATGTATGCGAAACTAGGATTTTTGTGATTTTTTTTTTTTATTGGAATAACTGTAGAGTTGGGAGAGCTGTTGAGCAAGCTTTAGGTCATGAAGACCTGAGGAAGGTCACTTAATGCCTGAAGGCTTGTCCACCAGCTCTGTCAGCTATAGTGTTTGTCCAATTAAAAAAAAAAAAAAAACATAAAAAATCCCTGTCTCTAAATATTTTAAGTAGTTTCTGGTACTGCACTTATCCCTCTCCAAGTTTTTTTGGGAAAATTGACTAACTATATAGAGAGAAGAGCATGCCTGCCTATGCATGTTCATAAATTAAACAAATAATATAAAATAGCAATGACTTGATTGTATTACTATAAGCCATTACATGTTAAAATTAGAAATTACTACAATTATTTCAAATAATTAAGATTAGAAATGGTTCAACCAGTTTCCCAAAATTTCATTTCAGGCAAATATGTCAGTTTTGGTTAAGGTATCTTGAAAAACTTTTGCAAGCAGTATTATATTGGTGGGGTGGGGAAGAAGCAGTTGACTCAGAGATTCTATTGTCTGGTTACTAGTGTACAAACCTATGCAAAAGGTTTTAGTGCCCCTTTTCCTGATGAATTATACGTTTCAAAAGTTTCTATGAAGTAGAATTTTCTTACTCTGCTAGGAATACTTGGGAATATCCTTTTAAGATACTACTGCATCTTTTTTGTTTTATCCTTATAATTAATAGAAACATTATGACAAATCTCTAGCCAGTGAAAAACTTCACAGATGTCTTTGTGAAGCACAGCATGACTCTGTAGTGGCAGTAGTGATTTAACTCGTCCTCTTATTCCAAGAACACAGGCTCCAAGTCTTTGAACTATTTCTACGATATATAGCATGTTATTATATAGTGCTGATTCTGTCCAATAGAGGACAGTATTATTTAAATACAGAGAATAGTTCATTAAACTTGCTTAGCACCTACACAATGTAAACTACAATTAACGAGTTAATCTAATTATCAGAGCTTAATTCATATTTGAAAGGTTATTCTGTGTGATATACATGATGTCTAAAAGTTTGGGATTAAGACAGGCCAAACATGTAGATGAATCAAGTTATTGGCCACTGAAATTTAGATAATCCTTTGATTAAATGAGCCTGTGTGATAAGTCACAGAAAGCCTTTTAGAACTGACACTGAAGAATATAATATATAATAGAATATATAATATATAACTGAAACTGTAGAAATAATTTACGAATGCAGCACTATGAATTTTGGACCAGTCATAGATTTAAAACTTCAGCTATTGTGCCACTTTGGATCTGTACACTGGAGTTGATACGGTGCACCACTGTCAATGTTTTCTGTGAATCTTAGATAGGATTTATGGTTTTATAACAGGTGAACCAGACTTAATTATTTCTTTTCTATTAAGACATATTGTTTTTCTATGAATAATGCTTTAAATATAACAGTTTGTTCCCTTTAACCAACTGCATTCCAGCTGCAGATTTAAAACTGGGCCCCTTAGTAATACACTGATCAAAAAGCATGAGCCCTATCTCAGAGAAAATTAATGTTTCTCATTTTATCTAAAAACTAGCGCCTGAGAAAAATATGGTACATGTGTGTATTTATCAATAAATGGCATATGAGGGTTACTAAAGTCTCTAAAGACTGTAGGACAAATAATGTTTATTCCTAGTCTCAAAAAAAATGTTTGTGACACTCCAACCTGAAATGGAGTGGGATTGTTAGAAATATAATGTTATTCTAATTCAGCTACTGAAACATATGAATCATTGGCAGAACCTGAAAACCCCTGGACTCCATCAGAAAGCACCATTTTAAATTTGGGATATTTCTGTTAAAACAAATGAAACCAGAAAACTGTGAGCTAAACTTTAATTAAGCAAGGTATAGCTGTTCCTCCCAATCCATCCAAAAATTTAAGCTCGTGCTTAACTTTACACTGACAAAAAGCCTCATTCATCTCAATCAGTGGTATAGTGATTACCAATGTCAGTAGAATATGATTTCACTCAGCATGTCAACTCACATGCTTAAAGTTGAGCACATGCATCAATGCTTATTTGGATCAGGAGTTTAATACCTTGCTAGATTGAGGACCATGTTATTTTATATATGCAATCTGATGCCCGTCTTCAGATGTGTTGAATTTTTTTGAGCATAGGAGTGATTTGGAAAACAAAGGAAAGAAATGAATGGAAAAAAACGAACCTATTTCAAACAAAAGATTTCCCCTCACAACATTGTCTCCAAAAAATGACACAAGATTATTCTAAATGAGATGTAGAGGCAGCACTACTCACAAACCTCTTTGTATACTCCTGCCACTGTGAGACAACCAAAAATGTGGCAAGTAAGAGACATTTTTAGTATCTGAAGGCCTACATAGTGACAGGAATAACTATTTAATGTAGATCCTGTTTTTTGCTCACTAGAAGATAATTTTGTTCAAAAACTTCACGTACATCTCCTTAGATTCTCTTTGCTTTCTTTTTGGTTCTCGCAGCCAATCTTTTTGATTACTTCTATAAGAAAACAGGTCATTTTTAAAGGAGGTATTATACAACAGATACAGCCGTATTTCTCAACCTTTTCAGACTGAAGCTACCCCTAGTTAAACTCAAGGCACTCCTCCAAAATGTCAGTTCTTAGCCTTCACTCTTTTTTTTACTATAGAAAAAATAGGAGCAATTCTTCTTTTGCAAAGAATTCAGAAAGACAACAACAGAGAATATTTTTAATGCTATGCTTAAAGTTGAGCACATGCATCAATGCTTATTTGGATCAGGTCAAAGGAGTTTATTTGAAATCTCTGGGTTTATCTTGTGAATAATGTCTAAGCATTTGCACAGCTAACAGTGCTAATATTGAGCAGCATCCCATCGTATCCCTAAGTATAAAAGATAAATTGGATAAAGCCCTCAATGGATGAATGAACGGGTGGACTTGATGCAGAAGAGAATGCAAAAATGATTAATTCATTTATGCACAATGGATGAAGTGCTAAATTAGTCTGCTGGTTCTTCTAGCAAGGTTGATAGTAAATCTCACATTGCTGGCAATCCAGAGCAGAGATAAGCTAAGGTGAACTGCTTTGAAAGTACCACCACGGCTGCCATCTCAGCTTGTATCTGTGCTCACACCTAAGACTGTTTAAGAACAGTGAAGCTCAGAAAAATATCAGGAAATATATACAAAAGAGGTGACATAATTAAAAGCTATTATTTCATTCATTTAGTTTCTTATTGTCACCTGGGGGAAAACTCACTTCTAGAAGTTCATTATACAGATACGTATTCCTTCAGTGCCAATGGTAAAATTTTCTGAGTACAAAATTTTGCAATACCATACTCATTAAAAACCAGCACTGCCCAGGAGTAAAGTAAGAGAGGGTAAAAGTATACAGGAAAATACAAATAAGCCTATCTTCGGTTTTATTTTTACAAAAAGGCTATCATGTTAGTAAACAATGTTCTTCTTATCCATATTTTTATTTAGTTTTAGTGCAGCTTATTTTCCAAATAAATTCTATTAAACAGGACAAAATCTTACACCATTGCTTGTTAGTTTGGAAATACGCAGGTTCTTGTGTCTTTGAAAACCTTTGTGAATATTGCATAACTTTCAAGTCTAACCTACTTTGTCTCCTTTTTCCCCCTAGAAGTATTTTATGGTCCCTTATGAATGTTGCAAAAAATCCACAGATTTTTATCTGTTACATAAAGTGGCAAAACTGTATGTCTCCAAAAGTGTCATTTAGATGCATGGAGATTTCTCTCTCCCCAATAGGCTGGACTTTCATGGGAAAGGCTTTCAAAAAACTTAAGAAACTGAAAATCCTTAGGAAAAAAGTCATGCAAATTTGTGCATCTCCAATGAACAGTTACCTCTTGTCTTATAGATCAACATGTATCCAAATACACTGGGAAATACCACTCTATTTCTTTAAGAGGATGCTGTGTATCATAGAAGTACTTAGTTTCTCAAAGGTTTGAGTGTTGGGGTTTTCTAAGTATTAATTTTAAAATTATTATTCTTTCCCTAAAGCAGCCAAGCAAACACATAAATACAATACACAGGACCCTCAGCTGGTGGAAGATCCAGCTGAGGTCTGGCATACATACTGTAGCTTTCCGATGCAATACACATATATTGCTGCTTCTTTAAGCTAGCATTTTTTCTTGTTATTTTGATGGCCTGACCAGATGAGAGGATGACCTTAATCCTTATCTTCCAAGGAAGCTGAACTCATAAACAGTGTGGGGGAAAAAATGGGATTTAATTAGACAAGAACCAATTATAATTTGCCAGGTTTTTGAACCATAATGTAACAGATAGCAATGTGTCCATTATGGAATTTGATTTTTCTAGTTAAAAAAACAACAACAGCTAAATAAATGGGGAAAATGATGCTGTGCCTATGAAATATTGAAGTCGTTCTGGTAGCAGTGTAATTGAGATCTATGTTGTACGCATCACTTCATGAAATAATCTCAGCCTGCTCATATCTATTCAAAATGTCTTTTCTAAGCTGTCACACATCAACTATGATCCCCTCTTATTTGCATTATTTTTACTTGTTCCCCTTTTCTTTCTACCACCAAACATAAGCTACTTGGTTTCAAGTTGAAGGTGTTTCTCCGCCCTCTGAGCCCATCCCCACTCCCAGCTGTCATCTCCCATTCCTGATCTTGCCTCAGCAATGCCAATCTTCTGCTGGATGCATTTTCAGAGAGACACACTCTTGCTTCACTCATGCTGCCCATTTGAAAGTGTCCCCTAAACATTTGCAAAATTGACTCAATAGCCTCCTTCAAAAACCTCCTTAAAAGTCTCATTTGCTGAAATGTCTAAAACTGAAAAGAAATGAGACTATTCCTAATCCTGCCAATATTGTCTCATTGTTTCCTTCTATATCCCCCTTCCCTATATTTATCTGTTCTCTCTTAGCTGATACCCAGCTTGTCATTTCTTTGGGGGAGGGACTGTTTTTTTTGTTCTGTGTTTGTACAGTGCTTACTGCAGTGAGGTGCTATTTCATGACCAGCACTCCTACGTATTCTATTTATATGATTAAGGTATCCTAATTATAAATCTGTACGTATAGGAATACAGTGATTGAGGATGCCATTGTAATTTAGTTTAGTATCTCCACATTTAAAGGATTGCATAAGGTCTTATAATAGTTAGCTATGCTTAATGAGGGTCTGAACAATGGACAAATCTAAGAGAATAATCATGAAAATTCATGCTCCATCCTTCCTCAGAATACTGCTGAAAGTATTAAGAACCGAGTAAAGATTTCTAAAGGAAAGTTAAACCTAAGGACATTATTGGATCAGCTACTTTTAATTGTGCTTTCTTTTATTTCAATTATGTACCAAAATAGGACAAAGCAACATTATTATGTGAACAACAGGTTCTGATATGCTGTAACTCATGTAGTACAGTCTCCTTCCTGAGGTTGATGTTATGTCATGTCAACTTCATGTTGTGCCATCATGTCTCAAGGAACAACATGAGACAACCATGTTTAAAATCTAAGCCGTTCATGCAGTCAGCTCACTGACATAGCAGCACTCTTCTTCCCCGCAAATGTTGAGTTTGCTAACTGGGGTGAGTCTTTGATAGGTCAAGAGACAATGAAGATACCTATTTGTCTTTTCCCTGTCCAGGCGGGGGAGAAAAGAGGATATCCTAAATGGAAACAGGTGGGGCAGACCTATAAATTAATACCTTGATTCCTCTTTCCTTTATTTTCAGCATGAGAAGGAATGGTGAAACTTCTTTTCATTTTTCTTCTCTTTGTACAGTAAACGGCTGCTTATTTTACACAGCATTCATATTCCTGCTGCTATCCAACAGAAAAACCATGAACATCCAGTTGACTGGCTCTCAGCTATGAGGGGAAGTGTTAAGAGGTCAGCTTCAGCTTAGTTTTGCTACTGGCAAGAAGCCACTGTGGGTTCAGCTTGCCTTTCCTGCCGACATGTAGCCAGTTAGGCACAAGAACACTGTTTTAATTGCATTCCCACAGTCTCTGTCTCAAGCCATACTCACCACTGCAATATGTTAAGTGTATCCGGAGACAATTCTCTAAAGCATCGATCTTTGTTACTAGAAAATTCTTACAGGGAATAAAATCAAAATCTGATATATAGTAAACAATGTATTCAGTTCAAATAACTTTCAACTCCTTTCATTATGCTCAAACCCTTGTTATTGAGATGAAATATAGTAATAGTAGCTGATCTTCAATTTTAGCGAAGCCTCTTTAAATTCACTGAAATTGTTGAGGAAGCACTGGAATTGTTACTGTAGTACAGTAGGTGGATAGATTGTTTTTAAAATACCCTGTAGTAGAGTCCAACGAAGTCAAATTGCTTGAAGGTGGGTTGATATTGATGTGCAGACTGTGTTCACATGTCTCTCAATTTTTCTTCCACCAATATAATAGTATTGAGGCAACCTGCAATAGAAGTATTCATATTCCATTTAGCCTTCAGCCCCTTTTAGATTTTTTCTTTTCATTTTTAGCATCATTCTAACTCTAACCCGTGATAAAGTTACTTATATTTTGAGTTATTGATTGTGTTCCTTCCATGTTTCACAAGATTTCTGTGTTTGCAAAGGTGTTTTTTTTTACTTCTACCTTCTCCATACTTTGCATTCAGTCCTTTGTAATTAGTATTATAGACTTTTTTTTCCCCTAATACAGAGAAAAATACAGCATTTAAACTTTTTACAAAGTTTCTTTTTACTGTGGTCATTTCCAATCTTTTGGGGTGAACCTCAAATTTATTTCAGGGTATTACTTTTCCCAGAGTTTTCGGTCACATCATGAATACATTTTTTTACATAGACGTATTATCATCCAACTCTGCATTTTGGAGTTTATTCTCTAAGAAGACTTAATTTGGCCATGTACAAGCAGTGCCATAGTAATTTTGATAAAGCAGTAGGTCTATGTGAAGCTTCGGGTGCCAGTTCAATTCGGAGAAGATTCGGTCTTATTCGGTGGCTGAATCTCTGAATCGAATCAGGAGACCAATAAAAAGGTCTGAATCAATTTGAAGCTTTCTCCCCCAAATAGGCTGAATCCGAATCCAAAGTGAATACTAGCTGCTTCACACAGGCCTATATAGTAGGCCCCAAAGTCGTACAAGTTCATATTTTCATAAGTTTGAGAAACTTGTTGACCTACAGGGATAGACATAATTGAGTCTGTAGTTGTGTGTTTATATTTTTAAGTTTTGTTATAGGAACATTAAAAGGACAGGAAGCATTTTCCTCTCTAAATTAAAGCCATTTTTTCCCTCAACCTTGGTAAGGGTGAAAAAGGAGGAGTTAAGATGCTCATTGGCTTAATTTTGTTGGCAAGTTGCTGCTCCATTTTCATATTAATAGGCAAACTATGCTTTTCTGTTGCAAACTCTGACAGACCTAATTTATCATTACTATAATTTTTTAAGAACTGAGCCCTAAGTAATAAATCCTTAGTCATTAAAGTTTGGCTAAAGATCAGAAAGGTGAAGGTTAGCTGCTTTTTTTCTGCTGTACTATGTCCTGCAAAGGGAATGCACTATTTTTTGCATTTCAATTTAACTTAGATGAGTTTGTATATTTAATTTTTCTAGTTCACATCTCCTTTAATATTGAGTTGCTAGGACATCTGACTATGCAATAAAGTGTTGATACACACAAGAAAAACAAAACTTCAGGTTATGACATCTAGTCTATACTAAAATATATGGAGACTGGTTTTATGGGCCACCGCTCAAAGATATATATTTTTACTCAACATCTTTGATTATGCTGCCACCAGCAGTTTTCGAGACATAAAAAGGCAAATGACAGGTGCTGTCAGAGACTCAGACAAAAGCTTGTGGAAATTCACTGAGCATGTAATATGGTAGATTTTAGTAAAACTAAATACCCGTGGTAGCTTCAACTGACTTGATCTTTCAGAGAGCTATTTGAGGGAAAAAACTTCACAAAATAATGAATTGGATACAGAGTTACATAACTAAGAATTCTCTAGAGCCTTGTCTACTGTCTTATCTCATAAATTGTAATTATTTTCATGGGGGATCAAAGAACAACATAAAACAAAGTAGAGATGAAAACAACCATTCATTGCCCTCAAGTGTATTGCTTTTGTTTTAAGAAACTCATAATCAACTGTAGAAGGTAGTTCCCACTTTATATACATTATTATGCTGTATTTTTGACAATATGAACAAAAAGAATTCTATGTAGTTGAAGGTACATGCAGGATGGACCAGTTTAACCTGCTTACCTCAAAATATGTCAATACTTTTAGCTAAATATTGCCTTTTGTTCATAGGGAGCAATGAGGATTGTGACAACCCTAGGGAGAAGACCAGAAAGACTGCTTCAGGGTTGAAAAAGAAAACTTCCCAACATCTGTACGGCAGAGGAGTAGGAGGGAGGCACATGCTATACTGCAAGTCATAGTAATTTTTATGCTAAAAGACACTGACAGATGCCAGCACGTGGGTTTTAGATACAAAGACAGTTACCGACCACATTAAAACTAATGAGTCTGATATGTGAGCTCTTTCAGATTCAGCAGAAATAACTGTCTAGCTCTCTTATCTGCTAAAAACCATTGCAAACTTGGGAAGATTTTGCTCAAGTCAACAGGCCACATTGCAAGTCATAATAGTGTTTCCCCTCCTACAGTCATAGAGACTAGGATCCTGGTATTAGAAGACAGAAGTTGTTATCATGATCCTGGGAGGAAGCAGAGTAAGAGTGGCTGCGTCTACACGTGCGGTAGACTGCTCAGTTGTTACTGCGTAGTCATTTTGTACTTGCTTATATATTCTTAAGCTTATACAAGTACTAAATGACTGTGCAGGACCAGGCGTTACTGCGCAGTACCATCGCCACATGGCTTTTTTTAGATGCTACTGTGCAGTAGCTTCTAGTGTTGTTGTCGCATTTGTGTCTGCGATGCTATGGCACAGTAGCGTCTAATGTAGTCACACCCTTTGAGTCACTCGTTATTAAATCAGAAGAATTAATGTACCATACTTAACCATAGCCCAATTAGTCTATAAATTAAACAACACTGGGAAGATTTAGTTTGATAATCAAAATGTCCGTGGAATCCAGGAATTCTAAGCACTAAAACCAAATTCAAACATCCTTCTCCATTTAGTCTCCGTTCTCAATGTGACAAGGAAATGAAGAGGGATTTGTTTTTAATTATAAGTAAAATCATACTGTCTTTCCATAATTGAAAGGCAATCATGTTTCCCTTGTATAAATGAGTAAATCCTTCCAATTTCTATATACCAAAGTGCTACAGTATCACAACTTTGGGATAAAATAGCATCAAGTGCTAAGTATGTAGGAATGGAAAAAATACATTTGTAAGGAACAATTTACTTGTCAATTTAGCTTTTTCAGCTAACGTATTATTCATGAGAATATCTTTAAATTTATTCATTAATTTGAGCTTACTTAACCTTGCTGTATTCAATACTCAATATTTGAATTTGATCTGCAGTTGTTAGTTTTGATTAATCATAATTGAGTTGGTATCATTTTTCTTTCCTAACTGTGCAACTATGATTTCCCCAAATTACTGAAGAATTCTCCATAGGCTTGACTTTCTCAGGGAGACCAGAAAGATAAGCAGGAATATGAACTGTAGAAAAAAAATGAATGCTTTTCCTTTTCTGGTTCACTGAGGTCTCAACAGAGGCATCATTATAATAGGGTAATATAAGATTTATTGGCTGACCACAGAATTTAAAATTTAATTTTTCTTCTTCACAGTCGCATACGTTTATGCTTCCAGTTAAGTTAGAATCAGATTCTTTTCTGTCTGTGTTAAGTACACGTGCGGCAGGGCTCTAGAAGGGGATTTCTGGATCTGTTTACTTGCTATGGTGAATTAAGTGCCACCTATATCAAATTAATCTTAGCTATTCTCAAGACCTTGGTGTGTTACTTTATCACCATCAGAAGGGACGATCTAAGTCTTTGATTTCGGATGCCGATGGCAAAAGGTCAGAGGCTAACACAGCAAACTCTGTAATTGTAGTCTATCCCTCTGTATTAACAGTGCTGCATATACACACCCCTGTCTGTGCCTCATTTCAAATCACTTGAGCTCCCATACGAGAGAGAAGCTAACCTTGGATTGTATACAACTCAGCGCTATGACATCAAAAAAGATATCGTACCCATGGTAATGAGATACCAAATTGGCTAACTTTAATGAAATTGTAAAATTAAATAATGTGCTATGCTCGCCCTCCTGTGACTAAACAGGACCACTACCACCCAAGCAAAAAATAACCCCCCTTTTCTGAAACCTGAGCGAACAAAGAAAGCACGATTGCCAGCCTGTTAATTATTCATGTCTGGTGTGTAGTAATTGGCCACCTTGCTGAGTATAACTTTGAAAGAACTTCCACCCAAAGTGGAGAACTCTCCACACAGACACCCAGGAAGCACAGTTTGTAAATTGGCCTCTTACAAACATCTCCCTGCCTCCGATCCTTATCTTGGCGTAATTGTCTTTTGCCGGCTCGTTATCTTTTTTGTCAAGAGCTCTCGGTAGTCTGCAGACTGTAGTAACTTGTGTGAATCGCTCAGAACCTGTAACAAGCAAGTCTTTTACCCACCCTGTAAATGCTGGGTAACATGATATCTGCATGCTGTAACTGAACAAATCAACTCCTCTTCCTACGCTGCAACCATCAGTAGCATAAGTAAAATAAACTTCTATGTAACCAATACACTTTAAGTCACCTGACTCCTACTCGCCGTTGACACCCATCTGTCCGATCTTTAACCCCTTTCGCACCAAGCCGGTCGTGCCGACCCAGGCTTGTAGGTCAAGGGTGCACCGGTCTTCTGGGTGCGACACCTATGCTCAAGACATTGGTGTGTTACTTTATCACCATCAGAAGGGACAGCATAGCATTTAACTACTCATTTAAGTACTCAAAATATGGGCCGAAATAATCCATAGTCCTCGTACTGACCCATTGCATTTCATCATAATGTCATATACCAAAATAAAACTTAGTTATGAGTGTCTGAAAAAAATAGATTAAAATGAGGGAGATAGACTGATGGAAAAATTAAATTCTAGCCAATATTTGCCAAATGCATTTATACTATTTATTTGTATCTGCCTGAAGCTGTGGTACAAGCTTCTTTTTATAAAGAAAGGATATCTAAAAGTGTGGTTCTAAGTGTCTGACTTATTAAAAGCTAATTTTATGAAGGATTCAATACTGGAGTCTAACTGTGCAGTCACAAAATACTGTTTAAAATCTAGCTTTTTATTGCAGACATCCTCAAGGATATGGGGACTGTCATGGGGGCACTCGGGTGCCCCGTGCCTAAGTAGGGGTTAGGGCCTCTGCTAATTGCCAGGGCAGCTCAGGTGCTGGTTGCTGGAGCAACCAGGTTGGTCAGGTGCCCAGAAGGGGGCAGGGCCGGGCCCTTATAAACAGCCAGGCCGGAGCCTGGCTAGCAGTTCCTTTCTGGCAGTCTGAGGTGTAGGAGCTCTGCAGGAGAGCTAAGCTGAGCAGTGCAGCCTGAGCACCCAGAGGACTGCATTATGGTAAGGGTGGAGAGAAGCCTGACTGGGAGGTTTTGGCCAGAGAGCCAGGTGGGCCTGGACTTTAGGTTACAGCCGGTAGGCTTATTGTTTTGTTACAGCCGGTAGGCTTATGGTTCCATTGTGTATATAACCGGAGGACCGGGTGAGGCTGTAGGGGTGTGAGGAGGCCTCACGGGAGCTCCCCAGTAGTCTGGGGGTTCCTGGGTGCCCTGTTTAGGGCACAGAGGAGTGCCTGGGAGGCACGGTGGCTTGGCACCAGTGTGGTGCGGTATGTGGGGTTGAGACCCCAGCCCGTGAGGGCGGTACTCAGCCCAGTGAGGGCATAGGACCCCGAGAAAGGTCAGGGGGCTAGGCATGTCTATATGCCACCTGGGCCCCAGCGCCAGTGAAGGCCTGAGACAGGGCTGGCATGCACACTTGGTGAGAGCCACAGGTGCGAGGAGCGCGGGATGCGCGGGTAATGCCCGTAGAAGGCCGAGTACACCAGGGAGCCTGAGAAGGGCAGGGGCTAGCATGAAGCTGAAGTAGGGCGGGTGCTGGTGAAGGCCCGGGACAGGGCTGGCGCCATTAATAGTCCGAAGAAGAGCGATTGCATGGGTACGAGCCCGGAGGGGGCAGGGTGTGCGAGAAGCCCGGAGAGGGCAGGGTGTGCAAGACAGGGCTCAGAGAAGGCAGGACGAGCCTGGAGAGTGCGTGTATCTCTGAGACATAAGAACGTCCGGGACAACCGCGAGGCTTGGGGCGTGCTAAAGGGGAGGTAGGAGGCACGCATAGCCCATAAGGCCAGGTTTGCACCAAGTCACCCCATCTGGTACAGGAGGGGCAGGTATTAGCAGTACACTGTGACCAAGGGGATCTTAAGGCAGCCTCCCATATCAAACTATTATACCAACAAGACTGGCGGGTGAGAATCGTGGGTGCTGGATCGCTCACTTAGCACGGTAGGGGGTGCTAGCGGGATCACGGCCGCTTCTAGGCCCCACTCCGTGACAGGGACATACTGTAGGTATTTTCAATAGTTGTTATTTTGTTTGTTTGTTTGTCTGTTTGTATGGGTTTTTTTGTTTTCCCCTGTATAGAATGAGGATAAAATCCACCAAAAAGTAAAAGCGTGCACTGTCAACATAGGTAGTTTCCGACTTTGATAAATTATTGGAACCAGATCAATAACCCACAGAAGGCCAAGATGGGGAAGGAATACTTTATTTTGTTATTTATTAAGAGCATAAATAACTCTTCAAAACCAGTATGCATTCTCTGTGAGCCTTTAATTAAAAGGGTGAAATACTGGGTTACATTGGAAGGCTATAATTCAAAAGGATGTAGACAAATTGGAGAGTCCAGCAGATGGCAAGAAAAATGGTTAGGAAGCTAGGGCACATGACTTATGAGGAGAGGCTGATGGAACTGGGCTTATTTAATCTAGAGAAGAGAAGACTGAGAGGGGATTTAATAGCAACCTCCAACCACCTAAACCAAGAGTAGGCAATTATTTTGGGTGGAGGGCTGCTTACTGAGTTTTGACAAGCCATCAAGGGCCACATGACAGGCAGCCAGGGCAGACAAATATTACTTTTCTAAAATTTTTAGGGGCTCTGCAGGCCAGCTAGAATGGCCTGACAGGCCACATGCAGCCCACGGGCTGCATTTTGCCGACCCCTGATAAACAGTGGTTCCAAAAAGGATGGGGCTAGTGGTGTTCTCAGTGGTGGCAGATGACAGAACTAGGAGCAATGGTTTCAAGTTCCAGCAACAGAAGTTAAGGTTAGATATTAAGAAATACTCTCTCACTAGGAGGGTAGTAAAGCACTGGAACAGGTCACCCAGAGAGGTTGTGGAATTTCCATCCCGAGAGATTGTTAAAGACCCAACTAGATCAAGCCTTGGCTGGCTTGATCTAGTTGGGGATAGTCCTGCTTTGAGCAGGGGGTTGGACTAGGTGACCTCCTGATTTCCCTTCCTACCCTAATTTCTTATGACTATTATTCTAATTGTACAGAAACATTTCTAGAAAATTTAACAACTTCATTGTTTAGTTTCTAATCACCTTGAAAAGTTTGTTCCTCCTCCCCCCCCCCCCCTTTTCTTTCTAAAGCAAGATATAGTTCAACATCTGGGAAAATTATTCATTCTGAAGAGTGGTCATAATATTTACCACTTCTAATTTCCTGTTCATTACTTGTTCACTACAGACTTTCAGCTGAATACAATGGTACATTCTGGAGGCTTTTCAGTTACTACTACAAAGCAAAACAGATATAAACTTTCTGGTAAACCTAAATTTATGGCTGACTTGATGAAGTGAACTATGGAACAAATGTAGATGTTTGATATTTTTGACTTTTTTCTTGGAATTATTCTTTGGCTTATAGTTCGTTTCCAAATTGCTTTTTTCCCCACTGTTCACTTACCTGTCATTCAGGGTCTCTAATGATATTATTGATGGTCCACTGTTGGATGACTGAAGCTTTAGAACAGAAGAAAAAATGCTGAACAATAAATACTTTATCTGAACAGAATAATCATCCTTCAATGTATGGTCTGAAAAATAAACTAGTACAAGTAGCTGACCAGCTCCAGTGAATTAATTAGCCTCTTAATCTTGTAGGCCTCAAGGGTGGTGTTAGGTACTTCATAGAATTGTTTCCCAAAGATCTAAGTCTTCGGCAGTATACAATTTTTACCATAGATCCATTGCACCAAAAGTCTGACATATTAAAGGGAATTTTCCAAGGAATGGTACTGGCCATTGTATCAGAATGTAGGTAATTTGCTTTATTGAAATGCCTTCTTTAAGTAGGGCTAACTCACAAATACAATGTGGGACTGTGACTTTAGGTATATGTTACATGGACAAGTCACTGTCCATGCCCTTCTTTCACCTCTCAATATTTGTTGGCTCATTTAGACTGCAAGTCCATTAGGATAGGAGCTTTTTTCTGTTTGAAGGCCTCTGCTTTTTAAGACATTTTAGACATTAGGGCTGGAAGGGACCTTGGAAGATCATCAAGTCCAGCCACCCGCCCAAAGGGCAGGAAGTCAGCTGGGGGTCAAAGGATCCCAGCAAGATAGTCATCCAATTTACTCCTGAAGGTGTTCAATGTGGGTGCTTGAACCACCTCTGATGGCAGGCTATTCCAGACCTTGGGGGTTCAGACAGTAACAAAATTTCTTCCTTATGTCCAGCCTGAAATGGTCTTGCAGTAGTTTATGACTGTTCAACCATGTCATCCCTTGGGGCACTCTGGTGAACAAACGTTCCCCCAAATACTGGTGGTCACTCCTGATATACTTATAGGTGACCATCAGACCACTCCTGAGCCTATGCTTTTCCAGGCTAAAGAGCCTCATGGCTCTCAGCCTGTTCTCATAAGGTCTGTTTTCCTGTGTCTGATCATGCATGTAGCTCTTCTCTGGACTCTCTCAAGCTTCTCCACATCATTTTTGAATTGTGGAGCCGAAAACTGGACTCAGTACTCCACCTGCGGCCTTACCAAGGCCGAGTACAAGGGGAGCATAACGTCCCAGGATTTGCTTGAGGAGCATCTATTGATGTAAGCCAGCATTTTGGTCACTTTACTAGCCACAGCATCACACTGCAGGCTCATGTTCATCTTGTGGTCAATGATGACCCCCAAGTCTCTTTCTGCTGTAGTGCTGGCCAGTGTAGGACTGCCGAGCCTATAAGGATGCTGCAGGTTTTTCTTCCCAAGGTGGAGAACCTTGCATTTTTCGGTGTTAAACACCATCATGTTCTCATCCGCCCATTTGCTGAGCCTGTCCAGGTCAGCCTGGATCATCTGCTTGTGTTCTGGTGTGGATGCTTTGCCCCAAAGTTTGGTGTCATCAGTAAACTTGGCCAGTCTGCTTCTGACTCCAACGTCCACATCATTAATGAAGATGTTGAACAATACGGGTCCAAGAACAGAGCCTTGGGGGACCCCACTGGTCACAGGACACCATGATGATTGACTTCCATGAATTACTACCCTCTGGGTCTGACCACGGAGCCAATTTGATAGAGGCCTCTAGGCCTTCTAATTAAAAATTTTAAAAAACATCAAATAATGACAATACAATATATTTATTCTGTGAATCATGTACACTGTAAAATCTTCTTGGGAGCATCTTGCTATGAATGCATCCTTCTTTGAATGACAAATTCTTAACTGGTTATATGAAATAATAGAAACTAAATATTCTGCATACAATGAAATATCCTCAGACCTACATAACCTTATTGAAGATGTTACCAGTTGCTTACATAAATGTAAAGGAGTAACTTGTTCAACTAAAGGAAGCCATACACTAGAATTTTTAGGTTAAGAGAGAAAAGCAAGTTTTAAATATTACATGTCTAATCCTAAACATAAACTGTACATTTGATCACTAAAAAGTGTTCAAGAAGGATTTTTCTAAAAATTCCTACAGGAAGAAAAAGGATAGTGCCTTAAACCATCTTCTTAAAACAAAAATATATGAATAGAAGGACTACAAAATATATTTTTAAAAGTTGAGGGGAAATCTGTAATTCAAATAGCCTTTATAGAATTTGATAAATCGAAAAAACATAAAAAAAACAAGACTCGTCATCTTTAATTTCATGTCTGATTTTAAAGCAAACAGCAGCGGGTATGAACTTTTTGCCTTTCCCCCCCCCCCCCTTGCTGATTTACCAGAAACCAGTAACTGGTGTTGCTGGTTTCCTATTACAGAACCATCACAATTTTCTGGTCATACGAAGGAGCTCACCACAACTTTTCAGTTTTGTGTTTGCTTCACATACATATTCCAGGGGTTTGCAGGAACCCAAAATGCAAAGCTAAGCAGGCAGGAGCTGGGCACAAAACAAAGCAAAGACCATGAGCCAGAGAAGGTGGCTGAATTTGTGCAATGTATGGCAACAACATTGCAAGGACCTGTGTATTGATGGGCCTCTATCAAGCTCAGTGGAATCTCCCTCTGAGGAATCTCTTTCAGATTCCTTTGGGAAAGCTGCTTTCAGACTTGGGACCTAATTCCCCGCATTTCACAAAATGCCAGTGTTGCAAATGGCTTGCTCATATTCTCCCTGACTCTTATCTTCACAACTCTGTTTGCATGTAGCTAGGTTAACACTGCTTGCCTTTTGAAATGAGAAATTATTTAAATATCTTTGGCTCTTTGCTCTCACTGTTGGATTGTCTTATTGTTCCTTCCAACATTGATTTGATTTAAAACCTTTAGAAGAAACACTTTCCAAGTATTTAGAAGCTGTAAGTCAGCCCTTCAAGGGTCATGTTATACCAAAATTATGAGATGGAGGTATTTGTTGAAAACTCTTGTTTAAAGGGGGCAATTAAAGAAAAAAAAGTAATTTAAGCAAAGCAAATGAAAGCCGAGGGAGGGGAGCATAGAACATAATAAACGTCATCCTCAAACTGCCTGCTCACTGTTTGATTTACATCATACCACAAGCAAGTGTAATAGCAGCCTCTCCTGTAAGTGCTTCGTTCTGAAAAAGATAGGACTGCCCATATCGTCACTTCAGCATTTAGAAAATCCTGATAGAAAGGTAAGCAACTGATAGGCTGGCTCATCTGGAGAGTACATACTTTTGGAAGTAGGTTAATACGCATTTTTATACTTTTAAAGTATTAATAAAGTTTGACTTTTTTTTCAGGCTTTGCAATAACAGCAAGGTGTCATGAAATTGATAATACTGCAAAACTGTGTTTCCAGTGGGAAAAAAACAGATAGCACCCTCTAGACTAATTACTTTTTCAGCTCTCAACCCGTGGACCATGGGTTCAAGTAAGAAGGAAAACAACCGTGTAAAAATTGATGGGTTAAAAATAATAAATCAATTTTAAAAATATATCAACAAGTACTGTCCTTTGTCATTTATGGGACAGCAGGAAAAACCATTTGAGATTTAACTTTGCAACTTAATTTCTGTGATTAGGAGCTACTTCGAATCTGTCCATTTTATAATAGTGGTTATGATTTTTTAAAAGCCATGATTATGTCTAAGTACATTTAAAAAAAATGAATAGAGTATTAAGTTTTCAGAGCACTCTGTACCATGGACTTTTATTTCAATAATTGCTCGACTTAGTCTAATCAAGAAGACTTCCTAATTGTAATGTTCTCAGATAGACCAAAATTAATTTTCACTATTCTTTCACAGAAATGCATCTGGCTGATAGGGAAATTATCATCAGTGTATCACAGAGATTAGGAGTTAAAGATAGCAGTTTATGAAATTGATGAAGGTGGCTTTCACAATAAGAATGCCAATTAACTAATTGTTGTCTTACTAGACAGAAAAATAATTAACTGAGGATTTTTGCCAGCTCCTTATATTTCACCTAATGTCATTGATGTGAGCTGGAATCATGTTAATAAAAGGAAATAAAAATGCATTTCTTTGCTAACATAAATACATTCTCTACTCTTCTCCTATTCTTCAGTCCTAATTACTAGTACAAAAATATGGTTTCTGTGCTTCATACTTATCAGGGATCATTCACAAAATTGTATAGTTAAAGAAAAATAAGAAACCAACAAAATAACAAACAAAACAGGCTTTGCAACCCATGCAGGATGATTTCAAGTATACATTTTCCTTTTCATAATGGCATTCCACCCCTCCTTTCCATATTATAAGGTATAACTAATTCACCTCAGCCTTGCTGTTTAAATTTCCCCTAAAATCAGGTTTTTCCTTTTTTTTTGTAGGTTAGTCAAAATCAGGGTTACTTGAATGTGCCGGAACAAAACAACATGGGACTGGAAGCACCTTCCTGGATCACTGAGTCCAGTCAATGGGTACGGTATAATGTAATCCCTTTGATAAATTTGCCAGGCTCCATCTTAAAAGCCATTAGTTCTGATTGCTATAATGATTAGGAACCTGCTAATTTCAAGCTTCAAACTTATTCATGGCCAGTTTATACCCATTTGCTCTTGGGCCAACATTGTCCTTCAACTTAAATAGCACTCTTCCCTTCATAGTTACTTCCCCATCTGCATCTATCAAGTTTAAGTCTTGCACAATGACAAAATTCCCTGTAGTCGTCCTCTCTCTAATAACGTTACAGAAATGTCTATGTCAAAATCTGACCTAGGAAATATGTAAGGACTGCCGGCACTACCCCTTTTGCCTTCATCCTACAAAATGGTTTTCATCCCAAAAGATGTTTTATCTATTCTATCCCTGGGATACTAAAGAACAGCATCTCATGAAATAGTGCGAGTCCTCTAGTGATGCTCCTCAGTGTGTTTTTATATTTAAGAACTTGACAGAAAACAGAGCCACAACATGTAGATCAGGAAGCTTTTCGTATTTGTATAATAAATACAATTATGTGCTATCTGTGTCCGTGAGCATTCTGTGTATTACCAGTAAACACAGGGCAAAACACACACACACACACAGACACACACACACACACAGACACACACACACACACAGACACACACACACACACAGACACACACACACACACAGACACACACACACACACAGACACACACACACACACAGACACACACACACACACAGACACACACACACACACACACACACACACACACGTGTTTAGCTTGTTTTGTGTTCCTGTCTAAGTTGCTCTATAGCAGTCATGGGAATTAACAAGTTAATTAACGAGTTTAAAAAGTTAAACTTTTAACTTAAACTACTTAATTTTTCAGCTGTCAACTTTTAACTTTAACTAGTTAAAAAAGGTCAACTTTAACTTTTATTAAAGTATAAGTTACAAAAAAATAAATAAATAAAATCAGCTTCCCAGAGTTTTTCCTGACCCAGCCTCTAGGACTTGCATGGAATGATATTTCTTTATTGAAACTCTAGGACTTCTTGTTTAAGAGACGGAGAGTAGTTTGCCTTCCTATGAGAGATGGTCTCTTAAGAGCTACAAGTCTCAGAGTTCCTTAGTTCATGCTGGCATTTTTCTGTGCATTTGCAGAAGTCAACAGGGCAGCCAGGTGGCTGCAGGAGAGGCAACAAGCACAAGCAAGCAGAGACATTGAGCCCAGGAAGAGTGGGAGCAATTAGTGAGGGTGAAGCAGATGATGACTTTAATGAAGATCAGAACCAGCAGCCCAGGGCCCAAGAAGTTGAGTATTACTTCTCATCTGTGAGAAACTTATTTGAGATGTCACCTGCTATGAAAAATCTATTCATCCCTTCTAACACAAGCATTCCCTCATCTGCCCATGTAGAGCGATTGTTCACTAGTGGGGGCTTAGTTTTCCAAGACAAAAAAGGAAAATTGTCAGATGTAAATCTTGAATGCAGCTTTTGCTGCAGTTCAATAAGCATGTTTAAACAGTTTCTGCTACACAACTGAACATTATTTTTCTAATTTAAACTGATTTTCTCAGTTTAGTCTCATTTTGAGTTTCATTAGTTCTAATTTGGTGCATTTTATAGAGTTTTGTTACCTTTTGAGCAATAAAAAAATGTAACAACAGAGTTTTTCTGTAGAAACAGCTTTCATTTGTCACCTGGGCATGAATATCTCCTTCTGTTATTCTGGTATACCTATATGATGCATGGAAAGGGTGAGAAGGCTCTAACGTTACATAGATATTGGTAAATTGTTGTTCTGAAAACTGTATGACAAGTATAACATTTCTTTCAGATAAAGCAAGGTGAGTTTGGAGTAAATTAGTGTGCTTTTGTGGGCTTGTGGAAGAGAAACCCGCACAGTGCATTTGAAAATGAAAAATGATGCTAAGAGGCAATTCACCATGTTTCACGCATTTCTCACAAATCAACTTAACTTTTAACTAGTTGAAAGTGGAAATATTTTACTTGCAACTTAAGTTAATTTTAAAGGCTGCTAACTTTTAACTTTAACTAGTTACATTTTTCATAAACTTTTCCCATGACTGCTCTATAGATATGGATATATTTCCAATAATGTTGTATCCCACCCCCAAAAAATTATGCTGTATCATAGGAACACCTGCAACAGATAAGTAGGAAAGTGAAGTTATTTGTGTACTCTCTCAAGGTCATGGGGCCCCAAACATTCAGCTTAAAACTAAATAGCATTTGTGCTGCTATATTCCACTGCAAGCATTTTACTGTCCCCTCTCTTAACAACACTATTTCTCACATATGTCCTTTCCCATAAACAATGTTTCAAATTGTTGTTATTTTTCCAAGTTCGGGTGAAGAGTTGGGTTTAGGTTGGATTCAGTCTGCACAGTGTTGTTTCTCATTTTTCATGTCCAGCTGTCTCTCTAATTTCTCTAAACCTCTTGTATTACATCATTGTCTTGAGTGGTTTCTTTTCTCCTCCCAGTATTTGTAACAGCATCCCGTGTCCTCTTACTTCTTGGTCATCAATGAAGATGCTAATTGAAATGCAATAAAACACTATTACCTGCAATGGTGCAGAAAGCACTCCCAACCACTTGAGAGACTGTGGTCAGCCTTTGCTTAGCCATTCAGCATGTTTTTATGGGAGTGACTGTATCCTCATCAACTTGGATTAAATTTTCTAGTAAGATTTTTATGAAAGCAATATGAAATATTTGACTGAACTTCCAATTCATTGCATCCATTAGTTTTATTATTTAGACAAACAGTACTGTGAAGTGTGTGACAAAGTTTACTCTTATGATTCATTTCATGGTCACTCAAAGGTGAAATGAATCTCTCTCTTAATAAGTTTACTAATAATTTAAAACTGACAGAAGCTAAATTTTAGTAATTACCAGTTCTTTCCATTTTTATGAAAACTTGTTTAGTGCAATAGCAATAAGGAATTCTGTATCCTCTTCAGGTGAGAATTCTGCATATTCTTGCTTAAACATGAAGCCTACAAAACAAATACAAATTGGAGCATATGCCTCCAAAGGGGGAAAGATGGGTAACCTTACAGAAATGGGTAATGCTGTGTAAACGCTTCATAAAAAGTTAGGAAATGACAGCTTTGAAGAAAAGAATGAAAGAAGGTAAGTTAAATTTCCTGGCAGTTTTATAGATTATTGAAAATTGACACCTTCTCAGATCAGAGCTCACTCTGTCAAGGAAAAACTTTTGGGTAAATCCTGTAGTATTAACTTATTAAGGCAGAGGCTGTCTTGATAGTTATATCCTAATGTAGGAATGTTTGTGTTGTAGTGCTCGGGCAATCTGTCTTAAAATAGAGTTTTTCTCTACCTGGCTTCCCCCATTTTCATTCACTAGAGCCCTTTCCCTGAAAAAGTAATTCAGCTCTTCTAACCAGTCTCCCATGATTCAATTTTATAGTCCCTTCACTATCAGGGGAACACCTGATCAGGGCACCACAGGTGCACATAATAAAGAAAGCAGCAACTGGCCTTGTTAAGATCTGGGACATCAATCCTAACATGCTTCTGAGAGCAAACTCATCCTCAATGCAAAGATACAAGTCCCATGCTTTTCTCCTTAAGATTATTAACCCATTATGACACCCTACCCCTCCCTCTTCTAGAGAGGGCAGTATCCTCTAGACACTTGTATCATATCAACAGCCATTGTTTAGTTGAATGATTGCTCATGAAAGGTGTCAGGCTGAGAACCCTTGATAGAGAAACTCTTTAGGTATATACAGAACTGACACATGTTGAGAAATGCCACTGAAAGTGGAAGCTTTCCTATTCAGTACTTCTTGTGCACCTCAATCCTAACTTCAAGAGACCAATTACAGGCTTCATTCCTACAAGGAATCTGTTATGAACAGAGCTGCACCAGAGTAAAGCTGGTGACTTTAGTAGGACCCTAAAACACAGTGTTCTGCTCACATACAACTCTTTCCAAGAAGGTTGCTGGAGATGTGAGAAGTCAGTCCCTATGGCAATGTGTATGAAAATGTGTGCTCTTCCACTGTGTGAACCTGGAGATCTTCATTTGCTTCAGTCATTGTCAGGGACTCTTTTTATTGTACTGTCTCTAATCCTTCGCTTAGGTACACATCTATCATCCTTCATCTAGGTGTAAATTACTAAAATGCTGTTTTATTTTTTTTTTTATTTTATTTATTTTTCTCTGGTGTTTCCAAGTATTTATCACCAAAGAACCTATATACCAGTCATCAAAGATAGATTCAGTAATTATGCTGTCTTCCTTAACCGTGGTATTTTGGGAGCTCCTTGAATTACTTTATGACAATGGACACAATACCATCTATTCCTATTATTACTGTGAATAACAACCACATTACTCAGTACTCATCTTTTGGATTCCCAGGAGCCTGAACCACAAAATGGACTCCATCATGCTTAGCAATTTTTGATATCAGCTGTGACTTCACAAAGAGCATGTTTAATGTTATACATTTTAGACAAGAATAAGACAAGACATCCGCATAACTTAACAGGATTGGGGACATAAAAGCAAAATCCAGGAAGGCCTGGCCTCCATCCTGCAAGGTGCTTAGCAGTCTTGCAGACTGCTGGATATCTTTATCGTCTAAGGAGGGCAAAGTGAATTAAGGGTGCTCATCATTATAATAGGTTTAATTGATACTTCCACACTTTTAACCCTATTTTTGACACTGCTTTTCATGGGGGGATTTTTAAAAAGCAATATTTGAAAAACAGATCTGTCAAAACTATTGTAAATTAAATACCATATTAGACTTCTGATTTTTCCCCTTATATTTGTTCTGATCACAATAGATTCAGAATATAAACTGTGTACTCATGCTCAGCCTGCATCATAAAAGAAAGAGACAGCATGATAGGACATATGTTTAATGTACTACATGCTGAATAATGAGGAGAGGATACCATGTTGCTAAAATAAATTATTAGTAATATTTATTTATTAACAGAATTCTTTGTAGAGATTGTGCAACTACACCTATATTCTAGCCATCTGCACACAAACTGGCTTCCCATTTCTTCATAACAGTCTTTCCTGTCATCTGGGATCGTGCATCCCATAAATTATCATGTCTCTAATTAGTAATCTATATTGTTTCCAAAATTATGCGTGGATGCTGGAGTTCTCAGCTCTCTAACATAAGAGTCTATTTTCTTTTTGCTTCTTATTTGCCAATTTAAAAAAATCAGTCTCATTCTATTAAAAAATTATCAGTTGTTCCAGTATTTCAGATGTTTTTCATGACAATGGTTTTTCACTTCCTTCTTATTGTATTTTTATTATTATAGTGAAGCACTTCTTCATTACCTCAACTTTATTTCTTTTGGTCCGTTCTATACATATATACATACATGTACACATACGTTTATACTTTTTGCTTCCTGGTCTCTCATCTTTGTGCAAGGGGTTTTTTTGGTGGAGAGAGAAGGGGTAGGGGGTTGTCTGGAAATCAAATATCCCAAGTAGTGTTAGTTACTCTGTGTTATCATGTATGGGCTGCTCTGTTTGCCTATAAATGATGCTTTCTTCCAAGGCTAGGTTGAAATATGCCAGGTTGAATGATGTCACTGTACTCCATGCATAGTGTATTGGACAATGACATAAGAGTAATCTATTTTTAAAAGATTAAACTGGTAGTTTATTATGGGAACTATTTACTATCGTGTATCAGCTAAATTGACATTCCAGCCTTCTATACATGGACTGGTTTCCTAACTTATAACTAACTTCCTCTATAGTGCTAATAGGGTTTCTTCCTGTCCATGCTGCCTTTGTAAAGAAAACCGATACACTTAAATATCTGTGTACTTTACTACATGCCCTTGCACAAGGAGTGCCTCAGTATACAAGTAGGCCCATTGGCTTCAGTGGGTTCATTGCTGGTTAAAAAGGTGCGTGTGCCCGGATGAAGATTTCTGATGATCTAACTTGTGCTAAAGGTATATATATACCTATATACGTGTGTGTATCTATATCTGTGTGTGTGTGTGTGTGTGTGTGTGTGTGTGTGGGTATACAGGGGTGTAGGTTATAGCAAGTGCAGAGGCTTCCTCAGCCTGACAAAAGGTTTTTAAACCCAAAACCTTGCTAAGAATTTTTTTTCAACTTTTTAAGTTGGTCTAATAAAAGATATCAGATTCACCCAAAGAACCTTGAATTCTAATACGCTAAAAGGCTTAATCTGTCTGTTTGTCTGTCATGCTCTGGGCCAACTGTGCCACCCCCAGAATAGCTGGCAGGGATGGAGAGAGGGAGAGAAGGAGTGGAGTGCAAAGGCAGGCAGATGCATGGGCCAGGAGGACGCAGAGTGTGTGGGGGAGTGGAGCTGGAGCCGGAGACGGGGGTAGGACGGGTGCGCTGGGGATAGGGAGGGGGCAGGCTGAGCCCGGG
>NW_017728995.1:14566932-14584015 GCF_001723915.1 Gavialis gangeticus
GTGCAGTGCAGTAGAGCGCTGTGCTGCACCATGCCACACCGCAGGGGAGGAGGGGGGCAGGACAGGAGTGCCATGCTGTGCTGTGCAGAAAGGCAGGCAGTGTTGGGGGGAGCATAGCCCCCCCAAGATTCGCCTTACCCCTGTAGCCATCCCTCCCAGCACTGCCACCAACATAGGAGGTACAGCATGGTGCTTCAGGCTTAAGCCAGCCCACCCTGTGCACGGCCACAGGGACACAGCTGGGCAGCAGCTCCCTGCCAGTCATCGCAGCATGGACTGGGAAGGAGCAAGATGGAGTTGCGGGTGGGTAGGGGGGTGGGGGAACAGGCTGCCTCAGAGTGATGGGGAGTGTGTGTCTGTGTGCATGCATTCCTGCATGCGTGTGTCTGCATGCATGCGTGTGTCTGCATGCATGCATGTGTCTGTACGTGTGTGTATCTGCATGTGCATGGCTGTGTGTGTTTGTGCATGCATGCATCGTGTGTGCATGTGTCTGTGTTCATGGCAGAGAGAGTATGTTTGTGTCTGTGTGTCCATGTGCAGAGAGTGAATAGAATGCACTCCTGTCCATGTGTCTGTGTGTGTGTCTGTGTGTGTGTCTGTGTGTGTGTCTGTGTGTGTGCATGTGTCTATGTTCATAATAGGGAGACTGCGTTTGTGTTTGAGTAGAGTACATACTCATCTGTGTGCATGAGTGCGTGTGTGTCTGTGCATGTGTGTGTGCACATGCTTATGTCTGTGTTCATGGCAGGAGGGAGTGTGTGCTTGTCTCTGTGTGTCAATGTGCAGAGAGTGAGTGAGTAGAGTGCATGCCCATCTGCATCTGTGTGTGAATGTGTCTGTGTGTGTCTGTGTGTGTACATGTCTGTGTGTGCATGTGTCTGTGTTCATGGCAGAGATAGTAAGTTTGTCTCTGTCCATATGCAGAGAGTGAGTGAGTGGAGTGCATGCCTGTCTACATGTCTGTGCTTGTGTCTGTGTGTGTGTCTCTGTGTGCGTGACCTCCATGGTCCCTTCCTCCCCCTCCCCTAGTACTTACCAGCTCTGAGTCAGCTGCAGCTCTGTGCTGCAGCCACTGGGGACTGCCCGAATCATCAAAGAACTCTGAATCTTTTCTGAAGATTTGGAGAGCTTTGAATCAATTCGGACCTTTAAATTGGTCCCCTGATTCGATTTGGATTCAGAGATTTAACGACCCAATTGGGCCGAATCTCTGAATCAAATCACCACCCGAAGCTTCGCACAGCCCTCATTGCCTTCTATAAAGAGTGAATGTGGTTGTCAGGTACACAATATTAAGGCATATGAGGCAAACTAGATTGTACTTTATATTGACTGGGAAAATTGATTGTTGTACAAAACATGGTTTTTTTTTCTCCCCCATCAGTTTCATCCTACTTGGTCCATCCTTCTTGCAGTAGAACATCACATCATTTTGTGATGACAGGAAGTCATTCCATTTCTCTTAATTTCTGTTACTTTCATTTCTATCTTAGATTTTAAAACTAATACTTAAATTCTGAATAGCTCTGAGGACATTTTCAATAGCTGAAGATGTGTCTTGGTGTCTAAATGGACTGTAATCTATAGCCTAGGTTGCCTGGGATCTCTTATTACAGTACCAGATGTTCAGTTGGTGTAAAGAAATATAAAATCCATCATATGGGTAAGGCTTTCAGAATTGTGTGCAGAGTAATGAAATACCTTTACAACTTGAAGTACCAAGGATTCTGATTAAGTATCTACTTTTGTTTGATAGCAGTAAATATGTACATTTACACTAAATTAATAGCAATTTGCAAGATATTTCACTGATCGTCCTCATTTTTATTTAATGAGTTCTTTAATTCACATTAAAGTCAGCTGAAAACTCTCCGTTTACTTCAACTTGAGTGACTTCAAGCCTTAAATGTAATAGACTTGATGTTATTTGTACACCGTCTATTTTTGATACATTTATTTTATCTATAAAATCAGTATATTTTGATTTCCTTTCATAGGTCATCAAAATATTCAGGATTTTTAAAAATTATTAGATACTGTCATGTTTAGGGTGTGGGAGACAAAAAAAATATAATATAGAGTACAGCTGTCAAAATAATTATTTATTCTTAAATAAAAAAAAATTGTTTGCCACAGATGAAAGAGTATTTTTCCTTTCTTTTCCAACCTAACAGGTAGGAAAACATTGATCTTAATTTGAACAAAATGCCTTACTAGAAAAAAGGGACAACAGTGGCAGATATGGCAAGCAACATAGTGTAGATCAGTGGATCTGGTGGGAAGAAGAGTAGCTGAGCAGGTAGGGAGCAGAGCAGAGAAGTAAATCAGGCTGTGGAAGGGGATTGGAGTAGCACTCAGGGAAGGAACAGGGTTTACCCAGTGGCACATCTGTCAAAAAGTTTGGTCACCACTGCTCTGGATGTATTTCTGCCAGTGTAGCTCCACTGAAATCAATCAACCAAACTTCACCAGCATCTATCTGTGGCAGCTTGTCTCCAAGTCTTGACAAACAATATTGGTTCCATATTCAATGCTTGAATCAATGCCTGTTTCTTGGGTCTTCTCCAGATGTGCCCAGAATTACAGGAAACAGCAGCTGTTTTGAGTTTCAGAATAAGACAGAGTACATGAGCACCACTGGAGGATGCAAACTGTTGTAAGGGATACTATCTTCCTTCTATACCATCTCCCCTCAGTCAACAAAGACAGATCAGAGAGCCATTGACCCATTCAGGGGAAAAAGTTCTGAAGAAAAGTGTCAGTGGGCATGTCTACACGAGACGCTTAACTGTGAAGTAGCATAGTTTACTGTGAAATAAACATGTGCATCTACAAGTGCACGTGCCTACCACACAGTAAACCTCACCAATTGTGAGTAAATTTGCTTCCTGCAAATGCAAGTAGCAAATTTACTTTTGATTAGGAATGGTACAGTAACGCTTATATAGATGATTGACTGGAAGCAAATCTGCTCCTGGTCAGCTGTCCACCAGGGGGAAGGCAATTGCTCCCTGCCCCAGGGAGTTGCTTTACCACTGGAGCTTGGATGGGGGCTATGTCCCCCTGCCCCGGCAGCCAGGAGCTCCAAGCAACCCACTTGAAGATTGTGATTGGGAGTGGGGTCTGGGAGATCTTTATCTTCCAACCCCAGCTCTGCCACTGTGATCAGGGAGTGGAGGGATGGGAGATCCTTATCTTTCAGTGCCAGCTCTGTGATCACGGGGACGGAGCTGGTGGTGCTGGTGCAGCACTGGCACCATGGTACGGAGCTGATGCTGGGAGCTCCCTGCTGGCAGGGGCTGGGGATCCTGCTCTCTGCCCAGCTCCATGAGCGCACAGATGAGCAGGAAACAACATCCCCAGCTTTATCCCCACCCAGCTCTATGCTTGTAGCGCTAAGTGGGGAACAAGCTTCCCAGCCTCCACCCCATGTGTGTGGTGCGGCCTAGGAACTGTTCCAATCAGAGGCAGGTCCCAGGCCTGTGCCCTGATCAGGTGATTGAGGCACAGATCTTTGAAAGAGCTACACGGATGGGGTAGGTCCCACCCCTCTGCCCCAATCCCTCGGTGGCCAGCTAGCAGCAAACTAGCTGCCCAACTGGCAGATCGGGGTAGGGGGCTGGGACCTGCCCCTCCTCTGGAGCTCTTTCCAAGTCCCCTGCCCCTGTTTGTGGAGCCAGGTCCAGGAGCTCCCTGCTGCTACGGCCCAGGGGGAAGGATGTAATGTCCCAGCCCCTGCCAGGAGATAGCGGTCTCTTAGCCCAGTGCTCCCAGCCTAGAGCTCCCCCTCATGGCAGCAGGGGCCCATTGCAGGGACCCAGGAAGTAGGATTCGTTTTCTGGTACTAGCAGCAAATCTGCTCCCACTTTTCTGCATGTGTAGAAGCCTGCCTGGGAGTGTTTACTCATGAGGGAACTGATCCCAGATCAAATGTATGTGTAGCTATGCCCAGTATGCACCCAGCTAGAGAGAAAAGGGCGGCTTAATGTCCAAGAACAGCCTAGTCTATAATTGTTGCAATAACTCATTACTTAAGTAAGACCCTCACCATTTTACCTAAAAACAGTTTACTACCACTTTAGATATAGCTGGTAGTGACAAAATAAATGGAACTAAATCTAGTAGTTTAGGAGAAGCACCATGGTAAATGGGCTGGGTATTCACTGTGTGGCAGTTTTAGTAAAAGTCTGATCCAAAGCACAATGAAAAAGCAGGCTGTATTTTAGGGCCTAAGTTAATTAACATTCTTTATTCACCTGGGTGTAAATCAGGAGTATCTCCACCGAATTAACTAGATTTAAATTGGCAGAAATGGCAGATTTAGATTTGTGGCTCACTTTTCTCAGATATAAGATGAAGATAATGGAAATAATCATTTTCCCATGGATTTCAATGGAAAGGGTCAAATGGAATTTAGGCACAAAACAAGTGTCTGTCACATGTTTACAATTTTTATTAAAACATCTTGAATGGTTTAGTAATATTTTTACACTATTTTAAAAATATAAAATGGTGTAAGTGCTATGTATTATGGTTAAAAATGCTAGAAAACTATATGAAATATCAAATCTATCTGCTACATATACGTAATATAAACACTGTCTTTATAGTAAAAATGTGCATAGTTTAATTTGCATTTTTGTTAGGATTTTAAGGTACTATTTATAGACTATTATTATTCACTGTGTGCTCAGAACATTACAGAGTATATTAGTAATAGAGATGGGAAAATGAACCTGAAATTCTTCTACAGTAAAATAAAATTTAAACTTCCGCAAATAGAAGTGTCTGTGATATAATATTGGCTATTAGACTCCTTCAATCTCCAACCCAGCGAGAACACTTAAGTTGATATTCTAAATGAGTCTCCAACTTCCCTTCCAATAGATACCTGAATATTCATCTTGGCAAAATATCAAATAGCCAACTTAAGCGAACAAGTGTACATTAATATTGCCCTCCTTTGTATGACCACTTGAAGTCTTTATTGGTTTCTCTTCCAGAAAAAGTATATTGAAAACCAAAAGAAATATACCATTAAGAAGCAAGGAAATGTCTTTTGTTTCCAAAATGTCTAAAATATTTCATTTCAAACAATGCTTAAGCAGTATATAATTTAACATGGGGAAAACACGATCCAGGTATGCTTAGAAAGAAGACTAATTCTTTCCTGAATTTGAAATAAGATTCATTTGGTACTTACCAAATCTGCGATTCCTGGTATGTTCAAATCTTAAAGTGACATTTGTTTAAATTCAGTAAATTGTATGTAAAATCTGACCACTGGGAAGGTGCAAAGTCAAATTGTCAGCTGTTGCCTGCTGTCCTAGGTACCAGAATTTCAGTAACATTGCATCTGTGGGTCTGACCCATAGTCCCCTTTTTTAAGCCCATGCTCATCAGTGCTGACTTCTATGATAAAAGTGTTGCATAACTTGCTATTGTTTACAAGCAATGGCTTTTAATATAAAATATGGTTATGAAGTATTAATTTCAAAGTGATGTAATGCAAGTTTTTCTTAGTGAAGACCTACATTAATAACACCCTTTATTCCTCCTACTCTGAATATTTCTGTTCACATTACACGTTTCCTTATTCATGTAGCTGCGCTATCTCTTCCATGCACTCGGCATCAATATCATGCACTCATTGCTGAAGTTCTGTATATCATTAACATACATTATCTACACTTTCCCCACTGTTAATATTGCATTTAACAGTTTCAATTACTTTCATGATGAGAAAATATGGATCGAGGGGTTAGGACCTGACAGATCTATGGCTGGTTGCCACTGGATGTTGCTGCACTGGAAGCTAGTAAATGTGACATCAGTGGATGCCTTTTAGATTCTGAAGAAAACCATTTCCTGATAAAAATTGCCATTAGTGCTTGTCCTAATGGTGGATATACAGTGACCAGATCCTTGGTTTTATCACATATCCTGTTCTCCCTTCTACAGCTATTATTTAATCCGCATTTACTTTTTTGACTTCTTGTCCATTGTCCTTTTTGATCCCTATCTTTTCTTCACATTCAAGTAATTTAAATCTGCATTTTAGATCCATATGTATGATCATCTTCTTTTCAAATATTATTGAGACTTGTGAGTCAAGAGTCTATATACTGTATGATCTTTATTCTTATTTTACAAATTACTGTACAGTCTATAAAATAAAAATGAATATTTTTTTTTATTTTGCTTTGTTGCTTGTATTTTAGTTCTGTGTATGTATGAATGTATGTGTGTGTGTGTATATATTCGAATTGTGATTGAAACGATTTTAAATGATAAAATATTTGTAATTATAGTTACAAAATATGAAAAGAACTAATCAGAGAAAAAAGGTTGCTCAAAGCTGTAACTTCTGTACTAGAATAAAAAATAAATCAGTGAAAGTCATTTAAAGACTTATACAAGGCTGCTTTTATAAGAGTGTAGGGACTGGCAAAATATACAGATCACTGCTAATAGAATATGAGTTACTCTGCAGTCCAATAAGACTGTTTTTAGTATACAAATGTGTTAATTGTCAAGAGCATTATTATACTCTATTTCTATGGACAGACTTTAGGGTCAGCAATCCAACTACAGTATATTACTATTCTATATGAGGGGTGTCAAACCCACGAGGCCCAGAGGAATGGATTGGGACTACAAAATTCCTTCACACACTGGATCCAGTGAACAGGGCTGGTCTGGTACAGATGCCATGAGCACCCTGGACTGGCTCTGCATGCTGCTTGCCATGTGTAGGCCAGATCTGGCCCTTCATTCCACATGCAGTGCATGCGGCATGTCAATCAAAGACCAATAGGCAGCCCAGTGAGCTGGATGATAGGGCTCCATGGGCCATATCTTTGATACGCCTGGCCTATATAACGTGGTGACCACCTCATTTGGGCATTCTGAATCAAATCCTTGTAGCCAAAGAAATTATATGTAAAATATTTTATACAGAACTTTTAGATATCAGAACAGGGTCTGTTAATCTGTGAAGAAAAAAATTGTCTGAAGTACAGGATACTTTTTTTCAATATATTAAAGTATTTTAATTTAATAAAAAGATTCCAATTACTACTTTTATCCACAGGTAGTAAAAGTGTCATCTGCTTGTTCTAAGGTACCCAACCTGCTAATGATTTATAACCAATTTTGGATGACAAGATGTGAATTAACACCTTCTGTCAAGATTGACGTCTCATAAGTTGTATGGGTGCTGGAACCATAAAGCGAAGCAGAGTAGTCGTGACACACAGAATGACCCAACTGTAGGAATCAGTTTATTATAAATCATTTGCATTCCCTCCCATTTAGTCTTCTCAACATTCTAATCATTTCAGCTAATTAACTTTCACTTGCTATCTTTTATATGAGACATAACACTCAAGTTTTGACAGCCTGATGACATTAAAAATTTCAATGGCTTTCTTCTGAGGGGAATAGTGGAATCCTGGTGTCCTGGCAAGGCTCCAGTTTACAAAGTTACTTCTACTTTCCTAAATTGTTTCTGCAGTCTCATTCTGATATTATAGCTTTTTTTTATGCCCTGTGTGACTGTATAGTGTTTGTGTGCACTGTAGAAAAGCCACCATGATTCTTTCTAGAAATGCATCAGTTAACAATTAATGGAAAATAGTTGTTTGCAAATACTAGCCCGGTAGAATACTAGCTCAGTAGCATCAGCGGCTTAGCCCTACTACTTCCTAGAAATAACTGTGGTTCCTCACTTACTCATATGTAGCAATGGAGAAAACAGCTGACAGTGAGTTTTTATTGTGAACATTCTTATATAATATGAGATTCAACCCTAGGGATGAGTATACTCAGTTAATAATGAAGTCAGTGAGACTTGGTTTGACCCAAAAAGGCTTGAAGGGCACTTGATGTCCAGAACTTGTCTAACATCTCTCTCAACAGTACAGTTCGTCCAATAAAAAATATCACCAAAAAGCTTGCTTCATGTGATTGTCCTGTAAGTGTGTATCAGGCTTTGATCCAAACCAACACCTTTGGTTGATACTGCAGCACAATTGCCAAAAAGTAAAGATTACTATTTGAGTTTATAATCTAAGGGTCTGGATGTACAAAGAATTTACTGAGTGCATCTACATGTTCATTAATGCACCATAGTTACAGTGCATTGTTTAGTACTTGTATAATTGAGTACTAAATTAATGGGCAGTAACTGTTATAACTGGCATTACAGCAAACCTGGGTGGACTGCATGGAATCCATAGACTTTATGCACTTAAGCCATCAGGCCCAGAGTGTCCTGAGGAAACTTAAAGCACCAAACCCAGCAGAGGCTTCTAACCCATGAGTCAGTGCAAATGCTCTTGCTGCGAAATTGGTGGCCAATTCAAATTGATCCCTTGATAAACAACACAAACAGGAGGTTAAGAAAAAAATCAGACTATGGCAAATTGTCCAGAGACCTCTTACTGTCAGAGCATTTTCTCTAATAACAAAGCTGCTGGAAAAAATGATATTCTACTGGAATTCTTCCACCATCTTGGCCCATTGGCAAAAAAATGTCATCTGGCTCTCATAGGTTGCGCAGAGCAAAGAGATGGGCCTGTAGGTCCCAGGGTCATGCTTCCTGGTTTTGACAGGGCTATAACCATTGACTCACTCCAGATTTATGGAACATGGCTGTTCTCCACCACAGCTGAAAAAAGTTCCTGGAGAAGTTCATACTTCTAAGAATCTGCCCTATCATCAAACTACTACTCCCCTAAGAACAGGCTGGCTTTGAACCCCATCGTAGCTACTGTTAACAAGTCCTTGTCATCACTGCAGACATTGAGGCTGGTTTTTATAGATATCATAGACATTAGGGATGGAAGGGACCTCACAAAATCATTGGGTCTAGCCCTCTGCCCAAGGGTCAGGAAGTCATCTGGGGTCAGATCGCCCCAGCAAGATAAACATGCAGGCGTTTCTTAAAGGTATCCAGAGTAGGTTCTTGTACCACTTCTGGGGAGGAGTTTATTCCAGACTCTGGAGACTTGGATGGTAAAAATGTTTTTCTTTATGTCCAGTCTAAAACAGTCTTCCAGCAGTTTGTGATCATTAGACCTTGTCTTTTCTTGGGGTGCCCTGGTGAACAGACATTCTCCTAGTTCCTGATGCACACCCCTTATATACTTATAGGCTGCCACCAAGTCGCCCCTGAGCCTTCACTTCTCCAGGCTGAAGAGTCCCATCTCTCTCAGCCTCTTCTCTCTTGACCTTTAATCATGTGCATGGCTATCCTCTGGACTCTCTGAAGCTTCTCCACATCCTTTCTAAAGTGTGAAGCCCAGAATTGGATGCAGCTCACCACAAGCTCAAGACCAGGAAAACCTTCATAGATCTTTTCTTGGCCTATGATACTGTGTGGAAATACATACTGATGCTCAAACTGTCCCTGCTGCTGCCATGTGCCAAATTACTCTGGCTGCTGTGGACTTTGATGAGCAACAGAAGGATGAATGTATACCTACTAGATAAGAATACTTAACCAAGAATATTTAACATCAATCTCCCATAGGGTAGTGTTCTAGCACAAACACTTTTTAACATCTATGCAAGTGATATACCCTACACATCATCATGGGAATTTATCTATACTGATATTGCTTTGACCACACAAGCAAAATCTTTTCAGGATATTGAAGCCACATTGAACTCTGATTTATCAATAATGGCTGAATACTTCTACAAGTGGAGACTATGACCAAATCCAACCAAGTCCATTGTCTCCACATTCCATCTTGACAATCTCAAGGCCAGTAACGCCCTCAATGTCACCTTTTGTGGAGAAAAAGGGTGCCATGACCTGACTCCTACCTATCTTGGGGTGACCTTGACCACTCCCTAACCTACCATTATCACCTCCAAAAGACTGCCATGAAAACAAAGGCACAAGTGAACATCATCTGAAAGCTTACTAGAACAAGCTGGGGTGCTAAAGTTTCTGTCCTTCACACTTCTCCCATAGCCGTGGTCTTCTCAACAGCTAAGTATTGTGCACTCGTCTGGGCCTTATGTTGACATATCAAATTCTTTGACACACAACTATGCTCAGTAATTAGGACTATCTCTGGAACTTTTATATTAACTCCACTGCAGTGCCTGTCTATACTTTCAAACATTACTCCTCCCTCTATTAAACAGGATGCAGCAACTTACGGAGAAATATGGATCAATAGTAATCTGGACTTTCCCATCCACAGAGACTTTCAAGATCTTAACTCCCAACTTGTTACATGATTTCATTAAAATATTTTTCGATACAAACCAAGCATCTTCTATACCACAAGCTTGGGCAGAAAACACTTTCCCAAGTAAACACCTTGTCTCCGACTCAACAATGCAACAATTGGGCTTCATCCTTCCATGAAGCATGTGGAGAATTGTTAAAAGGATACTCACTGGACATGACCGATGTGGCCATCTGATATACAAGGGGCACCTAAAAAACCTCACCTGGATGTGACTGTGGAAACCCTGACCAAACCATGGAGCACATAATAATATCCTACCCCAGATACAAGTTTGACGGAAAGATCCTGGAGTAACACTTGCTTTCCAACAGGGCATTGGTCTGGTTGGGGAATTTGGAATTAAAACTATGAAGATAGGTCTTGTTCCTAAAGCCATAAGCACTGGTGCACACTGTTTCAGTGACACTACTACTCACTAGCCTAATAATACTGATTAACACTGTTTCTGCTGTGTCATGCTAGTGCACAATATTATTAGGCTACTGCACAATTAGCTTCCTATGTCAATGCACCCACAGTGAAGCAGAAAGGGTTTTTGACATGTGCCTCATACTCCATAGTAATAGCTCACTTGTAGCCCCTGATGTGTGGTAAGTAGAAACTACATCATAAGATCTTAAGCCTCAACAGAAAGTTTCCATGGTTCAGTTTTCCCTTACCATACAGTAAGTTTTTTTATGCACATGGGCCATTACCACAAAGTTGCTGAGATGAGGTAAAGTTTTATCCTCTTTTAACATACATTGGGTGCCTCAACGTACAAGGATGTGTAGATGTGCCCTGTAAGGAATTAGAAAAAATAAGACAAAATAAAAGAATAAATTCTAAGACAATGGGATATGTGGAAAAGTGATGGATAAACTCTTTAGAGGGATTTAGGAAATTAGGCAGTTTTGAAAATTTCACTACATTTGTTTGTTACTTGCCGGTTTGTGGGGCCATTTTTGTTTCAATATTTTCTCTTCTTTCTTTAGAATGGGCAACAACTGAGGTGGAACAAACAATCTGCAATGACTAGGAATACAAACTAATTGTATAAGAGAAATTATAGAAATAAAATCTTCATCAGGGAAGTTTCACCAAAAAGGGATTAAAATGTCTGTTCTTGTTCAAATTGAATGGGAGCTTATGCAGCTCCTGTTGATATCAATGACAGCACGGAATAGTCAGCAGGTATTCAAAACATCTCAGGATTCAGCACATATAGCACTAGACTACATAGCACTAGACTAACAGTGAGGACAGCAACAAACTTAAGTAATGTTATATTTTTCTTGCAATCTTAAGGGTACTACTATCCTGGGAACATTTTCCTTAACACCTGTAACACTTAACATTATTCAAGGCAACAGGCTCTTGTTACATATTTTTTCCAAGTAAAGCAAAACAAGAAAAATATTTCACTTCTCAGATAACTAAATCAAACCATGTCCTGGAAAATGTCAATAGAACTACTTTCATCTACCTGGTATAATTCTAGTGTAATGACTAAATATTGACAGCAGTGGAGTTACTGTGGATTTTCTCTGGGAACAGAATGTGGCCCTGCATTGATCAAGACATGTGGGCAAATGAAAAACACACCTAGTAACAGATTTATAAAGGCCACAACTAACACTAACATAACAAAGAAGAACAAGATATAGCATTATTTCATCTCACATACCGCATATTTAATGAGCTTCCTGCCTCATAATCAATTATGTTCAACTATGTTGGATAGAACTTCTTCATTCTATATGCAAAAAAAAAATCAGCTAATTTCTTAATCCTGTCACTACTACCTTCCATTGCAAGGATGGGGAGGGCTGGAGGAGTAGGCAGTACCAATGAGTAATCAGTGGTCTTTAAATATTTCAGGTTTCCCCTTCTTCCTGCAGGCACAATGGCCCCTAAGCAAAATCCTGCTTCTTATTTTTCTTGGGGAATTGACTCTTCTATTCTTTGAACACCAGTGTCACGCTCAAGCTGGGCTCTGCCAGCTTTGCCTAGCAACAGGTGCCGCCAAACACTCTCCTCGTGATCTGGGAAAGCCCCTGTTTGCTTTGCCGCATGGCCCCTGGCCATGTGCTTGGGAAACCCCATTCCCTGGGGAAAAGCCCGCGAACATTTTGGTGGGAAAAATCGACCAATCGGGGTCTGAGGTGAAGCTTGTCATCTGGCCTATAAAGACTGGGGCAGAATTTTCCACCTAGCAGAGCAGAGAGGACAGCAGAGCAGCGCGCAGACACCAGAGCATTCATCGCTCGCTCAGCTAGCTAGACCAGAAGCTGGAGCTTCCATCGCTCGGTGGGTAGGCCTGGCCAGCTTCCCACGGCTGCTCCAATTTACAAAGTAACTGTTTGCCAATCAGTCCGATTTAATCTCGGAAGGTCCACCGATTTGTTATTTTCGCCCTTCACCTAAAACTGAGATTCGATTTTTTTTGTCCCTTACCTGAACTGGGGCGGATCGATTTGCTTTAATTGTTTTCAGATCCCTCGATTGTCTGTCTTCCGTTCATCTGTCTCCCGAGCCAGGACAGGATGTGCAGCCACATTCAACACTGGGTGGTGCATAAACAAGTGGATCCCCGATTCTTTTGTTTTCGTTATAACCGTCCCTCATTAGGACTGGGAATGAACCAAGTGTAACTGCCTGCGCAGCCACATCTACATCAGTGGAGCACATGTAAGAAAGAGACTAAATAAAAGAAAATATCTTGGAACCATTGTGAGTCTGCCTCTCCCTCTTGCTAGCTTAACATCAGGGGATAGAATCCACCAGGGCAACAGCCGCAACCTGGCTCGCGCCCCGAACAACCAGTAGCAAGTTGCAATTAATTAAATATACCTAATATTAATTTTTTCATTCCTATTCCTTTTAACAGAATACTGCTTCCATAGCGCTGTCAGGATGGCCAAAATACCCTAAGTGCCTCAGTCTATTTAACTAAACAGGGGGAGAAAAATAATGAAACTTCTTGTTAAAGTGTTCTCAGTAGTATCCTGAAACCACTGGTCAATATACTTTGGCTAGGAACAGAAATTACATGGAAACTGGTATAAGTGACTGGAAACTAGTCTAAACCTGTAACTGAAGTTCGGTGCACATTGATTGGTTTCAAAATGGCAGAACCCAGTTTTCGATAGACCTGGATAGATAAAGTATTACATCAATTTAGTTTGATTAAATTGATTAATTTAATCGGTTTAGTCTAGATTTATCTATCAAATTTCTGTTCCAGATCCCCTCCTAATTCAAGTTAGGTCATAGTCCACTGGCATCCCGGGATACTCTCCAGCCTTCCCCTACCCCTCCCTCAGGGGACTCCACCAGTGCTCCTCTGCTATGGCTGGCCCCATCCTTGGGCTGTCATAGAGCTGAGGCAGCACAGCGTCTGCTCCCCAGCCCTGCACCCATCTGGGGCAGCAGGAAGATAGAGGGGGGGATGGAGCCCCCAGCCCTGGACTTCCCCTAAGCTGGGGTGTGTCCAGCTGGGGTGGGCCCCACACCATGCACAAGCCCCCTGGGATATCTGGTGCATCTTGCCAGCTGCTGTTAGTGCCAGGCTTCAGCAGTACATCCCAGGCAGCAGGGATGGGAGCACTCCATAAAGGGAAGGTGCTCTCAGTAATTCCCAGTACACTGGGAGGCATGTGAGAGCACCCCACCACACACATACTCACACACCCTCTGGCCCCAGTCAGTCTGTTGTTAACAGTCCAATCTATGAAGCTTAGAGAAACCTGCAAAGATTAGATTTATCTCTCTTAAGCTTTCTGACTGTCTGTAGTTAACCTGGGTATGACTATAAACTGAATCCAACTGGATGGCTTATGGTGGCATGTTGGGGCTACTCATGGCAAGGTAGCTCCTATAAAAGACCACAATATTGCAACCTCCAAAATAAGGCAAATCTAAGGTACCTCAAAACCCTAGCCCCCATTGCCTTGTGGGTATTCCTTGGTTGGAAAAAGGCTAAGGGAATATCACCCTGACAGAAACATGCCCTCATTGTAGTAGAAGGCAGTCAAGAACATTTTTAAGCTGTTGCTCTCTCGCAGAAGGTACAACCATCAAGGCACTGAATGTCTAGACTTGGTTTGCCCTTCAGATTCTGTCTCAATGCTCTAAAGGGGGATGGTAGGCCTAGGGCAGCCTCCACTCCTCCATACTATTGCCTAGGCATACTCAGTGAAGGTCTTGGTGTGATCTATACTATCCAAAATGATAAAGTGACTTGCATGCTGGAATGTACAAACTCTAACCCCTGGGTTCAATTTAGACTCATACTTACAGAAAATGGCACTATTAAATTATGAACTGGTTAGACTTAGAACTGGATTATCAGAAACTTGGCGCTCAGATATAGGTTCTATCCAAGAGAATGATTACACCATAGTCTGACATGGGAAACCTTCTGGAGAAAGGAGAGAGCAGAGTAGGCTTTGCTAATAGAAACAGCTTATTATCTTTCTGTGAAAGCCCCATTGCTGTATCTACTCAACTCATGATGCTTAGAGTGCATACACACAATGGCTTCATCACGTTATTTAGTTCCTATGCTCCTACTCTGCAAGCTAGCTATGAAGACAAGAAAGTTTTCTACCAACAACTTGAAGAAGAGATTGAGAAAACTCAATTAGAAAACTCAGAAATTAGACCACTATAATACTTGGAGACTTCAATGCAAGACTTGGATGTAGTTTTAAGAATTGGCCTCGCATTTTGGCCAAACACCTACTTTTCTGGGAAAAGCATAAGAAAGACATTGTGGAAACATCCAAGATCAGGGCACTGATACCAAATAGATCTAGTACTGACCAGGGATAACCACCTGAAAGAAATCCTGCATGGGAGGTCTTATCACAGTGCTAACTGTGACACTGGTAATGCCTTAGCCAAGAAGAAAACAGCTTCACTGAAAGACTTAAATAGAAATGTCATTACTGATAAACAAAAACAACTTGAGCATTGGTTTGAACACTGTGGAAGTATATACTCCAGTGGGACTGAAATCAAACAAGAGCTCAAAGGATTACCACAGTTCAAACTTATGACAGATTTAGACAATGAGTCTACATTAAAAGATTTGCAGAAAGCTATTAAATTGATTCCTAGGAAGAAAGCATCCAGCAGCTACTTTTTTCTGCTAAAATCTACAAATGTGCCTTCGACAAATTATTTTTAAAGATTCATTAAGTTACACTGATCTGTTAGAAAGAGGAAACAGTAGCATAAGATTTCAAAGAAGCTCAGTTTGTACACTTAGAGAAAAACAAGGAGGGGTAAAAGTGACTGTGACCATGAGTGACTGGTGCCTCCTGAATCTGGGGTGGGGCACTCACAGAAGCCACCAACGGTGGTGGCCCTGTCAGAGGGGGCACCAGCCCTACTGACAGCATCAGTGTTGGCCATCAAAGGGGGCACCAGCCCCATTGGGGGGGGGCACATGCACTCATGTGCACCCCCTACCAATCATCTATGATTGTGACAACTATAGAGTAAGGCTATGTGAAGCTTTGGGTACTGATTTGATTCGAAGGTGATTCAGCCCAATTCAGTGGCCGAATTTCCAAATCTGGATCTGGCCAAATCTGAATCTGGCCAAGATTCTGGGGCTGCAGGGGAGCGGTCAGGAAGGCCAAGGTGGAGATGGAACTGGGACTAGCTACCCAGATCAAGGACAAAAAGAAATCCTTTTTTAAATACATAGGGGGCAAAAAGAAAGTACCAGGTAATGTGGGGCCCCTGCAAGACATGCTAGGAAATCTGGTCATCACACCAGATGACAAGGCTAACCTATTTAACAATTTCTTTGCCTCCATTTTCCTGAGCAGGGACCAGATCAGCCCCCACACTGGGACCCCCCTCAGGCCCTAGGGGAGGTGTACCCAGGCCTAGGATCAGAGAGGATCTAGTCAGGGAACTTCTGGAGGGACTGGATGTATCTAAATCAGCAGGCCCTGATGATCTCCACCCGAACGTGCTGAGGGAATTAACACAGGTCATTGCAGGACCGCTGGCACTCATGGTGCTCTGGTGTGGTGCCAGAGGACTGGAAGAGGGCCAACGTGGTTCCCATTTTCAAAAAAGGGAGGAAGGAGGACCCAAGAAACTATAGGCCAGTTAGTCTTACCGCTATCCTGGGTAAGCTTTTTGAAAGAATTATTCTGGCGCAGGTCCACAAGGGGCCAGAGGGGGAGGTTATGCATAGGGGCAACCAACACGGGTTCATTAGAGGCAGCTCCTGTCAGACCAACCTGGTGGTCTTCTATGACCAGGTCACAAAATCCTTAGATCCAGGGGTAGCAGTGGATGTAGTCTTTCTGGAATTTAGGAAGGCCTTCGACATTGTGTCTCACCCCATTCTCCTTAAAAAACTAGGGGACTGTGGTGTCAACACCTACACAGTCAAATAGGCCACTAACTGACTGGAGGGCTTCACCCAGAGAGTGGTGGTGGATGGGTCATTTTCAGCCTGGAGGAATGTGGGCAGTGGGGTCCCCTACAGCTCGGTCCTCGGGCCCGCACTGTTCAACATCTTCATCAGTGGCTTTGATGAGGGGGTAAAAAGCATCCTGTTCAAATTTTCTGATGACACTAAGATGTGTGGGGGGGGGGATGTGGGCATGCTAGAAGGGAGGAATAGGCTGCAATTAGACCTAGACAGGTTACAGGGGTAGGCAGATAAGAACAGGATGGATTTCAACACTGACAAGTGCAAGGTGATGCACCTGGGGAGGAAGAACCAGCAGCATACCTACAGGCTGGAGAACTCCCTTCCCACCAGTGCAGAGGCAGAAAAGGATCTTGGAATCACTATT
>NW_017728995.1:14589015-14589736 GCF_001723915.1 Gavialis gangeticus
GCAGCCACCAAGGAGGCATACACCACCCTGGTGTGCTATTGCAGGGAATCACCTAGGCAGGCCAAGGCAGGACTGGAGCTTAGGTTGGCCTCAACAACTAAGGACAAATAAAAGTCCTTCTACAGATACATTGTGAGCAAAAGGAAAGCACAGAGTAACATAGGGCCCCTGCAGGACAAATCAGGTCAGTTGGTGGTTGACACAGAGAAAAAGGCAGAGCTCTTCAATGAGTTCTTTGCTTCAGTATTCCTTAACACTGACCAAGACAATTCCCCCATCTTGAGCATAGACAGATGTCCAAAAGGCACCAGACCACCAAAGGTTAGTGCTGACTTAGTTAAGGAGCACTTGGAGGGCTGGATGGGTACAAGTCCGCCAGCCCGGATGACCTCCAACTACGGGTGCTGAAGGAATTGGCCAGTGTCATAGCTGAGCCACTGGCACAGCTGTTTGAGCACTCATGGTGCTCCAGCCAGGTCCCTGAGGACTGGAAAAGGGCCAATGTGGTGCCCATTTTTAAGAAGGGGAGAAGGGATGAGCTGGGTAAATTTAGGCCAGTCAGTCTTATCTCTATCCTTGGAAAAACAGTGGGAAAAAATCATTAAAGAGCACATTTGTGAAGGCCCAGCAAGGTAAATGATGCTGAAAGAAAACCAGCACGGGTTCATCACAGGTAGATCCTTCCTGACAAACTTTATAGCCTTTTATGACCAGATGACAT
>NW_017728995.1:14594736-14597392 GCF_001723915.1 Gavialis gangeticus
ATCTAGTCAGGGAACTTCTGGAGGGACTGGATGTATCTAAATCAGCAGGCCCTGATGATCTCCACCCGAACGTGCTGAGGGAATTAACACAGGTCATTGCAGGACCGCTGGCACTCATGGTGCTCTGGTGTGGTCCCAGAGGACCGGAAGAGGGCCAACGTGGTTCCCATTTTCAAAAAAGGGAGGAAGGAGGACCCAAGAAACTATAGGCCAGTTAGTCTTACCGCTATCCTGGGTAAGCTTTTTGAAAGAATTATTCTGGCGCAGGTCCACAAGGGGCCAGAGGGGGAGGTTATGCATAGGGGCAACCAACACGGGTTCATTAGAGGCAGCTCCTGTCAGACCAACCTGGTGGTCTTCTATGACCAGGTCACAAAATCCTTAGATCCAGGGGTAGCAGTGGATGTAGTCTTTCTGGAATTTAGGAAGGCCTTCGACATTGTGTCTCACCCCATTCTCCTTAAAAAACTAGGGGACTGTGGTGTCAACACCTACACAGTCAAATAGGCCACTAACTGACTGGAGGGCTTCACCCAGAGAGTGGTGGTGGATGGGTCATTTTCAGCCTGGAGGAATGTGGGCAGTGGGGTCCCCTACAGCTCGGTCCTCGGGCCCGCACTGTTCAACATCTTCATCAGTGGCTTTGATGAGGGGGTAAAAAGCATCCTGTTCAAATTTTCTGATGACACTAAGATGTGTGGGGGGGGGGATGTGGGCATGCTAGAAGGGAGGAATAGGCTGCAATTAGACCTAGACAGGTTACAGGGGTAGGCAGATAAGAACAGGATGGATTTCAACACTGACAAGTGCAAGGTGATGCACCTGGGGAGGAAGAACCAGCAGCATACCTACAGGCTGGAGAACTCCCTTCCCACCAGTGCAGAGGCAGAAAAGGATCTTGGAATCACTATTGATGCCAAAATGAACATGGGCTGGCAGTGTGGGGATGCAGTCAGGATGGCCAACCATACTTTGTCATGCATCCAGATGCATCTCAAGCAGGTCCAAGGAGGTGATCCTCCCCCTCTGTGTGACACTGGTCAGGCTGCAGTTGGAGTAGTGCATCCAGTTCTGGGTGCTGCACTTCAGGAGGGATTTGGACAACATGGAGAGGGTCCAGAGGAGGGCCACTTGCATGATCAGGGGGCAGCAGGGCAGGCCCTACAAGAGAGGCTAAGGGACCTGAACCTGTTAAGCCTCCACAAGAGAAGGCTGAGGGGGGATCTAGTGGCCTGTTACAAACTAGTCAGAGGGAACCAGCAGGCACTGGGGGAGTCCCTGTTCCCCCGAACACTAAAAGGAGTGACTAGAAATAACAGTCACAAGCTGGCAGATGGTAGATTCAGACTAGATATGAGGAGGCACTACTTCACTGTCAGAGCGGCGAGGAGTTGGAACCAACTTCCAAGCAAAGTGGTGCTGGTTCTTACCCTGGGGATCTTTAAGAGGAGGCTAGATGAACACCTAGTACTTTTACCCCAGTACTTTTTCCTGCCATGGCAGGGAGTCAGACTTGATGATCTGCTCAGGTCCCTTCTGACCCTACCAACTATGAAACTATGAATTCCCCCAACTTGAACATAGATAGATGTCCGGAAGGCACTAGACTGCCAATGATTAGTGCTGACTTAGTTAAGGAGCACTTGGAGGGCTGGATGGGTACAAGTCAGCAGGCCTGGACAACCTCCATCCATGGGTGCTGAAGGAATTGGCCAGTGTCATAGCTGAGCCACTGGCACGGCTGTTTGAGCACTCATGGTGCTCCAGCCAGGTCCCTGAGGACTGGAAAAGGGCCAATGTGGTGCCCATTTTTAAGAAGGGGAGAAGGGATGAGCTGGGTAAATTTAGGCCAGTCAGTCTTATCTCTATCCTTGGAAAAACAGTGGGAAAAAATCATTAAAGAGCACATTTGTGAAGGCCCAGCAAGGTAAATGATGCTGAAAGAAAACCAGCACGGGTTCATCACAGGTAGATCCTTCCTGACAAACTTTATAGCCTTTTATGACCAGATGACATACTGCCTTGACACTGGAGCTGAGGCAGATGTCATCTACCTGGACTTTAAGAAGGCCTTCAATACAGTTTTACATCCTATTCTAACAGGCTGTGGAGTGGATGCTTACACAGTCAGGTGGGTGGAAAACTGGCTTAGGGACCGCACCCAAAGAGTGGTGGTGGATGGGTCACTTTTGACTTAGAAGGAAGTGGGAAGTAGTGTTCTATAGAGGTTGGTCCTTGTACCGGTGTTATTTAATATCTTCATCAGTGATTTGGATGAGGGTGTGGAGATCACCCTGTCCAAGTTCACAGATTACACTAAGTTATCAGGCAAAGTTAACACATTGGAAGGCAGGGAGCAGATACAAGCTGATCTGGACAGGTTGGGTCAATGGGTGGAACAAAACAGGATGCAATTCAACAAAGACAAATGCAAGGTACTCTACCTAGGGAGAAGGAATCCCCAACACACCTATAGATTGGGGGATGACCTCCTCAGCAGCTCAGTGGCTGAAAGGGTTCTTGGAGTCATGGTTGACTCCAAGATGAACATGAGCAGACAGGGTAATGAAGCCATCAACAAAGCCAATCACACCTTATAATGCATTAGCAGATTCATGACCAACAGATTGATGGAGGTGATGCTTCCCTTCTATGT
>NW_017728995.1:14602392-14602908 GCF_001723915.1 Gavialis gangeticus
TAGAAATAACAGTCACAAGCTGGCAGATGGTAGATTCAGACTAGATATGAGGAGGCACTACTTCACTGTCAGAGCGGCGAGGAGTTGGAACCAACTTCCAAGCAAAGTGGTGCTGGTTCTTACCCTGGGGATCTTTAAGAGGAGGCTAGATGAACACCTAGTACTTTTACCCCAGTACTTTTTCCTGCCATGGCAGGGAGTCAGACTTGATGATCTGCTCAGGTCCCTTCTGACCCTACCAACTATGAAACTATGAATTCCCCCAACTTGAACATAGATAGATGTCCGGAAGGCACTAGACTGCCAATGATTAGTGCTGACTTAGTTAAGGAGCACTTGGAGGGCTGGATGGGTACAAGTCAGCAGGCCTGGACAACCTCCATCCATGGGTGCTGAAGGAATTGGCCAGTGTCATAGCTGAGCCACTGGCACGGCTGTTTGAGCACTCATGGTGCTCCAGCCAGGTCCCTGAGGACTGGAAAAGGGCCAATGTGGTGCCCATTTTTAAGAAGGGGA
>NW_017728995.1:14602930-14603154 GCF_001723915.1 Gavialis gangeticus
CTCCCCCAGACCCCCCCCATGACTGCCTCACCTAGCCCAGCTCCCAGCCCTTTAAAAAAAAGCCCCCAGTCACCTGCTCCTGCCTGGTGAGGGGCAATCTCTGCTGCCCCCCACTGCTCCATACCAAATGGGAGGGTTCTGCAATGAGCCCCCCGACCCCCTCTTCTCTCCCAGACTGCCCATGGCTGCCAGCCCTTTAAGAAAAAGAAAAACAACCCATGCCC
>NW_017728995.1:14608154-14608828 GCF_001723915.1 Gavialis gangeticus
AGATCTGGATCTCTTCAGCCTTCACAAGAGATGTCTGAGGGGAGACCTTGTAGCAGCCTATAAGTTTATCAAGGGAGGACAACAGAGAGTTGTAGATGTGCTATTTACCAGGGCACCCCTAGGGGTAACTAGGAATAATGGGTACAAACTTGTGAAGAGTAGAATCAGTTTAGACATTAGGAAGAAATTTTTCATAGTAAGGGTGGCCAGAATCTGGAATGGGCTGCCAAGAGAGGTGGTACTATCACTTCACCTGGAAGTCTTCAAGAGGAAGTCTTGAAGATAGGCACCTGGCTGGGGTCATCTGACCTCAGTCCTTTTCCTGCCTGGGGCAGGGGCTCAAACACGATGATCCTCCAGGGTCCCCTCTGACTCTACTATGTATGAATCTATGAATCTATTAATTGAATCAGGGAACCAATGAAAAGGTTCAAATTGATTTAAAGCTCTCCAAATCAATTCAGAAAAGATACGGAGAGCTTCAATGAATTGGGCAGTCTCCATCCACTGCAACAGGGAGCTGGCCCCTGACTCTGGGCTGGTAAGTAGGGGGCGGGGGAGGGGGGACTTGAGGAACAGGGAGGGGACCATGGGGGGACCCCAGTCAAGCCCTATCCCCTGCCTGCTTCCCCAGCCCCCCAAAACCCCCCAGTGCTCCCTGCCTGCTCCCCCAG
>NW_017728995.1:14610033-14644343 GCF_001723915.1 Gavialis gangeticus
CTCCCCCAGACCCCCCCCATGACTGCCTCACCTAGCCCAGCTCCCAGCCCTTTAAAAAAAAGCCCCCAGTCACCTGCTCCTGCCTGGTGAGGGGCAATCTCTGCTGCCCCCCACTGCTCCATACCAAATGGGAGGGTTCTGCAATGAGCCCCCCGACCCCCTCTTCTCTCCCAGACTGCCCATGGCTGCCAGCCCTTTAAGAAAAAGAAAAACAACCCATGCCCAGCTCACTGGCTCCTGCTGCAGCCTAGAGGCTTCTGGGGGCTTGTGAATGAGCCCCCCATGCAGCACAGAGCAGTGGGGAGCAGCGGGGATTGCCCCTGTGCCACTCAGGAGTGGGTGAGTTAGGGCCTTTTTTGTTGTTTTTGTTTTTTAAAGGGCAAGGAGCTTGGGCAGGAAGGGCAGCCACGGTGGGGTTGGGGGAGCAGGCAGGGGTCAGGGGATTGTGGCAAATCCCCCCAACACAGTGTAGGGCAGTGGGGGGCAGCAGGGATTACCCCCACCGCCTGGCAGGAATTGGTGAATGGAGGCTTTTTTTTTCAAAGAGCTAGGAGCTGGGGTGGGTGGGGCAACCATTGAGAGCAAACGGGGGATGGGGCCTGTGTGACTCAGAGATTTGGCTCATTTGTCAGCAGCCAAATCTCTGAATTAGATTCGGCTGAATCAATTCAGGACAGTGATTCAAATCACCGAATCAAATGACTGTCCTCTGAATCAGCTGAATTCGAAGCGAATACTAGCAGCTTCATACAGGCCTACTATAGAACTATTGCCCTGTTGAACATCATCAGAAAAAATTGCTACTTGCATCGTGCTCCCTAGGCTGTAATCTCTAGGTGAAAGAATCTATCCTGAAAGTCAGTGTAGTTTTCACTCAAGGCACTTCACCATCAATACCATATTTTTGTTCAAGCAACTGCAAGAAAAGTGTAGAGAAAAATGAATACCACTGTACATAGCCTTCATCAATCTGACAAAGGCTTTTGATACAGTCAACAGATAGGGCCTTTGTACTGTTCTGAAGAAACTGGATTGCCGCCCCCCCCCAAACTCTTTAACATAATTTACTCATTACATCAAGGTATGAAGGCAACTGTAGTGTATGAAAACAGAATCAAATGCCTTGATATCAACAACAGGGTGAAACAGGGGTGTGTCTTTTCCCTGTGCTTTTTTAACATCTTCTCATTCCTGCTTCTTCATGCATTCTAGGACAATAATGATGTCATTTATTTTTAAACCAAAATAGACGGGGGCTTGTTCAGCATCACAAGGTTTAGAGTTAAAAGCAAAGTGAAAGAACTGGTTCTGAGAGATTTCCTGTTTGCAGATGATGCAGCCTTTGTTGCCCATGGTGAATCTTCCCTGCAAAATCTCTTGGGCAGATTTTCTGAATCATTCAAGAACTTTTGGATGGCAATTAGTCTCAAGAAGACTACAATCATGTACCAAAGGGTGAAAGAACCAATACCTGACATCACTCTAGAGGATAAATCTCTTGATGTCTGGCTTAACTCTTTTTTTTTTTTTACATAGACTTCAACAGGGAAAAAGTTGGGCAAGTCTTTTGAAGAACTCCGAGTTGCCTTGTGTTGCCATATGGTTAATTCATAACTAAAATGTGAAATTGTATTTATATATCCAGAATATATGGATATATAATAGTATATTAAACAAATTACAGCTAATGGTTCATTATCATTTCATCTCAATATGTATCAATATTTAGCAATTAATTGAGGATGTATTTTGCTTCTATATATAGGCTGCCAATTACTAATTTAAATTTTCTTTGTAAATTTAGTCTTCACTGCTGAAATGAAACAGGCTAAATAGATCCTTATAAGTTGCTTAGATGGTTTTATGGTTTCTAAGAGCTAGATCTTTGGATGCGTCTAATGGATGTGTCAAGAATTAAGCATTAATATGTTGTATTCTTTTTCTGTAATCTGCTGAAATGCCTAAAGTTGACTTGTCTTGAAGGCCTTTCCTTTGCCAATAAATTTACATTTAAGTAAGCCTGACATTCATTAAAAAAATTGAAAAAAAGCTTCCAATACAATTTTTTGTTATGGAATTGATTCTTTTAAGGTTAACCAGTCAGTTTTTATCCATTGTTTAAAAAAGCACCCTGACCAAAATATACTGAAGATGAATTTGATCTCATTTTACCTTTCTCCATTTCAATTTTATTGAAAGAGTAATCATTTTATGTGACGAGTTTAATAAAATTACATACTAATTTTATATTATAATTTTTCCTAAATCAGGACCACAGGACCTGGCTTTTATGGTTCTTCTGTCGCTTACATTTTAAAGATTTGTTTCATAGTTTCATAGTTGGTAGGGTTGGAAGGGACCTGAGCAGATCATCAAGTCTGACCCCCTGCAATGGCAGGAAAGAGTACTGGGGTCAAATGACCCCGGCTAGCTGATTGTCTAGCCTCCTTTTGAAGACCCCCAGGGTAGGAGCGAGTACCACTTCCCTTGGAAGTTGGTTCCAGCTTCTAACCACCCTGACTGTGAAGTAGTGCCTCCTGATATCTACTTTGTGCTCTGCCACAGCCTACCTAAAATTATAACAGAAAATAAAACATTATTGATGATGATCATCATAATATAGCTTTTTTAAATTATTACATTGCAAACATATTCAACATATAGTTGAGTAGGTCTGGACTGTTGCATGCTAGCTAAAAGACTTTTGCAATCCAATATATGCATCTGGCAGGAAATGGAGACATGAGCTGGAAGCTTATAGTCAGCCATTTCATTATTTCTCCTATCCTTCTATCTATGAATCATCCTCTCCTTTCAGTGTGGAGATTGGGGAATGGGAAAACCCAAAACAGCAATATCTTCACTACTGTCCTGAACCAACAGCACAATAAAGGCTCTCTTTCCATAGTAAATTGCAATGAATTTCCTAAAACAATTAATGCAGCATTACTTTACATTCAAGTTCCAGTAGATCTAATATATGGCATGATCCCCTTTCTAGAAAGCATGTTGAACAATGCCAGTGTCCTGAGTAGTAGAGTCCCAATATAAAGGGGGAAAGGCTCCAATATCCATAGCCATTCTCTCTTTTTAAAAGCATAGTAAGATATGGGATATTATTCCACTTTTACTCTGTTTTTTCCCAGAGTGAGGCCAGGTGTTGCCATCAAGCACTTATGAGTAGCACACAGTACCACCTTTTTTCTTGCTTTACATTTTCTTTTTTTATATACTTACATTCTCTGTGAGTCAGGCAACAGGAAGGAAAGAAATTCACACTGCTCCCACAGAACATCTGGGCTAAGTACAGACAGTCAAAAAAGCCCAAGGCTGAATTGATTCAGTCTTTGCAGGTTAGTTTAAGCTGCAAAGATTGAACCAGTAAGCAAATGAACAGACATTCACTTTTGATTCAGGAAATACAGCCACATGCCTGAACTGGCTCAAGCCAGAAGCCAGGGGGCACTAGATCATGGCTCTGTCTGGCACATAGTTAGCATGGGCTGTGTGTTTGCTTCCTTTTCCTGCTGCCCCTGAGGTCTCTGAGATTTACAATCCAGACTCACAGCAGCAGGACTCTCCAGGGTTGCTCATCACTTCCTCTTTCTGCTTTCAGGTTCCTCTGGGATTTGTAGTCCACAGCCAGCACTAAGTTAGCAGGGCAGGGCAGGGCAGGGCAGGGCAGTTCTGTAGTCAGGGGAAGGGAGGTTTAACTCTCCTCTCTGGCCCCAGACCCCAGCAAGGTTTTGCCAGGGAGGTGGGTAGTGAGCCAGCCCTCACTGCTCCAGCTAAGAAGCAGAGGGGTGGGGAACCAGCCCCTCTCTGTGGAATAGACAGCACAGCCCAGCCCAGGGTTGCAAAATGCTGGGATGCTGGGGGACTGTGATTTAATTTGAACCAGGAAGGGGTCTGGGACAGATTTCATAAACTGGTTTCACCTAAATCAGTTAAGTCTGATACTACATTCAGCCAGGTTTATCTTAAACTAGGTTCAGCCATTTGGAAACTGGTTTATGTTCACTGAACTTTTTTTCTGTTACAGGTTTAAACCAGTTTCTGATCACTTAAACCAGTTTATGTGTAACTTCTGAACCTAGCCCTACAGATCATGATATAGTTATCTTGACTGTTCTGCATATGATTTGATGTTTGGAAAAAAAATCTCTCTTTCATGCTAAATATTTCTGTTGTCCTGGTAGCTTAATGAGAATATTAAATTTGTGTTCAGTAATTTTAGTAAGGTTTTCATATATGACTGAGTCATGAGTGTTAAATGGTCTGATTCTGCTGTCATTGAACTCAGTGAAAAAACTGTAAAGATTTTGTACAAAAGAATTAGTGCCCTTCTTATGACACTTATTTTTCTTAAAACCTGAGTACTTATGATACTCTAGAATAATCCAGAAGCATGAAAATACATCAGGATCAGTTTGAGTAATACCACATTCAAACATTTTTGCTCACTTATCTTATGCCTAGAATGTTCTGTATGAACAGAAATAGGCATAGTAGATTATAGCCACCGATTTTTGTTGATCTGTTCAAACTGCAGAGAAACAGATTAATGGTCCATCTAGTTTAGAATCTCATTTTTGTACTATTGCTGTTCCTAGCAGATTTCATTGCTTGACCTGACGGCTTCTCAGCACCTGTTCAATGTTGCCTAGTTTCTAAATTTAAAATAATCCTCTTTATTTTCACCATCACCTGTTTAGTCCTCTTCTAGTTAAGGTGGATAAAATTACTTCTGAAGCTCTCTCTTCTTTACAAAGCTCCACATTATTTAAATAAGCTCTCTTTTTCTCTCTCCCTCTTTTAACCCTCCCCCCACCCCTACCTCCCCTCCAATCTTCTCACTTATCCCCATACAGAAGAGGTCAGTCCATTAAACATTATCAGCACAGATCAAGACTCCTCATATTCTAAATATGAGTTATCAAACATGAACAGTTTGTTGTTGGTAGGCAATCCATGGAGGAAAATGACTCACAAAATATGGAACTAAATTCAAATAATGAATACATTTAAGGAAATTGTAATCTACTTTAGGATATTCCATGATCAGAATTGTAATCTACTTTTGGATATTTCCATGATCAGAAACAGAATGTAATTTCAGTGAATGAATTATTCATTGTGAATTATTTGGTCATTTCTAGCAGACAGTCATATACTTTGCCTTCTGGGCCAAATCCTCTTCCCAATAGATCCCATTGAGTCATTTTATCCAGAATTAGTCTGTTTTTGTGGTAAATTTCTTTGTTATTGCACTGGAAATAGCTTTCTACCAGTCAATGTCAGGTCTTAATGGTGACCCTACAAATTAACTTCCATGGGTTGCCATATAGATTCATAGATTCATAGATGTTATGGTTGGAAGGGACCTCAGTAGGTCATCAAGTCAGAGCCCCTGCCCTGGGCAGGAAAGAGCGCTGGGGTCAGATGACCCCAGCCAGGTGCTTGTCCAGTCTCTTCTTGAAGACCTCAGGGTAGGGGGGAGCAACACCTCTTTTGGAAGCCCATACCAGATTCTGGAAGTTCTTTCTAATGTTCAGCCTAAATCTGCTCTCTGTCAATTTGTGGCCATTGTTCCTAGTTACTCCAGGGGAGGGCCTAGTAAATAGAGCATCTCCAATTCCCTGCTGCCCTCCCCTGATGAATTTATAGGCAGCCACAAGATCACCTCTCAGCCTTCTTTTGCAAATGCTGAAGAGATCTAGGGCCCTCAGTCTCTCCTTGTAGAAGACCATATAAGTGGCCTCCTATGAACCCTCTCAAGATTCTCCGCATCCCTCTTGAATGTGGTGCCCAAAATTTGATGCAGTACTCCAACTGCGGCCTGGCCAGTGCGGCAGAGAGGAAGCATCACTTCCCTGGACCTGTTCATCATGTATCTGCTAATGCATGATAAAGTGCAGTTAGCCTTGGTGATCACTTTGTCACACTGATGACTCATGTTCATCTTGGAGTCAACTATGACTCCAAGATTCCTTTCTGCTGCTGTGTGCTGCTGAGAAGGTCATCCTCCAGCCTGTAAGTGTGTTGGTGGCTCTTTTGCCCAGCTGCAGCACTTTGCACTTGTCTTTGTTGAACTACATCCTATTTCATTCTGCCCATTTTTCAAACCTGTCCAGATCTACCTAGATCCATTCTCTACCCTCTGGTGTGTTAACTTTGCCCCATGATTTGGTATCATCTGCAAATTTGGACAGGGCGCTCTCCATGTCCTCATCCAAGTCACGGATGAAGACATTGAATAACACCGATCCAAAGACTGAGCCTTGAGGGACTCCACTGCCTGCTTCTTTCCAGGTCAACATCAACCCATCCACCACCACTCTTGGGGTGTGATTCCTAAGCCAATTTGCCACCCATCTGACTGAGTAATCAACTATATCACAGTCTGTCAGTTTATTTGTGAGAACAGAATGAAATACCATATCAAAGGCCTTCTTAAAGTTTAGGTATATGACATCTACCTCGACTCCTGCATCTAAGCATTTTGTGACCTAGTCATAAAAAGAAATGAGGTTAGTCAGGCAGGATCTACCTGCAATGAATCTGTGCTGATTTCCTTTCAGCATTATTTCCCCTGCTGGGCTCCCACAAATGTGATCCTTAATGATAGTTTACAAATTTTTTCCAAGGATAGAGGTAAGAGTTACTGGCCTATAGTTTCCTGGTTCCTCCCTCCTCTCATTCTTGAAAATAGGGACCACATCTTCCCTTTTTCAGTTCTCTGGAACCTGACCAGAGAACCATGAGTGCTCGAACAGCCATGCCAGTGGCTCTGCTATGACACTGGCCAAGTCCTTCAGCACCCTTGGATGAAGTTCATCTGGGCCTGCTGATCTGAACACATCCAGCTCCTCCAATTGCCCCTTCACTAAGTCTGCGCTAACAGTTGGTGGTCTGGTGTCCCTCCTGTGTCTATCTATGATCCAGTTGGGTGATTTGTCTTGGTCAGTGTCTAGGAATACAGATGCATAGCACTCATTGAAGAGATCAGCTTTGTCTCCCCTCTATGTCACCAAGTGCCCTAGTTTGTCCTGTAGGGGTCCTATACTACCCTGTGCCTTCCTTTTGCTCCCTATATACCTGAATAAGGACTTTTTGTTGTCTTTAATTGTTATCCCCAGCCTAAGTCCTAATCCTGCTTTGGCCTTCCTAACTGATTCCCTGCAAGTGTGAACCAATGAGGTATACTCCTTCTTGGTAGTTACCCTCTGTTTCCACAGACTGTATACCTTTTTCTTTGTCCTTAGGCTTTCCTGGACTTCTTGGCCCCCTTTCCGCCTTTTATGCATAATGGGATTATCTCCTATTATGCCCGTAGGATCTCTCCCTTGAGGAACAAGCATGCTTCCTTAACCCCCATTTCACCAATGTTCTTGAGCTTTAACGCCTCACTAACTAATCTCTTGAGCACACTGAAGTTAGCCTTTCTGAAGTCTAGCACTTCAGCCCTACTGGTAAGTTTACTCACCCTTTGCAGGATAGTGAATTCAATCAATCAATAATCACTGTCCTCTAGGTTACCTTGTACCTGCAGATTTCCCACCAGGTCATCCCCTGTACCTAACACCAAGTCCAGCAAGGCATTTCTCCTAACTTTGATCCCAAGCAAGTCAGGAGACATTCTTAAAAGAGCATATTTCATAATTAAGAAAAGTTCTTTTCAACCAGTGTGGACTATTTTATTTGTCTAAATATGGAGCTGCTTAATATCTAGCAATTATATATGAGAGCAACATTCAGAATGTAGTTCATAGTGGAAGTTTACAGACTAGGCATAAAATGCAGTCATCTTTCAGACCTTATTTCTCACTGGCTTTACTAATGTAAGCATCTTCTTTCAAGCAAACAAATCACTCAGGACTCCAAGGCTACAAGAGGGTGCCCTGGTATATCTTCACTGCTAGTTTTCCAGGTTAGGTGTGGTCAACCAGGAGTAGTTGGGTGGGGCTTGCTCAGGAGTGTTCTTTGTGTTTAAGGATAAAACAAGTTTTGTTTTTCCAGCATACTAAATGCACTTTTGATTTATCAACAGTAAACTTTCAAGACAAGTTTAATAAGTAGGGTGCTGGTTCCAATAAGATTCTAAAGTAAGGTCTATGTCCTTCTCTTACTTCTAGCTATACACCAAGTTATCTTTATTTTGATTTGTGTTTTTATTCTTCATGAAAACCCTATTATCCAGTCACATCACACTCTGGACCAAATCTTGGTCTCGGTGGATCCAAGATTTAATTGATTTTAAAGACTAAGCTTTAAATCTGTATTCCCAAATGTCAGTCATGAAACACCTCTTGTGAATGAGCTCCCATGCCTTTTATTTCTCAATACAATAACATTGATGGGTTGCTGTTTGTTTTCCCTGCTACAAATATCACCGCTTTCTCTCAAGGTTCATGTAAAATCACAAATATGGTATTGTTAATCTCTCTCTGCTTGTTTATGTTCCCTAAAACAATAACATGAGATCAATAATATGCAAAAAGAAAAATAAATTCGATCAATATTTATTTGAACACAGCATTGGTATATTCACATCATTCATTTCTGGTTCAGTATCAGCTATATGACTGCAGGGCATTGCAGACTTGAGGAAAGCAATCCATTCTTACTTTTAATTATACATAAGTCAAGGTCTTGTAAAAAATCATGAGACATCTTTTTAAATGTCTATGTTTAGAATATCTCCAAGCATTTTCTAAGGTTCCAACAAATTTCTACGAAAATGACTGGAATTTTTCTGACACCCTCCTCCTGGCATTTTGCAGACTGCTTTTTTGAAGAGCTTTTCTAGCACCATCACTTCAGGTCTGTTCTGTCACATTTACTCATGTGAAGTAGCTCCTTATTTTGTACATGTTGAATTCTCCTACTGATTTTAGAGAGTTTGCTTGCAAAGCATGGGTGTATTCAAAGTAAACAGTTAGCAGGATTGGACTCCTGGCTCCTTCCCTACAAGATGTCGTAACAAGATTCAGGGTAGAACATAAGCAGATACTTAATTCATGTGAGCGTGATAAGGAGGAATTTCTGCATCTACAGTTTTCTTTTTAAAAACCTAGGAAATTACACACCAAGAAGATTAAAATAATCTTGTGCCTGAAAAATCAAACATTAATAAGATAGGATGTGTCAGAAATAAGATTGCCCATACAATATTAATCCAGTACCTGTGATATATATTTTTTTATGATTTGTGCCTGTAAAAAAACTTCCCCATGATTTTTTTGACTACATGATCATGTGATATTTTTAAATGGTCATTTCTGCCTCATTAAACATACAAAAAGCCCAGGAAAGGAAGGAGAGGGCTATAAGAAGAAAAAGAATATTCTTGTTTAAGTTGCTGGATAGAAACATAGGGTTCTATTTTTTGGCTAAACTGCTGATTCCTCTGTAATAATGGACAGCATCAATGGACCTAGGTTTTCAAGAAGATTAGATTAGCATTACCCAGGTAACACTAATTATGTGTTAACTTTTTGTGTTGCCTATTGCAACTTTTTAGTCTAATTTTTCATGAAATTTTATATCATGCATATGTGTAATGCACTCATTTTTCCCCCGATTTCAGTTTCTTGGGTACTTTTTATTTTTTAATTATTTTTCCATTCTATTTAGTAGCCTATGATTTATATATTTAGACTATTGAATTCAGAATATTTTTTTTCAGGGGTTATTGTCTACTTCTTTCACTCCTTTCATCTCTCTCCCACCTGCCTGCCAAAGCTAATTAATGAATTTATTTTATATGTGTAAAATTAAATATGCTTTGTCACTTCTCATGTACAAAAACATGAGCCTGCTACTGATTCTATCATCTTTCTGATTATTCATATTTGATTTATTTATATATTTATGTTTTGGTGAAAAGTTAAATCCAAGCCATTGGACAAAATGCTAACAATGCTACTGCTAAATAATAACTAATGGTAAACACAGGGAATTGAGTAGGCCTGAGGACTCATTCAAGAGGCTGTACATATAAGGACAGAAAACTTCTCTCAAAAGTTCTCTCTCAGTAAGTGAGCACAACCAAGCTATCTGGTTTTGTTGAAGATTATTTTTAGTTACAGTGTTGTCTCACTAATTCCGATTCAAGGTATAGCTATTCTCTGTGGATGTGTGTAGTCTTCAGCTGTTCAGCTGAAGACCTTTTGAATGTCTCTCTTTGCAGGGAACCTTGCTCTGGTGATCATTCCTGCCATGACATGATGGGAAAAAATATCTGGGAGGAAGGATTTCTGTGCTGGTCACTTCCAGTATTCTTCCTTAGTATATTGAGGGCTCTACTTTCCCCTTCACCCTCAACCGATCCATCAGATGGAGATTCGTAGTTTCACAGTTGATTGTCTACAGGGAATTCCCTGTGAATTCTTCTGGTTTTATAACTGGAATGAAAAAGTCAGGGTTCTTATTAAAATCTTCACAAGAACCCTGTTCTGAGTCTAACTTTAAGTCTTTGAGCTTTACATCCTGATAGCCACTATGTATGAAGCCATGTGCCACTACAATTGTGCTTCCTGCTCTGGACAACCTGTAGTAGGTCTGGTATTTCATGAAGAAAATCACAAAAATAAATAAATAAATAAATAAATTACTGTAGTCTTTGTCTCACAGCTGCCACAGTGCTCCCTTGTCTGCTTCCAGTTGGCCATACAGGCAGAACTCCTTACTTGGCCTCTAACTTCCTAGCCCCTAACTCATACCTCCTTCTGATGAGGCTTGGCAGCTTGCCTTGGAGCAGCTTGGACTTTCTTCTTTCTACTCCCCGCTCAGAAGGCTCTGCTCCCTCCGTGCTGGGACGGGCACTTCCGGTTCTGGTTCCTCTTCCTCAGTATCCCAGGGTCCTACTTCTCTCCTGGTCTGCTCAGAGGTTCTCTTTATACCAGTTGTCAAGCTCATCCCTCCAATCTGGAGGAAGCACTGGGAAGAAAAAGATTATTTTCGGGCAGCATTCAGCTGCAGAGGAGGAACAGCTGCAGGTAAGTGCTCTCAAACACCAATCCTTCTCTCTCTGGCCTGGGTGGCCACTCTACTACCTCACAGGTTTGAAATGAATGTAGACTATAATAATAGAAACAAAAATAATATGTATGACAGTATTTGGATTAGTACAGTTTTTGACTTTCTAGTAAAATATTCTGATATCTGATGAAGGTAAAAAAGAGACAGTCAGAGAGCTTTTAATGGATGAATGAAGTTGAGTAAGAAGGACCTGATGAACATCATCCTGGGGTACTACAGGAATTGGCAAAGGAGATCTTGGAAACATTGCCAATAATATTCATGAAGTTGTAGGAGACAGAGGTACCAGAAAACTTGAAAAGGGACAGCATAGTGCCCCTCATTTAAAAAAAAAAAGCAAAACAGATGACCCAGGGAAATACAGACTGGTTATCTCACCTCAACACCTGGCAAATTACTGGAGCATGTCCTAAGAATGTCCATTTGCAAGCATCTGAAAGAGGAAAGGTTAATTATAAGGACCTATCATGGGTTTACTAAGAATAAATAATTTCAAATAAATTTGATCCCCTTCTTAAAAAAAAGTAACTGCTTGAGTGGATGAAGGGAATACAGCGGATATAGTATATCTGGAGTTCAGCAAGGCTTTTGACAAGGTCCTGAACAACCTTTTCATAAACAAATTGGAGAAATGTTGGATAGACAAAGCTACTATAAAGTGGATAGATAATTGGCTCAATAGCCACAAGCAAAGGGTAATTATTAATGTGTCCATGTCAGAATGGCAGGAGGTTTCAAGTAGAGTCCCTCAGCAGACTCTGTCCTAGCCCAGTGCCATTCAACATGTTTATTAATGATTTGGATGCTGACACAGAAAGTTTCTTGAGCAACATGAAACTGGGAAATATTGAGAACACAGTGAGGGATAGGAGCACAATTCAGGAGGATCCTGGCAGATTGGAAAGCTTGGCGAGAGCCAAAATCATGAAGCGCAATGATGACAGAGGTACAACACCTGAGGAGGAATAATAAAAAACACAAACACAAAATGGGCGGCACCTGGTTGCATAGCAGCACTATGGAGAAGGATCTGAGCATCTTGGTAGGTCACAGAATTAATATGAGTCAGCAGCATGATGTAGACACACAGAAAGTAAAAGCAGTTTTGGGATGTTTCAACAGAAGCATTAATGTGCAACACACAGGACGTGATAAGTCCTCTCTACTCAGCAGTAGTCAGAGCTTATTTAAAGTACTATGTTCAGTTTGGGGATTTACATTTTAAAGAGGAGATGGAGAAACTGGAGAGGGTCCAGAGACAGGCAACTCTCTGAACAGTCCCTATTTGGTTTCATGGGACATTAGACTTATGAGGCTAGCTCTGCACTGTAGCACCCTTGTGCCCCAGGCAGTCCCTTCACAGCACATTGTGCCAGGGCAGAGCATCCCTGGGCTGGCAGGCAGACCCCTCAGTCCCCCTGCCAGCCTGGGGCTGTTCCTCCACAGCTCAACATGCTGCAGTCCCAGGTGCATGTGTGAACCCTGCACCCAGGAGCAATAAACTCTGGTGCAAACTGTGCCAGAGTTTATTGCTACATCCTAATTGAGCGTGCAGATGCACCCACATAGACCTTAAACTGCTTCTTTGCAGAGTAATGAATTTCACATAGTGTGACAGAAACTTTGAGGGGTTTAATATGTTACTCCTATAATGAATAAATAAGTTAGTCACTTCAATTACCTGTCACATTTGGCTGACAGACTTCTAAAAGAATTATGTTCTTACATAATATACATTTTTATCATTAAACTGAATGTTGACCACAACTTTTATCAAGATGATAAAATGCCAGAAAATCTAAACTGTAGGGATGCGTCCAGACAAGCCTGGTACATGCAGGTATAAGATAATGTTCCCCATGCTGCAAATTTGCAGCACGGGGACAAAATTAGGCCCCTGGATATCCAGCATTGAGGGGAAAAAACACAAAAACCCCCAAACTCCAGCACTTACTGGCAGTTTGAGATGCTATTGAGGTCACTGTGGCCCTGTCCAGGCAGTGCAGGGCAGGGTGACGGCCCCAGCCTGGACCCCACTGCCCCCTGCTGCCCTGGGGGGCTCTGCCAGGAGGCCCTAGAGCTCCCACAGCCCCTGCTTGTTAAGTAGAGGCTTTTATTTTTAAGTGCCAGAGGCCTGGGGGGGGGGCAGCCATGGAGGCTGGGGGTGCAAATGGGGAACGGGGCTGAGTGGACAGCCACTAGGGGATCTGAGAAAGCAGGGGGAGCTGGGAGGGCAGCCATGGAGGGGCGGCTGCAGGAGCCAGCAGGGGATGAGGCCAGGCAGGGCAGCAATCCAGGGGCTGGGAGAGCAAGCAGGAGTGGGGCAGGGCATGTGGGCCTTGCAAGGGCAGTAGACTCTGTGGGGGGTGCTTTAACCCCTGAGGGGGGTGCTGTAGCCCCTGAGGGGGGCATGGCCCCCCTGTGGGGGGGGTGACCCCTGGGGGGAGCCCTAGCCCCTTTTGGGGGGCATAGCCCCTGTGGGAGACAGCAAAATATATATTCATGAAAAATGTATTTAGAATTCATTTTCTTATTATGATTGAGACACTGGTAGTCTTGCAATTACTTTAATATTGTAGATATAGCAATAAAACTTTGCCCAATTGATCACTGTCTCTCTCTCACTCTCTTTTTAGTGGTCTTTTGTTTTAATGGTGGAGGAGCATTGATTTTGGGGTATTTTACTGAGTGACTTTGGGGTTTTTTTATCAGGGATTTTTCAATTTTCCGATAGGGAACACCTGAATTCCTGCTAGGGAGGCCAGTGGGAGGACCCTCCCTGCTCAGAGCTGGCACCTTGGAACCAGCTGGCTGTGGCTGACCTTCTGGCCAATTAGGGCCGGGAGGATATGCTTTGGCAGTTCAAAGCAGGCCACCATATGCTGAACATCTTCCAGGAGATAGCTGCCCAGATGGCCAGGCAGGGGGCACACACGGCAGTAGTGCCAGAAAAAGGCCAACTCTGCAGCCACAGCCCACTGGCAGCTGGCCCAGAGAGGCAGATGCTTCATCCAGGTCTGGCAGGTGTGCAGCAGGTCACAGCCAGGCAGCAGCCCCCACTGCCAGACTGCTGCAGTGGGTAGAGTGTGCAGGGAACTCTCAGGGCTGCTTCAGCAGTCCAGCTGGCACAAAGGGCAGTGTCTCCAGGTACCAATTGGCTGGGCCACAGAAGCTCCAGAGAGTGAGTAGCCCTGAGCTACTTGTCAGGGCTGCTTTTTGTACTGCTGGCTCCAGGCTCTAGCTCCCCCTGGCTGCAGATCCGGCAGGCAGGGTTATTTTGTCCCATATGGCACAATCTGCTCCACAACAAAGTGCATGTCCAAGCATGTGCACTGATACAAAAAGCCCCGGCTCAAATTTGCATCGCTTCCATTTGAGATGCTACAAGCGCACATGCTTGCATGTGTGGATGCATCCTCAGTGACTATGAAGAAAGCTTTCCCCAAAAAACTTATATTGCATCTTTTAGCATGGAGGTAAATAGTTTCCCTTGTATAATAGCACTTTTAGTCCTTTATGGAACAAGCATTTCCTTTAAGAAAAGGCAACAATTAAAGGTTGATATATAAATAATGTATATGCTTTTATATACAGTCTTTACTACATAGACATTTATGGAACTCTACTTCACTCTTTCAGGCTGGTTCTCTCACTAAGCATACTAAGCAATACTGCATTAGCAAGGAAAAGATCTGATTGGCTATTCTACTGGAGGAAATCTGATGGTTTCTGATTTTCCATTAAGTTGTATTTTTTAAAAAATGAAAGGAACCTTTCCCCAACTCCTTCACAAACCAGAAGGAAGAATATTACTCCATCTAACAATAATATTATTAAAGGCTGTAGGGTTAATTTATGCTAGTTCAGCAAAGTTATAGTAAAATATAGGTTTTATTGAAATGCATTTCCATGGTTGCTTCTCTTCATTAGCACTAAGACTCAACCTACAATCATTTATTAAGTTCCTTTCAAAACATGTATTTCATCTATAGCATTTGATTCTACATGCATCTAAAAACCTTGTAATATATTGGAGAAAAGAAATAATTTCCTCTGAAATGATGCTTTGTTTTTGTGTTACAAATCATAGATATCTCTAAACAAATCATGTTTTGCACAAGATGGGACATATAAATCCAAGTGGGAGAGAAAAAAAAATATTGTACACTTTAAAATTTCAAGATAACGGGCAAAATTCAACTCTCCAGCCCCTTTTGGCACTTCTCAAGTGATACAAAGTATTTATTAACTAGGTTTAAGTAACCAATTCAGATGGGATAATGGATGTTTTCTGGGGCCAAATCAATGACATTACTGGTACAATAACATGTACCAGTAAATCTGGTTTACTATATATACACACAACGTCCTCTCAAAATCAAATAATTTTTTAACAGTACATAACAATTTTATTACCCTTTGTCATGCATTTATTCTGTATATTATTGAATATACAGACAGAATTCATTTGGTCTATCTACAAAACATGGCTAGGCTTTCAATGTGGTCTCAGACCATATGATGCACAGGGTTTAAAAAAATATTTCAAGTTTTGAAAGAAAATGCATGTATGTATGTATGTATGTGTCTCAAATAATGTTTCATATTTGGACATTTGTTTTCTTTATCATCGTTTTAGTTCAAAGGAAAAAAACATCCAATGGGTCGGACTTTTATAATTGATTAATATGCTCAATTGGGATTAAATTAAAAAAAAAATCTCCTTTAGCTTTAACTTGTTTGTCATTTCATTTAAATGCCTAAATGCGTGTTAAGTGTCTTGAGAATGTGGACCATAAAATAATAGGGTCACTTTTAGAACCTTTCGTCCTTGACCTTTTTTCTCTTAATACAAACTTCTAGGTGATTTTCAGTTGTCTCTTTCCCAGCAATTCACAACTCCTTTTTCTGTCACATGCTAAAACTTTTCACACCCTGCCCAGTACAATGTTTTCCAAATCTGTTACTAGAAATACACACCATCATCACTCCAGAGCATTATCCATACTGACAGTATGCTGGCTGCCTTTGGATTTGCTTTGAGCTTCTTCCTACTGATGAGAAATCTGCTTGACTTTTCTTCCTCCTTCAGACCCACGCTCCCTCCTCTGCTCTGTGAAAGTGATCTGCCACAAAAAGACGGAAAAAAGATGTGTAGTTAATCTTTTAAGACCTGTCACTTCCCTGTTATCAGTCAAATGATTTTTTTTCTTACTAGTCATCGATATGTTTGACATCTGTCACAGAAGCTCAGGCCCTTTATTTCCTTTGTTCTGTTAAAATCTTAGTCCTCTGTATGCACTCCTGACAGTTTTAGGCTGATATCTTAAAGAATCATTGACTTTTTGCCAAGATGTCAAATTTGTGAAGGCTTTCTTTTTATGTTACAAGGTGTTTCTATCTGGAACAGCTTCAAACTATTCCAGGGGATGTGAAGGCCTGTAGAATATACCCCAAAGAAATAATGTAAAATCCTGCTAAAGTTTGATGGGTGGAGTAAAAGGCTAGGATAATATGACAGTGCCTAGCCACCTGCTCTGGATAGTTAAATGATATGGATCATTGCTCATTCCCTTCCATCATTTTCTGTGTACTGATGCTAGTCTTCAAAGGAGCCAGATGCTCTCACTAGAAAAATAAAATCTTTTATTAATAACAGAGAAAATTTGTGCCTACTAATGTGTGTTCTTATTTCTTTCCGCTGTTTTTATTTTTCCTTCAGCCTTCTTATTAATTTATCAAATATTCCTATTTTATAGTATTTCCTTAGGCTTAAATGAATCTGGTTCACACCTTCTAATATGTTCCATATGTAAAAATAGTCACTGTAGAACAAAAATATATCAGCCATTCAATCAAATATTAATCTATTTTATAAAAAGACTAATTGTACCAACACACTTACATATAACTTGGTTCCTAGAGTTTACACAATAAACTCATGCATGGAAACATATTCCATATCTAACTACAGACTTGAATCTACAGCATGTTCTGTGGTTCCTGGTAGGGAACCGGTACCCTAATTCTTCTGAGGTTATATCTGTGTGGAGGGAACCACAGGTCAGATATTATGGGAGATACCTAAGTTACAGAAATCTTTGGGTTGCCATGTGCATCCTGAAGTCCCTTATTCCCCTACCCTATTACCTGAAAACCCATATCACAGAAATTCCCACAAGGTTTCATAGTTGTTAGGGGCTGTAAGGGACCTTACAGATCATTGGGTCCCTTACACGTGGGCATAAAAGATTGCTGGGATCAAATGATCCCAGCAAGATGGGCATCAGGATGTTTATTGAAGATCACCAGGGTGGCTGACTGTACCACTTCTGAGAGGGAGCCTGTTCCAAATCCTCAGCACTCAGCTTGTAAAGAAAGTTTTCCTTATGTCTAGCCTGAAGCAATCTTCAATCAGTTTGCACCCATTTTTTCTTGTCCTCCCAGACTTCTGTAAAAATTGAGATTTACCTGGAGAACTTATTGCGATTTTTGATTAAATTCTGTGACTGGCTCAAGTTTTTCCAACTTTTAATTAGAATCATAGAATCATTTTCAAATGAATGTAATATTTTTTGAAGAGTGTTTGCTTTTCATTGAACTCACTTTCTGACCATCTGGACAGGATATGAATCACATCCTTCTTGTCCAGTATTTAGCCCATCCTTAGGTCTGACCACATTGTATAAACTTTTTGTACGAAAGCAGGTGTAGGCCATAAGACAGGCCAAAAGCAGTAAGAGTTCAAATCTGCAAGTCTAAAGTTCCATGGAAATCATTAGAGTCCATCAGAAAATTTGGAATTTGGCCTCGGTTGTGCAGAATCAGTTCAACAGACCATAGTAGATATGAAAAGCATAAAATATGATACAACCATAACCTAGTACATACCTGGGAAGTTAAATAAGAATACTGTAATTAAATAAGTTCATTAATCAGCAAATTGTAAAGTGCATAGCACCTTGTGATTGATTATATGCTGGCAATGATGCAGATTTATAATTTAGGTGTGTAGCAAGAAAGCTTTTTTTTTTTACCTGCCGCCCCTTCAATATGAAGCCCCTCCGTATGGCAAAAAACAAAAAAAAAAACAAAAACTTTTGCAGTGTTTGCCCCCTTTTGGGGATCCTTTCTCTTTTCTACCTTTTCTTCCTTCCTCCCTCTTCTTCTCTTATTATATTATTATTATTTTTATAAGATATAAATGTGTACTTGAGATAAAAATATAGTTTGTAGATGCTTTTATGGGTATAAAACAGTATTCTGCATCAGTATGTCCCCGCCCCCCCCATTGTATTTGGTCTATTTGTTGTATGCGCCATGGCATTTCACCCTTTTACGTTTTGTATTCTATGCTTTTTAACTTTATAACAAATATACTTTAAGTTTAAAAATAAGTTTTACCATGTAACAATGTTAGCAAGGGCAGGAATTAAATCGCAGCTTCTCTGTATAGAGCGGGTCCCTGAATGACTCTTGGTTGATTCCATAACGCAGTAGCTAGACAGGATAACAAGCTAGTGAGTGGCAATTAACACCTATGAAACCATAAACTAAGGAAAGGAAAGGATTAATACAGAGCCAGGAACTCTCTGAACCTTCACTGTTAAAGGTACAGAAGCCCCGGTTTGAACTAATCACAGCAGTGAATTAATCAAACTTTATCAATGGACATCCAAGACTGCACGTACCTGCAGATGTGACCCCTGAGGCTGACAGCCGCCATCCAGCAACCAACAAGGGGGACATCCCAAGAGGTCAATGACCCCTGGATTGGGTAAGCCCAAAAATTGGTGAGTCACCAAAGTCTGCCACAGAGAGATAAAAGGCAGCGAATAATGACCCCCAATTGCATCCTCTCTGACCTGACCAGCACCTTGCCTGCCCAGCCAGAAGGATCATCTGGCAACCCCTTCTGAAGCAACATTTCACTGAAAGAAGCCTCAACCGGCCATTGATGGCAGACTCCAGCACTTGGGGATAGGTATATCTTGACATCAGTGCTTAGTGTTCATAGCTATCTACTGTGAGTGTGTGTGCACATGAATGTGTTTATATTTGAGGGGATCAGCCCCAAGGTTAATGATCTGACTTTTGCATCTATCTAATAAACTAGAATTTTATTAAGATCTTGTGAGTTGGTCCATTGTAGCCAACAGGTGAATGTACTTTTAGACCATTTGGACATTTTCAGGTTGGTTGGGCCAGATAACCTGCATCCGAGAGTCCTGAGAGAACTAGTCAAACTCACAGCAGTGCCTCAGGTGAAGCTGTTCGAAGGCCCTTGGAACTCAGGAGTGGTCCCAAAAGACAGAAAGAGGGCTAACATGATGCCCATCTTTAAGAAAAAGGAAGAGGGATGATCCTGCAAACTATAGACCTGTCAGCCTGACTTTGATCCTGGGAAAAATTTTTGAAAAAATTGTCAAGGAGCCTGTCAACCACAAACTTATAACCGGTGAGGTACTGAGAAACAACCAGCATGGCTTTGTCAAGGGAAGGTCATGCCTAACAAATCTAGTGTCTTTTTATGACCAGGTAACTAACCAGCTGGACATGGGACATGAGGTTGCCATTATCTACCTAGACTTCAGCAATGTCTTTGATACCATTTCCCAAGAGATCCTCTTAATTAAGATAGGAGGTGTTAGGGTGACAATAATTTGGATTATTAGGGAGCACTGGAGTTGCAGCTGAATACAAGGCATGACCTGTGGCCTAGCAGAGCTGGTGACCACAAGGCAGAATTATATCTAAGCCAGCCATTTGCTTATGCTAAGTAACCATTTTAACTGTGTCAACCATTTTCTGAGGGAAAAGCAGCAAGTGAATCTGTGTGAGTCTGTGTGCCAGCTACAGTAAGGAACGAGATAAGATACAGGGGCCCAAAAAAGGGTGGACGATGGTACAACCTAAGACAGAAAAACCAGACTGGAATGTGGAAAACAACGTGTAATTGGTAACAGAATTGAAGATGAACATATGCAAAAAGGTGAATGGTGATTGGTGATGAAGCCTCCAGAAGCTTCCAGGTTTTGGTCCAAGCCCTCCCATTGACTGAAGAAAAGGAGTCAAGGTCTTAGACATGTGCTCATAGCAAAAAGACATGTAAATGAATGAAATGGGTAGGCAATTCCATGTTAATGAAGCAAACAGTAAACAGAGGCAGAGTTTGAGATGGGAGGAGAACTGGGTGGAACCAGAGGTAGAACAAGGCAGGGTAAATGTTAATGAGTATAAACCAAAGTGTATAAATTTGGGAAAAGGCTATTGTTCATTGCTGCTTCTCGTCTCTTATGGCAACAGAGCTTGCCTGAAGCTGTCTCCATTCTGAATAGAGCTGTTGTGAGCAATGCGTGCTGGTTTTGCTCCCTGCTCTGCTCTGGCTAATGAGCAACAGGACCCATGGGTAATTGGACCGTTGCCTCCCTAGTTGTTGGGTGCCACATGGAGTAATGGTCTAACAGAGGGTACTGGCCCAGACAAGTCAACAGTGAGGTGGGTAAGCAACTGGCTCAGAGGCTGATCCCAGCAAGTTGTAATCATTGGGAAAGCCTCATCTTGGAGGGCCATCACCAGTGGTGACCCCAGGGATTAGTGCTTGGGCCCATCCTCTTTAACATCTTTATCAATGACTTGGACGAGGGAGTGGAAAGTGCAATGATTAAGTTTGAGGATGATACCAATCTGCGGGGAAATGCAGGCACATCTGAGGACTGGGCAAGGATCCAGGATGACCTTGACAGGCTGGTCCTATGGGCTCAACACAATCAGATGAGGTTCAATAGGGATAAGTGCCAGGTCCTTCATCTGGGTAGGAAGAACCTTCACCACAACTATACGATGGGTGGTGATCCACTGGCTGGCACTGCATCCAAAAGGGACTGGGGGTGACAACTGACCAGGGGATGAGTATGAGCCAACAGTGCGATGAAGTCACCAATGGGGCAAACAGAACTTTGGCATGCATCAGCTGATGTATTGCCAACAAATCCAGAGAGGTGCTTCCCCCCCCACTCTATTTGGTGTTGGTGAGGCCACATCTGGAGTACTGTGACCAGTTCTGGGCACTGCACTTCAAGAAGGACGTGGATAAGCTCAAAAGAGTACAGAGAAAGGCCACGCACATAGTCAAGGGCCTGGGGGATAGGCCTTATGAAGAGAGACTCCAAGAACTGGGTTTGTTCAGTCTGAGTAAGAGAAGACTGAGAGGCAACCTGATAGCCACCTACAAACATGTCAGGGCTGAACACCAAGGTCTAGGGGAGCAACTCTTCAGAAAGGCACCTCTTGGGAGGACAAAGTCCAATGGGTAGAAGATAGTCAAGGAAAAATTTAGGCAAGACGTAAGGAAAAGCTTTTTTCTTTTAAGGGTATCTAGAATCTGGAACACACTCCCAGCAGGGGTGGTGCAGTCTCCATCCCTTGAGGTGTTCAAGAGGAGGCTGGACAAGCACCTCATTGAGTTTGTTTGAGCCTAGTCACCTTGTAACCATGGCAGGAGACTGGACTCAATCTTGCAGGTCCCTTTTAGTCCTTCTATTCTATTTTAATGTGTATATAAAAAGACTAGAATAGAAATATTCTTTGGATTTCTGGTCATTGATATCTCTCTCCTAGCGAGTGTCACCTAATCATTCTAAAGTATGTCAAAACTGTTTTCTATAATTGTATGGTTTTTCATTACAAGAGGCCTAAAAATTAGTTCTGGTTTGACACGTAAAATGTATACATCTTTCTGAGCACATGGTTTTTACTGAGTTTTTATGTTGTGACTAAGTTAAAAACAGGTCTTATATTAGTCAACTTCCAACTAAACTAGACCTCATTATTCAGCTGGAAGGATTATAACATTAGGACCTGTGGCAAACATGGGAGTTCCCAACCAGCCACAGTGCTGGTCTCCCATGGCCTCTGGGCTTGCCACACATCTATCTCACCTGCCACACTTTGCTATTAATTAATTATAATCTTAATTAGGCAGGAGGCTGCCCATTGGATGTCCTGTTCTTCTGGGCCTTTGTATGCAGCTCCAACCACCCCTGTACTGCATTTCAAGCCTCACAGATGTTGCTGACAGCTGTGCTAAGCTCACTCATACTGCCTCCCTCTCACAGAGGCCTCTCACTCTCCACTGGCTTTCACCTGGTCTCTTTCATCCCTCCCTTCCTGGGCCTCACTCATACTACCTCTTCTCTCTCAGGGAAGACATTTACCTTGCCCTCACCCAGAGGGTCCGCAGACTTGCTACTCTTCACCTCCTGGCCAGCAAGCACGCAACCTTTTGGGCATCTCCTGCTACCCTCACCTGAGTGAGCAGGGCAGCTCACTAAATGTTGTGCTGACTCTGCCCCTGGTCTCGTAGCCAGGTAACTCCCCCAACTTCTGTCCATCATGGGGCTGATGGCTCACCCCCTATTCTCTTTGCATCTCGTCCTCTGTTGCTTCCCATTGGCCTCTGGCCCACCTGTGGCCTCAGGCACCCGAAGGCTTACCTGGACCTAACTCCAGCCCCCATGCTACTATAAGCTCCTGCCCTTACCTCCATGCTGTCTCTGGAGCAGCAGCTCCACCAGAAGATGTTCCTTCTTCAGCAACTGCTGCCTCCAGTCCTTCTGGCCTGAGTCTTAAGATGGCCACTCATCAAGACTGGGCTGCACCTGCCTGCTGCCTGCTGCCTGTCCCAGTTCTTAAAGTGGCAGAGCACCATGAGTGCTTTGACATGCACCTTCCCTTTAAAATGGTTCCTGGAGGAGGCTTTTCCCTGCTGCTCCACAAGCAAACTCCCACAGAGCTTGTAACAGCCCCGGAGTGTCAAGCACCCCACTGGTGCTCCACCACAGGCCCCTATTGATAAAACAGTACATAAATACAAATGTATTCCAGCCAACCACATCTCAATACAAAAATAAATCAGACTGTGTAGAAATGATTTCATTCCATTTCTAGGGAAATCGAATCAAGTAATTGATCCTCATTTGAATTATTCAGTTTTTCATCAACAGACTTATTTTCCCCCTTAATTTGACTATTCAAACATCCTACTTCATCAAAGAAGGAATCTGTAGTCCTTTAACAACAGAAACTTTAGCAGGAAAAGGAATGAAGTAACCAATCTGAATATGAAAGAAAAAAATCCTGATGCATGAGGAATGTTTTCCAACTAGTTTTGGAAAGTCTAGATGTGCCTGGAAATATATGGATTTTTTTTCTATTATAATAAAACTTTACTTTTAATCTTTATGCTACTGACATTAAGGCTAAATACAGACAGTGAAAAAGCCCAAGACTGAATTGATTCAGTCTTTGTAGGTTAGTCTAAAATGCAGAGATTAAATTGAGAAACAATTGGACACACTTTCATTTTTGATTCAGAAAATGCATTCACATGCCTGCAGTGGCTCAGGCCAGAAACAGCGGGGGGGCACTATAGTACAGCTCTCTGGCATGTAGCCAGCAAGGGATGTGTATTCACTTCCTCTTTCTGCTGCCCAAGGGCTCTGGGATTTGCATTCCAGAATTACAGCAGTGGGACTCTGCAGGGTTACTCATCATTTCCTCTTCCTACTTCCAGGTGTCTCTAGAATTTGTAGTCCACAGTCACAACCTGCATTCATTTCAGTAAGTTCAGAAGGGCAGGACAGCTCTGTACTCAGGGGAAGGGTGTTTAGCCAGGGGAAGGTGGGTTTAACCCCCTCCCTGGCCCCAGGCCCCAGTTGGGGTTTGCTGGGGTAGGGAGTCCCTGCCTCCACCCTGCCTCCCCAACCCTTATCTGCTGGAGCAGGCATCATGGCCCAACCCAGAGCTGGAAAGCATGCTGAAATGCTGGGGGACTCTGACTGAACTTAGACTAGAAAGGGGTCTGGGAAAGAGGTTTCATAAACTGGTTGGACCCAAATCGGTTAAGTCTGATACAACATTCAACCAGATTTATCTTCAATTAGTTTCAGCCATTTTGAAATTGATTTATATGCGCTGAATTTCTGTTCTGTTACAGATTTAAACCAGTTTCTGATTACTTAAACCAGTTTACATGTAAATTCTGTCCCTGGCCTAAAGGAGAAACTGTCAAATTGAAATTTAGTTAATTTCAAAAGAACCAATTAAAATTAATATCTCAAGTATGACTCCTGTCCTAGAGCCCACCTGCCAGCATTTAAAAATGGTTTTCAGTCATTGCTATTTAGTGAAAGACTTACAAATCACAGGTGATATTGCCTAGATCCCTGATTTTGCTTGTGGTGAAGAAGAGACTTCCACTCCATTGACTTCTATAACATTTCCTGCAGGTCCATCTACAGCAAAACCCCCCAGTTTTGTTTTGTTTTTAAATGCATTACCTCCCCTTCCCTAACCATTTCTAATTTTGTTTCTGACCTCTTTATCCCTTACAAGTAGTTATTAGTAGTAATAGGTAAGCTAAATTCTTATATGAAAAGCCCCCTTTTTATATTGTAAATAGTGTTTTGCTAGGTTTGTACTGATTTTTACTGTTGTATATTGTATTATTATCATTTTCATATTGATTTTTATTGTTTCATATGGATATTGTATGGTTTAGGTCTGTGTTTATAAGTGAACCAAGGTAATGTCAAGTTTCCATTTTGTATGTCAAGCCTCCATCTTGTGTCCTTTGCCCAGGCATCCCCTGTGTTGTAACTGTGACTTATGTCTACCCCTCCCATGTAAACTGGTTCCCGGATGAATGGGAGTGATTGGGAATGATTGAAAAACAATGGTAGCAGGCCTCTATTTAATGGCCTGTAACAACCGGGCCATCTCCTTGCATTGATTCATCCAGGAACCATGGACCTCACTCAGGTCTCCTGTCACTAGGGTCACACAAGGTCTGCCCCTAAAAAAAGGGGCAGTGAAGACAGACCCAGTGGGAATGCCATTTCTATCTGAACCAGACCAGGTCCACATCACACTGCCTGTCCACCCCAGAGGCCCTGCTGGCAACACTCTCTGGACAACACTGAGCTGAAGGAGACCCCGACTGCCCATCGAGGACCAACATTCAGCCTGGGATAGGTAGATATCACTTGTACATTTCCTCTTCCAATTTGGACTCTCTCTCTCTTTCTCCTCCTGGACTTCAGCCTCTTTAACTCCTGCTGCCAGTATGTATGAGTGTGTGTGTACAAAGGAACCAGAAAGATATTGTGTCACCATCTCCCCTGTTCAATAAAACCACTGTCATTTGTAACCCAGAGTTGGGTTGTATTTTACTGAGCCCTGGTCCCTTCCCCATCTTCAATTCTGGCCTCTGTCTCTCTCTCTCTCAGCTTCCCCTCCCCTTTTCCTGCCACCTCTCTACTCCTCTCTGTCCATTCTCTGTTCCCCTGTTGCAGCTTCTTGACCCCGTTGCTTTGTGCTGTCTCTAAGGCCCACTCCCACTGCTTTTTGCCTCCTCTCTGTCCCTTCTCTGTTCCCCTGCTGAAACTTCTTGGCCCTGTTGCTTTCTGCCTTCTCTCAGTCCCATTCCTGCCATCCACCACCTTCTTTCCACGTCTTTCTGCAGCCCTTTCCACCATTTCTGCAGCTTCTAGCCTCCTGGCCCCATTTCTGCTGTCCACCGCCTCCTTTCTGTGCCTCTCTGCAGCTCTTCCTGCCACTTTGAGCCTCTCAGCCCCGCTCATTTCTGCCTCCTGCTGCCTTTTCCCATCTCTCTCTCTCTGTCTTCTGTTCCCAACCTTTCCTGCCCCCCACTTCCCTCTGTGTTCACCAGCTTTCCTGCATACCCTCTGTAGCCACCCCTTCTCCCCTCACAGTCCTCTGTCCTGCCAACAACTTCCCTGCAGATCCTTTGAACTGCCCTGCAGGTTTCCTGGCAGCCGGAGCCTTTCTCCAGCTCCCGGCACTGGCAGCCCCTTCCCCTGTAGCTTCCTGAGCTCCCCAGCAGTCCCTTTCCAGAACCCCTGGCTCCTGGAGCCAGCCCCCCAGTTTCCTCTGTATCCTCTGTATCTCCCCTGCACCCTCTGTCTCAGTTTCCCTCTCCCCACTTACCTTTTGGCTCTCCCGTAGCTCTGGCTTCAGTACCAGCCTCTGTGCTGTGTACTCACCGGCATCACTCCCCTGTTCTGCAGGCTTTGTCCTTTAATCAGTTAAGGTCAATTAACCTAAAGTAACCCCCAAGCCTCAGTTCTTCAGCCCAGCTCTCCCTAGTCTACCGGTTGTAATCCCAGTCCCGACAACTTTCACTCCCTACACTTCCACTTTCTTATCTTAATAGTTCCCCAGGTATCCCAAGTACACTCAAGTTAGGAACTCACTTGTGTGTACGTGTAGGAGAGTGGTATGTATGTGAACTGATATACGTATATGTCACTGTGTGCATGATATACGAATTAGTCATCTGTGTATGTGTATTGGGTGTGCAGATATTGATAATTGATTCTGGTCTAGTTTTTGGTCTGTATTGTGTGTGTAGGTGTTTGAACTGGTGACAGGTATGCATATGCCTAGGCTGGTAATTGACTGTGTATGTGTGTATGCACCTAACTGAATTCTGGTTTTGTGTATGTGCAATTATATACTGCACCCTCCTGTCTAGTGGTGCAATTTTGAGATCCTGGGAGTTGGCCTGACCCCACAGGGCAACACATCTAAGGGGTTCATCCAGGCAGGGCCATCTAAGACAATGCAAGTTAATAAGAATTTTTCAAGTGTATAAAGCAACCCAACTGATGAAAAATATGAGACATTTTCCCCTTTAATATCTTCTTTGTCAATAGCATGAGGTTATATCTAGGGGGTAAAGTTCATACTTCCATCTGAAATTTAAGTATTTTAAGTTGAGTCTTATGTTCTTAACAGGATGGAGACATATAACTTAGTCATGATTTTCATGGGCAATCCTGAAACATTGTCATTTTTCATGAGAGAGATTTTTGAGATAAAGAAACAGATGCCCAAATTTAACAAGATTTCAGGAAGGCTCTGGATATTTATGGATGTCATAATTCATGGTGCCATAATTCATGACATCAGAATGTTGTAAGGGCTTGTTCTGTGTTTTTCCTATCCACAGTGTGCTTTTGACTACTGATCTTTCCTATATACTACATTACGCCTCAAGAAAGGACAGCCTCGTCTAATGAAGTAAACTTCATGCTTCAGGACTTAAACCAATCTCTACTTATTAGAATCCAGGATAGAAGCAGTGTGGAAAACATAATATTCAACTTCTACCCAATATGAGCCCTCTACTGCTTTCCTTGATGTAAATGATACCAACTAGTGTAAAGGGGAATATTTTTTATATAAAATACTGGATTAACACTTGGGTCCAGTATACCAATCCTTGCTATTTACATAAATGTCTCTCATCTACAGATTCAGGAAAGCCAAGATGCTAACAGCAGTTTCACTTAATGCATATCTATGAAAGCCTTAGTTGTTTTGCATCTCAGTGCCTTAATCTTGACAAGACTCCATTGTGGAAACTTTGTGCTATTCCCCTTATTATTCACTAATACATTCTCTTCTGCTAATTTCGAAGAGTATTTTTCTCTAGATTAGAGATTCCAAGGGATAGGGTAGCCACCTCAGAGCTTTCCCTAGACTCTTCATCTGGCAATGCAACACTGCACATTGCACCACTTTGCCTGTGGAATCTCTGCTGGAAAGTTGCTTAAAGAGGGTCTTATCAACTGAAGAAGTGAAGTCTATAATTTATCCTATTGTACGCTTCACTTCTCTCTCTCTCTCTAACCACTATAAAAGAAAATACTAAAGACACTGGTTTTGCCCAAAAACTAACAGCAAGTTAAATGAGATAATATATATTGACAATCCCCCTGATCAACTGAAAACATTAGAAAGGGCTGTACTTCCTTGAGGCATAGCATAGTATGTAGTAATGATCTGTAGACAGAACCACACTGTGGGTGCGAAAAAGTTCAGTAAGAAAAAGTACTACAAATTATGGAAGAAAACCAACTTGGAAAAAGACCCGCAGAGTTAACAGCAATGTAGACTATGATAAAAAAAACCAGGAGAAGAATACACAAGTCATGGGGTGAGATCCTGACCTTAATCAAGTTAATGGAAAAACTCCCATTGATTTAAATGAGGCCAGGATTTTACCTGTGGTTCAGAGAACACAAGTTATGTCCCTGTGGTTGTTTTTTAAAACCAAGCAGGACTGAAGAAAGAATGGCTTCTTTATATTTTAAGGGCAAAAGTGTCAGTTTTCATTGTAACTCTTCAACTTGAAAGCAAGTAACTCATAACAAAAAAAATCACATCTCACAAAGTGATTATTCAACGGAGCTGGATATTTTGGTATGTTTAAGTGTAAAAATAATAATAAAAAAATCAGACTCAGAATATTGTAGAGCGTTACAAAAAGGCTGCCCATGTATGTTTTTCAAGCCTTGTTTTAAAAAATGTCTATTGCTGAAATTCAATAAAGCAATATACTACAATTAGCTTATGCTGTCAGATATGTAAGATATGACCCCAACAACGTGGCAAGTGGATACATTTGCCTGAGAGAAAAGTTGCTCCCTGATATTTAAACTTAATATTTTAAAGTGATCATGTTTCTCCTAGCTTGAACATGGTAAATTATAGTTTTTGTAATCATGAATACATTAAGAGTAGGAAAGAAACTCCCGCATTGATTATGGGCAGTTTTGAATATTAATTCAGTCAGGGTGAAAGTCAATGGTCCTAATTTATTTATCTGTGTTTTTATTCTTATTAAAGAGAGAACAAATAATTAAGTAAAGACAAGTTTTCATTTCAGGCCCTAACATTATCATTTGCACTAACACAGTTATTCCTTATGTGCACTAAAAAAATATTTACATGCATAAAGCTACTGGCATTGCTGAGACTTAAGATTTTTAGCCTTCAGGTGGGCTATTCTTGCCAGCATGTCTAGAGGCTACATTTGACAGATTGCTGATTACAAGTGGTGCGGGGAAGCAGGAATCATTTTATATTCTGCTTCCTTGCTGTTACACACCTTCTTGCCCAGCTTAGAGCCTTGTTACACATTAATTTAAGGTGGCTCCTGGAGCTCTTAAGCCCTGGATTGGCTGCATGTTAACACTTTTAAGTGGTTTACGGCACTCATTATGTAGCTCAAAATTAGGCCACTCCAGGACAGGATTATCTCTAATTCACACTACCCAGCTCCTCTTCCATTAAAGTGTGGCCATTCCCGACACATGTGCCACCCAAGAAGTTCTCCACAATCCCAGGATACAGTGGCTTCTCCCTACACCCATTTTCTATGTGGAGAAATGTGACTGAAACAGCTTGAATTTTGCCTGCCAGACTTTCCATGGCCCCCACTACTCCTGGCTCCCATAAAAGTTCCTATCCACCCAACATGCTCCATAGCCCTCCCTCTCCCTCCTTTCCATCACTACTGATCCAGACTTCTTCTAGCCAGAGACTCCAAGCCATGCAGCCAGAGATTTGAAAGGCACACACACACGACTGCTGATCCAACTTCTTCCAACCCTTTCCATGCCCACCTGCACCCTTTCATTCTGCCAGGCATCACCTGCTCTGATCCACGACAGGGCAGGGGGCTCTTTTTGCTCAAGCTTCCCCTCTCAGGTGGTAGCCTTGGTGAGCACCAGGAATGTCCATCCTGGCCAAGAGGCTGAGGTGCCTGGCCAAAGCAGGCAGCATTACAGGTTCATTACAGAGAACGCTGGGCTCTGGAAAGACCCACGCACCCCACAAACTGAAATTTGCTTGTAGGAGAAAAATGCCCTCCTCCCCTCTTCTTGTCCCTAGAGATAGTGTGGGGGTGTGTGAGAGAGAGGTCTTAGATCCTGTTAAGAGTAAGTCCTGAGCCAAACATAATAATTATGATTATTTATTACTTGTAATACTTGTAGTGCCCTAATGGCCCCATGCATGAGTGGACTATTATTTTGCCCTGCTCTATAGGAGCAGACAAAAAAAAAGCCCCTGCCTTGAAGAGAATAGCTGGCCTGACTTACATCAGTACAGGAAGCTTCGAAGTGGCTGTGGAGCTGTTCCACTGCTGCTATAATTCTCTGATGCCTGCGTCCAGGAACGAGGTCCGCAATTCTTGTTGCGGTAACGCCTGGAACACAGGGTGACGTTTCTAATGGTCGCATATCCTTACAACTTAACAGAGTCAACCGATGCCAAAACTTTGATCTTGTTGAAGTATAAGCAAAACTCCCACTGATTAGAATCCAGGAGAAATTTCACCCTATATATTTTTCTGTTAGCACGAAACCTGTGAGCATGATGATTCTAGCTTGTCTTCCGGGAATAGTGATCTGAATCCCATGTTAATCTGACTAATACTTAGATATAAAGTTTATTTTAGTCTTTTAGACATAATTATGTTTTCTCCCTTATATAAATCACACACGCGCACACACACACATACACATATATATATACAGCAAGAGGCCTCAAGATGTTGTAGGACAAGGTTCTTTGGCTCAAGGCGTTGTAACAAATTTGTTTTTCCTTATTTTTCCTTTACTTGTCCTTAATTCTGGTATACTTCTGAAAGAACTCTTCTACAGTTAGTGGAGATGTTCAGATTTTATATCGATGTAGCTAAGAATAGAATTTCACCTACTGTATTTGTGAACTCTTCCTCCCACAGACATGCAACAATATGCTGTTTCTAGGGCCTTGTGCATTAATTTCCCTCAGGAGTGAGGATGTGATATGTCAACTCTTTCCCCTGTTATTTATGTACTACTTGCCACTTAAGACCTTTCAAAATACAGTGAAACATGGGAAGCCACTTTATCCAGTTTTCACTTGCTGAATTTGAGTGTCAACATTATTAGGGTTTAGATCATCGGGCCTTTTGTGTTAAATGAACTTTAGTCAACACTTGTTCTCTTACTAAAACAGCTTTTTTGATTAATGATAAGATTACCAATAAGAATCTATACTTTTGGCAAACAATTAGCTATGTCACCCTAAAATTTGTTTTGTATGGAATATCAAACTGAAAAAAGTCATAGGTACTATGGTTGGAGGAGAACTATTAAAATTATTCTTTTATGTTAAATACCATTCTATTTTGCTGTGATGATGATAATGATGATTATTACGTATCTAGATTTTTAAAAAGAATTACAGTAGACTCGTTTGTAAAAACCCTAATCTGGGATTAAAGATGAATACATAAATATGAAATTTTAAGTAAAAAAAATACAGCTTTCATAATGGTATTTTCAGATCCTATGTATTTTGGTTGTTTTTTTCTCTTTTTCTTTAAATAGAAAATACAGACCTGAATATAGGAAGGTTTGTCTGTGGTTTAGACACATTCTTAATAAAGATTTAAATCAATTATACTAAACCACATTTTTTGTTATTATATAAATGCCTAGCATCAAAACCACTTTATTTTAATGGATATATAAGCATGTAAGAATAGATAAGTCCTTACCCTGAAAAACTTACAATCAATATTGACATGACAGAGATTCCCATTTGAAATATGGGAAAACAAGGTGCAAAGTGATTAAGGGTCAAATCCAAATTAACCTTGTAAGGGCTTCTATTCAGGTGTTGAAATGAATATGATCCAAATTGATAGGGTCCAAAATACATGTTTCTTATCCAGTACATGAGAATACCTCAGTGCTTTTTATGTATGATCCAGATTGTCTAGGTCTCAGCCCAGTCACAGGGAAGATGCCTACTTGGTGGCAGCAGCAGTAAATTTAGCATAAACACAATACCGCACTAGCCCCTTTTGTACAAACCCAGTGGTTCTGATGGTGACAGCGTCTGCTACCTTTTGTCCAACAGCTGAGTGCATTTGCCCAGGAAGCTGAAGACTTGGGTTGTAGATCACCTTTAGACCTAACAGGCTGAGTAGAAGTCCCTTGCATTTTTTCTGTGGAAAGTGGCCCCCTGGACAGACACGAGTGCAAGACTGTGTGGCTACAAGAGCATCTCTTTTTATATCCCTATGCATACAGGAAGCTTACTAAATCTGGAACAAGGCCCTCACACCACATGGTGCTCCAGGTAGCGGAGTAAAGTGTAGCTATATAAACCTGTTGCCAGGGGTGGACTGGCCAATCACCTAGGAGTGCTAACTAGCTTGCCAAAAGTGCCACAAGGACTAATTTACCCTGTTCCAATTTAGAAGAGAGCTTTACAGGAACAACACAGCTTGCATGACAGTTCCACTGCCTGGCACCTTTCAATTCATTATATAATACAGAACAAATTGTATGGTGACGTCACTAATTATTATGGTAAGTTTACAATATAAACATTGCATTAGTGCAAAGGCAGTCCCCTGGGGGAGGAGAGCCCTGGGTTACAGCACCTGCCGCCTGCCAGATCTGATTACAAATGTTACATTACACAGACATTGGTTAAAAACAAAACAATAAAATAACCCTCGTAGCACGGGTCAGACCACAGAATTCCCCATCCTGGGAACTCCCTATCCCAGGGGAGTGCAACTCATAGGCTACAGTCACACTCCCTCTGGCATGCTTTCATTAATGTATTTTCAGTTCTGGTAAATTGTCAAAAACTCATTGTCTTTACAGCACAGCCCTGGTGAGGGCCTGTGCTGCTGGAACATCCCTCCTTTGAAGCTCAAACAGTCATAGACTTCTTTGTTAGACCTTCCGTTTACTGAGATCAGCCTCATCATTTATACCGTCTGTGGAGGAATCAACCTTTCTGCCTGCCTGTCCCCCTCTGGTCACAAACTCTGGAGGCACCTGGTCTCCATGGTAACAGGGCTGGAGACACTCCTGAGGGCGGGGAAACCTGTTCCAATTTGTCTCAAGTTTCCCACCACTGCAGGTCACGTGACTAGTTTTCTCACCTTTCTATCAACCTGGTTGCCTGGGGTTACCCTAACTTCTATTGCTTGGCCACTGACCTCCAAAGATGTCAATCTCTGAGTTGATTTGTGATGCTTTCTAAATTGATTGGTTAACACTCAATACACCTGGCTTTCATCAAGCCCCCAAAGGTAATGCCAATAGGGCTATATACGCTAAGACTGCTTTGGGGGTGGGGGGGAGGGGGGAGCAGCCATGATGAAGACACAGAAAATGGCTGAATATCTGCAGCTCTCTCTCTCTCTCTTTCTCAACACATGGACACACTACAAACTGCCTGCCTTCAGAGGAAAACTCTGTCAGCCTCTGGATGATACTTGTGAGTAAGCTACTAGAAACCTAATAAGATATATAGCTTGCAGTAACGTGGATGCATGATCAAAGGCTACCCAACCAAATTGTTTTCTCTAAGGTTATTCTGTGATACTTCTCTATCCTGCACCCTCCCTAAAGCCTTCCGACTGGAATCAATAAAGTTCTTCACTGTATCAAGTGTGGTTGACTTATGGGAGAGGCATGCCTTTGTGCCCCCTTGATCTAGCTGACTAAGCTTCAGGCTAGAGGGAGCACCCCAAGCTTTTGCAGTGGGTCAAGCACCCTCCAGAACTACAGGGCCTGTGTGCCCCAGGGAGCACAGGGCCCAGAAACAGTCCAGACCCCTGGGTGGTGGCAGTGGTATACCCAGGCTTGCAGGTGTGCTCCAGGAAGGGAGGTGGCCAGATGTGAGGTGCTCCCATGGAGGCACTCGGAGCTTGGTAGGTGGAAGGGTGCAATCAGGTGGGTGGCTCAGTGCAGGAGCACCCCTTACTAACCCACCACACCATCTACCAAATTTTCTTGAATGTTATGTTTCAACAAGACATAAAGGGCACATCCACACATGCAGGCATGTGTGCTTGCAGCAGTTCAAATAGCAGCACACAAATTTGTGCCAGAGATATGTGCCTCAGCACACATGCCTGAACATGCACTTCTGTGTGGGGCAAATTATGCCACTTGAGGCAAGCTGTCCCTGCCCAGCTCCTGCTGGATCGTCAGCCAGGGGGAGCTACAGCCTGGTGCCAGCACCTAGTAAAAGCTCCTAGCCAGAGTTTTCCCCCATCCCCAACCCCCATCTCTTGCTCTCTCACACACACCCCTGCTACCACCTACCCCCTTCCCCATACCATTGCATCCCCCGTGTGGTACCTGGAACCAGAAGCCCCCCCCACCCCCCCACAGGATGGGGCTGAATGTCCCACCACTGGTGTGAACAGAGGGCAGCACTGCAGTGTGGCAGTTGCCCCAGCAGCCACAGCTTCTGCCAGGATGTCCTGTCCTGTCCTGTCTGGCAGCTGGGCACACAGGATGTGCAATGTGTGGGGGAATGTGGGGTTTTGGGGGTGAAGGGGTATGGGGTGGTGGGTGTGGGGTTTTTGGGAG
>NW_017728995.1:14649343-14649567 GCF_001723915.1 Gavialis gangeticus
AAGGGGTAGGGGGTGGTGGGTGTGGGGTTTTTGGGAGAGGCTGGGAGTGCTGTGGGTGTAGAGTTTGTGGGGACAGTGTGGAGCTTGTGGGCTGGTGTGGCATTTGTGCAGGGGTTTGGGATGGTGTGGGGCTTGTGGGTGTGCAGTTTGTGGGTGGGTAAGTTGTGGGGCAGTTTGGGATGTGGAGGGACTGAGTGGGGGTTGAGGGACTGTATGGGTGGGGG
>NW_017728995.1:14650204-14655219 GCF_001723915.1 Gavialis gangeticus
CAGCAGCAGCCTATTTGTCCACCTTTAAAAATATGCATGGGGCAGCAGCCATCAGGGCGCTCATGCCCACTGCTGGACCAGCAGCTGCACATGGCATTGGCCCAGCCTGCATGCCGTCAGATAGAACTGGACCAGTTCTTGCTGCCACCTTGGCTTCTGGCACCACAGGCTTTGAGACACCACAAGAGAAACATTCTCATTCATCTGGATGTGGCCGAAAAGTTCATTTACTTGTTATCAAGTAATGTTGTGTACACCACTGTATATGTATTCCCTTGATGAAAAAGGAATTGGTGGCCTAATTCTGTTTTCACTAAAACCAATGGGAACTTTGTCATAAATTTCAACGGAAGCAAGATTACATTGCATGTTCCTGAATGGTGAAAATACAGAGTGGACATAGTATAATGCACAGATGTACTAGAAAGTAATTATGTGTTGTGAAGAAAGCCATGATTCCTATGATGTTATTTTATATTCTATTTCATTTCTCAATATCTTTCAGTACTTAGTTTCTGCATAATGAGTTGATGAAGTTTTAGTTGTCCCATTGTTTTATCATCTGCCATTCTTTTCAAAACAAATTATGCAGTTATGGAATCCTTATACTTAGGAAAAGTTTTTTTCCCAAAAAATCTCATTAAAAGAAACTTTTAAAATCAAATAATTAGTGATGCTATTTGATGTGGGAGAAAATATAAGTATAAGCTCCTGTAAACCATTGCCATTTTTAATGCCTTAGGCCTTTTCTACACATGGGTTTGAAAAATTGTCTTTTAAAGTATGCTAAATAAGTTTTTAAACCCACTTTTTACACCTCAAAAAATATTTTATTTTGTTTTTTGGGGTGGTGGTTTGTAGGTTTTTTTGTTCCTTCTGGTTATGTTTTCTTTTTGAGAGAGAGAGAGCAATAATTGGCAAGTCCCTCTCTCTTTAGATGCCAGCTAGCAGGAATACTGGGGTAGTGAATGGGACAGAAACAAATGAACTAAAATAGAAAGGAATAGCAGGTTATGTGGAAGAGAGCACCTAAAAACACAGAATCTAAAGATGGTTATATCCCCCTGCCTACAAGCAAGATACTGGGACTATGTCTCAGCTACAGATTGTTAGAATGCATTTCATACATGACCTTTATGCCAGAGGCCTGGCATAGAGCTGGATTTGTCAGCCATGCCAATCAATGAATTACTAGGGTAGTTTGGTAAACTTACCTTGTAGTTACTTTTTCTCTAGATGAATGAAGCTGCTGGAATAGATCTTAGGACATCTTTCTAATTTTATCTTATTAAGTGGGGATGTTTTGATCATTTGCATTGCTTCACTGGGATCTGAACAATTTTAAAACTGTTTGAAAAGCCAGTAGCTCTCTTCTCTAGAAACACCCATAATTGTCTCAGAACTCAGCTGAAGATGTATTTATAAGACAATGTCTACCTGTGGGACTTTAGAAAAAAGGAGTTATAGATTTGATTTGGGTAAAGATCAATGTACAGATCACCATGATGTACATTTAAAATGGCTGAACAATAATATATTAATAATTAAGTATAAACTCATTTATTTTTATAGCTCATTTTCTTGCTTCAGGTTTCTGTGTGGCTTTGTAATGTCTATCAATTGCATGAAATAAGAAGTCTGTCCTCTTCAGGATAATTTCTCAAAAATTTACTCCAAAAATAATTTGTTCTTCATATGATGCTACTTAAAACTGTCACTGCTGAGATGTTTTTCAGTTTCATTTGTAAAGAGGAACTCAAATATCTACTCCTGAATAACTTTGAATTAAAAAACTTACGTGCTCCACTGCTTTGTGATGACTGTGTTGTTGAAATAAGTAGCGAAAATGGTCTGAGTGTATTTCCACCTCAGGAAGAATAGATTGTAAACATCTTGGCATTGACCGTTTGAGTGGTGTGAAATGAACAACAAAACAGGAAGCAAATATATGTTCATTATGACTTCCAGTCAAGCCAGGGTACCATTAAAAAAGTCATATTACCAAGAGACCAGACCAGTTCCTTACCATGGGATTAATGTTGTCCTGACATCGCTGCACAGTTCTTGTCACCCCATACAGAACAGTAAACTTTCACAAACCTTGCACACTCAGCTTAGGGTTGGGAAGGATTGCAGATTTAGCATTCAGGGAAACGTGATAGGGCTGTGCAAAACAGCACCATTGCATTTCAACTTCCGTTTCACCATTTTGAAGGGACAACGTTTTGTTTTGCTGTTTCAAAGCATCGTTCCATTTTGTTTTGTTGAAATTGTTTCTCTGTTTCAGTGCTGTTTCGGCGCGTTTCAATGTTTCACCCATAGCCTGTAATGGGGAATCATAAAAATGCCTATAACTTCATCATTTCTTTCCTGATTCAAATGAAATCAGCAGGGATGGTACCTCCTATGGGAAACTGCACCTCAAACTGTTCAGAGAAAAACTCGTGTCACCTGTAAGTTTGAAGGCACAGAGAAAGTGCAGTTCAAACCATGCTTTTTATGCTGTGTTTCCATCCCTCCCTCAGAGCACTGGGATTGGAAGGGACCTCAGGGAAGGATCACAGTCTCACTGGCCAGCTACACATGTCAATATCAAAGCAGTCCTTCCCTCCTCTCCCACCTGCCTTTCTTTAGTTTCTGTTTAGCTGCAAACAAGCCTGGCTTCAAAACTTGAAACATTTAGAAACTTACAAAATGTTTTGAGTGCCCTTGTTTCATTTCAAAGATGTTTCAAAGACTTTCATTTCATTTCAATTTCAGTGTTTCAAGCTTGAAACAGGTTTGAAACAAAACGCTCGTTGAAATTTTGCACAGTTCTAGAACATGGTATGAAGATATGGGAAAACCACATCCCAATGGGTGCAGCTCTTCTGCTGCTCCCAAGCACAGAACACCACCAGAAGAAAAGAAAAGAAAAAATAACAGCTTGTCACTTTTAGTGGCACCACTTTCAGTACATGCTTCACGTTTTTTGCTAAGGCATAGATAGGTATACCAAAGAGTTTCATCCATCACTAGTAGTTAGGTGAAATAACTTTCCTGCCCCAATTTACCTCTGAAAAGTCAATATATTCACCTGTTAAAAACACATAAACTTGTGTTTCTCATGTTGATTTTACCTGTCATTTTAAACAATTTCCACACACTTGAATTTTTTGCTTGTACTTCTACTCATATTTTACTTGACTTCAGCCTGACTTTCAGCACAGCTGAGTTTAACATCATTCTTAAAGTGCCTGCGGTATGTTGCTTGCCTGCTTACCACAGTCTAGAATGGGTTGAATCATTCCTCTCTCTGTTTCCATGGGTAACTTTTGCCCTTCTCCCATGGTACTTAGTTTTGATTTTCTTGAGAGTACAACTGGGATTTGTTGTTGTTGTTGTTGAACTTCTGAATGCTGCTTCTGGGTCAGATTAGTCATAGTCAAAATAATAGATTTCAATTCTGAGTTGATGACTAAGTTGTCAGCCAAGCCAACTAAAACAAATCATATAACTATTATTCCTTCAAACCCTGTTGTAAATATAGTAGCATGAATTAGAACCTCTCTCTTTTTCCTGCGTTGCTGTTGCTAAAATAAATCAGTTATGTTCAAGATTGGCTTTCACCATCAGCTCTAGGCTACCTCAAAATTTGTTCTGGCTTTTGATAGATCCATATTAAATCCCAAACCATCCATTACCATTTGTCCATAGCTCCCCCAGATTAGATTTTTCTAATGCTCTGCTTTGTAGTTTGCCAAACAGACAAGTTATCAACCTTCAGGTTATGCAAAATGCTGCTAGTGTCACATTCAAACAAACAAAATACACATTACTTCAAACCCAGCATCATGTATTAGCCTTAAAGAAACCAAGTGATGAATGAAGAGTCAGTTTCTCTTCCTTTGTGGTCCTTTCAACAAATGCTCCCAAGGATAAGACATTTTATATAAATATAAACATTTCTTAATAATAGGTGTTTTTCCTTCTCCTCACACGCACTAAATACAACTATTTTGCAAATGGAAACTCTGAGAATTAATCATATTTAATATACACGTGTCTGACACAGGACACATCAGGGGCCATAACAGGCTAGAAATACCTCCTGGCATGGCCTTTCTTAGAATTTAGTCATTATGGACATTTTTACACATGCTCCGGGGGTGGGGAGAGGGTGATTTAATTAGAGCAGCTCTGAGAGCCACTCTACTTAAAGTGCCACAGCGTCTCATGTATCAGCACCCCCATGCTTCAAAATGGTGGCAGAGGCACTTGAACTAAAGCTTATTCAATGAGCTTTAGTTCAAGTGCTCCTGCCTCCATTTAGAAGTGCGAGGGTGCTGGTACACGAGACGTAGGAGGCTACTAGAGTGCAGTAATTACCATGCTCCAGCAGACTTGATTAATCAAGTCTACTCCAATACATTATAATTACAGCCCATTGGAGCAACGCCTGCAGCATGTCTATAGGCACTTTATTTGTCTAGGGTCAAAGATAGGTTTTAATGGATAAATTCTTCCTTCCTTATATCCATTAGGATCTAATGGATACATTCTTATGTCTCTTTTGTGTCAGAGAGCTTATCTATATGATGCAGAATCTGCATAAACATTTCTAAAATAGCCTTTGACTCACTGGACATGTCACGTTTAGAAGAGGCAGCAGAGGGTATCAGTAAGGGGGATCACCAATGAGAAGAGTTATAGTTAGACAGCTTTAAATTCCAGGTATACTCCAGTTGTTTCTGAGCTATGGAAGTACACTTTTCACTCCCACTTTATTGTCTTTTCTGTAATCTGTAACATTGACTACTTTTCCTGTTGGTTTTTTTTTTCCCCAATCTCATCTTTATGAATTTTCCCTTGTGTCCCTCATCCTGCAACAATTTCCCTGTCCCTGTCAGTAATGTTTGCTTATGAGCCGCATAAGTCCTAATTTTCCCTAAGAGTTTGTAGATGGATGAGGTGGGGTGTGTGTGTGTGTGTGTGTGTGTGTGTGTGTGTGTGTGTGTGTGTGTGTGTGTGTGTGT
>NW_017728995.1:14655282-14656094 GCF_001723915.1 Gavialis gangeticus
GTGTGTGTGTGTGTGTGTGTGTGTGTGTGTGTGTGTGTGTGTGTGTGTGTGTGTGTATTTGGGCGAGATGAGGAGAAAGAAAGGGGTAGTGTAGATGTAACTATCATAATAAGATTATGTGAGAAGTAAGAACAGACTTCTAACTTGTATTTCTATAGAGCAATCAACTGTCTTTCCAAACACAGAAGATTGTAAAGTATGAGTTATCAGAAGCAACTTGAAACTTAATATTTCGAACTTATGTTCTAAATTGCAAATAAACTTCATTTTAGGTTATAAATCAGAATGAATTACTTTGCACATATTTTATATTATTGGGGAAATTCTTATGAAGTTCATGTTTTCTTTTGTTTTCTCTCAAAGTATGACACACTCTGTTTCTGCAGAAAGTCATTCCCCTTGGTTTATATCCAGGATAGCTTTTTATGACTCTCAAGAATTTCAAGAAATAGGAGCCGAATAGGTTCAAAGAATATTGCTATCACAAGGTCTTATCATTTTGCACTATCCCATTCATGTATTTGAACACGTCCAGCCCCTCTAGAAGCTCTCTAACCCGGTCCTCCCCAACCTGAGGAAAACGCCTCCAGGTTGGGGAGGACCAGGTTAGAGAGCTTCTGGAGGAGCTGGACGTGTTCAGATCAGTGGGTCCAGATGCTCTCCACCCCAGGGTGTTGAGGGAGCTAGCAGAGGTTATTGCAGGGCCTTTGGCACAGCTTTCCAAGCGTTTGTGGTGCTTGGGCTAGGTGCCAGATGATTGGAAGATATCCAACGTGGTCCCCATCTTTAAAAAAGGGAGAAGGGAGGACGCG
>NW_017728995.1:14656152-14699636 GCF_001723915.1 Gavialis gangeticus
CATTGAGAGGGTCCAGAGGAGGGCCACCCGCATGATCCGGGGACAACAGGGCAGACCCTACAGTGAGAGACTGCGGGACCTGAACCTGTTCAGCCTTCACAAGAGAAGGCTGAGGGGGGACCTGGAGACCATCTATAAACTCACTGGGGGGACCAGAAGGGTTTGGGAGAGACCTTGTGTCCCCTTGCGACCCCTGGCATAACAAGGAATAACAGACATAAGTTGTTGGAGAGTAGGTTTAGATTAGACATCTGTAAGAACTACTTCACAGTTAGGGCGGCTAGGATCTGGAACCAACTTCCAAGGGAAGTGGTGCTGGCTCTTACCCTGGGGGTCTTTAAGAAGAGGCTTGATGCCTACCTGGCTAGAGTCATTTGAGCCCAGTTTTTCTCCTGCCCAGGCAGGGGTCAGACTTGAAGAACTATAAGGTCCCTTCCGACCCTACTTCTGTGATTCTATGATTCTATTCTTTATGTGTCTTTATATAGAATACTCTATGTGTTTTAGTCCCACCTTTACAAGGCCTGATCCAAAGCCCTTTGAAATCAATTAAATTCCTTCACTCTCTTCAGAGATCTTTGGATAAGTTCCCTAACTCAACTACTTTATTCATTCAGCATATACATATAGGCCAAACATTCCTTTTTTGGGTTCACTTCACTACTTCTATCCTTGCAAATTTCCTGTTAGTGCTTAAGAGAGAGTTTCATATCTGTCCCTCACCAATATGTAGTGGAAACTGATCCAAAGCAAAAAATTGCCTCCTCAGCCATTAACATATAGGCCAAATCCTCAGCTAATGTGAATTGTCATAGTTCAATCAAAACCAATGGGACTATAATGACTGACACAAACTAAGAATCTTGTAAACATTTTTTAAAATTCTCAAAAATGTTAAATTTCAGATTTGCTAGCAAGTTCTGCCCTTTGCATTTTTTTTGAAAAAAAATATTCAGAGCTCCAGAAACTGATTTTAATTTTAAAATAAAATTTAAACTTCCAGTATATGCACGTGTGTGTGTGTGTATACATGAGTGTGTTTGTATTTGCTAAGGTAATTACAATTCACACAGTCCCATGAAAACATTAATCTTTGTGCATTCTTGGACTGGACAAAGTAATATATGGGAGGTAGGGGACAGATTTTCAAAAGTGTGCAATGCTGAGTGCTGAACTGGTTTGAAAATCAATCCCTGGTTTTGAAAATCTAGGACTATAAAGCACTATTCACCATCATTCTAGCTTGACAAAATTAAAATGCCACTGAAACCAATGGAAGCCAATGGAATTGCCAACATTTAACTGGAGTAATGCAGTGATTAATATGGCCCTTTGTCTCCCTAAAAGCTAGAAAACGTCTGTATCAATAGTACAACCCCTTAAGCAGGAGGTTCATGTGGTTAGAACTGCAATTACATGCACGAGTAACTTTTAGAATTAAACACAGCTGTCCTTGGTTATACAGGCAAGAATAAAGTAGGCAGTGCAGATATTATCCAATCCTAACCTACACACTTAGGGCCAAATTCACTGTTGGCAAAAGCAGCAGTAACTCTGGTGGAGTCATTTCAAAGACTTAATTTAAAAAGAGGCATAAGTCAATGTGAGCTCCAAATATACTGCAGTTATTATACTTCATATATCAGGTCGTAAAACAATTTGGGACACTTGGAAATGAAGTGTAATACAGTATCACCTCATAAATCTGGATATAAAAGATCTGGAATTCTTAAAAATCCAGCACTTTTTAAGCTTCCCCCTCTGCTCTCCCAGAGGTGGAGGGGGAAGCTTGCACAGGGCAGCGGCCACCACCATCCACCACCCCACACTGTGTGGCCACTGATCTGGGACCAGCCCCCCCATCCCCCTGGATAAGGAAGGGGAAGTTTGCAAGTGGCAACTGCTGCCACTATCTACCACCCTGCACCACCTCTCCACATGCGGCCACTGCTCTGGGACTGGCCGCCGCTACTGTGCTCACTCCCCCCTCCACCCCCTCCCGCCCCCGCCACTCCATTTTCTTATTTCCAGCAGGTACTTGGTCCCAAGCATGCCGGATTTATGAGGTTATATCTTATATAAATGAGGAATTACTATTCTATGAAGAAGAATTAGACTCCAAATTATGGGCTACCAAGAGCTACACGGACTTTTTTTAACAACAGACATTGTCACAGGCAACTTGACCATATCATGTTTTGAATGCTGTAGTGTGGCCATTTCTGGAAACTTTTCAATGGCACAGTTGCACATATTCAGTGTTTGTAATGATAAGACAACAGAGCCATTACATGATGTTTTAACTAAGTGTATATTGCAGGGATCAGTAATTTATGCCCGCTCCCCCACCCTGCTCCTCCTTGAGCCTGATTCAGCCTGTAGAGAGGCAGGACCCAGAAAGGTCCACTCCAGTCTGGACTGGCATGGAGGATTGGGTGGTACACAGCTTTGCCAAGTTGCCTGTCCCCTCAGCAGCACCTTCTTGCACAGCCCTTCATGCTGCTGTTTGTGCCTGCCCTTACCTTGCTGCAGAGGGACCAGGTATTAATTTTGCAGTGAGAGAACTGCAGGCAGCTTGAGCTCTCCAGGGGCTGGAGACTTGCACCTGTGCCAGAGAGCCGGGTTGCAAGTTCCCATCTGGGGCAGTAAAATGTTGCTGACCCTTGGTGCATTAGGCAGCCTAATGACAGATACATGGGCTCAAATGTTGTGGTTTGAAGAGATCCAGTAATTAAAAAAAAAAAAAAAAGAATCAACAGCATTTACTTTTTTTGTCTTTTTATATTCTGCCTTTTTTTCTATATTATATTTCTCTGTGTTGCAGAGTAGAATAAAACTGTATATATGCTGGGTTTAGGTCTTTACTCAGAGCTAAATAGCTGACTGCTGATTTGTAATTCTGTTACCTTTTGTATGCCTAAATGGCACTTATTGCCACATAAGTGGCTTTTTGTCACTTCCATTCAGTTGGCCATTCTATTACCTGTGTGGTGTGGATGTATAAGAGTACTCATGTATACAATAGACAATGCACTGACTGGGCAAGTAAATACACAGTGAAAATGTATATATCAGGAAATAGCCAGATCAAAGCCAAGCTAACAGGCATTGGAGGTCAGACATCCCTTGTTTTGGGCCCAATAACTGAGTGGTTATGGCACTCACCTAGGAAGTGCAGAACTGGATCCTAGTTCCTTGTTACTAATGGGGCTGTAACTTCCTTATTGTTCTCCATCCAGTGACTTGTAAATGTAAGGTACAGTGGCTCAGCTTTAAAAAGAGCACTCAGGTATTGGAACTAAAACATGGAAGGGCCTTGCTCCTCCTTCTCCTGCTCTTTTTTTGCCCCCAGAATTTATTTTTATGATAGTGCATACATGTATCTAGCTGTGTAGGTTCCCTGCCAGTTCATAACCAACTCAACATTTGTAGCATTCAACATACTGATACTGTATATAGGTATTATAATCAGAAATGGTATGTAGGTGTCACTTGGATGCATAAAGACTCATAAAATTCTCCCTCAGAATCACTTTGTTTTCAAAAAAGTTAGCATGGTAAGTAAATTAGCTACTAGTCATCAGGTACCTGGTTCCTATAAGGTTTTGGGCCTCAATTTCCAGTGAGAGTTGCAGGCTTCCCACTCTAGTACTTAGTTTTGGAGAAGGAACCCTGTTCATATGTGACTCCCAAGTGTGCAAGGAGCAAGCTAGAGAGAAGAAGAGAGAGGAAAAGGCTCATCTGAGCTCATGGGTAGATGACCTGAAAGTTCAGTGAGTGGAATAAAAAGCAAGTCCAATCTTCTGAGAGCAGACAGTCCCTGTATCAGGGCAATCTGTCCCCTTAAGAAGGGACAGCCAGCCTTGTTAAGGGCATTCAGCCATGAGCCTTTGGGTAATAAAGGAGTTTAAAAACACCAGAAGAGAGGGCTGAGGGACAAGACTGTGAAAGGACAGCTTAAGAATAAGAACCAAGCAGCGACTGAAACTGCCTGCTACAAGAGAAGGCACAGGGCATGTAGTGCATGTCAGGGACGGGGTTGGGGGGAGAAGAGGTGGCCTTTTTCCTGGAATCTCTTAAGTATATGCTGAAAAACTTTGCCAAAGCAGGATGTTTGCCACTGTGGTCTCCCTGATTTACCTATGGCAGGTGAGGATGTTATGGCTTGTGTCAGACTGTGTAGTTTTGCTAAGAGGCTTAATAATGGATTTGTGTGGGATGGTTTGGATAGCGATGATCCTGCCTTGGGCAGGGGATTGGAGTAATGACCCATGGAAGTTCCTTCCAGCCGTGCCTCTCCACGACTTTACAGGGCCAGGCTGCTGCACTGTGAGCCAGACCGAAGAGGGTCCCACCGCAAGTGCCTGTGATAGGGCAAAAGAGTTTGGTTTTCTTGGCTTATGTCTGTTACCTTAGGGACTATTTTCTTTATGAAGCTTGGCTGAGGTGCTCACAAGGGAGCAAAGCTGCCTACCAAAGCTGGCAGGCCAGGCAACCAGCATGCACATGGTAAAGAGTGCAGGTAGCATCTCAAGGGGAACCCTCACAAAAATGGGACCTGATTATGAGACTGGGGCTTTTCTAGACGCTTCTGAGTGTGCAGCTAGGGAGTATCAAAGACCTCGGGGTCAGTGAGCTACTACACTAGTTACAAAATAGGAAGGAAACCCTTGGCTCCTACAGAAGGTCCCCTGATCAAAGGGAAGGACATGACTGAGATGCACTTAAAAATTTGTGTTTTAAAGGAATAAATCTGAAAGCTTGAAGGAGAGGGGCTGAAATCCTGCCACTGAATGTTTAATAAAAATGTACGTTTTTATAAGTATGTTCAAACTTTAGATCCACCACAAAGGTTTGTATATAACAGCAGCAGCAAATGAAACTCTTCAAACAGAATGCATTTCAACTGTCTCCAATACTGAACTGCAATATTTGGAGGAGTTACTTTAATATATTGAAGATGAAGGGGAGTACAAAACAAAAGACATTGCAAGTTGTTTGAAGGATTTTTTTTCTTTCTCAAGATCTTACAAATATCCTTCAGATTTTCCTTTTGACTTTTAAGAACGTATCAGGGCAATCTCTTCTCAAAAACATCAGTTGTTAAAAGGTCAAGAAAATGTAGTGGTTCTAGTGGGAGAGATCAATTAGGAATGCGTGCTGGTTAGGTGATTAAGTTTTAAAAGCTGTTCATGCTAAAATAATACCTTTGATATAATGTATGCGATTGCACCACCAAACCGTTTTAATTCTGTAGTGGTTGTATGAACTTTTCAAAAGGTTCTTCAGGAAAAACAATATTAAATCCTTTGGAGCTGAAATAGATTGAAAATCTCATGAAGAAATTAAAATGTAAGAAATGAAGTTTCTCCTACTAAACTCTTATCACCTTTCTGATATGCACATTATGCTAATACTTAGCCCAAATATGGAGTGTCACAGCTATCACTTTGTTTCACTGCCCTTCTGGAATTCAGGCTACAGCTCATGAGGTTACTTAAGCATGTGCCCAATTTTATACACAAAAGTGATTTCACTGGTTTCAGTGATGCTTAGCATCTTGAAGAACTGAAACCAAAATCAACCATTTTCAAGAATATTTTGGAATGTATTCTCATTCATGTGCTGTGCAAGCCACAAACTTTGGATTTAAAAGTCTTTTGAAGCCAATAGCTAGAATTGCAATCAGGTATCTGGACCCTAGTCCTCTTTTCTAAACATAACCTATATAGCTTATTTTTATTTAGATAGCTATGTAATTAAATAACCTATCTCCCTAGGAGATTTGCTTTCCGTTGTGTACTCTCAATCCTCGAATACCACAATATTTCCTCAGAAGTATTTCCACTACCAATGATGCTACTTGACCTTTCATATTGTCCAGGTTGTGTATAGAGTTTATTCTCATATCGATTACATCCCAGAAGCTTCTATACTCCAGTTTACATATTTATTTTTCAGTAATATGTTAATCAGACCAAGCAAAACAGTACGAGCAACATAATCTATTTCCTTCTTATAATCAGATGTAAATCTGGTTACTTGAGGGTAAGTGAGAATCAGAGTAAGTAGGAAAATCAGAGCCTCTTGGTTTATTTGTAATATTACGAGTCAAAGGGTTGATCATTACGAAACATGTTAACTTATACTATAAGCAATTCTACATTTAATGGCTAGGTTACTCTAGGAATATCTTATACTGTGAAAGTTAGGTTCAAACTGGAATTCTCATTACATTAATGAATCCCAAAATACTAAACTATATACACTACAATTTATGTAATCTTTTAGTTTCTGTGTCAAAGCAGGTGCACGTCTCTAGAAGTTCATCATGCTGTGCAAATTATGAAGATTTTCATATTTTAATATTAAACCATTCATTTTATAAAATAGAACACCTGTAATTTTATGTGTGCAAAACTTCAGAAACAATTACCTTTCATGAGTGGACACCTTTTGATTGAGGCTGTCAGAAGTGCCTGTATAGCCCTCTTGCTATAATAAATGGGATATTCATACCCTAATTTCCATAAAAATAGATTTTACAGAATAACTGTTCTGGGATTTATTAGATTTTCCTTCAAAGCATTATAATTATCTCATGCATCAGCCATAACTAGTGCTTATTATAAGTGCCAGTTGCAATCATTTTGCTGATTTTGTTGATGTTCAAAGAATACAGAAGATACATTTTCAGGTTACCCAGAAAAGGCTAGTTTATGTGCTTTCATACTGTGTGTTTAATTTATTTTATTTTATTTAACCTAATAATAAACTTATTTTTGTCATTATGTTTCAATTTAGGAAAAAAAGATTGATATATGAGACATAATTGTATGTCATCATTGTAACTTGGAACTGAGATCTCAGTCTATTTTTTTACCTGTCCATGCTCCATATACCAGCAGTAACTTTTATAAACCAAGTGGATAGCTTGATGAAAGAGATACTTTTTAGTGCCTCTAAGGCCCCCCCTTTACATGTTAGATGTATCACAAAATTACTGGGTTAATTGCACAGTTAATTTAGATTGGAAATTATTAACTATCACACCATAAAAAGGTTCAACCAGCTATAAAGTTGGAGTTGGAAAATGTGTAGTCTCTTTATAGCTGATTTCTATCCAGTTTTAATTTTTACATGTATCTGTAGTTGGTTTGGGGTTAACTAGCTCGCTAAACAGTCCTTCAGTATCTTTTCACAGGCTCACAGCCTCTATTTATTATCCTTACACCTCCAGGCAAGCTCCCTCCCAGCAAAAGTCAACATAACATAAGCCGTACACAGTCTCTGATGCACTCATGGTCTCTCCAGGCCTCATGATTGTCTTCACACTTGCAGGCCAACTCTTGGGATGACAGCACTCCAGGCATAGTCCCTGGGCTCCACCATGAGCTGACCCATTGACTCTCTCCCTCTCAGCTCTCCACTCTCAGGCTGTCTTGTTGAAGGCTCTCAGCTCACAGCTCTCAGCTGTCTGCCTGTCTCTAACTCCTCTCCCTAGAGGCCTTACTCTCCCCCTCTTAGTTCCTTCTGGAAGTGTCTCTCTCCCACTCCGGTTCTTTCTGTAAGTCTCTCTCCCCTAACTTCCCTTCCTCAAGCCTTTTATCTTCCTTCCAGCTATTCTTTCTCTCAGCTGGCCCCATCACCTAGGCAGCTTGTAGTTCTCTTACTACCTACAGCTGGGCTGTAGCCCTTGCAAGCCTGCAGACTGCACCCAGGCACCTTGAGCTGGCACCTGCCACACTACAATAGTAGCAGAGCACCCAGCCACAAGGGTGCACTATGTGCTATGGCAGATGGGAATCATGTCAGCTGGCAGGACTCTGATCCATGGCAGTATCTCGCATGCTGCTGCAGATGGAAATCCTGCCAGCTGATGAGACTTAACCCCCAGCAGCATGTGGGTCACTGCTGTGGATGGGAGTCTCGTCAGCTGATGGGACTTGAACTAACGGCATCTTATGGGGTGCTGCTGTGATGGAAGTCTTGTCAGCTGATGAGTCTCCTGTCCGTGCAGTGGCAGTTGGTGCAGAGGGAGCCCACGATTGGTATCCTACACCAGCAATAAAGCATGATGGGATCTGATGTTGGATCCCACAGTCATGCCTCCTGCCATTTACAATGTGGCATGTGGCATGGGCAGAGCATGATTTTGTGGAACATATATTATATCCTATCATACCTGTATATGAACATCTAGACGGTCCCCAAGAAAAAAGTATAGTCTAAAGGAGAACTAATCTGGGTTTTCCTATTACTCTCTAATTTGAGAAAACATAGTGTAGACAAACATACATCATATGTACACTAATCATTTCTGGAAAAAGGGAGATTCTGGGTTCCTTTGTCACTCATGCAATTCTATCAGAATTTCTATGCAAATAAGGATTTGTATGCTCAGTACATATAGTTTACTTCCAAGTGCATGGACAAAATAATTTGGTCCTGACAGTCTGTGGGTTGTAGTTTGCAGAGGTCTTTAGTAGGCCTGTGCAAATAGGGAACTATTTGATTCAGATTCAGATTCAGCCAATTTGGATGCCAGAGATTTGATTCAGAGATCTGAATCATTTTTCCAATTCGATTTGGCTGAATCGCTTCAGAAGATTTGGATCCGATTCAGAGCCAATTCGGAGAATCAGCCATAGAGTGTAATGGGTAATCAATGAAATATCTATAACTTTGTTGTCTTTTGGCTAATTCAGGAATGGTAGCCTCTGCTGAGAGCATGACACATGCCATGTTTCAAGGTAGGCTTTGTGGCCTCAACAGGGGCTAACTGGCCTGCAGCTTTCATCCTGCTGCGCCTTAACACACACAGTGTCACCCATGTCATGAATTTTGCTTGTCTGCAGCTTGAGGTACAGTTTCCCCCAAACCCCTGCACCTATCTCCTTGAAATCTGGCAGCTTCATAGCCTCAGCAGGGGCTACCATCCCTTTGGTTTTCACACCCCTGTGCCTTAACACACACAGTGTCACCTATTTCATGAGTTTTGCTTGTCAACAGCTTGAGGTGAAGTTTACCATAAACTCCTGCACCTATGTTTTTGAAACTTGGCAGACTTTCTGGCCTCAGCAAGAGCTACCATGCCCACAGTTTTCACCCCACTGTGGCTTAACACACAAACATGACATGAGTTTTTCTTTTGGGACTTTAAGATGCTGTTTCCCAGACACCCCTGCACCTATCACCTTGAAACATGGAACATGTCATGTTCTCAGCAGAGGCTACCATCACTGCACGATTCATCTGAATCAGCCAAAAGACAACAAAGTTATCAATATTTCATTGATCCCCATTGTATCCTATGGCCAAATCTCTGAATTCCCAAATCTTTTCCGATTTGATTCGGAAGCTCTGAATTGATTCCAGTGATTCATTTCAGATTCCTAGATTCAGCCTCCAAATCATCTGAATCATCTCCAAATCTGCATCATGATCTGAAGCTTTGCATGGCCCTAGTCTTTAGCTTGTTAGCCAAAGTATGATTTGCATGTCTCTTTCCTCTTCTGGCTGTAATTCCTTCCTCTCCATTGTATATCATAGGGCTACTGCTACAGGTACCTCATGGTGCCATCTGAAGTTCCAGGGTGCTAATGGGAGTGTTTTTGTTGGAGTGTTTCTCCAATCAAAAATGGCCTATACTATATTTCCGTCACTTATTGTAAGCTACTTCAGTACTTCAATAAGATTTTGGGAATCTTCTATGCCCTTCCCTTGAAAGAGTCATATAATTGATTTAGTTGATGCTTTATGTCTGGGTTTTTTTGTATTTCTATTAGATTAAAGATAGTTGTCTTGTCAAATTTTCATATTGCAAAGATGTTTTGGATAAGCAATCAGCTATAGACACCCTGGTCCCTTAAATGTAGGGTCCATCTAAATTGTAGCATTGCAGTTTCAGTAGCATATGCAAAAGGTGTTTTTGAAGGAGTAAGCAGTAGCTTCTTAAAAAATATTCTCTTGTATCTTATGTTTGGATGTTTTCACATTTTTTGAAGATACTCCTCAAACTTTTCACATATAAACACCACTTCAAGACACTCCTATTCATTTGTTATTTTTGTTCTGTTGGTGAAAGTGACATTGGCATAGGGATCACCAATTGCCACTTTTGTAGGAGAGAAAACCCATCTCACTGATAACATATTGTATTATTTTAGGATTGGATAGATGGCCAATGGTTTCTTGATGGCTTCACCATGGTAAGGTGTGCATTGTCATTTTGCATTTTTGTCCATTTTTTTCCACATTGAGGCTAGGGACAGAAGGTACACACAAACCAGTTTAATCAGAAACTGGTTTAAACCTGTAACAGAACAGAAACTTAGTGCAAGTGCACATAAACCAGTTTTGAAATGGTTGAAACCAGTTTAAGATAAACCCAGTTGAATGTAGTCTCAAACTGAACTGACTTGCGTCAACCCGGCTTATGAAATTTCTGCCCCAGACCCATTCCTGGTTCAACGTAAATCTCAGTCTCTCAACATCCCAGCATGCTTTTGAGCCCTGGGCTGGGCTGTGCTGTCTGTTCCAGCATAGAAGGAATGTGGGGGGAGGCAGGGACTGCTGCCTGCAGGTAAACCCCTTCTGGGATCTGGGGCTGGGTGGGGTGGGGTTAAACATCCCTTCCACCACTCAAAATTGCTGCTGGGTGAGACTGTGGACTAAAAATACCAGAGGCACCTGGAAGCAGGAAGAGGAAGTGATGAGTAACCCTGCAGAGTCCTGCTGTTGTTATTCTGGACTGCAAATCCCAGAGACCTCAGAGGCAGCAGGAAGAAGAAGCAAGCACACATCCCATACTGGATATGTGCCAGAAAACCATGCTCTAGCACCCCTGGCTACCGGCCTGAACCACTACAGGCATGTGGCTGCATTTTCTGAATCAAAAATAAATGTGTGTTCATTTATTTCTCAGTTTAATCCCTGCATTTTAAACTAACCTACAAAGACTGAATTGATTCAGCCTTGGGCTTTTTGACTGTCTGTACTTATCCTGGGGGTTCACAAACAGTTTGAAAGAAATGTTATCAGATAGTCTATAACCACTAGAAATTAATTAATTTTCTTTAGGGACTGATATTTGCTTTATGCTTTAACATTTTCTGGGTCATGTTCCCACTCTAGCTTCCTTAGAAATAAGTATCCCACTGTATTCATCCTGGGCTGAGAAAATAGGACCAGCATGTTAGAGGAAATGGATTGCTCCATCTTTATGACCTTGGCTATACCACACTTGAGTACAAGGGACAGAATTGAGAGTCTGGAATTCAGCTTCCTTTCTGTTGCTTCAACAAGGCTCAGCTTCAACAAGCCTACTCTTTATAAAAAAAATCTTTTAACTCCTTATTTAAACATCCATTCAGTGTTTGAAGGACATTAAGAAAGGGGACACTCTTTTCCACAGATAATGGAATTGCCTATATATTTAAGCAAGGCAAGTGTCAAGATTAAAAATATTGTCCTCTGTGATTTCCCATCACTGTCCAGTCTGTTGGCCCACTATTAGGTAGTTCTGTATACACAGCCCATGATACATTTGCCTTGTATCTCTACTGACAGGTATTTTCATAGCTTGCACTAAAACTGAAATTTATATATACAGTGTTAGAATACTGAAGTTAGTCTCCTCTGCAAGTTGACAATAATAATATTGATTTTTTAATTCCAATATAGACAAAAGGATAAGATTGTTGTTCATATTGTTATTTGAACTAGGGTAACTCCAGTCAATAAAGTAACATAAATATCAAAATGTCAGAAAGAGGCAAACATAATTGACAGTATTTTAAGATTACAGATATGTGGGAACCAAGATTTTATAACAAAATTCAATATTTTTTTTATATGAATTCAAACAAGAACTTTCAGATTCTTCCATGAAACAAATACCCAAAAACTGTTTTTGCTTATTTGGTAATTTCCATTAATTTCCATAATGTCAGAATGCTAATATTTAGAAATAAAATGAAGTTAAAAATATAAACAAAAGCTGTTTCAAAACAGAAATAAAAATATTTATTCTTATAATGTAGAATCAGAACATTTTGGCATAATCAAACCTCTTCCTTTCATTTTTTTTAAATAAAAATTCCCAATATCTAAATGCTCCTTCACAAAGATTTGATTTTGATGAAGCACCATCTTTCATCAGGGAAAAAAAAATGTCCAGCTCTAAGGTCTGTCCTCCTTGGAGATTCTTTTTCCATTTACATGAATTATATTTCACTTAAATTTCTGCCCCAAGATACATTTCTGAAGTTCATCAACATCTTAGATATTCTATTTAATATTTTACGATGATTTCTTTATTTATAAACTATTTATTTTATTTAATAATTTGGGGTTCTATGGCAAGGGACTTATTTTATATTCTAAGATTTCTATTTTATAGCTGTAATGGATATAATAATTTCCTACAACAAGTTGTGGGACCAGGAGGAGAGAGAAATTAATAAGAAGGGCCCCCTTGCCTCTCCCCCCATGGCTGTGATCAGTAGTACTAAAGTTGTGTTTTGACAGGTAATTCAATAGAATAGAGGTGACCGTAATCAAGATTGTGTTTCAATAGAGCAATTTATAAAAACTAACATTTCTATCAGAAAGGATTGGAGAGTTTTAGAAATCCTCACAGGAAATTAGCTCAACAGATTTGGCATTTGATTGATTGCTTGTTGAAATACATTAAAGCCCCCTGAGCTGCAGCAAAGTTAAAAGCTTAGGTATAGACATGAGGTCATCATTCTTCATTATCACTTTATGTGAAAATAGTAAAAGTGAAGCACTTGTGACTGAAACTGGAACACTTATTTGATATAGCCTCCTGTAAATTTCCCTCTTACACTATATTTTATTTGCTTAATTTATTTCTGGTCCACAATTACCAATTAGGGTGGTCCATTCCAGAGTCTGTAGACTAGTAACAATGAACAAGAACAGATTTTTGGCACTGGTTTTTGTGACTGATATATATGTTTCCTTGATGCCCACAGCAGTTTTGAGAGTATTGTGCATTAGGGCTGTTCGAAATTTTGCCGCCAGTTTTGTTTCAACACTGTTTTGACTGTTTCGGGGTCAAAACAGTGAAATTGAAACAGAACAGATATAGTCAAAACAGCCTCAAAACAAAATGAGGCAAGTCGAAGCATTTTGCCATTTCAACGCTATTTCGATGTTTTGCCCAGGCTATAATGGGGAAGAACATAACAGCATATAACTTTGTCATTTCTGGCTTGATTTGGATGACACTTGCAAGAATGGTAGCCTTTTCTGAGGGCATGAAGCCTGCCACGTTTCAAGGGCATAAGTACAGGGGGCTCGGGGAAACTGCACTCCTTGTGTCATGTGTATGTGTTAAGCCACAGTGGGGTCAAAACTGCAAGGGGGATAGCCCCTGTGGATACCACAAAGCCTGCCAAGTTTCAAGGAGATAGGTGCAGGGATTTGGGGGGAACTGCACCCCAAATTCTTTTGATCCCACTGTGGCTTAACACATACACATGACACAAGTTTTGCTTTCAAAACTTTGGTGTGCAGTGTCCCCAAACCCCCTCCACCTATCTCCTTGAAACTTGGTAGGCTTCATGCCTGCAGAAGGGGATACCATATTTACAGGCTTCATCCAAATCAAACCAGAAATGACAAAGTTGTTTTGTCCTTCCCATTATATCCTATGGGTGAAAGGTCGAAACAGTTTCGACCCTGTTTCAACAAAACAAAACAGAAAAGTTGTTATGAATAGAAACAACATTCAAAATAAAAAGCTGTTCTATCAAAACGTTGAAACACTGGTTGAAATGGCACACTGCCATTTTCCACAGCTGTATTGTGCATTAAATTATGCCACAATTTACATTTATACAATTACCCAGTGCTATGTTCTCCTCAGAACTCACAAGGATTAATTCAGATTACTAACTGTAAGGAAGACATCCAAAAAATAGCAAGTATTGGGGGAAGTAGTGATTCATTGGGTGGTGATTTTTCTTCTGAACCAGCATTGCACCAGATGCTACTGAACTACAGGAGGTGCACTGGTAGCTTTTAAGTGAGACAACACTGAAATGCTTTGAAAAAATATAAAACTCCTTGTGCACTAGAATGGCTGAGTAGTGAAGATGTTGGTTTGAGCCCTGCTTCTGGTAGGAAACTCGGAAAAACTTTTTTTTTTTAAAGGAATGATCCTGCGTTGAGCAGGAGCAGTAATGAGATGACCTCTTGAGGTCCCTTCCAACTCTATTTTTCTCTGATTCTATTTCCTGACTGACAACACACCTACCAGTGCAGCCCAGTACATCATTAGCCTTCTTCACAAAAATGGCACTGTTGGCTCATATTCAGCGTATTGTCCACTGTAACCCCCATATCCATTTCTGCAGAGCTGCTGCCCAGCCAGTCAGCCCCCAGCCTGTACCAGTACATGGGATTGTTCCATCCTAAGTGCAGGACTTTGCAGTTGTCCTTGCTGAACCTCATGAGATTTCTTTTGGCCCAATCCTCCAATATATGACCTTGGTCACTCTGAATCCTACCCCTACCTTCCATCTTATCTACTACTCCCATCAGTTTGATGTCTTCTGTAAACTTGCTGAGGGTGCACTCTATGCCATTTTCCAGGTCCTTGATGAAGACATTGAACAAAATGAGCTCCAGGACCAACAGCTAAGGCATGCCACTTGATATCAGTTGCCAACTAGACATTGAGCCATTGATTACTACACTCTGAGCCTGATGCCCCACTCAGTTTTCTATCCACCTTTCAGTCCATTCATCCAGCCCATACTTCCTTAGCTTGCTTGCGCGAATGTTGTAGGAAACCGTATCAAAATCCATGCTAAAATCAAGGTACACCACAGCCAGTATTCTCCCTGAATCCACAGAGCCAGTCATCTCATCAGAGAAAGCAAACAGTTTGGTCAGGCATGACTTGCCCTTGGTGAATCCATGCTGACTGTTCCTAATCACCCTGTCTTCCAAGTGCTTAGAAATGGTTTCCTTGAGGATCTGCTCATGATTTTTCCACAGGCTGAGGTAAGGCTGACTGGTCTGTAGTTTCCTGATCACCATGAGTTTTCAAAGGTGATGGGCAGTGACTCTGAAATCTTATCAGCCAAGTCCCTCAGCATCCTCAGGTACATCTAATCTGGCCTCATGGACTTGTACACATCCAGCTTTTCTAAATAGCTTTCCCATAACCTATTCTTTCACCACAGTTGACTGCTCACCTCCTCCCCAAACTGTGCTGACCAGAGCAGTAATCTGGGAGCTGACCTTGCCAGTGAGGACTGGGGAAAAAGGCATTAAGCACTTCAGTCTTTTCTGCATCCTCTGTCACAAGGTTGCCTCTCCCATTCAGTAAGGAGCCCACATTTTCCCTGATCCTCCTCTTGCTACTGACATACTTGTAGAAACACTTCTTGTTACCCTTCACATCACTTGCTAGCTGCAACTCCAGTTAGGCTTTGGCCTTTCTGACTTCATCCTTGCATGCCCGAGCAATGCTCTTATATTCTTCTCTAGTTATTTGTCCAAATGTCCACTTCCTATAAGCTTCCTTTTTGTGATTAGTTTACTGAAGAGTGACCTGCTAAACCAAGGTGGTCTTCTGCCATACTTGCTAGCCTTCCTGTACATTGGGATGTTTTCTTCCTGTACACTCAGTAAGGCTTCTTTGAACTACAGTCAACTGCCCTGGACTCCTTTCTCCCTCAGACTGGCTTCATAAGGGATCCTGCCCATGAGTTCTCTGAGCGAGTCGAAGTCTGCTTTCTTTAAGTCCAGAGTCCTTACTCTGCTGCTCTCCACCCTTCCTTTCCTCAGGATCCTGAAATTAATCATTACCTGGTCACTGAAGCCCAAGTTGCCATCCACTACTTCATTCCCCAACAATTCATCCCTGTTGATGATCAGCAGGTCAAAGAAGATCATGGCCTCTAGTTGGCCACTCCAGGACTTGCACCAGGAAGTCGTCCCCAACACTCCAAAAACTTCTTGGATTGCCTGTGCACTGCTGTATTGGCCCCCCAGCAGATGTCAGGGTGATTGAAGTCCCTCATGAGAACCAGGGATTGTAATTTGGAAATTTCCACTAGCTGTTGAAGAAAGCCTCATCCACCACTTCCTCCTGGTCTATAGTATGACATCACCCTTGTTGCTCACCCTTCTAACCTTAACCCAGAGACTTTCAACAAGCCTATCTCCAGTTTCACACTGAAGCACTGAGCAATCATATGGCTTTTTTACATAAAGTGCAACGCCTCCTCCTCCTCTCCCCTGACTGTTCTTACTGAACACTTTGTACTCATCCATGACAGTGCTCCAGTCATGCGATCTATACCACCAATTCTCTGTTATTCCAATAACATCACAGTTCCTTGAATGAGCGAGGACATCCAATTTTTCCTGCTTGTTTCCCAGACTCTGTGCATTCATGTACAGGCATCTAAGATAACTACTTGATTGCCCTGATTTCTCAGGAAGTATGAGAACACCACTTCCCCTGTTGCCCTCTCCTGCTTGCTCTTCCTCCAGGTCTACCACTTCCCCACTTTGGTCTCCATCCCCTGGTGAACACAGTTTAAAGCCTTCCTCACTAGGTTAGCGAGTCTATCAACAAAGATGCTCTTCCCTCTCTTCATCAGGTGGATCCCTTCTCTTCCCAGAAATCCTTCTTATTGGAACAACATCCCATGATTAAAGAAGCCAAAGCCCTGCTGGCAACACCACTTGCGCAGCCAGGTGTTAATCTTCAGGATGCATCTGCTCCTTCCCAGGCCCTTTTCCTTGATGAGAAAGATTGATCAGAACACAACCTGAGCCCCAGGTTCCCTCACCCTTGCACCCAGAGCCCTGTAGTCACTTCTGATATGTTCAGGGTCTCCCCTGGCAGTGTCACTGGTGCCCACATGGATGACCAGCATGAGGTAGTAGTTAATCAGAAGGTTGGATGAGCCTTGATAGACCCTCCATGACATCATGGATCTGGGAAAGCAGCAGACCTCCCGAGACAACAAGTTAAGTCGGCAGATGACTCCCTCTGTCCCCCACAGAAGGGTGTCTCCAAATACCCCACCCATCCCTTCTTCTTGGTGGCGGTTCTCTCAGTCCTTCCCACCTTGGTGACATCTGACCTGTCTTCCTCCACCAATGGAATGTGCTCCTCCCTCACTGCTGTGAGGGCTGCATATCTGTTCTCCAGATAAACCACTGCAGGAGGAGGTAAAGATCTCTGCTTGCTGCCAGAAGTCACTAGCCTCCAGCTTCCACCCTCTTGGGGGTCCATGTCCTCTCCTCTCTAGCACTGCACATGACATTTCTTACTCCACAGTCCTTGAGGTTGCTTCCAGCATCAAATCAATGAACACCGCATGGCAGAGGATGCTTCAGAGCCTTGCCACCTCCTCCTGTAGTAGTCTTGCCTGTTCCCTGAGAGACACCACCACTACTCACACTGCAAACACTCCTTATTCTTCTTGGAACAACATCCAAAGTTGACTTGTTGTGTGAACTCAGTCATTTAAGGCCAGGTCCAAAACTGATTTGGAGGTGCCTAAGCAGAACTTTGGTGCCAAATATCCCTATATATATAGACCTGCAAAACTGACAAGGGTCCTAAATTAATTAGTTGCCTCCCTTTTGACCTGAAAAAAATTCCTCCATTCCTACACTTACACTAGTTCACATACTTAGAACTGACCCAGATTGGTCATCTTTGTGACTAAGTCCTACCTAACCTCATAGAGCACAGAAGAAGGATGGTATGGTGGCAGTAGTGGTGACAATGGCAGTGCCACTTTCTAATAAATTAGTCATCACAGCACTTTTTACAGAAGTAGGAAATCTATATTTCTGAGCACTTCTCAGCCAGAGGAGACTTAAGACCTATGTCTCCTAATTTTTGGGAGAGTGCCCTGACTAGTGGAGTAAGGTGGGTTCATTCTTTTTGTTGAAGCTGACAGCCAAGCTTGCATGGGTCCAGAAGGAATCCAACTAAGATGGAACATGAGGGAACTAACTAAGAGGGAACACCTGTGGGCTTGGGAATTGGGAATAAGCCTATTATAAATATGGGAAACTAAGGCAGAGAGAGATTAAATAAATTTCACAAAATGAAACCTGAGAAGCCTGTGTTTAAAACAAAGAATTAGATCTCAATCTTCTGAAACTTGGCTTCTTCTTCTGCCTACCCTCTCTATCAGATTAAGGTGTATGATTTTTTTAAAGGCTTCATCTAATTTGAAAAACAGATGTTAGTATTGATGGATTCTTTTTATTTCTAGATAGAGACCATGGAAATAATGAAGCAGCTTAGGGACGATTTTGTATCCAGGGAGCTTTGAAAGAAAATTGTGGTAACTGTCATTAGTTCCAGTACAAATTAAGCCATGCTTTACTAAGTGTTCTATAAAGAAATATGTGTTTTTCTACTGTTTTCAGAGCACAAAGAATGCACTGGATGTTTCCTTATTATCAATAGCAGAAGTCTGCGCATTTGATATCTCATTGCTGGTAATAACCTCTCTACTCTCATAAAAAATTCTGCCCTCCACACTGATGTATCACAAATTTAAATCCCTTCACTGGCAAGATCTTTTCATAACAGAGAACTGTAATTAAAGAATGCCTGAGTTACCACCCCTTTCTTGACTAAAACTGTTTATTCATCTTTGGATGGAACTGTCATGCCCCCTGCTCTGAAAATTGTAAGAAAACATACGTTAGGTCATGACATTTAAAGTAATTACAGATTTATTTGAAACCTGCCATTTTCTTGAAGGTTTCAAATGAGCAATGTCTTTCCAGCTGCATCAAAAGGTATACTATGGTAGCTGAAATAATCTCTTTATGAGAAGCTTTAATCCATTTTGGGATGTTTCTTATGATTTATTGAAATGTCAGGCTCTTTATTTTAATTTAATGATGATGGCATAGAGAAGGGCAGGGAAGATTTCGTTGGTAATGATTTGTTTAACAAAAAAACATGGTCTCAGTCCCGATTTACACCAAAGTTTATTCTGAAAAATATTCCTCTGTAGTAAGAGAAAGAGATATAACCAGGCCTGTCAAGTTAGCTGTCTGCAGTAGGCGCTATTGCTATGCTGGACCACTGGATGGCAGGGGAGCTAGCTTGCATTTAACAAACGATAACCCAAGAATGAAACTGTCCAGGGGAGCAGACACACAATATATTCCACAACATACATGGTAAACTTACTGGCCAATGGATTTGAGTGAATTGTTACATAGTTGAACTGACCATGAACCATGTCTACTCCCCTTTTACTAAGTAAAATCAATTTACTGTGCAATAAATTCATTGCGTGTCCATACCTTATTTCTTTACTTTTGTTTTTAGTTTGGAACTTGTTTTCAGCATATCATGCAATTCAAAGATTTATTTTAAAAAATTGCAAATGTATCAATAATATATTTTAAAATCTATGAAAAGCTCAGTGTTGAAGTGATGTTCTAGCTGTAATAAGGGTCAAGGAAATGTGTGTGAGGCAAGAATTTTTTCTGGGTGATATCTTGTATTAGACCAACTCCATAATTAGAATAGATTTAGACAAGCTTTCAGACATCCCAGTACCTTCCTATGGTTGAAACAAAAGCTTGTGTAAAACTCCATATGTAAATTAAAAAAAAGTTATCTGAGAAAATTTCAGGTAGCCAACAGACACAAGAGATGCAGTAAAAACCTGACAATGGAAGAATAGGATCATTCAGGAGGGTTGTTATCACCTGTAAAGTGCAGAGTTTAGTGAGTAGCAGGAAGATCACCATCACAAAGTTATTGTTTTTAAATCTCTGGTTCTTAGTGTTCAATAGACTAATGATTTTTTATTATTATTATTTCCAGGCGTATCTTTTTAAGGTATTCTGTTAATATGAATAGCTCACAAATTCTCACAATAAATATTCCAGTTTCAAAACACTGGTGTTGAATTACTGATGTAACTAGTCAACATCGGTTTTTTTCCCACTTTGATTGCCTAATGTAACTAACTGGCAGAGCTTGAATTTCAGGCTTCGTATTTTGAGTGCTGCACCGAAACATACAATTTGTAATTCTCTTTCTGAACATCAGATAACTGGCAAATTAGGGAAATAGACATTATCTTATACTATTAAACTATAAATAAAGGCTACTGGGCAAGACTATAAACCAAATTGGCACCAAGTGCCCCAGGTTTTACATACATGAGAATGGACATAAAGGCAATTCCCCTTCTACACCTTCAAGGAGTTATGGTTCCCAGCACTTTCCCTGTATCAGTGCTGCAGATAGGAGAGATGACATGAGGGGAGTATGGTCCTTATCATTCAATGTTGTGTTTTGGGTGAATCAGGGGGCAAAAAAAGGGTCAGAGATGAGAAGCTGTGACAGAGTTCACTTCTTATGGGAAAAGCAGTGTGGATAGGGTTGACATAAGATGGAACCAGCAGTCCCTCTCTACTCTGCAGCAGCTGAGGAAAGGAAGGGGAGACAAACACAACTTAAGATTTAGCTTCCCCATGTATCTGCCTACCCAAGTCAGAAGCCAATCCAGATCTCTACTGCTCCTTGTCCCACTGTTTACACATCCCATTTTTTTAGGTTAATATTTGGATACATGTAGTCCAAAAGTATCCCTATTGACATCGGTAAGGTTGTTCAAGGGCTAAGGCATTATTCAACAAAAGCAAAGGTACCTGAATCTGGTGTTTAGTTAGTTTTTAATTAGCTGCTTGTGGAAACATGAACCATATGCTTAAACTAAATTTTTATAAGTGTTGATATTTGGCCACAAAAACAATAAAAACTTAGCAGTCAAAACTGTATCCACTATTAGAGTCTAGATTAAAACTTTAACATTTGGCCTAAATGAATAGCTGTGCTTCCACGAAGCAGCAGTAGCTTTGTAACGGCATAGGGAAATCTTCCAACTTATTTTATGAAGGATAGGTTTTGAAAAATTGAACTGTCAACAAGTCAGTCTTCATCATCTAGCTAGATATGATGATAAACTGCTTCTGGATATGCAAACAGGAGGGATTAAGAAACAATAGTAATGTAAAATGTCTGAAGAAGGAGTTCTGGTTATTTACCATTTCAACTCAGACAAGACCTCAATGGCACATAATTGAATTTAGCATAGCTTTCCTGCATATATCCTAAATGTATGTCTCTGTGTGTAGCAGAGCTAAACTAATTCTAAAAATGTCTAGTTATAGCTGCCACCAAACACAAAATCCATGTCTGATAGGTTTAGAGCCTTCCAGCATCTGAATAAAAGCTCTTACCACAGCATCAGAACCCTGCAATACAGTAAAGGGATACAGTTTAAATTCATTTTACTGTTGTCAAAGGAATACACAGTAAGAGTATTGTGCAGATAGACTGTTAAAGAAAAATAGTAGCACTTTACCTTCGTAGGAAATGCCTTCATCCCACAAAAATAGTGTTAATTCAGTCCTCATTTCAAGGAGTCAGAGAGGTTTTTTTGGTTGTAAATACAATTCCTATGGGTTGTAAGTAAACATGCATCTTTTGAAATATTGCTGCTTACAAAATTGCTCCACCTGCTTAAATGTTGAAGCATGAACAAACACAGCCATTCCCCGATGTATATAAATGTGTGTATCTGTCACTCAGACATAATTCAGCCAAAATGTGTATGTGCAGAATGGCTGTTGCCATTAGCTGGTAGATGGAAATGATCAACACAGAAAAAACCCACCAAAAACATAGGGTGGGGGCTGCATCACTTAGGATAGAGAGGAGAGAAGTTTCAGTAACTATGCTTCCAAAAATAAATTGATTTTGACACAGTAAAAAGTTTTTAATGCCCCCCTCCCCTGCCCCCTTACTAAGCTGAAGTGATGCTAAATCACTGTACCCTTTAAGCAGAGGAGCTATTCCTAGGATGTGCTAAGATGTGTGTCTCTCAAACTTTTGAAAACAGTATTTCATTGGCCACATAAAAGTGATCTACGTTGGAGAACCTGATTGCAAATCTACCAGTTCTTTTGGTTGACTGAGCGCCATTATTGCAGCATGCCATTTACTTTGGTGAAAGCAAGACATTATATACTTTAGACAGGAAGCTGATAGGTCTGTGGTTCTTTATGTCTCCCTTTATCACCTTTCTTGTGAAAGAGGTAATAGCGGTGCTCAGACTCTATAAGATTTGTTTCTTGATAATATACATTATGGACAATCTCACCCATTCCCCAGATTTTCTTTATAACAACCATAATAATATACTGTATTATGGCTTTCTCTAATATCACCTCTTTTGTTTTGTCTATCTTTATTTCAAATATTTACAGATCACTTAATCTCATCCCACAGTGTTGCATTTCTAATCTCATGCTTTCCCGTCTATCATATCCTAGATCCTAACTTGAATCCTAGTTATACAAGATGTGTGTGCAATGCTTGGTAAAAGTTTGAATTATGGAGTTATAGAAACAATACTTAAGTTTAAATGCACTGCTCCATTACTTCTTAACTTCTACATACGTTAAGCAGTCTATCTGAAAATGGGTATAATAGGTACTCTTTCATGATAGATTGTTTTCTGGAAAATGTAACACAAATCATACAAGGCATGTCTTCTGGAGGTAATACACATGTTCTGACCTGAAAATAGGCTAGTATGTGGGATCCACAGTATGTAGAAATAGACATTCACTCTCCCAGGAGAAACTGTCTTGGGACAGTTGAGTGATTTAACCCTGGTTGTTCCCAGGATTCTTTTTTTTCCTTCATGGAGCAGCCATTTTGACTCTGGGAAAAAGAGCCTAAACATCTGTATACTTGTGGTTTCTCCTGGGAAACCAACAACTGTTCCAGGAGAAACTGAATGTACAAGGCCTATGACCTTTCCTTTGTCCAGAAATGCATGCATGGATTCATTTACCCTAATACCTTTGGTTCTACAAAGTTCTTAGCCCAAGTGCCATTGTCTTTAAAATAACCATATGAGGAAACAAAAAGCTAAAAGGCCAGATGTTATTTCCCTTCCTAGAAAACCAGTGAAGAAGTGGGAGCATAGTACTTAGGTGTCTTTGGTTTGAATTAATGTAAATTCAAGCCTTGCTTAAGACTTATGCCAAAGTCTGCCAATAGTCAACACAGGTTTAAATGGGTACTTCATCACACCTGGTCTCCTGAATCAGAGGCAACTGGATATGATAGTAACCACATCATTTCTTTGGGTGGTATTATTTAGAGAAACTGGTGTGCCTTAAGTGTGGTGGTTTACTGGCAACTGGTAGGCCATTGAGTGTTGATCCTAGGAACCTGATCTGAACTCTTCAACTTATTAGTGGCCTTCAATGTTTCTGTTTCACCTGCAATTGCTGTCATCTTGCCAGTTCCCTAAATGATTGCGTGTAGATATTGAAAAGGACCTGAGACAAAATTGATCCTAGTGGTACTTGAGATATGAGGAATTTGGTTGGAAAAGGGCAATTTCTACCACTCCTGTTAGCAGGGCAGAAGAATTAACTATCACCACGTTCAGGCAGCACAGTAGCTTTTCATAGTCTGAAAGACTATGAAAATAGAGCTGAATGGTGCAGAAAGGTCTAGGAAAATGAGTATGGATGGCATATCCTCTGTTGATGGCAGGTGACAATCCATCAGTGATACTAAAAGTGATTATGTCCCATAATCCAAATCCACACTTTGCTTGATGTCAAAGATTAATGAATATTTCTTATCCTGTCTACTTATGAAAAAGAGTTTTTTTCCCTCACTCATTCCTTTGGGGATGTGTAATTTTCATGAGCCTTTTTGTATATACAGATGACACATACCCAAGAGTTCTCCATAGTACTTTACAATAACATGTGTAAGTAGTTATTAAAATTAGCATTTCAATTGTTTTTAACTACAAACATTTATCTATTCTTTTGAAGTCATAAGCAATGAACATTTTTGATTGGTCTTCATTCTCTTTCAGAAATGCTTCATACATAAGTGCCCAACTTAAGGAGAGTGGCACCTCATTATATTATAATGTACTGACTCCTTTAACAGTTTTGCCATGTTGCAATAAGAAATGACAAATCAAAAAGCCTAACTAAACGCAGTCTTCAGAGAGAGGCATCATTGTAGACTGTGGCAGTGACAGTCATTTCTTTAAAATTGTCATGCTATTTGTTGTAAAACATTTTCAAGTAGAAGACATTTCCCTACTGTTCCTAAGACAGATGCAAATAAGAACTGTAGGAAACCTTCACATCTCTATTAGGATGTCATTCAATCTTTATCTACTTAGGTACCACAAGTCTACCATATAGAATGAGAGACTAAATCAGGTAAATCACTTACAATTATTTCCTTTATGTAATCAACTTTCTAATTGTTATGAATTAAAACTGTAAATGAGTAAATTTGTTCCTTTCAGCTTTCTTGGTTCTCTCAAACTCTGGCTTGCCAGCCCTCAAAGCAAGATGGTATTAAAGTATTTGAAGAGGGGAGAGAAGAGCAGATATGTATTCATAATGGAGATCATCAGAAATATTTGCCTTCCCCTCCTCTCCACACAGAAAACAAAATTGACTCTTTTTCTCAAAATCTAAAGAATTTCACCATAATGCATACAATATTTTTGATTTTTCTGACTAAATTTGCTGCTGAAAGCAGACTGTTTTGGAAAAATTTCTACCAGCTTAAAATAAAAAAAATTCCTTCCTTAGAGCTCAAAACAAAATGTCAAAATATGAATGTTCAAAAATAACCTATGTTATAATTTTATAACTTTGTCTCAGGTCTCTCTTCCCAGTTTTTCCATTAAACACATTATTATTTTAAATGTCTTTTCTTTTTGTTAATATTTTGGCAGTTAATAAGAAGCATCTCAAGCATTGCCTATTGGATTCAAGGGGAAAAAATAAAAATCACATATCCTACACTAAAATCTTAATTCTAATAGTCATATTTCAGGTAAATATTTATTTTTCTGGTGGTCTTTACTGGTTTTCTTTTGATGCAGAAATGCCTGCCTGCCCCCTGCCCCCTCTTCTTTTCCCCTCCAGTATATGGATATAATGAGGATGCTCATTCTTAATTCCAATCTTCATGCTACTATCTCAGAAGATATGAGAGATTGCCTATCAGGTTCTTTTCTTATCTCAAAATAAGACTAATAATCAGGCAAATGAATAGTCAGGTTAACAGCATATCTATGGGTTCTGAGCCATTTGTTCACCGTAGTTTTAAATAATTTTTATTCTTTACACACAAGACTAAGGCTGAAAAGACCAGTCTGTCTTGAAATATGATATGAAGTTGTCAATCAGGAATATCTGAAAAAAGTAAAGCAAAGCATTATTATTACCTAAAGAAGCTATTATTCCTAACCCCTAATTGTTTTATGATTTAACTACTGTATATGCTGGCTGTACTTGCTTCTGGTAAGACAAGAATCATAGGTGTGTTTATAATTGATTGAGTTTGAAATGTGAACTAATTTTATGAAGCAAATGCCTTCTGCATAAAAATAAGGGTTAGTTAGAAAGTCCCCCTACCCGCAACAGGGACAATTTAGATATCTGTATTCTATTTATTTGGTTTTTTGTTTAAAAAATAGAAAAAAAAGCAGATGTTACGAGGAAAATGTGATGCTATTATTTAGAAAGAAAGCTAATCTAGAAAAAGGGGTTTGAGTCTGACCTCATTTCCATTCATTTGGCCTCAATTACCAGAAGCATACCTTGGGCTGAGGCAAGGGCTGGGACTGGGACTGGGACTGGGGCTGGGGCTGGACTGGCTGCAGCAGCAACGTTGACTTGTGCCTTTTTTTTGCCCCCTGGAAGTGGGCACCCAGCACTGGTGCCCCAGCCATCCACCCCTTGTTTCAATACTGGTGGTAACACCCAATTTTCACCAGGCTGAAATCAGGACCAGAGCTAAGGTACCTGTCCTAAGAATTTCCATTCTAGAGAATTAATCTACAGAAGAGAAACTCAAGAAGGCAAGCCACAAGGACTTTAAGTAATGTCCACTGGAGTAAAAAGCTTGACAAGGAGATTGCAATATAGTGTGGTAGTGTGGTTTAACTAGCGTTAAACCATCTAGCTTGCATGACAGTAGGAGTCTTGTTGAGACAGCAGGGAGGTCAGTGCTGGCTCATTTATTCTGATATGCAGGAAGATTTTTTCAGCAGAATTGATATGCAAGCTCCTACAGCTAAACTGCAATAGGTTCCTAAGCCAGCTTGTATAAATCTGACAAAGGTATCCCTTTTGTAAAGCTACAACAATTGGCATAATTGCTATTTAGGTGGCACAGCCTTCAACTAAAATTTTAGGCAGAGACACGTTTTTGTTTTAGGTTTCGATAAGGGCTTCGCACAATGAAGGCCCCTAGATCAATAACTGGGACTCCCAGGAGCTATTGCATTAGAAGAAACAGTGATAATAATGATGACAATACAGTGGAGATTGGACTAGATTCTCAAAAGCAAATTAATAATCAATTAAATGAGGCACAAGTAATGTCAGTTTCAAGGTTATAAGAACATTACCTTTATCCAGGTTATTCACTGCTGTCTCTTGGCTCAGACACAGACACACACCACTGATACATAAATAAACAAGTAAACACCAGCAGCTAAGTGGAAGGAATAGCAACATGAGTCCTCTGCCTCCTTCTCACTCCAAAGTCCCCCAGGTTTTTTGTTCTGCTACTGCATTCTCCTTCTGGGAATGGGAGGACCTGAGCAGCTCATGCTTTCCCCAGACCAGGATCACCCCAGACATTAGGCATAAGGAGCAGGGAGAGGGGGCAGTGGTAGACTGAACATCTGTCCTGCGCCCTGTCCTGGAATTATTTCTAGAGGTAGCAAATTTCCACCGCTGGAAAAGAACATTTCCATGTGGCCCAGGAAGAAGTTAGACTACTCTGCAGTTTGTTAGACTAGTCTGTCCAAATCCTTATGAACAGCGTGAAAAATTTCGAAGGAGAAAGCAGGCTTAACTAAGACATTTGAATTTTTTTTTCTTATAGCTAAAATTATGACTCAAAATAGAAAGCAATATTTGGGAAAGGCATGATTATAGAAGGTATCTAAGACGTAATTTTAAAAAAATATTATGTCCCAGAGGCTAAAAACAGAAAATTATTGTAAATTCCACCAGCCTCAGTCTCTTAAACAGTAAAGACAATTATAAAAAACCAAAGCCATATTCAAAGGTGTACAATTTATAATCCGTTTCAATGCATTTTATCACACAATATGACATTACTGGTCTTGCTAGCATAATTATTAACTGAAGCCAGAAATATATTTCTGTGCCTGAACAAAATAAAAAATCTAAGTGTTTCTACCAATACATTTTCTTAAAAAATACACTCTTTCTAATCAGAAAATGATTATAGCTTGCCTAAAGTACTGTTTATAACTTTGTAGAAAGGTTTGAAAATCTTCATCTTCCCCTGATTCAATCTTTTTTTTATAGATTTTTATTTTTGTCTTATTACACTTTATATTTCTGGAAGCAAGTCAAGCAGCTAAGGGAGATAGCCTAAAAGCTGAGAAAATAGGGGTCAGGTCTAAAGAATAAGGAAGGGCAACATGAAAAATTCCAAGAGCCTGTCAGAAATAATAATCAGTTTTATGAAAAAAATAGATCAGAATGTCGAGGTTCTGTTTATAGATCATTTACGAAGAGTTAAAAGTAATGAATAAGTTCGTTATAGAAATGAGTTGTAAGGGTAATAAGTGGAGAAAATAACATGTTAGAGATGGTTATAAGCTATGACTGGAAGCAACCTGTTGATCTGTTGTTTAATAAGTAAAGGGCTATTTATCAAAACCTCCATTAAACATAATTTATGAGTGTGTCCTAAACTCCTGTGAAATGGAAATTTAAAATAAAGTCTGACCGAAAAATGTACACTCTTTGAACCAGATACTTCAGTGTAGCTGAGCTATGCTTGGTAGATATTGGGAGACTATAGAATTATATTTGTGAAACCACTTTGTTTTGTTTGCATGCCTCTAATTTGGAGAAGACCCAGCCATCCCGAGCTATTAGACCATTGCACTAGCGCTGTTAAGGCACAACCAATGGCACATGAAGGAGTGATGTGTCCAGCAGCACATCCAGTTAGTTTCAGCTACCTAGCATTTCCGGCTGGAAGCAGCCTTTTGATATGAGTCTGTAGCACAGCTTGAACTCAGGCCTTAACCACTCTGCCACCATAGCCCTTCCATCTAAATAAAGAGAACAGGATCATCTATTATCCAGGACAATATGCCAATTTTAAATTCCTGGTTAACAAAGACTGGCATTTAAACCTTAAACAGATGTAGATATGAACTTTTACTTTATGCCTTTCCTTTTGCTAGCTGTTGTCATTGACATTTTGTTTTGTTAGACCTTTTTTCTTCAAGGAAAAATAGGAGGGGCATCCAATGGCCTTAACCCTTGTTAGTAACCCTTGTTTGGACCCCACTCCCGCACCCAACTTAACAGCTTTGCTACTTTGTTGTAGTACCCACTAAATAAGCAGAGTAGTTCAGTTAGACTTGCACAATGGCTGAGGGATATTGAATTATTGCTTCCCTGTGCTTAGGAGAGATGCATTCCAAAATAGCATTTGCTCTTTTTCCCCTAACAGCATCACATTTCACTTATATTTAATTTGTTACCTGCTGTCTCATACAGATTCTTTTCTGCATTGCTGCTCTCTTTGAAGCTTTCTCCTGTATTTTATTTCTGCTTGGTATTTTCCCCACTCCCCTTGAGAGTAATGCCCCTTATTTAGCAACTTTGAACCACAAGCCACTGAACCTAATCCAATTTTCTTAATTCTCCAGATCCTTCCATAGATTTTCTCTCTTTTCACATATTCAGGCAACAGTTCCTGTCTTGACTATCCAGAAACAAAACTGCTTCTTGACCTATTTACTTTATTCATAGATTCATAGATGTAGGGTCGGAAGGGACCTTGTAGATCTTCTAGTCTGACCTCCTGCTGTGGTTTTGTGACTATCTTCCTAGTCACAAAGTATCATCATAACTAGAAAGAGGAGTGCCAACTGAAATGATCAGGTGATAGACAGTAAGTGGAACAATTAGATAGAAGTAGCCCTCACCCTACTCATTGAGAGACCTTCCTTTCTGTCCCAAAGCCACTGTAGACCATTGGAGATGTGAATTGAAGTGCGGACCAGTCAGGGCAGTATCTGGAATTCCTTCAGATTTGGAACACATACTATCCAGAATGCAATGGATAGCAAGAACCCTGAGGGCACATGCAGATGAGCCCGCACATGCCTCTTATTCATAGATTCATAGATTAAGGGTCGGAAGGGACCTAGTAGATCTTCTAGCCCGACCCCCCGCCAGGGCGGGAGAACAACAAAAACCCCAAAAAGAGAAATGGGACTCAAACGAGTCCAGCTAGGTGGGCATCCAGCCTCTTCTTAAAGACCCCCAGGGTAGGGGCCAGCACCACTTCCCTTGGAAGTTGGTTCCAGCTCCTAGCCGCCCTAACGGTGAAGTAGTTTTTGCGGATGTTCAATCTATACCTCCTCTCCAACAGCTTGTGCCCATTTCTCCTTGTTATGCCAGCGGGCGCTAGGGGAAACAGCGTCTCCCCCAAACCCCTCTGGTCCCCCCTAGTGAGTCTATAGACAGTCACCAGGTCCCCCCTTAGCCTTCTCTTGTGGAGGCTGAATAGGTTCAGGTCCCGCAGTCTCTCACTGTAGAGTCTGCCCTGTTGTCCCTGGATCATGCGGGTGGCCCTCCTCTGGACCCTCTCCATATTGTCCACATCCCTCTTGAAATGGGGCGCACAGAACTGGACACAATACTCCAGCTGTGGCCTGACCAGCGTCGCATAGAGGGGGAGGATCACCTCTTTGGCTCTACTCGAGATGCACCTGTGGATGCACGACAAGGTCCGGTTAGCCTTGCCAACCATGACCTCGCATTGTCGCCTCTTGCAGCATCTCAAACTCCTGCTCATTCTCCTGCTGGCCTCCAGCCTCAGGAGGCTGAATATGAGCAGGAGAATGAGCAGGAGGCTGAAGAGGAGCACCTGGAGATAAGCTGGAGACATTTCCCTGCTGTCTTCATCCTCCTGCTTATTCTCCAGCCTCCTGCTTTTTCCCCTGCTCATCTCCAGCCTCCCGAGGCTGGACACAAACAGGAAATGTCTCCAGCATGTCTCCAGGGGCTGTCTCCAGCCTCCTGCTTGTTACCCTACTGTCTCCAACCTCCCGAGGCTGGAGACAAGCAGGAGTAGGAGCAGGGGGCTGGAGAGAACAGGACACTGGAGACAAGCCCCTGGAGATAAGCTGGAGACGTTCCCCTGCTCTCTCCAGCCTCCTGCTCATTCCCTACTCCTACCAGTGGGGGGGGGGGGGGGGGGGTGCTGGGAGAGCAAGCCGAGAATTGGGGGAACAACCAGGGGATGGGGGAATGAACGGGTGGCGGGGGGAACGAACAAGGAATGGGGGGAATGAATGGGGACCAGGGGAATGAATGGGGTGGGGGAATGAATGGGGGACAGGGGAAATGAATAGGAAACAAGGGAATGAATGGGGAGCTGAGGGAACCAATGGGAGTGTGGGTGGGGGGAACGAACAGGGACCTAAGGGAACCAATGGGAGTGGAGAGAATGAACAGGGAGCTGGGGGAACCAACAGAGGTGGTGTTGGGGATACGAGCCTCCTGCTTATTTTCCTATTCTCTCCAGCCTCATGCTTGTTCTCCTGCTCATCTGCAGCCTCCAGAGGGGTGGGGGTGAGCTGTAGCCCATGGTGGGGACTGGGACCCTGTAGGCAGGGCAGTCCATGTGTTGTGTGGGGGGGGCTCTGCCCTGTGGGGGGCAGGGGACCATTGGTGATGAGTAGGGGATGCATGGGGGTGTGGGGTGTGGTGGTGCACCCTCTCAGAAAAGGTGTTGCTGACACTGTCAGTGGTACCTGTGGGTGATCACCACTTGCCGCCACCCCCTGCCATCAGCGGCATCTGTGGGTAGTCAGCGATCACCGCTGGCCACTGTTGTCACAGCCAGCGGCATCTGTGGGTGGTCTCTCATCCCCAGTCGGCACTTGCCACCCCTTCCCCCACTGCCAACAGCACTGGCCATGTCTGCAGGAGCTCCCTGCTTACCACTGCCACCATGCTCTTGCCGCCTCCTGTCCCACCATGCCTCCCCCAGCTTCCAAGGGCATGCAGCCTTCATGCAGGGGACCCACCCCCTCCTGAGCAGCTCCCACACCCACTGTCCTCTCACAACTACCCACACACTGTCTCACATCCCCCCACCCTGCTTCCTACACCCTCTGCAAACCCCACATCCCCCCCATTACACAGCTACCATGTGATAAGGAAACGAAAAGCAAACATTAAAACAGATATTTAGGTTTTATTTTATTACAATATTAGAGACACTGGTAGGCTTCCAAATTGCATTAACATTGTAAATATAGCAATAAAACATTGCCCATCTGATCAATACCTGCCCCCCTCTTGTTCTAATTGTGGAAGAATGTGGATTTTGGGGTATTTTAAAAAATGAATTTGGGATGCTGCTTAAGCAGTCTAGCTGACACAAGGGGCTAGTGTCCCCAGATACTAAATGGCTGGGCCTCAGAAGCTTGTGAGGGCAAGTAGCCCTGAGCTTCTGACCAGGGCAGGTTTCTATACTGCTGGGGCCAGCACAGGTGCTGGTCCCAGGCTCTAGCTCCCCCTGGCTGCAGATCTGGGAGGAGCCAGTCAGGTTTATTTTGCCCAAAGTGGCACAATTTGCTCCACAACAAAGTACATGTTCGTGAGCATGTGCTGAGGTAAAAAGCCCCGACTCAAATTGGGGAGGAACAACCGGCACCATACCTACAGGTTGGGGAACTCCCCTCTTGTCAGCACAGAGGCGGAAAAGGATCTTGGAGTCATCACTGACTCCAAGATGAACATGGGCTGGCAGTGTGGGGAGGCAGTCAGGAAGGCCAACTGTACCCTGTCATGCATCCACAGATGCATCTTGAGCAGGCCCAAAGAGGTGATCCTTCCCCTCTATGCAGCAGTGGTCAGGCCGCAGTTGGAGTACTGCATCCAGTTCTGGGCACCGCACTTCAAGAGGGATGTGGACAGCATCAAGAGGGTCCAGAGGAGGGCCACTCGCATGATCAGGGGACAGCAGAGCAGGCCTTATGAGGAGAAGCTACGGGACCTGAACCTGTTCAGCCTCCAAAAGAGAAGGCTGAGGGGGGATCTAGTGGCCTGTTATAAACTAGTCAGGGGGGATCAGCAGGCATTGGGGGAGTCCCTGTTCCACCGAGCACTGCCAGGAGTTACCAGGAATAACGGTCACAAGCTGGTAGAGGGTAGATTTAGGCTAGATATCAGGAGGCGCTACTTCACGGTCAGGGCGGCTAGGATCTGGAACCAACTTCCAAGAGAAGTGGTGCAGGCTCCTACCCTGAGGGGTTTTAAGAGAAGGTTAGATGAACACCTTGCTGGGGTCGTTTGACCCCAGTACTCTTTCCTGTCATGGCAGGGGGTCAGACTAGAAGATCTACTCAGGTCGCTTCCGACCCTAGAAACTATGAAACTATGAAATTTTTGAACGTGCCCTGAGAGGGAATTTTCATAAAGATTTTATCTCCCTCAATTCTCCCTGTGGGTGAAAAGGATCCAACCCCACTATTTTTTTTTTAAATACTTGTTGAGTGGAATGGAATTAAAGGCTGATCCCCATTTTTATTTCCTATGCAGTCAAAATATATTGTTTTTATTCATGCCTCATCTAAGTGCAGATATATGAAAGCTGAATCCTATGGGTTGATGTGAAGGAGCTACTGATGATTATGACAGGTGCTGGAGATAAGAAAAAAATTAACAACTCAATCAAGTACTCACTTTGTTATTCATAGTTCTCAATGCTAATGATGTCAATAGGATGCCTTAACTGGATTACTGGCTTGCATTCCTCTCTAAATTATTACCTGTAGGCCTTATTTTTAAATTCAGTACTGTCAAAGAAACTGCAGATACAAAAATATATATGTAGTGATGAGATTGGTAAAGTTCACAGAGCATGGTTGGCAGTCCCTCAATACGAAGACAACAGTTTCCCAGTAAATAGGTAAGTAGAGTCTGTAGATGACTGAGCAGGCCTGTTTGAGATCCACATATCTGACTGCAGATGTGGCAAATAATTCCAGGGGGAAGAAATAAATCCTGGTAATGTTGGTGATGCTGAAATCACAGCTGTTTCCCTTTGTCTCTAAAGTGAAGGGAGTTTGCTTGAAATGATCAATGCCTTGTCGTACAGAAATGTTGGAAATGAATGCATAATTCATTAAAATTTTGGGACATTTTTCTTTACTTGGTCCAGTGCAACGTTTGAAAAATGAATTTTAAGTGGGAAAAAAAATAGAATGCTATGCCCCAGTACACAAGGATTTCTTTCTGAAGTCCTTTTCCTATAAGTATTTCAAATCAACTCACAAATATTACCTGCAGTCATTATAGATTAAACTGTCCTCATTACCAGGAATCTGGGTTTTCCATTTGCTGTAGAAAATCATGGATTTCCCCCTTTAAAGGACAAAACCGCAGGAAACCACAGGTTTCCCCTTGAAGGCTGGCAGCCTTCCAGCATGCAAGGAGCTGTGTGGGGCTGGGAGAAGCAAGGGGAGGACAATTGGAGGCAAGGGGTACCATGTGCTTGTGCCTGCACATATGCACCTGGTTAATGTACAAACAGGCAGTGTGGTAGGAGCAGCCCCAATGGCTAGATACAGATACATCTATGGGAGAGTTTGGAAGGATAGGGCTTGGAGACTGACTGGGGAGGCTGTATGGGGCATGTGTGCGGGGGCAAGGTAGTATGAGGGAGGAGGTGCCGGCCAGCTGGCCGGCCAGCCAGCACTGAAGGAAGGTGACCAGGTGCTGGGGCTGCAGTGGAGCAAGGAGCCTGAGGCAGTGCTCAGTGCTGCTGGTGAGCCCAGCTCCATAGTGTTGGCAGTGGGGCCTGCCCAGAAGCACCTGACCCTCCAGTGGGGGAAGGGGGAGGGTGGTCCTTCAGGGGTGGTGAGCAGTTATGCGGCTGGGTCGGTGGTGACAAGGTCCAGTGCGCAGTACAGGAGCCCCAGCCCAGGGCAAGGGGTACCATGGGCATCATTTCCTTCAGCCTGTGCCAGGGCCAGACTCATTCCACCATCACCCACATGAGCTGGAGCACCCACAGCCACAGCCACCATGCTCTGGCCTGGAACGGATGGGGCCTGGAGCCCCTCACCCTTCTCCTGCTGCTAGCAGCATGGCCAGGCCAAAGCCACACTCCATTTCATGCTGCTGCCATGGAGCATGGCACTGGTCTTCCCCACTGCACTTTGCCACAGCCCCAGCTGCCAGCATGGAGCAATGTATGGTGCCCAGCCACTTCCTGTGCTTCTGCATGAAGTGTTCTGTATGCACCTCATGCTGGAGGCCATCTCCACCGTCTCCCTGCAGACCACCCTCCTGTAGTCTGTGGGGGCCATCTGGGGGCCCCATCCATCAGTGCTGGGGGGGCAGGGAACTGTGAGTCAGGAGAGATGGACCCCAGCAGGGCTGAAGGGGGTTGAGGGGGCTGTGGATCAGGAGTGAGGGGCACTGGAAGAGCTGGGAGGAAGCTGTGGCTTGGGAATGAGGGGTATCAGGGGGAATAGGGGACTATGGGTTGGGAGTGAGGGGTATCGGTAGGGCCAGGGGGATGCGGGTCAGGAGTGAGGGGCACCAGCATGGACCGGGGGGCAGGGGACTGGGAGTGGGTTCGGAGTGAGGAGCACTGGCAGGGACAGAGGACTGAGGGTTGGGAGTAAGGGGCACTGGTAGGGCTGGGGTTGGACTGTGGCTTGGGAGTGAGGGGCACCAGCATGGTTGGGGTTGTGGGGGACTGTGTATCAGCAGTGAGGGGCACTGGCATGGCTGGGGGCCGGTGGCTTGGGAGCAAGAAGCAACAGCAGGGCACTGGCATATCAAGACTGCTCAGCACTACAAAGCAGTGAGGGAACAGCCACAGCTGGACCTGCATCCTGGTGAGCAAAGGGAGAGCTCTGATTTTCTATGATTAAAAAAACAAAAATCAAACACCAAATTATATAGGTGTTTAGAATGTATTTTATTATAATGTCTGAGGCACCGATAGGCTTCCAAATTGCTTTAAAATTGTAAATATATCAATAAAACATTGTGTTCAACTGAGTCTAACATTATAAAAGCCTAAGTCTGTCTGTCTGTCTGTCAGGAACAATTTATTTACACTCTGATTGGCTGACTCCAAGCGTCGGGGAGCGCTACCATGAATCCAAAGCCACGCCGAGGACTGTACAGAGGGTGGGGGAGCCAAGCAATTGGCTTGACGGGCAATGGCTAGTATATATAAAATAGCATTTCATTTTAATTGCAGAAAAACCTGGATTTGGAGTTTTTTAATTAGCAAATTTGGGATTTTTTATCAGAGAAAACCAGGATCCCTGCTCATTAGATATGGAGATATTATTGCACCCATTTTGCACTTTACTCAAAGCAGTTGGTACTGCTTATTAGACCAGTACTCTAATCTCGTATAGCAATTCATATATTTTCCATATTAGAGATGGGATGTTTAGACATAGATTTGCTCATGTTATTCAAAGGAATATGATAGTATGATTGAATTAAGTGAGACTTCTTAACATTAGTAAAGTGAATGGGATTTGGCCTAAAGAGGGTAAAGCAATATTTTTATTATGATTCCCTATATTTATTTACTTAAATACCTATTTAGGGCCCTAAAGAAAATGAATGCTAACCAGGTATGCAAGACAACTATAGTATCGAGGATCCTTGCTTTAACACGCTGTGCAATGCTGTGCAATTCATTAAGAGAAAGCAAGTTGTGAGATAGGACAGAAACTGGCTTTCTATTTTTAGGAACCTATCATTGGTGGTGGTTGGAAATGTTCTGCAGGGATCATTTTCTGAAGGAAAATTTCCTTTTCATGGAAGTAGATTCTTCCAAGGAATGTTTCAATTTTGCCAAAAAAAAAAAAAAAAAAAAAAGATTTTTCCATCAGGAAATCTGAAATAATAGCACCCCATCATGAAGACAATGAATTTGACAAGAGCCTTTCAGGTACACAGACAGCAAAGTGAAAAAGTCAGCTCTAGCTCTCTGAAAATAAATTTAAAAAAATACCTGCCCTGTAAAAAAGTGTGTGTGTGTGTGTGTGTGTGTGTAACTTCTTTATCCTAAATCAAGATAAAAATCAGGATAAAAAATAGCAGACTCAAAAGATTTTGTAAGATAGAAATTGCTTTTTCTGCCAGCTCTACCTGCCATATCAGCTGTGTCTAATTGCCAAAAGAAGGTTTATGCTCTTCAGCAGAGTTAATACCTCAACCTTGGTATAAGATCCTATCCACAGGCAATTCCATGTTTCCAGTTTTGACTTTACTACAGAATCTAAGGCAGAGGTAAAAATAGAGAAATTGGACTTATCAGATTTTAAACAGATAGCTTCAAGCATCACAAGAGGTAACTTTAATATTACTTTTATTCAGATATAATCACATTTATAGGACTCTCTTGCATATGAAGTGCTGTGAATATCTATATACGTCATGTATATGACTATATATAGGCAGATAGTGTTGAGTAGGTGACATGTAGTAAACTCATGGTAATTAGCTTGTCTGCCTGTGCCCTAAGACTACATGCTTGTGGGCATTGTGTATGGAAGGCACTAGTGTCTGTACAAAAGCACTCTACATTGGCCTAACTTCTAAAAATAGAAGGTTTACCATTAATTTCAGTAGAAACACAGTACATCATGAGGATGAAGTCCTCTGAAAACTTTGACTGTATGATGTACAGTATTATTATCATGTAAGGTTTCCAGTAGTTAAGGGCACTGTGAAAAAGAATAAGGGTATGGACACGTGAACTATTTACTATTAGGTAAAAAAGGGAGTCCACATTTAAGTACTTATCACTTGATCTACAGTAACTATCTTTCAGTGAAAGCTAAACCGTTGGGTAAGAACATGCATGTGGGCAGTTACCCCAGAGCATCTGCCATTCAGAGGTGCAGCCACCAGGGTCTGCGGGGGGCAGCAGCAGTGGTGGTTGGGCTGGCAGTGGTGGAAGCTGCCATTCTCGTGCCGCCTCTCAGTGTTTGTCTGAAGCTGGTGTCCTGGTTGCTCAACTCTTGTTATGCTACATGTAGCAAATCCTTTCTCCCCTTTCACTCTAGGCTGATTGATTTGTCTGCCCATATCCAATGTGTTAAGAATAGGCACTTGTAACTGTCTTATATGGAAGGCATTGGTATTTGAATAAGTTAAACAGAAAAGCAGTAAGCGCTACCCAAGGGTGTGAATACACACAACTATACAGTTATGTGTAAATATTACAGAAATGCTCACTTGAAACTTTAGGAAAAATAAATCATTGCTTCCTTTTATCTTATACTCTTCAGTGTGAGCATTATTCAGTCTTAAAATGCTTGTAGTGAAAAATAATGTTATATAAAAATCATTAAAATAAAACACTTTTTTGACATAGGGCTAATCATCACAAAGTATTTACATACCTGCTCTCACTGAAGACAAAGGAGCTGCTTGCATGAGAAGAACAAGCAGGGTTAAACCACAGCCTGTTGTCAGGGTGCTTATATTTTCTCTTCATATAAGAAGTGGGAGAAAAAAAAAAGATGGATGTGTACGAATTGATTAATTTTGCTGCTAGACTCATCTGGCAACATTTTATCCTTTATAAGAGACAGCTGCCCTTTGGACAGAAATACTCTACTCTTTTTTACAAGCTCTAGCATCTAGAAAAAAGGGAGAGAGTACTTTGTCTTAGTGGCAGAGACTGTCTGCTACTGAAAAACCTAGAAGGAGGGGGAAGGGGGAAGAGATAACTGAAGATGGGAGATGGAAGGACAGAAAGAGATAAAGGAGGAATCTATACCACTTCTTCAAGGGCCTCAAAAGCATTTGTTGCCACAATGGAAGTTCACAGTATAAGTACTCCTAAGAAAAGGAATTTTTTTTGTTATATCACATACCGCTATTTTTTTAACCAAAGAGTGACTGCAAAAACAGTCCTAGGACATCTCTGGATCTACTGCAAAAAATTACACTTGAAACACGCTTGCATTGCTGTGTGTTACTTCCACAGCTTGAGTGCTTCTGCTGTGATTAAATAGAAAATAGTGTTTTAAAGTAACTTTTCAAATTTTAGAGGCTTATGTTGCTCATTTTACTTATGCTGACAGTAAACTAACTGAATATTTTCAGTGAAGTAGCTGCTTCAATTAGGTGGGTGAGGAGATGAAATAGTTGCAGTATAAGAGGAGTGAAAATGTGCTCCTTGACATAGAAAGGTCTAGATTTCTAGGGACCAGAGGCCTTAGAAGTAGAATACAAGAAGGTTATTACTGTGTGCGGTTAATATATATTCTTCTTTATCCTTAGTAAAGCTACTGCTCTTTGAATCCCAGCATCCTGGATTTGAATTCTGACATGCACATATTTCTTACGACTTAAAAATTAAAGGGACTGATGTAATACTTTTGTGTGTGGGCCATTGCTATGCAGCAGGGTACACAGTACAGTAGTTGCTACCAGTTTTACTGCTGAAGACCACCAAGGAGCTGTAACAACACCAGACTTTTCAACATGCACTCATTAAAGCTTTTGGAACTGGCACTTACTTTGAAGCTATTTTCAAAGTGAGGCATTGATGCAGATGTAGCCTGGGACTTATTTGTGTCTGTCAAGGATTTAACTATCACTGAAGCTGCAAGTGTTTCTTTTCAGGGACTGATATATTTCGCAGTCAACTCAGGAGACAGCAAACTACTCTTGTTCCCCTACTACCTTCATGTACATCATGCTGCTTGTGGTGCAGTAAATGAAGATGAGATTAAAATGCCTTATATTAATCTCATAACTTTCAGAAGTGATTTAATATTTTCCAAGTTAGGATAGCGAATGATGATGCGATAAGGAATGTGGAATTAGGATTCACATTTTAGTCTTTTTAACTCTTTATATGGCTTATGCAATAGTTACATCTGCACCAATCAGCAACAAAGAGTAATGAAAATAATAAGTATCAACTGCTGCTTAATGCATCAGCAGCAGCATTAATCTGCTGTTTAACACAAGGCTAAATTCTGCTCTCCCCATTCAGGCAGCATCTCGTGTTAGTGATGTGGCCTGGCAAAAGGATCCCAGAGCTCTCACCTACATTTGGTGCAAAACAGCCCAGAGTTGCAGGCTCTCAGACCTTTTGCATTGCATTTCAGTTGTATTCTTTTAACCAGGATAAAGTCATACTTCATGAAAGAGTAGGGCAAAAAAAATGGTGGAGGGCTAGAGTAGAAGAAAATGAAATATTACTGTTAGCTGGCCCGAGAATGACTTCTAAAAGCCCACAGCTATAGCTAATGATGGTTGTTTAAGAGTCCAGAGTAATAATTAAAAACAATATGAGTGCTGAAGATATAATGGAAGAAAGGAAATGCAATCTTATACATTTTTATGATAGTTCAGCAACTTTTGCACTGTTTCTTTTAGTCATGACAAGATCTACACCCATACTCAAAAGCTGGGGGCTTGAATTTGCCACCTAAACTATTTACAACAGAACCTGAAAATACTGTAAAACGTGACTGAAAAAATAATGCATTGACTTTTAACACAGTTATATTTACAATGTAGTCATTTGGCACTGAGATGATACGAGCTATCATTTTAAAAGAGAGAGCTGTAGGAGTTGGTAATCTTCTTGCTACTAAACAATGTGAAGTGGTTGGCACAGCTGATGCATAGATGAAGACACTGGAGTCAATCCAGAAAAATCAGCATTTTCCCGTCTTTTTTATGTAGGTTTAAAAAAACTCAACAATACAACTGACACAGCTGTCCTAGCTCTGCAGAGTTTTTATATTGCTACTGTTAGACTTTCTCTTACCCTTTCTACTTACCCTGAGAATTCAAGATTCACTTTGCAAAACTTCTTTCATCTTTGTTGTAGTGACATCTTTCATTAGAAGTAAAAGCCTGACCCTGAAAATTATTCTTACTGGGGTTATAATTCCTTCCAAAGGCCCAGTCATGAATAAAGCTCTGTTACGCTACACACGGTATATACTCATTAGGGCTGTGTGAAACAGCGCCGTTTCTTTTCAACTTCCATTTCACCATTTCAACAGAACAGTGTTTTGTTTCGAGTTTGCTTTCATTTTGAAAGCACTATTATGTTTTGTTTTATCGAAACTGTTTCGCTGTTTCGACTTTTCACCCATAGACTATAATGGGAAAGCACAAAACTGCCTATAACTTTGTTTTTTCTTGCCTAATTCAGATTAATCTTGTATGAATGGTAGTCCCTTCTGAGACCACAAAACCTGCCAAGTTTCAAGGAGATAGGTGCAGGGGTTTATGGGAAACTGCACCTCAAATTGTTCAGAGAAAAATTTGTGTCATTTGTAAGCGTGAAGGCACTGAGAAAGCTCAGTTCAAACAATGTTTTTATGCTGTTTTTCCATCCCTCCCCCAGAGCACTGGAATTGGAAGGGACCTCAGGGAAGGATCACAGTCACTGGCCAGCTACACAGTCAAGATAAGAGCAGTCCTTCCCCCTCCCTCTCCTTAGTTTCTCTGTAGCTGCCCAGCTTCAAAACTCAAAACGTTTTGAAACTTTTGAAATGTTTTGATTTCCCTCATTTTGTTTCAAGGCTGTTTTGAAGCCTTTCGTTTCATTTCAATGTCACTGTTTTGAGCTTGAAATGAGTTGAAACAGGATCGAAGTGAAACAGCTGGCAAAATTTTGCACAGCCCTAATACTCATAGGTAGGACTACTCCCGGCTACTAAGGGCCATAACCTGAATAAGACAGGAAGGGACACAGGTGCCAAAAGATAAAGTGCAATAGATGCAATACAGCATGCCTGTGAATGGAATGCAGGTCTCTGTAGTCTGAAACCTATATGCTAAGCATGGTGCTTTCCTAAACACGTAGGACTTCCAGAACTGAGGGTGCTACACAAAGCATACTTGCAGAATTAGACACTCTATCTTATTCTACAGAGCCTCTTTCTTTTCTACAATGGAATCAATGTTAAGGCCGAATCCCATTCGTCTTGCTCAGGGAGGAGCTGATGTATGGCAGCTGGGTTGTATAGTGAGTGTCTGATGTTTCCCCACAAAACCAATGAAAAGCAATTCTTACTCTAATGATCTACTGATTATGGTTCAGATTTAACATGACATTTAAGTGCATGCCTAATATAAGTATTGATTAACTTATATTTTTACTTAATATTTGGCATATACCTAAGTGCCTTTCTGAATCACAGCCTTATTCATCCATTACAGTTAGATTTGTCTGCTATTTGAAAGGAATAATAGAGTTCTCTATATAACTGTGTTCTGTCCTACTTGCATAGCACAGTTTATACACCAAAGGCCCAAGTTTGCAATTATTAAGGCTAAGGCCAGAAGTTAAACATAAACCAGTACGAGTGATTGGAAACTAGTTCAAATCTGTAACACAACAGTTCAGTGCACACAAACCAGTTTCAAAATGGCTAAAATCAATTTAAGATAAATCTGGATGGATGTAGTATCAGATTTAACTGATTTAGGTTAAATCGGTTTATTGAACTTCTGTCCGAGATCCCCTCCAGATTCAAGTGAATTCACAGTCCCTGAGTGTCGCAGGATGCTTCACACTTCCACTGCAAACCCCGCTTCACAGGGTGGGTGGGCTAGCCTTCGCCCAAGCTGTCTGTTCCAGTCAAGCAAGGAGGCATGCTCTAGTGCCCCCCAGCTTCTAACCTGAGCCACTGCTGGCATGAGGCTGCATTTCTGGAATCAAGAATGAATGTCTATTCACTTGCTTATTAGTTCAATCTACACAGTTTAAACTAACCTGTAAAGATTGAATCAATTCAGTTTGGGATTTTTTGACTGCCTGTGCTTAGTCTCAATCAACAGCTTCAAGGTCATTCTCCAAAAACTTTCAGAGGAGTCTCTGGGGTTCCTGGATACATTGGAAATTTAGGAAGAGGTCAGTGGTCATTGCCCAACAAGCTGTAATTCATCAAATTCAGGAACAGTAAGATTTTAGTAATACAATTTTATCCAAACTACAGCATACTTACTATTTTACAAATTAAACCCCAGTAAAGGGATGCAATGTGTAATGGCAGATCATTTCAGCAGAAATTAAAAGAACAGGTTTACTTCTACTAGTTTTTTTCTGTAAATATTATCTTAATAATATAATAATTTATAACAGCCTAATGTAGTACCTTGTCTTACAACTATATATAGCACTGTCCTCAAAGTATTACCTGTATTATCCTCAGAGCACCTGTCAGACAATGCTTTTAAGGTGAAAGAATGACAAACAACTGAGTTTAAATCATCCTATGTTGTGACACAAGCCAATGAATTTCAGAAAATTTATAGTTCTGGATGACACAATGTCTTTCTCCCCACAGTCAAACCTGAGACTTGAAAATACAACTCCTGGCCCTTCCCAGGCAACTCAGATTTTATTTGACATTTGTATTCTCTACTGAACTTATGCAAACATTACTTTTGCACAGATTTTATATTAAGTGTCTTCAGTTTTATGAGTTTTTTGCTTTATTTTTTAAAAAATCTAAATAAAAAGTTCATTAAAGTTCTAAGTTGCCTGTGGCATTCCCCTGATAGAATGTAATAGTTTTCAAGGAATTTTTTCACACTCCAAAGTACATATGTAAACTATGTTAGTTTTTCTAATATGCCATACATTTATACCTTTAAAAAAACCTTCTGATAGTCCCAAAAGGAAAGGCTGGCTGTTTCAATCTATCAGTTAAATATAGGTTTAAATCATTGTAAAATGCATTGTTTCACCACATAACTCAAAAACTCCCAAGGTATAAGCTCTGTAAATTAGATCAAGTCTCACTTTAAAAAAAAGAAGAACCTGACAGAATACAAGAATTCTGTTGAAATCTTTTTGATGCTACTTACTACTACTACTGTGTTACAGAAAAATTGTATACCAAATGAGTGGCCAACTTGTCCGATATCAGACATTTTGATGCAGGAGATCCAAAGTAGGCAGTTATGGCCTCTTGGGGCTTGGTCCAAAGCCTAGTCAAAAGTCAATGGAAAGATTCACCTTGACTTCAAAGGCATAAGACCAGATTCTTGTTCATGGAAATGTCATCATGTTCTTTTCAAGCAAGCTTTCAAACAGGTTGATGCTGAAGCAAAACATAGTCCTAAGCTTTTGAATGCTAAAAAAGCACAACTGAGGTGCTGTTCACTTAGTTCTGTTTTTTCTTTGTAAACATGTTTCAAGGGATGTGTAGAAATCTGCTAATGAAATAAAGTGACTTGTAGCATCAATACTATTTCATGTTCATAAATATGATGTGCTAGTCATGTGGGAATGATGGGTGTTTAAGGGGAAAAGGCAT